>NC_141893.1:6877500-7502500 GCF_030686135.1 Camelina sativa
GGCCTTGGTTGTTGTCGTCTCTGCATCTACGCAACAGTCTTGGTATCTGAAGCACCCTATGAGATGATCGTTTGTGAGCCCAACTGCTTGCATGAATGAGTAAATTACCGTTGGACTAACGCTGCGAAAGCCTCTGCGTACTAGATCTTTGCTTATAAACTCAGCTTTCGATGTCTTCACGGGGACTTGCCGTTGATACCTGAATTGGCTCTGTGTAGGCTTGTTGTTCACAAAGTTCCACATGTACTTCCTAAAGGATCCGTACTCAGCTATAATCTGTATTTAAGTTAAGAATCAACAGCCAGAGAGATTGTTAGATTTATAGGAGTTAATAAGTTTTTTTTGACTAATATAGATCAATCAGTAAGTGTGAGGTTATGTAATGTTTACCTTGCGCACATGGCGTGAGTTATCGAGGATTGACCGTATCTTGACCTCTGATAGTAAGGAAATGGCAGCAGTGCCAGGCGCTGTTAACTTTTTGTCATTCAATTCAGAAACAGCAACTGGATCGAAGTCCATGAAAATTTCCCTGTTTCAAGTAAGAAGCAAATTAAACAATCTGAGAGATCAGAACTACTACTAGCTTGGTATCAGAAGTTCATATTGTGATTTCAAATTCAGATTACAAAGAACTTGGTATGGTTACCTGAGTAATTGTCTTCTGGAGAGAATATCGGTCCAGGAGAGTTCGGCTAGAGCACCAGAGAGGCATAGTAACTCGAAAAGGTTCCTACAAAATTTAACCAAGTGATAAGAGACTCTTATAATTACAGAGCGCATCTCTGATAAAAGGAAAAGAGTTGAGGATACCACGTACTTGTCGTCATGTACAGGAACTCCCCATTCTTCATCGTGGAAAGCAATATAGCATGGGTCTTTACAAGAAAGAAAAACACAACATTATTAGTCAATCACAGCAGAGCAAGATATGGGATATAAGAGATCAACAAAGAGTAGTGGCAAGCGCCTCTTAGCATGGAAGTTAGATATCTTGAACAATGAGAAGTTAAAACATCTAGAAGGGAACTTCAGGACAAGCTATACTACATAAGTTATGTAACAAATTAACTACACACTGCTCACTGAACAAAGTGCAGAGCAATTCAAGCATTTTGCTGACCATTGTGTTACTTCACTATCCTCATACAGAAGACAATAATTAGATCAAACAAAAAACACCTATTAAAATCAGTCTCATTGATTCAACCAGATAACTTTATCGTCTCTTTCACTGATTCAGAAAATCAGGTCAAACTCAATCTCACATTCACGTACTTGCTTATTTCTACATCTAAAGTCAAAAAAACTCTCGCATGATGAAATAGGTGAGACTGATAGGTCAAAAATTGATTCTTACCAGCTTTAGGTGTGATCCAAGCACACCTTTTACGGCCATCAGCAAAGCAATCGCCAGCAACCTTTTCCTCTTCTTTCCCACCACTGAGACTGAGCTTCCTTGTGGAAGAGACAGGCCCACTTCGCCTCACAACCTTCTTACAGCTCGAAGAAGACGCCACACTCACAGGCGATGACTCGCAGGAAGACGAAGCGTCAGAGGAATAAGAAGCAGTCATGGAGGCACTGTTCTTTCTGAGAATGGAAGAGCAAAGAGACGAGCATTGCTTCAGAGTCGTCCTTGGCGAAGCCGGAGTAGTTGGTTTCTTCGTTTTATCATCTTTTGACTCGATGATGATGGTCTTCTCCATCATCAGCTTCTCCAGTTTCATCCCCGGTGGTTTCCTCTGCAGCTTGTTCCCGGTAGGACCAAGTACTGATCGGAATTCTCGTTCACCGGAATCCGCGGACCGGAATCGAGGTGGAACCGACATTGACCCGATTCTCGCAACAAAATCTGCCTTTGGTTAATCACAGATCTAACCACTAGATCACAACTAGAATCAAAATTGGTAATTTAAAACAGTCTCGGAACCAATTTCAAGAGATTATATATCAAAAGCCCTAGACTTTACAGCTACATTACCACCCAAAATGATAACTTTTTTTTTTGGTCACCGCTAAATATCTTATTTTGAGGAATCTTCTAGCAAAACAAAGCCAAGTTACGAGCTTTGTTCAAGAGAAACAAAAAAAGTATGGTTAGAATACAATGAGAGAAGCTGAGGAAACACATACACACACACAAAATAAAATCTTTGAACAGTGAAGGAAAAAAAAAAAAAACCCTTTTGACTTCAAGGAAAAAAAAAAGGAAGAAGGAAGCTTTTCTGATCGAGGACGAAACGAATCAAATCGAAAGAGAGAGAGAGAGAGAGAGAGGAGAAGAAAAGGTCGTTCACCAGTCACCGCTTAACACGTCACATTTTGGTTCTTCCGCCTTTTTTTCTGATCTTTTGTTCCTCGACCCGACAATGAAACGGGTACTTATTGCCTCAACCCGACTTGAATTAAATTGGGTTTTAATCTGAGATTGCTTACTGTAAAGCTTTTACTTGTTTAATTAATGCTTCTGCAATTAGGAATGTTTTGCCTCGTGCATATCATTTATCAACCCATATATCCAGACAAAATTTTTTAATTAATTGAACAGAGAATAATTATTTTGTATAAGTAATTGCCAATTTGCCATAACCAAAAAAAAATATAATTAAATGAGAATTTTCTTCTACGGTCGGAAAATAGCTACAAAACGGACCCACTTATCCTAAGTTTCCCCTAAAGAGATCTCTTTTCTTTCACAAACAAAAACATTTAAAAATCCAAACTTTGTTTCTTTGGCTCAAAAGACCTCTCTAATAATGGCTTCACTTCCTCTGTTACCCAAACCCATTTCACCATTCTTCAATACCCCGCCGTTTCCCACCACCAAACCACTCGTATTTCTTCAAATTCGGCCTACTTCGAGGTCTTCCGATGTCTCCGTCAATCTCAAGAAGAAGAAGAACGAATGGCTCGACCCGTTTGACAGCGGTGAAGATCCGGATAACGAATACGGGTCCTTGTTTGTCGACGGGAAGCAAGACGAGGATCCACGACCGCCGGATAATCCTGATAACCCTTATGGTTTCTTGAAGTTTCCCAAGGGTTACACCGTCGAGCTCGCTTCTTTGCCCTTGAAAATCAGAGGAGATGTTAGACGTTGTTGCTGCGTTATCTCCGGTGGCGTTTACGAGAATTTACTCTTTTTCCCCACTATTCAGCTACTCAAAGACAGGTAACATTGAACCAAACCCTTTCTCCAAGTTTGACCTTTTCAAAAGCCTTAAGTTTGTATGTAATGCAGAACATCGTCTGTACGTTTTCATGTTGTTTTTGTAAGGTATCCTGGTGTCCAGGTAGATGTACTAACGACTGAAAGAGGAAAACAAACATTCGAGTTAAACAAAAACGTGAGATGGGCAAATGTGTATGATCCAGATGATCATTGGCCTGAACCAGCTGAATACACTGACATGATCGGAATTCTCAAAGTTTGTAACTTTTACAAATCTTTGTTTTGTATCTTTCCGTTATCAGACTAGTTAATTAACTTTTCTTGAAGTCATGTTTCAGGGGAGGTACTATGACATGATTCTGTCCACTAAGCTCGCAGGGTTAGGCCACGCAGCGTTTTTGTTCATGACAACGGCTCGAGACAGAGTTAGTTACATTTACCCGAATGTTAACTCTGCTGGAGCTGGTCTGATGCTGTCTGAAACCTTCACCGCAGAAAATACCAACCTTTCAAAATTAGGTTATAGCATGTGAGTTCCTTGAAACCGACGTAACTGCATATTTTTTTCGAAAGTCTAAATTGAATGTGGATGGGTTCAGGTACGATCAGATGGAAGATTGGTTAGGAAGACCGTTTAGGAGTGTTCCAAGGACTCCTGTGCTGCCTCTTAGAGTATCGATTTCCCGGAAATTGAAAGAGGTTGTGGCTGAAAAGTACAGGAATGCTGGAGCAGCCACAGGGAAGTTTATAGTAATTCATGGGATTGAATCAGATTCAAAGGCATCCATGCAATCAAAAGGAGATAGTGACAGTTTGCTTTCACTTGAAAAATGGGCTAAGATTGTAAAGGGTATAAGGTAAACTAACTATACCCCTTTTCAAAATGTAATGATTTTGTTTTGATGAGATTGAAATTTCCTCTGAGACATGGTTCTGGAAAATGCCAGGGGATACAAACCGCTCTTTGTGATTCCACATGAGAAAGAGAGAGAAAACGTTGAAGATTTTGTGGGTGATGATACATCTATAGTGTTCATCACAACACCAGGACAGGTATTCATATGCAGATTTGTCTGTATAATTACGAACAAAGTTGAATTGACTGATCTTACTTTGATTCATTTTCTTGATCCTACTTAGTTGGCTGCTCTGATAAACGATTCTGCTGGAGTTATTGCTACAAACACAGCTGCCATTCAACTAGCTAATGCGCGAGACAAACCGAGGTCAAACTATCTGATTTAGATAAAAAAGAGTGATCAATGTTTTCAAGAATTGACAAGTGTGTGCTTCTTTTTTTTTTTTTTTTTTTCCAGTATTGGGTTGTTCTCTTCAGAAGAAAAAGGGAAGCTCTTTGTACCATACGCAGAAGAGAAGAACAACTGTGTAATTGTTGCTTCGAAGACCGGTAAACTAGCAGATATCGACATAGGAACTGTTAAAAATGCAATGCAGGTCTTTGAAGGATCATTGGCTCTCGTGTAGATAATCTTACAGTTTCTGAAACAAGTTATATATATAGAATTTATGTGTATAAATCAATTATAAAGTCTCTGTTCTGATGTTATGTTGGCCTCTCTGCACAAGAAATTTATTATTCGGCACCAAAATCAGGTTCCGGAGGCTTTTGCAGATTCAGCAAGGTCTTTGAACTCTCTGAGGTCCTTCGTCTGTGCCCTTTCAAAGCATTAGCAGCAAATCTTGATGCTAATATCGTTGAACGCAGCCTAGAAGAAGACTCACTTCTAGTGATAAGCATAGGCCTCTTGTCACTTTCGTCATCATACTCATCTTCATCATAACCCATTTCTTCTTCTTCTTCTTCAAGGCGTCTCAATTCGGCATTTTTCCTTCTCGAATATCGACGCCAAGCAGCTTGGATGAAGCAAGAAGCCCAAGTTCTCCATTGCTGAGAATAAAACCTAAAAGTTTGTTGAACCTGTCGACTATGAAGTCTCCTAAACTGACTTGCTACAAACTTCAGCTCTTCAGCTTCAAGAGCGAAAGCCTCTACTTCAGTCAGAGCCTTCACTGTTCTTGTGGAAGAAGGTAAGTTTGAGCCTGCTTTAGGGTCAAGTGCCCATGTCAGAAGCTCTTCACCACAAAAGTCTCCTTCTTTCAGTAACCCTCTATTGAAGAAACCACTTCTTCCTCCATCTGTTGTTACACTCTCTAACCGACCTCGGATTATGAACATCATTTCGTTAACCGGGTCTCCTTCACGCACAATGTATGTGCTTTCCGTGTATAGACTCGGCTTTAATCTCTCACAGATCGCGTCAAGTAATCTTTCATCCATATTAGCAAACAGAGGAACCTGCAGAAACAGAACACATAGTTAGTTAGTTAGTATATGAAGCAATTTTTATAGCATTCTGATTCTAAAAACTTTACCCTTCTAACTAAATTCAGACAGAGATGGCGTTTGATGTCTCTCCTGAGATCCTTAGGTAAACTCTGGACAATGTTTTCTTCGTCTACACCTCTTGTCTCTAACCATTTGTATTGATCATAGCGTCTGACTCTTTCCCTCAGATTTTGTGGAAGTGACCTGTGATGCATCCACTGTTCAGAGTCACGTCTCTTGATCCTCATTTCCTCGAGACGAACAGTAAGTGACTGAAGATAAGTCTGCATATTCCCGATTAGAAGCGCGAAAAGAAGAAGCCCAGCTATAGCAATCGCAATGGAAAACAAAACCTCTCCTGGAAATGTACTTGTTTGCAGCCCTTGACCTAACGTGCTGTTCAAGAAGACACCAAAATATATCAAAACTACTGCATAAGCTAACGGTTGATTAATCGGTTGCAATGCCTTACCTGAGATTTTGAAGACCCCACCAAAGACAATAACAGAACTTGGAGAAAAATGATGTTGATGATACAATGCCTGAAGATATAGCTTGACCGTATATCCCATAGTTAAACTTTGAGTCATCTGCTTTAGCAGAACAATTGCTTTTGAGAAGCTCAGGGACTGTTTTGATCCATTCAGTGTCTCGATTGCTCACAAATTTACTCCCACAATACAGAATCTGAACACAGAGTTGCGGATCTGGCTGGACTTTACAAGCAAATCTCCAACAAGTATCATTACGTTCCACTGACAACATGTACCAAAACGCTCCAGTTATCTGCAAGTGTATATAAATCATAAATAAATGTCTCAAAAGAAGAGTCATATATATATACATAGAGAAACTTACGTGGCTTGCAAGCATATACCAGAGGAGATAATAAGCAGCACCAGCCCAAGCTCCTTCAGCAAAAGCTCCTGCAGTTTTCTTCAGTTCTGATGTTAACGGAATAAACCTAACGAATCTAGGAATATACTGCACAATCACAATGTTTAACAATGCTGTTTTCGTCGGTAACACATCTGATCCTTTAGACCCGTGAAGAAACTTCCACACCGCAATCTGTAATAGCCACGCAAAACATCATATTAATGAATCCTAAAAAAGAATCCATTTTTTTTAGTAACCATCTAATGATATTTTTGACTCTCCATTCTACCTGAGGTAAAGGAAGCACTGCAAGGAAATCAACGATGAAATAACGGGTTAAGTAGCGTTCTGCGATCTTTGCAGGATCAATGACAAGCTCACCGCGACCAAACACACGAGAAGAAGGAGCTATATAAGCTGTACGAAACTGAAGAGCCATTCGAGTCAAGTAGAAAACATCAAGGATGGTTCTAAGAGTAGTGGTTGTAACAGCTAGCTTCGTGTCAATCCCTATACAGCTGCTTCCGGAATTATCGACAACGGGAAGATAAAAGAACAATGGATCAACCGAGACAGCTAAAATACAAGAAATGACGAACAATCTGTTCCATATGAGAAGTGTTTTGTCTTGAGGATCGAATATTTTCTTCTCTGTTATCCTCAAATCTTCTGGAAACACGGCTCTTGTAACCGATTTGCCGATGGTTATTAGACCTTCTGATCCGATTTTTTTGACTCCTTCCCTGAAAGATTTGGATACTTTCTTCTTTTCTCCTCCCCCTCGATTCTTTAGGTTAAATCCGAAACAGTTTCCTTTCATCATCATTCCAGTCGCAGGTGAAGAAGTTGAATCTATATCATCTAACCTATACATTCAAAGTTCATACGTCATTCAATAGATCTGAAGATATAACAAAGACAAAAAAAAAAATACTATTGGATCTTTACCTAACGAATTTTTCTCTCTGGCCGCTTATGTATTGTGATTTGTACATTTGTTCTGAGAAACAACCATACGCTTAACCTACCTAGTATCACCACAGATCTCGATTATATAATATAAAAAAAGGAGAGTCGATTAAGGAGAGCATCGAAAGCAAAATACTCATGGAAAAGTGTATGAATGATTTTGGGTTAATCTTCGAGGGCTTGAAGAAACTTGGGAAAGAAGAAATTGAAGATTCCTTGTTAGTTGTTGTTGGTACCATAGATGGCGGATGAATGATTGACTGAGATTCGACCGTTGTGAAAGTTTGTTAAATTAATCATACACTAACCATGTTTTGATGAGGATTGAGGAGCGTATTTACCGCGTAATTTGACGAGGCGCCAAGAGTTATTATAGCTCTCTCTTGTGTTGTTGTGTCATCCACTTCACCTACCACGTATTTTTGGCTAAAAGTGTAATTGCAGAAAGTTATACCGCTTTCCACTAATATGCAACAAAATATAGGGTTCAAAATGTTATTATGACAATGAGAAAGTTTAATGTTGATGGGCCTTTCATTAAGGCCCACTAATTCTTGGATTGATAAACCCTGTTGATGACTGGTATGGTAAGTAAAGTAAATCGAACGAAATCTGAGGATGGGAAATGAGACGAAGACCAATGGCGGTGCTGCGGCGAGTATGGCCGGAGGCGGAGGATTCAGAGCTAAAATGGAACATTACGTTTACAGTGGTGAAAAGAAACACGTCATCGTTGGGATCGGAATCGTCTCGCTCATCTTCGGAGTTCCGTGGTATTTGATGACTCAAGGTCCGATCTCGACTCTCATCGTTTAATAATATTGTATATTTATGAAGATGAATCAGTAGTTCTTGTAGATCCTGGGTTCGAAATAAGATGTTATTATAATCATATTGGCTTGGCTGCTAGATAACACTGAACAAATGGTATCTCAGTGTTTCCAATTTAACATTCCAATTGGACCAGAATCTGTATATCGTTTCGTCTGATGGTTACAACTCATAGGGTTTAACTCTGTTTAGGCTAAATCCTTGAACTTCATTGGTTTCTTTTAGGGTCAAAGCATCAATCTCACCAAGATTACATGGACAAGGCTGATAAAGCTCGGAAAGCACGTCTCTCCTCGTCTCCATCATCTAACAAGTAGTCTGTCTCACTGCCACACATGTTTAAAAACTCAGTATATGATCTCTGAGGTTTTGTGGTTTAGATACCAAAGTCATTCTCATTTTCTTGAATTTTTTTTAAGCACCATGTTTGGTTATCCGTTTCTAAATAAAAAAGATCAAGATTCTATCACATTTGGATTGACAACCCCTATAATAAAAATGCTTAAGATTCCATTGTGGAAAGGAAACAAATCATTAATCTGTAAGCAACATAACAATAGAGAAGTTTATGTCTACTTTTCTGGGGGAGGCACATTCATGTCTATCTCTCTCTATCTTCTTATAGAGGCATGAGTCTCCTATACTTGAAGAACCAGACGAATGCCGAAAAAATAACAAGGCCACATACTCCAGTGATTATGAGTACCCATCTGAATGCACCTGGCTGGTTGAAGAAGTCTATCTCAAAGTTCATCCCAAAGATCCCAGCTACCACCCCAAATATTGCTACAACAAATGTTGCAGTCGTCAGAAGCAACTCAAACTGGATCAGCTGATTCCGCACATTATCCTGCACAAAATCAAAGACTTTTTCAGCAGGCTCTTATGGTTTCTCAAACTGAATGGAAAAGGTTGAACTTTGAGGTATTACCAGTTGAATGTTAATGAAATCTTCAGTGTCATCAATGTACTCCTTCAACTGTAAAATAAAGAGATGGATACCGTTGATTAGAGCTTCATAACAAAGAAAGACAGAAAGTAAAAAAAAGAGAAGAGGCTTTAAGTACCGATGTCAACTTGTTTAGAGTGCTATCAATGACGACAAAATAAGCTTCCAGCAACATCTCTAGCTCTTCGATGTTCTCCTGGACGCCTTCTGAGCTCCTTGCACTGTCATGCCGGCTCCTTGCAATGCTCAAGCTTTTATCAAGCCTTCGGGAATCAGGTGGAGAAGAAACAGGAGAGACTGGTGCAGAAACAGATAGACCATCATTTGACCTGTAACCCATTATGGATTGGTCACCGTACAAAGAACCTTCCATTCTCTTCTTCTTCTCTGTTAGATACATTTCTGCCATATCTCCATCATCATCCATTAGCTGCTCGATCTCATCCCGAACCTTCTGAACTCTTCTTGTCAATGCCACAAGCCTGCTCTTTAATCTACGTACACGCTCCAAGTTTAGTGTACTGATCTTCGAGGTAAGCTCATCTAATAACGGGTATGCCTCAATCTCCAACTCTGAAGCCTATACAGAAAGATAAAATTTCACCAACTTAGTGTGTAGAAGTCAAAATCAAGCCAGTATATTAGTCTGTTTTTTCCAAGGGGGAATCAAAGTCTAAGCTAAACTGTTACTAAACTAACCTGAGAATCGAGAAAGGTACAAGCAGCTTCAAGGGCTATTTCAAGAGCTCTGAACTCGAAAGGTAAATAATCAGGGGATGAATTCTCAAAAGCATTGTCAAAACTCCTGCTCCGTCTCCTACTCAACTGGGAATTTTCCTCCTGCCACAGCTCACCTACAGCGCTAGTCTTTAGTCTCTGCTGCAACTCAACAACATAACGCAGCACGTAGTTGTCAAGGGAATTGAGGAGCAGAACCTCATCAGCAGTAATAATACAACGAATTTGCTCCAAGTTGACGACAATAGCCTTTTCTCGGCCGAGGATAGTTGAGGGATACACAAACAAGGGATCAAGCAGCCTTAAATCACGGGCGGGCAAATCACATCTGCGCATCATAGTGAACTTGTCAACCTCCATGACCTGAGTATTGCCAGAAGTATCAACACGAATCCAAGACCGTAGGCCTTGTCCACGCTTCTTCAGACCCAGGACATCAACTCCGAGAAGGGGAGCTCTTCCAGAAGCAGAAGGGCGAGACACAGCAGTATCTCTGAGGTTCATAGCTGAAGCAGGTCTTGGAGGAAGCAGCCGCTCTTTTAGTTCAGACATTGTTGAAAATGCAAAAAAACTGAAATGCCAAACAATCAAACAGATCAACATAAAACAATGTAAAAACAGATACTTAGATTCAGATACCGAATTGCAAAAATAACCAAAAACACTGCAAGCCAACTAAGAACGTATCCCATAGACAACACAGGCAACGAAATTACAGGAAGCTATTTAAAACATGGGAATCTAAAGAAGAAATACCAGTTAAATCAAGGGTGATCTCGTCGTCGTTCTTACTCTAGCCAAGCCAACTGTGACCAGAAAACAATAAACTAATCTCAGATTCCGATAAGTGATTAAAATAAAAAATAAAAAATAAAAAAAAAAAAAATAAAAAGAAAATTGGAAACTCAGAAGCAAACGAACCACAAAGCACAAAGCCATACCAGAGCTAAAAACGCCGTAATAGCTTACCAGCCACCGGATCAAACAGCTACAGATTGGAAACAAAACGAACCCAGAATCATATCAACCGGTAAGAAGCGAAGAAAATCTAGCAGATGTATCTGAATTTTACCTCTGACACGGAGACTGGTTTCATCACTCAAGCTTAAACCAACGAAAACGAAATGGAAAGATTCATAAACCAAACGAAGAAGAAAAATAAAACCTAAGAGATCGATCGAAGCTTCTCGTAAGCAAAACACCGAATGATTCGTCTGATATTGTATTTTCCTTTATGTCGGAAACAAAAGAGCGATGGAGACAAAAACACACGCAAAACAAAAAAAAAAGCTTTGCAATTAGTCGTGAGTGAGTTGTGGTGGTGAAATGATATGAGAATGTAAACTACTACTACTGCCCCCAGCCCCCACTTGAGGGTTAAACCGGAATGCTAACCGACCGACCTATCTAGTTAATTTTACCGGGTTACCTCTAACTACCCACTAATTTGCAGTAGTACTCCTCCCCTCCGTTTCAAAATATAAGATATTTTAGAGAAGTTTTTTGTTTCCTAATATAGGTTGTTTGCAAGTTTTTATGTAAATTTTAGATTGGTTTAGTATTTTATATTATGCAGTATTATTTTTAATTGGTTGAACTTGTTAAAAGTAAAGACTTCTTAATCTGCGTGCTTTAGCTAAAACATCTTATATTTAGAAACGAAGAGAATATAATTTTCTTTTATCAAATCTACTTTTTAGATCATTAATGTTGTCATTATCATTATCTCTCCCCCATAATTTAATGTTAAAAATTAATCATTAACCGAGTGATAGAGTAAAAGAGAGACAAAAACTGATTGAGATGACGTCACCTGTTGAGAATCTTGAAAAAATATTCGGTTAACCCATTTCAGATATTGACCCGATTCTTTTGATAACCTGACCCGTTTTTCTCCAGCGGGATTTCTTAATCTGCGTGCTTTAGCTAAAACATCTTATATTTTGAAACGAAGTGAATATAATTTTCTTTTATCAAATCTACTTTTTAGATCATTAATGTTGTCATTATCATTATCTCTCCCCCATAATTTAATGTTAAAAATTAATCATTAACCGAGTGATAGAGTAAAAGAGAGACAAAAACTGATTGAGATGACGTCAGCTGTTGAGAATCTTGAAAAAATATTCGGTTAACCCGTTTCAGATATTGACCCGATTCTTTTGATAACCCGACCCGTTTTTCTCCTGCGGGATTTTTTTTCAGTGGCGGTTAGCTTGTCCACCTGCTTGCTTCCACTTCTGTCTTCTTCCCTTATCCTCCTTGTCGCCAAATCTCAACTGATTTCAGCTCAATCGATCAAATTCTGATCCCTGTGTCGAGTTTGTGTTTTGAAAAATTTGAGCTTTCCACCAAATTTTTGAAGTTGGCTTCTTTTTGTTCTTGTTCGTTAATCTGTCTCCGATCGCTATACCCGAAGATCGATTACTACTACTCATTGGGACTTCGCTCTTTGAATTCGTCCTCAAAGGTAGTAAATTTTCCAAATTCTTCTCTTTTAGAGCCCTAAAATAGTAATTTGTTCTCTTCTCGATATATGAGTTCTTCGGTCTTCCTATTAGGAACATTGTTTTAGGTTTGAGTGCCGTGAGTTCAATCACCAATGTGGGCCTTGAAAACCTTAAAAATTACTTGGGGATTTTGAAGTAGAGTATGTACATATTAGAAAACAACCAGTTTTAACATTGCTTGATTTCTGAACCGTTTCTTTGCATTTGTATATGTTAGGCAGGGTGTTAATGAGCTCGTAGAAGCTACCGGAAAATGGTGTCCGTGAGCTCTGCTAATGAAAGCCTTCGACTTTGCGTGTTTGATCTGAGGAGAGGTCAAACCGAAGGACAAGAGCTAGACAAGATTTTGTTCTTTTATCCTGCCGACTTAGACTTATCCACGCAGTTATCAGTTATAGGGCTCAGTGAAGGGCTTATTACTTTTACTAGGTTAGCTGCTGCTCATTCTTCCCTTTTACTAGTTTTTTTTCTCATTACTGGTGTTCGAGATTTGGTTGCATTTATGATCTTTTTTCGATAAAAATGGTTGATAGATCAAGCTCCTTAATCAATAATAGACTGTGTGAATCTTGTTCATCTTTTGAGGCTTGTTGTGACTAAAAATGCAGACTTTTCTCTCCGGAGACAGCTTGTGAGGTTATAGAAGCAGAAGGACATTCCCATGTTTTCTATGAGCCTGAACCCGATATCTGGATGGTTATGGTAAGACAATGTCTTACTTTTACTTGTTATAGCACATAATTTTTTAATGAACGATGCACCGGATGTGTCTTAGTAATGTCAGTGAACAAGATCTGATCTAGACAGTGGCAGGTTGTGGAGAAAAATAAGGAGACAGGGGCAATATGGAGGATTGATGCATTAAGGAGAGTTCTTAAGGAAGTGCACTCACTCTTTGTGATGTTTCACGGGTCAATTAGGGCATTAATCGAGAAAGAACCAACAGGAGAGCTTACCCGGTCACAGTTGTACCCGTTCTTCACAGATTATCTAAGCAGTAAGTGATTCTCACAAAATCTAGCACATAAAATTTTTCAGTGTTTTCCTTTTCATTCTGTTTCCATCTTCAATACATTTTATGTCGCTAATTGTCAGCATTTCAAAAGCTGTCTCGCTCGGAATTCTGCTGCTGTGGTATAATGCTGAAGTTGCTATGTCGAATGCCTTCTTTGGATTTGTGCACACCCACATTATGTTCAACTTGGTTCGTGTGTCTTATGCAAAGTTTTTGTTTTTCGGGCAGATCTTTTTGTTGGGAAGAAACTTCAGCTACCAACTTTCCGTGAAACTTTGAGAGAGCGTGGAACTGTTCAGATGCTTACTTTAGCAAGGGACACTGCACTTGAAGTTCAGGTTTGTTTCTCCAAATCTATTGGACTATTTATTACACTTATAATTTGTTATTTGACAAACAATTTTTGGATATACAGTCTCTTGTTCAAGTACTAGATTCATGTGCTGGGAGCTTAAGATGCCACTCTATGATCTTATTTCAAGATCTGTTGGTTTCAACAACTCTCTCAGCTGATGATACCGTCAACTTATTTACATTTGCTGTAATGAGGTTGACCTCAAAAGCTTTATCCTCTGATGCGAATTCTTGGTCTTATCTACGTAAGGGGCATGGTTCATCTGAAATCTCTAATAGATCCACTTTGGCACCCTTTGGCTCAATTGATTCCCTACCCTCAGGAAATGGTAATAACATGCATCATGTTATTAGGCCACTACAGAATGATAAGTGGAGAAAAGGGAAAGATGGTTTTCTAATAACCGATATTTGGGGTCTAGAGACTGGCGGTTCCCCTGATTCTGCCATCCCTACAATCTGGCTTCAGCAAACACAAGAAAGAGTGTATCTCCTTGCTTATCAGCATAAAAGTCTCACCTTACTTCTTCTTATGCCTACAAATGCCATTGTCAATGGAGATTTAAACGTCTCAGCCGTGAAACAGCAAGTTATTGAAGATGTTAGCACATCACCCATCCATTTTTCATGGTGAATATCTTTTCTGGTGTCTTCTAATATATACCCAATATCTCTGTTCCAGGCATCACTGAGAATATTGAAAATTGAAGAGAAGATTTCAAGAGGGTGGGGCGGTGAGAATACCTACCATATTAAGGGTTACCGTTATTTAGTAGTTGATAATGACATGGAGGTTTCCAGAGCTTCTCCTTCAGGAAAAGTAGCTACACTTGCAAAGGTAACGTCTTTCACTTTTCATGATTTACTAGCTGAAACTATTACCACCTTGGACTCAAAAGTGTGAATTTTGAAAAACGCAGGAGTCTCTACTTGCACTAAACAAGCTTAGAGAAGAAGTGGATTTAGAAAAAAGCCTTGCGAAAAGGCAGGAGAAAGACATGGAAATATGCATCAGAGCTAAGAACAACGCGTGGGTGATCGCCCGTGTGACCAGAGGCAAAGAGCTTTATATAGCTTTGGAGAAAGGCAGCGGCACTCTTCTTGAAACCACAAACGCTGTTGGAAGATTCAGCAACAGGTATTGCTACTTACGAACTAAATACTCTGCCTTGGAAATAAATTCATGACTTGTCTGAAAAGAAAATGTTGGGATTTAATCAGGTTCTGCAGCGGAGCGTTCTTAATGGACTAAGTTTTTGTTCTATCTTCTGGTTTTGCTTTTAGTTTCAAGTACTAAGTGAAAAGCTCAGAAGAAGTAATGAGCTCTTCTCTCTCTCAGCCATTAATTTTGTTGTGGGAATTGAATTGTGCTCTTGGTTGGCTTGTAGATATGTAGCAAAGATTCCACTTTCGAGCAGAAATGAAATCTTCTTTCTGTGTGTGTAGGATAGCGTCTTTCTCATGGTTCTTTATTCTCAGTTTGGTTGAATATACCCACTCCTTATTACTAGTATATACAAGTGTTATCCCATATCCTTTCCAGTAGATTTCAAAGTTGCAATATTCAGTACATATGTTACACTCTCAAGTTAATACATTTGTTAAGGTACAACAGTATCTTATTGACATGTCGAAAGAAGTTAATGAAAACATTATGAAACCAGTAAATAGAACGGAGGCAGCGGAGAAGAACAACGGTGGCCGATGGTCCATGGAGGCATTACCTTTTCTTGGAGATGTTTTCCGGCCTCCGCCTCTTCCACCTGTAACTCCATGACTTCCTTTCGCTGCCTGGAAGATGTCGATGCTCTTGTCATCTTCTCCTCTTGTTATGTATTTGATTGTAACTTCTGCTATAAAAAGAACAAAAACAAGACAATGATGCTCATTTTCTTTGGTCATATAAACATAAGAGGAACAATATATGCTTAAAACAGAGCACCATGGGCTTGTTCTTGGTTGAGTAAGCTCGTCGATGGATTGACTTTTTGGGAATCTGATGAGAAGGGGAAGCAGAGAAAGAAGAGGACAAGGAATAACAATGCAACAGATCCTCTTCCCATTGCTTGTCTGAACTTTGTGGATTTGAGATGCGACTGTTTTGAAGCTAACAGTGTGTATATAAAGTCTGTGGGTGGGGCCAAGACAGAACAAGTTCTGAAGAGACAAGTTAGGGTTCAAATATACTTTTCTTACACTTCAAAGATCAAAATTCTCTGTTTTGAATCTTCCTTTTTCAGGACAAAGACAAATCCAACAAGCAAAGGAGATTCATCGTTGTCTACACACTTCCACACTTCCACACTTCCATAAGTATATGTCTTAGATAAGGAAGAGCTTAATGAACGTTTTCAGAGAGAGTTGTGCTTATACAACACAGACTGGACAAACATCATGTGGATATGTCAATGTGATACTACTACGCACACTATTGAGAAAAAGAAGACAACTTTCTTTATTACTCAAAATACTGAAACGTGTAAAGCATACAACTTATGAACACTCTTAAACTCTCACACAACAAAACAAAGACTCCACTGGCGCATACTCTTCTGTATTTTCACTCTGCATTCTGCACACACTCTAATCCACTTCTTCGATCTTTGGACCTCCAGCACCGCTGGAACCACCGAAGTCACCATCTGTTGGCATACCCCCTGTTGGACCTCCAGCACCCGCACCACCTTGATACATCTTTGAGATGATTGGGTTGCAAATACCCTCTAACTCTTTCAACTTATACTCGAACTCATCAACTTCCGCCAGCTGGTTACCTTCAATCCATTCGATTGTCTCATCGATCGCCTTCTCGATCTTCTTCTTATCCTCTTGATCTAGCTTCTGGGCGAGTTTCTCATCCTTAATAGTGTTTCTCATGTTGTAAGCATAGTTCTCAAGTGAGTTCTTGGCCTCGACCTTCTTCTTCACTTGCTCATCCTCAGCCTTATACTTCTCAGCGTCTTGCACCATCTTCTCAATCTCTTCTTTACTCAACCTTCCTTTATCGTTTGTGATAGTGATCTGGTTCTTTACACCAGCGGTCTTGTCCTCCGCCGACACATTTAAGATCCCATTCGCATCAATGTCAAAGCAAACATTGATTTGAGGAACTCCACGTGGGGCAGGAGGAATGCCCTTGAGCTCAAACGTTCCAAGCAGGTTGTTGTCTTTGGTCCTCGCACGTTCTCCTTCATAGACTTGGATCAGAACGCCAGGCTGATTGTCCGCATACGTGGAGAACACTTGCTCCCTCTTACAAGGAACCGTCGTGTTCCTCGGAATTAGCACAGTCATCACCCCTCCTGCTGTCTCAAGTCCAAGGCTTAGCGGAGCAACATCAAGAAGCAAAAGATCTTGAACCTTGTCACTCCCTTCACCAGTCAGGATCGCAGCCTGAACCGCAGCTCCATATGCAACGGCCTCATCAGGGTTAATGCTCTTGCATAGCTCCTTACCGTTAAAGAAATCTTGCAAAAGCTGTTGAATTTTCGGAATCCTCGTAGAACCTCCGACCAGAACCACCTCGTGGACACGTGCCTTGTCAAGCTTGGCGTCTTTAAGAACTTTCTCAACAGGATCCATACATTTCCTGAACAAATCCATGTTCATCTCCTCAAACCTAGCACGTGAGATGGTCGCGTAAAAGTCAACACCCTCGTGCAAGGAATCAATCTCAATAGTCGTCTGAGCTGTGGAAGAAAGCGTTCTCTTGGCTCTCTCACAAGCCGTCCTCAACCTCCTAAGAGCCCTCGCATTCCCACCAATATCCTTCTTGTGTTTCCTCCTGAACTCGGCAACGAAATGGTTCACAAGTCTGTTGTCAAAGTCTTCACCACCAAGATGAGTATCTCCAGCAGTAGCTTTCACTTCAAAGACACCTTCTTCAATCGTCAACAGCGAGACATCAAACGTTCCACCACCAAGATCGAAAATCAAAACATTCCTCTCACCAGTCTTCGTACCCTTCTTGTCCAGACCGTAAGCTATAGCTGCAGCAGTCGGCTCATTAATAATCCGCAACACATTAAGCCCAGAAATAGCTCCGGCGTCCTTCGTCGCCTGTCTCTGCGAATCATTAAAGTACGCCGGAACAGTCACAACGGCGTTTTTAACAGAGTGACCAAGGAAAGACTCAGCGACTTCCCTCATCTTCACCAACACCATAGAAGAGATCTCCTCAGGAGAGAACTGCTTCTCCTCATTCTTGTACGAGACAACAATCATCGGTTTATCCCCAGGACCGGAAACAACCTTGAAAGGCCAGTGTACCATATCACTCTGAACAGAAGGATCAGAGAATCTCCTCCCGATGAGACGTTTCGCATCGAAGACAGTGTTCTGAGGGTTCAACGCCACTTGATTCTTCGCCGCGTCTCCGATCATCCGCTCAGTGTCAGTGAAGGCGACGTACGACGGCGTCGTGCGGTTTCCCTGATCGTTAGGGATGATCTCCACACGGTCGTTCATCCAAACTCCGACGCAGCTGTATGTAGTGCCGAGATCGATGCCAATAGCCTTTTCTGATTTAGTCGCCATTGTTACTAAATATAAGCTTCAGTAAAATTGGAGATTTCGCTGAATTAGTAGAAAACTAGGGATTTCGATTTCTTTGTTTTGTCGTTGTTTGTTTATTTGCTTGATGAGGTAATCTGAATCGATGGAAGCAGATATATATACGAATCCGAAAAGAGAAACGAGACATTTCGAGAGATAAGCTCTCAGGGACTGTGGAAACATGGAGAACTCGCGCTTAACTACCAGATACTTCTGGATTTCGCCGGCACATATTTATTTTATCTCCGGCCACCGCTTTAAAATTTAGTGGGTCTAATAAAAGCCCATAAAGTATAAACTTTAGGCCCATATATAATAAAAGGCTCTGAGGGTATTTCAGTAATTTAGCCTCGTCTTCTTCTTCACTTGTTCGTTCTGATTTCGTCGAGGACAAGACAGAAGAAGGGGAAGCTATGAAAGAAGGGAAGAAGAAGAAGCCAGAGACCTCCATTGGCGAGTCGATATCAGCTTTGGGGGCTTTTTTTGTTTATTTGATTACTGGGTTATTTTTAGCCGTCGGATTCTGGGTGGTCCGTGACAAGTACTCCGTCGATCTCATATCTGATCCATCTCTCACTCTGCGTCTCCTATGGGTACTAAGACTATCTTTTACACAACCTGGCTATTGAATGTTTTAGTGTATGTGTGTGTGTGTGTGTTTAAGCTAATTTAGCCTTGTTTTGATGTTAATTTTTCAGATGATTGAGTTCCCGATCGTGGTAATCATCTTCAGCTTGTTCAGAAGTAACCCAAAGAAATGCTCGGTGAGTGTAGCTGTGATTTAAAGAAGCTGACTTTCTCATTTAGCTCGGTTGCTTCTTCCTTGCTTCGTTTTTGATTTCAAATAGAGTAAATTTGGATTCCTTTGTGTTTGACTCTCTGAATGATTTCCTCATATTGCTTTCCAGTACTTTAGAGCTGTTGGGCGAAGCATAGTAGGACTAATTTCCGGTTAGTAATTTTGTTTTTTTTCAGCTTATTATATGATAGCTCACTACTTTCTTTATTTGCTGAATGAGTTTCACTTGAAAATTCAAAAGTGTTAATCTTGACCTGAAGATGTGAATGAGTATTAGCTTCTTATTATGCTTTCGTCTTGCTAATGCTCAATATCCATTGATTGTGAATTCTTTAAACTTGTGTGTTTCGTTGTTTAATAGGGGCTATCATAAATGCTTTGGGAGCTGTTTCTTTGGGTGCACCTGTTGGAATGCAGTATGTTTCATCAATATCTTGTTTCTCTAAATCTTTTGATTTCTTTCCTTTTTTGGAAATATTGTTTGTAAATAATCTGGACTTTTCAGCTGTCCAGATTACAAATGAGACACCTTGGTGGTGATTGTGATCACACTTCTACTTAACGGTCACCTGAGTTTCAACTGCTGACATGAGTAATTACCTTTCATCTTATGCAGATCTCTACCAAAAACAGTTCACTGGTCCTTTCTTATGTCTGTTTTCACGGTTAGTTGCCTGCTTTAGCTTCTATGCCTTGCCTGCTTTGGAACAATCCTTTGATGGTCTTTCATTTTCACAGGTTGTACCAGCGACTGCTGTTTTTGGTGCATCATGGACAAATTGGCATCGTGTCTTCGCTTCACTAAAGTAAGTTGTTGATATTACCTTGTATGGTAATTTTACACAATATCTATTGTTAATCCATCTTTCTGTTTTCTTGTAGACCAACCGGGAATATAGAATATATGATCTTGATTCCAGCATATGGAGCAATTATTGGAGGATGGTTTGGAGCTTGGCCTATGCCACTTGACTGGGAAAGGCCATGGCAGGTAATATCTGTTTACCTCAATATACAATCAAGACCTTGGCTCTTAGTCATGATCACGGCTATTGCAAGAATGAAGTGGTGGTGATTATATACATAAAACTAATCCTTATATCATTCTTCTAAACAGGAGTGGCCTATATGTGTGTGTTATGGAGCTATAGGAGGCTACATTGTTGGACAACTTGTCTCCTTGAGCTTGATGATTTTTCTCAGGAAACACAAGAATTTGAAGCTAGCCTAGAATAGGTCAATAGATCTGCAGAATGAGTTTCTTTTCGTTTTTTTGACTTGATTGCTAGATTGAGAGACAACAATAGGGCAAGGTTTTTTGTTAGCTTGAACACAGTTTCTTATTTTCCACATAGAATCGTGTTCAAAATTTGCAAACAACTAACGTCAACCAACGATCACAGACTGGAGAGACACTCTTTCCAAACGTACTTTGGTAAAATGCAAATGAGAAGCTTCTGTATCCACATATTCGTTTATTTTTGTCCTCATATTCGTTTTGTAGTTGCCGACAACCGTTAAAATTTAGAAATCTAACAAAAATAAAAAAAAAAAGGACTGAGAAAGTTCTCCTATTTTGTGCTTGTTGAAACCTACATTTTCAAGTTGCGAAAAACAAATTTGTATATTCTATGCAATACTATATAGTACACGATGCCAATCACAGTGTTGACTGTACTTGACATCTACCATGACCAGACTCTGTCGGATGATATGGCGTGTGGTTATTGGCTGACAGGGTCTCAGTTATGTCACGGCCTTTTCACATAAAATGGTTAAATGCTGCCAAGTGCAAACTCTGAAACATGGACCAACGCCGTAAAAAGATGGTTTACCCGAAAAGGTGACCATTGCTTGCATTTAGTCATATATCTCACGCGTCACACAAATTTGGTTTCAAGTTTGTAAACAATGTAAAAAAAAATTCAATAGCGCTAAAAAGTTCGACTATCTTCTATGAGTTGCATGGTACTATCGTTTGATTACATGTGTTTACTTGATATAAACGAAATGCATCACATTATCACATAAATGTAAAAAAGTGTCATATTTTTAAGTTCATTGGTTGAATATGTAAGATCAATGTAGATTTGATAGTAGGTCGAGTAGGGGACGATCTTAATTAAATATGTGGAACAATTCCAGAATAAGGTTTTACTTATGATTTGATAGTAATTTTGATACGAAAACTAGACTTATCTATTCGTAAAACATAATTTGTATTCATATACTACTTCAGGTAGTGTGGTGTATTAATTCAGAATCTCATCAGGTTGTAAACATATCTTTGTCAAGCGTATCTCTTAAGTTGCTAAGTTCATTGTATTTCTTAACACGCAAAATATCATGTGGCCCGTTTTAGATTGGACTCTTGTAGACAAATTTTACCATAATTGTTGACATTTGCTCCCATCTAATTAAGGGGCAGGTATATGAATATGCACATTAAATTACAACTTGTCATTCAATTAAAACAAAAATATAAGAAACACTGTCTTATATAAGCTACGCACTCGTAAAAATCACTTCTATTTATTATACACCTAAGAAAAAAAAATCAAATTCTACACTATTAATTTCACATATCATGATTTATCATAAAAATGTTAATAAGTTCGTAGTGATGTTCAACAACTATTCATATTCTCTTTTGATGAGAAACATATACATATACTAAAATTTATTAAAATATGGAGGTTTAAGGCTACATATATTGCGTTATTTCTTGCAAGGAAAACACACGTCTTTGCATATTTAGCATATGCATAACATGTAATATTTTGCATATTTAACAATTTAATTCATTTATTTCGAAGGACAGATCAAATTTTATGGAACAAAAAGTGTAAAATAATACTATAGGGTTGTTATAGTAGCATATTGCATTATTTATCTTTCACGGCCCGACCAAAAAGTAGATCAACCAAGAAGTAGAGAAATTATGGAGCTCTGAATTTGCTTGCCCACTTTCTCCAAGATTTTTGGCTAAGCGGATCCAAACCTCCACATGTCAATTCCTCATTTGTTCTTAATTCAAACATTGATTCAAATTTATATAAAAAAAAAAGAAGAAAATTTGCTAATCACTTTAATTCAGTTTCAAATGGTTTGATTGCGATTAGGAATTTTAATTAATGAGAAATCTAATTACACAAGTACAAAGAGGGCCGCAACTACGGAAATCTTTTTAAAGCTTAACAATTAAAAAAAAAATCGCAAATTTTTTAATTTAAATGCTCAACCATTTCTCTTTATAGTCTCATTAGTCAGTCTCCTTATTAACAAAAAAAAAAAAAAAAACACACCGATTCATCATCAGTTTCTCTCATCTTTCTTGTTTTCTCTTCTTTTTTATGTACATCGCCGTCGAAGTATCTCCGGTAATGGAAGAGATCACACAGAAGAGCAAGAAGACTTCCGTTGAGATCGATGAGTCAGCAGGGCCAGTAGTCATTAAAGCTAAACGTAAACGCCGATCGCAACCACGAGAAGCTCCTCCCCAACGCAGCTCCGTCCATAGAGGCGTCACCAGGTTTGTTTTTTTCATGAGAACAAATTAAAACACGCTCAAAACGTCGTCACAGTTTTTTTGCCTTTCATTTAAGGCTTTAACCATAAATATTTTCCCAATTATAAATAGGCATCGATGGACTGGAAGGTACGAAGCACATTTGTGGGATAAGAATAGTTGGAACGAGACTCAAACCAAAAAAGGAAGACAAGGTCAGTCGTCTATACATCATACATACATATTTATGAATTATTATTAAAGATAGAATTATTCGTTACGATCTTTTAATTTGACTCCGATTACTCCGGGGAATGAGTTCGTCATTACTGTTTCTTGATTTGAAAATTTAATTAGCATATCTTTTTGTTATTAATTTGTATATCTTTTTTGTTGTTAATATGTTTTTTTTTTCTCTGACGATGCTGACCGGAATATTGGCTGACTCCATCACGTGCAGTATATTTAGGTGAGTTTGTTTTGGTCATTTTTCATATGGCGTTTTCTAATTGCACTCTCAAATTGGTAGACACTTTATTAGTGAGTGAGGCTAATTACCACTCTTATTATAAATAAATTAATTAAGAACATTATTTTATCAGTTCTTTATAAAGCCAACTTGGTGGTTCAAACAAAAAAAGGTATATGCGTAAAAAAACAAACAGATGATCTGATTACTAAAAAAAGTACTATTCGATTTGGCTTTTTGTAAAGTGCTTACATTATAAAACAATTGACATATGTGAAAAAAAAATGTACGTAAATATAATATTGTAAACACTTAAATGAAAAGAAAGAAAAATTTGTAAACTAAAGTTTATATTAATGTGGTTTGCACAGGTGCATATGACGAAGAAGATGCAGCAGCACGTGCCTACGACTTAGCAGCATTGAAATATTGGGGACGAGACACCATCTTGAACTTCCCTGTAAATTTTCTCGGAATCCAAATTAATTACATACACTTAATTATATATTTAGATTAATATAGTTACTTACTTTTCACATGATCTTTTTGTTTGCTTGCACAATCTTCCTTACCTAAAGCAAAGAAATAAGAAGAGTGTTTACATCTAGTTAAACTTTTTTTTTAATCCTTTTTTTTTTGTGTATGTGTGTGTGATTTATAGTTGTGTAATTATGAAGAAGACATCGAAGAAATGGAAAGCCAGTCAAAGGAAGAGTACATTGGATCTTTGAGAAGGTAAATAATTAAATTAGTTATTGCTTTTGAATGATTGGTGATTAACTAATTGTCTTCATTTTTTTTGGTTAACAAACTAAGAGTTGATTAATAAATTATTTTTGGATTACATTTTTTTACAGGAAAAGTAGTGGGTTTTCACGTGGTGTGTCAAAATATAGAGGCGTTGCAAAGTAAGCTAGAATGCTCCAAAATAAACATATATATTTAAATAAGGATTATTAGAGAATTAGCAATCTCAATATACTAAATCCCAATGCTAATTGGTTATTATGGATTTGCAGGCATCACCATAATGGGAGATGGGAAGCTCGAATTGGAAGAGTGTTTGGCAACAAATATCTATATCTTGGAACCTACGGTAACCTATTTCCTTTAAACACAAACACATAGCTAAATTATAAAAATTCAAGACAAATATCATCACAAAAATACATACAAAACACTTTTTTTGTTTGTTGATAAATTGGATGGTAGTAGTTGACTAGTTGTGTATATATTAATTATATATAACAAAAAAAAACTCTAGATATGCTATGTGGGATTCTGTCTTCATAATATGTAATAACAAAACTTTTTCACTTACAAGTCTTTTAATAGGAGTTGATATGCACGTAATCAGATCTTGTGTTGGTTGGGAAATAGATCACCAAACCCAACCACTTAGTCAAGCCTTCAATTTATTTATTATTTAGTTTTATATTTTTCTTATGTTATAAATAAAATATTTATTGGTTTAAATTATAAGTTGCTCATCCAATTTTACTGGCCAATTTAATTCTATTTATTACGTGTTTCCATATTGTCCTATATCACCGGGGGAAAAAGTACATTTAAAATAAAAATAAAATTATAGTGTATAATGTGATAATTGAATATGTTAATACATAATAGTTTGGGGGTAAAACGTAATTATTAATAAATACATAAAATTATCTTTAACTACTCAATGTTTTGTTTGTGACAATTTGCACCCTTTTGATGTATTTGGCGTAGCTACACAAGAAGAAGCGGCCATAGCGTATGATATAGCAGCAATCGAGTACCGTGGACTTAACGCCGTTACTAACTTCGATATCAGCCGTTATCTGAAACTCCCGGCGCCGGAGAACCTTACCGACGCCGCGAATCAACCCCTGGAGGAGATCCCGCAGTCTGATCTCAGCCCGTTTATAAACCCAACAAACCACGAGTCGGAGTTATCACAGAGCCAATCTTCGTCAGAGGACAACGATGATCGGAAAACAAAGCTCTTAAAGTCGTCACCTTTGAATGCAGAAGAGGTGATCGGACCATCGACGCCTCCGGAGATTGTTCCGCCTCGCCGGAGCTTCCCGGAAGATATACAGACGTATTTCGGGTGTCAAAACTCCGGCAAGTTAACGACGGAGGAAGATGACGTGATCTTCGGTGGTTTAGATTCGTTCCTTACGCCTGATTTCTACAGTGAGTTAGATGGTTGCTAAAAAGAAGTGTTCTTTTGATAAGACTCTAAGAAAGAAAGGATTTGATAAGTTTTGTTTTTTTAGTTTTTTTTGGAATCTCGGTTGTGAAAATCAACATTGACACATCGATTATTCATTCTTGTGACAATTCTATATAATAAAAGTTTGAATCTTTTTTAACAGTTTCCTTGTGGGGTGAATCTGATTTTAGAGGCACTGAGCTAGTTTTGTGAAACTCAGAGATTGATATATTGATTATGTAGAAATAGAAAGGAATACAGATGATGATATCATTGGAGGGATGTTCAGAGATTGAACTCGTCTAGTGATTAAACAGTACAACAAAGCTTGGAATCAATGGAAGCCAAGCAAATGCAGAATGCTTGGTAGCCAGAAGATGGATACCTGCAAAACAGATACAACAAATCTCTTGAAGCCTTAATTTTAAAGCTTAAAAGTATGGTTTGTTTATCTCATTCAGGTTCGAGCAAGTACCTGAAATCGATTACATATTTTGCTTTGTCCACTCTTCCCATTTGAATTATTGTTTGCCTTGGATTTTCCTATAAGCCAATATTACTCAAGGTTTTAGGATTCTTGAGAGATTTGGTTTTGAACAAAAGCTTAGAAGAAGTTATGGAAATGCACCGTGAGTGTGAGCTGAAAGTTCTTCACTGAGCTTTGTATTCTCAGTCCTGTTCTTCCTCTGTCTCTGTAGTCTAACTCATGCTGTTTGGTGATCTGAAGAGAGGAAAAAACTATCAGTTTAAGCTTTCTGGAAATGGAAGATGGTATCAATGAATCCTTGTGAGACTTACTTTGTTGTAATGTGGTATCTTTGAGCATAGCTTCTGAACTTTTTCCTTATTCTCAATCCAATCAAGTGGTAGTTTACTTACCTGTTGGACCTATAAAAACAGATACAAACGTATGTGTATTAACAGTCTTGGTTTTGGGAATGCAAGATTGATGGAGAGAAGTTTCAAGACTAGGCATTTTTACCGGCTTATTGTTGTTCTTCTGCACTGGCTGCTGCTTTGGTAGGATAGCTCTCATTCTTCTGTAGCTCCCTGTCCAAGTAGCTATGGTGGGTGTAAATCTGCAGAAACCAACATTGGCATTAGCATTAGCAGACCAAAAATAAAGAGGGAGTGATTGTTTAAAGACACAATACATCAAATTCCCAAAGCTCACAACTCACATTACAACCGAAAGAAGCGGCTTCACCAATTTACCTACAGGACTCACTCGAACTCCCTGCAATGGAATCAAAAGACCAGAAACATTCAGCTTGGATTCCAAACCTTTGAGCAGAATCAGAGAAAATATACCAGAGTTGAGTGATTATAGGATGAGCAAGGACCTTATCCCATATGTAGTACTTGGAACCCATGAGATTAGCCGTCATAGAACCGACATAACTTTCATCCGAACTGCACAACAATCCCTTAGCATTCTGTGCCACCCTAAATACAGATTTCCCGTTACGCCTCCTATGGTAAGCCATTGCCAGCTTCCGGTCTTTTCGCCCCCGACCTTCCTGAAATATTTCATCCAACACTTGAAAGTTATCATAAAGTTTTGACATCACTGCTTCTCAGTTCTCATACAACATCATATTAGATAAGATGTCTGTTTACTTACATGTGTGTAAAGAGAATATACAGATCCGTCCCGTAAGCCTTCTGGTGATTGTTCTTTTACAATCAGACAGGTGCATCTACCCACATCCAAAGGTAGTGTCTTGCACAACAACGTCCTGTTCAAGAAATTGTATATATAGCTTCAGATATGTTTAGGACAAAAACAAACATAAGAATTGTGGTAACTGGGGGTGTTTTTACCTGTTGGGCAAAGTAGACCAAGAGGAAGCAGGTGCAGCTTCGGAATCCGAAAACTCCCACACTTTCAACGAACTAGAATGCTCAGAATCAACACTAGTCCAAGTTTTCATTCCAACACTACCCTTATCGACGTCACTGTTCATCTGCATACACGCTTGCAGCGATGTCTGCTTCAGAGCCGTTCGACCACCCGTTGAGAAAGACTTGAAATTTGTAACTTCCGCGGGAAACCCAGAATTGCCCTTCATCGATTGAGACTTCAGAGCTCGATCTTGTTTCCGAGTTTCCACAGAGGTCGAGCTTTTCTCCGGCGAGACATTCTCTTTATCCTCTCCTTTCTTAACGGAGACAGAACCTGAGAAAGTGTCCACGTTTTCCTTATTTTCGCCTAACAAATCATTCTCTTTCCCTGAACCAGCCATGTTTTCTTCTTTCCCTTCCTGGGAGGTAAGTTTATATCTTTATAGTTTTTTTGAAGATATAAATCTAGAAATAGGTGTTTGACAATGGTGTTGGGTTAGGTTTGACCTGAAAGTAACGTTTTATAAAAGTCCCACAATGTTTGCATTTGAATTTGAATAAGCCATTGGGGATTGTGCGAGCACAAAACCAAAGACACAGATGGACTTTTCTTTTCTTTGTCTTAACACAAAGGTTTTTTAGATGTCTGTGTTTTGTCTTGCCTTTACTCTATTTCACAAGGACCCAACGGTCACTAAATAAATAGTAGTAGTGGGATTTTTGATTAGTTTTGTCGTTTACCTTTGTCGGGAAACTGAAGGTTGATGATTGGATTGAGGCTCAGCGGGAACTGTGTTTCAACTTTCAAACACTTAACAGTATCAACAACCTGCTGTTTTACTTTTATTAAATTCAACGTCATGCCGTTTTATCCAAAACCGATAAGCTAGAGCCTGAAACCCTCGAGTGGCTATTAGACCATCACTGTTACAAATTAGTCCAAACCATCATTATCGTCACAATGGCTAAAGCCAGCAGCACTCTGTTTGCTTGTTCCTGCTCCGCTTCAGCTCGTTTCTCTCTCTTCCGACCCTCTGAATCTCTTAAACCCTCTGTTCCGAGTGCGAGATTCGCCGTCCCATTGGCTATGGCTGCCTCTGCTGCAACCGCTACAAAGCTGGCTCCAGCCGTGATTGTGGGTGGCGGAAGAGTCGGGAGAGCGTTGCAGGAAATGGGTAATGGCGAGGATTTGTTGGTGAAGAGAGAAGAAGCAGTTCCGGTTGATTTTGAAGGACCCATTTTGGTTTGTACTAGGAATGATGATCTCGATGCTGTTCTTGAAGCTACTCCCCAGTCTAGATGGAAAGGTAGAAACTTTCGTACGCACTAAGAATCGTTTACTGAACTAAAATTGTTAGATGTTTTAGGGGGTTCGATTGTGGCAGAGCCCAGTTCCACATTTTATCCTGATTTGGAACGATCAATGATCACATTATCAAATTTGATTAGATGTGATAAGTTTATGACTTGGTATACTAAAAATGTTTGTGTGTAAATTAATCAGATTTGGTCTTCTTCCAAAATGGAATGATGGAGCCGTGGTTTGAGAGCAAAGGTTTGGGTGATACAGACCAAGTGTTGGCCTATTTTGCTGTGTCAAAGCTCGGCGAGCCTCCAGTGGATGGGAAGACTGACACTAATCCAGAAGGTTTAACTGCTGCTTATGGGAAATGGGCTTCAGAGGTAGCTGCAAGATTGGAATCTGGTGGCCTCTCTTGCAAGGTTATACAAGAAGCACATCATTTCTTCTATATTGATAAAGCAGAAACAGCATGAGTAAACTAAATGTGTTACATTTTTGGTGTTTCTGTGGTTAGGTACTTGACAAGGAAGCTTTTCAGAAGCAAATGTTGGAGAAACTCATTTGGATTTGTGCATTTATGCTTGTTGGAGCTCGTCATCCAGGTGCAAGTGTTGGCATGGTGGAGAAAGAACATAGAGATGAAGTAGAGAAATTACATTCCTTAGTTTCGTTTTAGCATTCAAAATTCCATTCCATTCTTTAGTTCTAATTATTTATACGTTTAGGTGTCGAGACTCATCCAAGAACTTGCAGCAGCTGCTGCAGCAGAAAAAGGACTAACCTTTGAAGAGAATATGGTGGAGAGACTATGTGCTTACTCGCGAGCTGTTTCTCATTTCCCGACTGCTGTTAAAGAGGTACATATTCATCATGATCTCTCTTGTTAACTGCTTGTACACCAGTATCTTGTGTCTCATCTAGTTTTCTGATACTGCAGTTTAAATGGAGGAATGGTTGGTTTTATTTGCTCTCAGAGAAGGCGGTTGCACAAGGGAAACTGGATCCCTGTCCCCTCCATACTGAGTGGCTTAAAGAGCTTAAAGTGATATAGAGTGTCAGTCCGTGTAAACTGTGAGTGTCTGTATTAACTGAGTAGTATATTTATATCTTTTCAAGTAGATGATTTGAAACTAGTGTGAACTGTGTACACGCATGAGAAGTGAAAATAAGATGGATTTGCCGGCTAATGATAATCAGTTCTACCCTTTGTTAACATTCCAGAACTTGCTTATCTGCACAAACTGTTCATTTTCAGTTAATCAATTTTTTTCCTGCTTCTTGTCTCATCATTTAGGGAAGACTATACCATTCAAGAATAAACAAACTAAGACAGAGACCTGTATGGACTTTTTGGAATTATACAAATTAAGAAACAGGATAGTCCACGCAAATGTTGTTTGAAGTTTCAACCGTTACAGGCAAGGTGGTCCAAATAGGCAACCGTGAAGGTTTCTTCGGTTAGTTACTTACCATATAAAACATGATTATATATTAGCTTTAGCATCTTATAACATTAACTCAGTATTCTACAAAGAAAGAAAAAAACAGAGCATAATAAGCAGAAAGAGCTTTTCCATATCTAACCTGCTCTCTCTTCTGGTTCTGCTGATCTGTTTCATTGCAGCAACGGCTCAAGATCTCACAATCTTGAGTTCTTGTCAAAGCCATTGCGGGGGAATAGCAATTCCTTATCCCTTTGGAATTGGTAAAGGTTGCTATCTCAACAACAACGAGTGGTATGAAGTTATCTATAATCAAATCTCAGGAAAACCTGTGCCCATTCTTAATAGTATCAACAGAGAGCTGGTAGATATCTCTCTCCCGGACGAGGAGTCAAGCAATTCCTTTGGGCTAATCCGAATCAAGAACCCGGTAACTTCATTAGGTTGTTCCAGTATGGAAGAACTCAGCTTGGCTTTGAATGTGACTGGAAGACCATTCTTCCTCACCGGCCGTAATACTCTAGTAGCAGTTGGTTGTAACAACAAGGTCTTGATGACGGATGTTAAGTCACATATTGGAGGATGTGAATCTACCTGTGACGTGGGGTCTGGCCAGAGAGGACAGAACATAAGCTGCGACGGCTACAGATGTTGCCAAGCGAAGATACCCTCTGACCGTCTGCAACAGATTGGCATCAAGATAGAGAGCCTTGGTGGTAACACAACGAAACCAGCTGGATGCAGAGTTGCTTTCTTGACAGACGAGGCATATTCTCCTTCAAATATAACCGAACCAGAGTTGTTTTACGACAAGGGATTTGCGACGGTGGAGTTAGGTTGGTTCATATATAGATTACGCAATATGTCCGTTGATACTGGTTGTTATTCCATTATCGAGGGTACAAGTGGTTGGGGTTACAGTAACTATGAAAGTTGCATTTGTAGATATGGTAAGTATTTAGAGCGAAGCTATAGAAACTGCATGTGTAACGGTGGTTACAGAGGCAACCCATATCTCTCGAGTGGATGTATAGGTAAATTAATATGATCTGGTATCACTTTGCATTAGTTTCTGCAAGCTCCATGAATCATTGATGCAATTTTCTTCTATGTAGATATTGATGAGTGTGAAGAGGCCAAAGCTGAAGGGCGCAACCCATGTGGGAAAGGGTATGACTGTGAGAATATCCGGGGAAACTTAACTTGTCGCAAAAAAGGCAAAACACTAGCCATCATTCTTGGTAAGCTACCGACTATGCAATATGTCATCATTTATAGAAAACCCAAGAAAAATGATTTGGCGTTTAATGTGTTTCTTTTGAGATGTGTAGGTATTAGTCTAGGCTTTGGCTTGTTGGTTATAGCCATTGGAGCATGGTGCTTGTATAAGTTTATCAGAAAGCAAAGGGAGATGAAGCGGAAGAAGTTCCTTGAGCTTAATGGAGGACTATTGTTGCAAGAAAACTTTATGTCGAACGAAGGCAACGTTAAGAAGACAAGAGTGTCCATCTCGAAAGAATTGGAGAAAGCCACAGAAAACTGCGGTGGCAAACATGGCGACGAGGTGTCTGAACTTGAGTAGGGAAAAAACGGACAAATATGAGAGAAGTCTCAACGGAATCGGGGAGGATTCGGTATTCACAAGTCCAACTTCATAACGAGGAAGATGATGACGCCATGGGAGGTCCATGGAACGTTCTTACTGATTCCTTCATACAACATCACCACCACATCTTCATATCGTCGAAATATTGTGACCGTCGGAGACCACTACTGTTCGAACCCTAACATTCAAAATTTTGGTGTGATTCAATTTGTTTGTGTTATGTTGTTTTATCCGATTTGGAGAATTTTATACTGAATAACAACATTTTTTTTTTTTTTTTGGTTCGGTTTGTGGCAAACGTTGTGATAACCTAGTGGAGTTCAGCTATGTTGAAACAGAAACATTTATCAACAACTATTTGTGGCAACATCTTATTGCTTTGGTCTTCAATCGTATTATCAGGTGCAACAATACGATTACTTTCGTTGCAACAATAATACGTTCTAGTCAAGAGAGCAATTACTTTCGTTAATAAATGTTTGTGGTTCTTGCTAAAATACTATAGTCCTTTTACGTTCGTGCATTCCCACATAAATCTTGGATTCCAACACAACTAGTGGGACGTCAACTCTAAATTTAGAAGCAAAATCACCAGTTTTCAGAGAACATTAATGTCAAGCATTGAAGCAGAGCTTTGAACTCTAGACGGGATTTGTGCTTAGTTTGATTGTTGCTAGTTAGTTGATCTATAAATAACGCTAATACTAATAGCTGCCAGGTCAAATTTTAGAACTAAATGCGTTCTTTGTTTTTGGTGTTTCTGAGGTTAGGTACCGTACTTGACAAGGAAGCTTTTCAAAAGCAAATGTTGGAGAAACTCATTTGGATTTGTGCATTTATGCTTGTTCGAGCTTGTCCTCCAGGGGCAAGTGTTGGCATGGTGGAGAAAGAACATAGAGATGAAGTAGAGTGTCAGTCCGTGTAAACTGTGAGTGTTTGTATTAACAAAGTAGTATTTTTATATCTTTTAAGTAGATGATTTGAAACTAGCGTGAACGCACGAGAAGTGAAATTAAGATGGATTTACCTGATTACTCTAATCAGTTCTACCCTTTGTAAAAAGTTCAGACTTTACTTATCCGCGTAAACTGTTCATTTTCAATTAATAATTTTTTTTGTGCTTCTTGTCCCATCAATTAGGTAAGACTAGACTTATCAATACTACTAATAAAAAGATTAAGACAAAGACCACGCATTTAATCTTGTTAGTCCACGCATGTAGACTTTTTTGGAATCATAAAAATTATGAAGCAGGATAGTCCGTCCACGTAATCTTGTTTGAAGTTTCAGCCATTTGCAGGTAGGTACAGAGGTCCAAATAGGCAACAACCAGGAAAGTTCTTCGGTTAGTTATTAATAATATATATAAAACACATGTTTTCCATTAACATTAGCATCTTTTTTAGTACTCTCTACAAAGAAAGAAACAAAAAAAAAAACAGAGCATAATGAGCAGAAAGAGAGTTTCGATATCTAGCCTGATCTCGCTTCTGATTCTGCTGATCCATGGTTCGAATACAGCAACGGCTCAAGATCTTACAATCCTGAGTTCTTGTCAAAGCCATTGCGGGGGAATAACAATTCCTTATCCCTTTGGAATTGGTAAAGATTGCTATCTCAACAAAGACGACTGGTATGAAGTTCTCTGTAACGGAACCTCACGAAACCCTCTGCCCATTCTTAAACGTATCAACAGACAACTGGTGAATATCTCTCTTCCGGACGAGTTCTCAGGCGATTCCTTTGGACTAATCCGAATCAAGAATTCGATAACTTCATTAGGTTGTTCCAATATGGAAGAAGTCAACATGACTTTGAACGTGACCGGAAGCCCATTCTTCATCACCGGTCGCAATACTCTAGTAGCAGTTGGTTGTAACAACAAGGCCTTGATGACGGATGTTAAGCCACATATTGGAGGATGCGAGTCTACCTGTGACGTGGGGTCTGGCCAGACAGGACAGAACACAAGCTGCGACGGCTACAGATGTTGCCAAGCGAAGATACCCTCTGACCGTCTGCAACAGATTGGAATCAAGATTGAGAGCCTTGATGGTAACACAACGAAATCAGTTGGATGTAGAGTTGGTTTCTTGACAGACGAGGCATATTCTCCTTCAAATGTAACCGAACCAGAGTTGTTTTATGACAAGGGGTATGCAACGGTGGAGTTAGGTTGGTTCATCGATACGGTACACAATATGTCCGTTGATACTGGTGTTTGCTATCCAATTATCGAGAGTAGAAGCGGTTGGAGTTCCAGTAACTATAAAAGTTGCATTTGTAGTTATGGCACGTATTTAGAGCGAAGCTATAGAAGTTGCATATGTAACAGTGGTTACAGAGGCAATCCATATCTCTCGAGTGGATGTATAGGTAAGTTAATATTATCTGGTATCACTTATTCACTTTGCATTAGTTTCTGCAAGCTCCATGAATCATTGATGCATTTTTCGTCTATGTAGATATTGATGAGTGTGAAGAAGCCAAAACTGAAGGGCGCAGCCGTTGTGGGGAAGGGTACGACTGTGAGAATATCCCAGGAAACTTTAGATGTACATCAAAAACACTAGCCATTATTCTTGGTAAGCTACCGGCTAATGCAATATGTCATCATTTATAGAAAACCCAAGGAAAAGGATTTGGCTATTAATGTGTTTCTTTTGAGATGTCTAGGTATTAGTCTCGGCTTTGGCTTGTTGGTTTCAGCCATTGAAGCATGGTGGTTGTATAAGTTTATCAGAAAGCAAAGGGAGATAAAGCGGAAGAAGAAGTTCTTTAAGCGTAATGGAGGACTATTGTTGCAACAACAATTGTTTTCCAACGAAGGAAACGTTGAGAGGACAAGAGTGTTCAGCTCGAAAGAATTGGAGAAAGCCACAGAAAAATTCAGTGTAAACCGTGTGCTTGGTCAGGACGGTCAAGGAACCGTATACAAGGGAATGCTCGTTGATGGTAGAATAGTAGCTGTTAAAAAATCCAAAGTTGTGGATGAAGACAAGCTGGAAGAGTTCATTAATGAGGTTGTGATTCTTTCACAGATCAACCATAGAAACATCGTGAAACTTTTGGAATGCTGCCTTGAAACAGACGTTCCTATTTTGGTGTACGAGTTCATTCCCAATGGAAACCTTTTCGAGCATCTCCATCACGAAGATGAGTCTGATGATTACACAATGGCCACTTGGTAAATGCGTCTACGTATTGCTGTAGATATTGCGGGAGCCCTTTCCTACCTCCACTCAGCGGCATCATTTCCAATTTATCACAGAGACATCAAATCCACAAACATAATGTTGGACGAGAAATATCGTGCCAAAGTGTCTGACTTTGGAACTTCAAGATCGGTAACCATAGACCATACGCATCTCACAACTCTAGTTGCAGGTACAGTAGGTTATGTAGATCCGGAGTATTTTCAATCAAGCCAATTTACAGACAAGATCGATGTTTATAGCTTCGGAGTTGTGCTTGTGGAGCTCATCACAGGGGAGAAACCAATTTCTTTTTTGAGGTCTGACGAAAACAAAACTTTGGCAACTTATTTCATTCTTGCAATGAAAGATTCCAAGCTTTCCAGCATTATTGATGCTCGAATCAAAGATAACAGCAACATGGAACAAGTCACTGCGGTGGCAAAGCTCGCGAGGAGGTGTCTTAACTTGAATGAGAATAAACGGCCAAATATGAGAGAAGTCTCAACGGAATTGGAGAGGATTCGAAATTCACAAGTCCAACTTCATAACGAGGAAGATGATGACGCCATGGAGATCATCAACATAGGGGATCCTTGGAACATTCTTACTGATTCTTCATCCAACATCACCACCACATCTTCATATCGTCGAAACATTTTATGAGCATGAGAGACCACTAGTATTCCAACCGTATCATTTGACATTTTGGTGTGATTCGATTTGCCTAGTTATGTTGATTTATCCGGTTTGGAGAATGATCTATTGAGGAGTGATATCATTTTTTTTTTCAAACCGGTTTGCAGCAAACGCTGTGATACTATGTGATAATGTGAACTAGTTGAGTGTCTTCAATAGTATTGTCAGTACCCTGCTTTAATACTTGCCATTAATATTAAGGTTTTGCTTTGAATTTTAGAGTTGACGTCCCTTTAGACACTAGTTGTCTTTAGAATCCAATACATAGGTGGGAAATGAATGCACGAACGTAACCGGACTTTATTATTTTAGCAAAGGACCACGTCCATTTATCAACGAAAGTAATCGCTTTTGAGTAGAACGTTTATGAGATTGGAGACTATGACTAGAATCTAGAATAGTAGTCTCATCCATTGTATTTGTAGTTCTAGTTGTTGCACTGGTTAATTAGGACACACCAATCATCTTTACCAATTACCATGGAGTTTCGGGAAACGTGGATTATTTTGGTTAGTAATATAGATTATAAAAAATTTCGCCCACCGTGGGGCTCGAACCCACGACCACAAGGTTAAGAGCCTTGCGCTCTACCAACTGAGCTAGACGGGCTTGGTGCTTATCGTTACTGTTACTTATTAGTTGTCTATTAATAAAGCTAGTACCTGCCAAATCAAACAATCACCATAATGAGACTGTTATGAGAACATTTAACAAAATAGCTTACCACTAAATAATGTAGGATTCAGCTAAAACATTTTATAAAGTCATTTCATCTAGAACTCCAAAAATTTATATCTATCTATGAAATTTTTCCAGAACTAGTTGGCATAATTAAAGCCAATCCCAAGATTCCCCCAATACTAACTCACACCAAAACCAAAATAAAATCTGGTTCCTACAAAGAAATCGATATACATAGCTGCGATAAGTGACTTTACATACAGCAGGAATGCTCCAATTCTGCCTCGGATTCAGACCTTGTTTGCAACATTAGCATCCATCAGATTGACCTAAGATGTACCTAGATTTACAGCCTCACAATTTTAGCCAACTAGGTCTTCATGGTCAATATACATTACTCTGTTCTCAAAACAGAGCTTTTGTGGGTGAAATTGCTCTTCTTTGAGTTTTTTATTTTTATTTTCCAAATTCTGGAGTTTTCATATGGTCTGCAAGAAAATTGAATTTTATAATCCAATGTTCTCATTCATTAATTTAAAACAGAATCCGTCAAGCGTAGAGTTGAATTTTGTAATAGTATTTTAATGTTTTGTAACTTGCTTCACGCTTCTATCTTAACTTCTATTGACCTTTTCAACAGATCAGCGAAAGTACTTTAAAACATTTTTTTTCTAGAAAGAAAAGACTGATCAGATCAAGTTAAAGAAAACAGAACTATGAAGAGAAAGACTTACAACTTCCAATGTACAGTAGTAGCATATGTCCTTACTCTTCTCATCAATGGCTCATCAGCAGCAACACCTCCAAATAGTAATTCTTCAAATCCTTGTATTAGAACATGTGGAGGAATCTCGATTCCATTCCCTTTTGGGATCGGGAAGGATTGTTATCTCAACAGCTGGTACAAGGTTGTCTGCAACAGCACCACCCTCGGATCCCGCACAACTGTTCCCTTCCTCACTAGGATTAACAGAGAAGTGGTGGACATCTCTCTTCCAGAAATATATGACCAACATGGATTAGTTTACATCAAAACTCATGTGACTTCGTTGGGTTGTTCAAGTAATAATACTAGTCAAAGACCCCAAAACTCTCTCCCGGGTCTGAATCTCACAGGCAAGGGCAGCCCATATTTCCTCACCGACGAGAACCGCCTTGTGGCGGTTGGTTGCGGTACAAAGGCTTTGATGACGGATATTGAATCAGAGATCTTGGGTTGTGAATCGAGCTGCGAAAAGAGCAAGAGTGGTGAACAAGTAACAAACTCGATATGTAACGGTTACAGATGCTGCCAAGCAAGGATACCGGTGGGGCGTCCTCAGGTTATAAGCGTCAATATAGAAAACTCTGGCGGAGGAGAAGGAAGTTGCAAGGTTGCATTCTTGACGAACAAAAGGTATTCGCCGTCGAATGTTACAGAGGCAGAACAGTTTCATAGCGATGGATACGAGGTGGTAGAGTTAGGATGGTACTTTGTCACTTCGGACTCTCGCTTTAGGAGCCCCTTGGGCTGCGTAAATTTGACCAGCGATGGTGATTACTTCCCAGAAAGTTGCAGTTGCGAGTATGATTACTTATCCGGGACGAGTTATAGGAATTGCTATTGCAACTCTGGCTACGCAGGGAACCCATACCTTCGAGGTGGCTGCATAGGTAAGTAAGTGATCCTTTTCTTCTTTTGTTAGTTCAAAAATGGATTATATCATCAATAATTATGATTCAAAATTGTGTAGAAACTGATTTATGCGAAGGGCAGCATAGATGTGGTGAAGGGACTTATTGTGTTAATATGCCTGGATCGTCATACACGTGCAAGCCTAAGCCCAATATAAACAAGCATGCTAAATTCACCATGATTCAAGGTGAGTGGCATCTTTTAACTACCAAATTATAAGCTAAGAGTAGAGGATAATATACCTTATCTTTTTTTACATTGGCTGGTGCAGGCATTGCTATAGGTTTATCTGGATTATTGTTTTTTGTCGGGTTATTCTGGCTGTTTAAGGTCGTTAAGAAGCGAAGAAGGATCATCCAAAGCAAAAAGTTCTTCAAACAAAATGGAGGCTTGCTGTTGAATCAACAAATAACTACTACGAAGGATGGAAATGTAGAGATGTCAAAGGTATTCAGTTCAAAAGAGTTGAAAAGAGCCACTGATAACTTTAGTGTGAACAGAGTGCTTGGGCAAGGTGGTCAAGGCACTGTGTACAAGGGAATGCTAGTAGACGGGAGGATTGTTGCGGTTAAAAGATCAAAACTTGTTGATGAAGACAAATTGGAAGAGTTTATCAATGAGGTCGTTCTTCTCTCACAATCGAATCACCGCAATATAGTGAAACTATTAGGATGTTGCTTGGAGACGGAAGTTCCAATCTTAGTGTACGAATATATTCCTAATGGAGATTTGTACAAACGGCTTCATGATGAGTCTGATGATTACACGATGACTTGGGAAGTACGGCTTCGCATAGCCATAGAGACGGCAGGAGCTCTTACATACATGCACTCAGCTGCATCTTTCCCAATATTCCACAGAGATATCAAGACTACTAATATACTACTGGATGAGAAATACAGAGCAAAGGTTTCAGATTTCGGAACTTCAAGATCCATAACTATTGATCAAACTCACTTGACAACATTAGTTGCGGGAACTTTTGGTTACATGGATCCAGAGTACTTCATGTCGAGCCAATACACTCACAAAAGCGATGTTTATAGTTTTGGGGTTGTGTTGGTGGAGCTCATAACAGGAGAAAAACCGATGTCACGTGTCCGGTCTGAAGAAGGCAGAGGTTTGGCAACTGATTTCCTAGAGGCAATGAAAGAGAACAGAGCTGTTCACATAATTGATATTAGGATCAAAGACGAAAGCAAGCTGGATCAAATAATGGCGGTAGCAAAACTCGCCCGAAAATGTCTTAGCCGGAAAGGGACGAAGCGGCCAAACATGAGAGAGGTTTCATTTGAGCTTGAGAGGATTCGTTCTTCATCACCTGAAGATTTAGAGGTCCATGTTAAAATGATGATGGAGAGGACCAAACCATGGAAATCAACAGAGGATGTTTTTAAGGGCGAGCACACGACATTCCCACACTTTATGTTAAATGTATCCCTAAAGTTAGAAACTTAGACGAACATATTGACGAGCAAATCAATAGGATCACGTTGACAACAATCATAGCCACGAAGTAGATATATGCGAATTTCAAAGTCTATACATACTTTCAAGCTTAAGTGTGGATTTGTGGTGGTGGTGGTGGTGGTATGACGTATTTGCATGTATATTGATGACTGAAAAGAAAGTTTTAACCTAATTTTATAGCTTTGACATTAAATATGAACAAAAAGAAAAAAAAATATAGATCTATGCAAATTTCAAAGTCAAATATATGACATTAAATTGCATGTATATTAGATATATGCGAATTTAAAGTATATATAGACTTTATAGTTAAATATGACATTAAATTTGCATGTATATTGATGACTGAAAAGAAAAAGAAAAAACAAGTCAAGTTAGGTTAAAATTTACACCAGAGGTTAAGTTTTTGGCGATGAACAGAGTGCTATGCTTTGAAATTTAAGACAAATGACAAACACAGTGTAAAGTGAGGTTGCTCTTCTTGGTGATTTTTCTTCCAAATTCTGCTGTCTAAGTTTCTCAATTTCTCCAATATTCATTATTATAAAATAGAAATCCTCAGGCGTAGAGCCAACTTTTAATAATGTAGTAGTATTTTAATGCTTTGTAACATGCTTCACGTTTCTTTCTAAACCTCTCTTGACCTTTTCATCAGATCAGGCAAGTACTTAACTTTTTTCTTCAACGAGCGAATTAATCAGATCAAGAGAAAAAAAAAAGAACGGAAGTATGAAGACAAATACTAGAATCTTCCAATGTATTCTAGCGTCTGTCTTTACTCTGCTCATTAATGACTCATCAGCAGCAACACCTCCACCTCCAACTAACAATTCTTCAACGTCTTGTAACAGAACCTGTGGAGGCATCTCGATCCCGTTCCCATTCGGAATCGGCGAGAAGAATTGTTATGTCAACGGCTGGTACGAGGTTATCTGCAACCCAACCACTTCCGACTCTAACAAAACTGTTCCTTTCCTCTCTATGATCAACCGTGAAGTGGTGAACATCTCTCTCCCAGACAGCGACGAACCTTACGGACTAATTCAAATCAGAGTCCCTGTTACATCTTTGGGTTGTTCTAGTAATACTAGTCAAAGACCCCAAAACTCGCTCCAGGGTTTGAATGTCACAGGAAAGGGCAGCCCATATTTCCTAACCGACGAGAACCGTCTAGTGGCGGTTGGTTGCGGTACAAAGGCGTTGATGACGGATATAGAATCAGAGATATTAGGTTGTGAATCGAGCTGCGAAAACAGTAAGAGTGGTGAACAAGTAACAAACTCGGTCTGTACTGGTTACAAATGCTGCCAGGCGAGGCTACCGGTTGAACGTCCTCAGGTTATAACCGTCATTATAGAAAAAAACTCCAGTGGAGAAGAAGAGAGGTGCAAAGTTGCGTTCTTGACGAACAAGAGGTATTCACCGTCGAATGTTACGGAGCCAGAACAGTTTCATAGCAATGGAAACGTGGTGGTAGAGTTAGGATGGTACTTTGTAACTTCGGACTCTCGTTTTAGGAGCCTCTTGGGTTGCGCAAATATGAGCCGCAAAGGCTCTGGCTCCTCGGATGATAATTGCAGTTGCGAGTATAATTACTTCTCCGGGATGAGTTATAGGAATTGCTATTGCGACTATGGTTACGCAGGGAACCCATACCTTCGAGGTGGCTGCAAAGGTAAGTGGTTGTTGTTTTCTTCTTTCGTTTCCTCATTAGATCATCAGTACGTAATTATGATTCAATATTGTGTAGATACTGATTCATGCGAAGGAAATACCTGTGGGGAAGATGCTGTTTGTGTTAACATGCCTGGACCGATGTCCATGTGCAAGCCTAAGCCCAAGATAACCAAGCCTGCCAATCCCCCGGTGGTTCAAGGTGAGTGGCACTTTAAACTACCAGACTAATAATAGAGTAGAGGATAGTGTACCTTATGTTATTTTTTGGTTGCTACAGGCATTGTTATAGGTTTGTCGGGATTATTTTTATTTGTTGGGTTATTCTGGCTGTTTAAATTCGCTAAGAAGCGAAGAAGGATCATCCAAAGCAAAAAGTTCTTCAAACGAAATGGAGGCTTGCTGTTGAATCAACAAATAACTACTACAAAGGATGGAAATGTAGAGATGTCAAAGGTGTTCAGTTCAAAAGAGTTGAAAAAAGCCACTGATAACTTTAGTGTGAACAGAGTGCTTGGGCAAGGCGGTCAAGGCACCGTGTACAAGGGAATGCTAGTAGATGGGAGGATTGTTGCGGTTAAAAGATCAAAACTTGTTGATGAAGACAAATTGGAAGAGTTTATCAATGAGGTCGTTCTTCTCTCACAAATGAATCACCGCAACATAGTGAAACTCTTGGGATGTTGCTTGGAGACGGAAGTTCCAATCTTAGTATACGAATATATCCCCAATGGAGACTTGTACAAACGGCTTCATGATGAATTTGATGATTACACGATGACTTGGGAAGTACGTCTTCGCATAGCCATAGAGACGGCAGGAGCTCTTACATACATGCACTCAGCTGCATCGTTTCCAATATTCCACAGAGATATCAAGACGACCAATATACTACTGGATGAGAAATACAGAGCAAAGGTGTCTGATTTCGGAACTTCAAGATCCATAACTATTGATCAAACTCACTTGACAACATTAGTTGCGGGAACGTTCGGGTACATGGATCCAGAGTACTTCATGTCGAGCCAATACACTCACAAAAGCGATGTTTATAGTTTTGGGGTTGTGTTGGTGGAGCTCATAACTGGAGAAAAACCAATGTCACGTGTCCGGTCTGAGGAAGGCAGAGGTTTGGCAACTGATTTCCTAGAGGCAATGAAAGAGAACAGAGCTGTTGACATAATTGATATTAGGATGAAAGACGAAAGCAAGCTGGAGCAAATAATGGCGGTAGCAAAACTCGCCCGAAAATGTCTTAACCGGAAAGGGAAGAAGCGGCCAAACATGAGAGACGTTTCAATCGAGCTAGAGAGGATCCGTTCATCACCCGAAGATTTAGATGTCCACTCCGAAATAATCGAAGACAAAGAGGAGGATCAACTCATGGAAATCAACGTAAAAGATGATTCTTGAACTGCCTATGTAAGACTTAGTCTTTGCTGCAACACATATGTAGTGTTCAATGTGTTTGCTAAAAAAAAAAAAAAAAGTGTAAGAAGATGACATTGGAGATGAGTATAATTTTTTAATTTGTGTTTAGTAATTATCAAACTTTAATAATCTAAAATGACAAAACAATTAAGAGTAAATTATGTAGGTGGATTTAATTAAAATGACAAAACAATGGAAATTTGTTTTTCTCAAGAGAAACACAAAAATATGACATAAAAAAAGAGATATCATGATCGGGACTATGATATGCATAAATCTGGAGAGTTACTCTTTTTCACGTCCAACATTTTTATTTCTTACAAAACAGTAAGACCCAAACTTCTCCACGTCAGCCGCAGAAAAAAAAAAAAAAATTGTCCATGTCAGCCATCAGAGGTCAAAGTACTTGGAAGTTGGACTGGTCGTCGCCATTCATCTGACTTTTTTTAAGCTGAATTCTTCTACCAGCTGTCCTTATTATTGGCCATAGACATAAATAACCAAGAGAGTCAACATCATCGCCATTAACATTTGAGTGTTCATGAAATACGTTGACTTTTTAAGCTTATAGTAATTTGGTCAACATTCTTTTGCATCTTTGTTCACGCATGATCCATCTTCTTATCACATCTGACATTTTCGTCAAACTATGCCAGTCTTAGTTTTTGTTTTATCTTTGCATTACACGACATTAGAAGACTCAAAATGTTGGTTTTGCAAGAGAGAAAGCTCTTGACAAGGATGAACAAAACCCAACGGTTAAGTCTCCTTAAACCCACAACAAACTAACTCGATCTCAAGAAGAAGAAGAGGTCATCAACTTGTGATGAACTCCTCATAATCTAGGCTAAGTAAAGCAGTAAATAAAGAAGAGTTTAGGTGATATTTGAGAAGAGAATCGGCTGCCTTAAGGGCAGCCTCTAACCTTATCCCTTAAACACTCTACATTGGAAATAAGAACAAGAACAAGTGTAGAGAGGGAAATTGATTCTCTTATTATTGAATAGAATTATAATTTTTTTACATATGAGCTCAATTACATCTTAATATAGGAATACAAAGCTCCATATAACCGTTAGAGAGGAGATGAGAGTTGAGAGGGACATGAGGAGAGAGAAGTGTGATTTCCTAAGCTAATAGCGACATGCCCACTTGCTTAACCACACTCGTGATTTCTCTCCTTCTTTCCTAACGGTTGGATTAGAAGCTTCTTGATCACATAGTGGGCCGAGTCTTCCTTCTTCTCATCACTCACACTCGGCCTCATTCCTTCCTTCTTTCCTTTGTGAGACTTCCTCATGGGCTTCTTCTTCTTATAAGGCCTTTGTTCTTCTTATAAGGCACTCATGGCCTTGCTAACTTGTCTCTTCCTTGCTCACACGGCCCACATGGCCTTTCTCATTGTGTTCGCGGCCTAACTGGCCGCTCTCATGCCTCCCATGGCCTCACCGGCCACTCTCTTCTTCTTCCATAGTTCGGCCTTACCGGCCTCTCTCTTCTCTTCTCCTTCTTATATGCTAATACTCCCCCGCACGCTTGATCGGCGGGACACTATGAGGACCAAAGATCAAGAGTGGACTAATGTTGTCTACCTCATTAAAAAACCTTAACAAAGAAAACCTCTTGGGATAAAACTTTGTTAAGGGAAAAAGAGTATAGCCTTCACTATCCATGATGTCCCTTGATCTTGGTTTGTAAAGAACCAGCTCTCTTCTCTTCATGTTTTGAACCGCTACTCTTCCTTAGTCCACCTTGCCTTTAACACACTTCTTATGATCTCTATCTTTGTACCTTTAGAATTTCTTTGAGGCTCTCATAATCTTCTTTACCCTTCAAACAAGTGATAAAGAAGAAACAATAAGTGTATGTTATGAGGAATATCAAAGACAATTTTTCACATTTCTTTGAGGCTCTCATAGTCTATAATGTATGAGGAATATCAAAGTAAATTTCTTTGAGGCTCTCATAATCTAATGTATGAGGAATATCAAAGTAAATTTCTTTGAGGCTCTCATAGAACAATATGAGGAATATCAAAGACAATTTCTTTGAGGCTCTCATAATCTAATGTATGAGGAATATCAAAGTAAATTTCTTTGAGGCTCTCATAAAACAATATGAGGAATATCAAAGACAATTTCTTTGAGGCTCTCATAATCTAATGTATGAGGAATATCAAAGTAAATTTCTTTGAGGCTCTCATAAAACAATATGAGGAATATCAAAGACAATTTCAAAAGTGACAATTTAAGAGATCACATGAGAGAGTAAAGGCTAGTAATGGAGCTAATATAATGAATTTAAGAATTTAAATAGAGTAGGGTTTAGAGCACAGCCTGTTTGGTGTTTTGATGGATAGGAAGGAGAGAGTTGATCACTGATGCGGTTTGGAATTCCTCCTTGAGACCGCTTCTCTAACCATGGTTTTTAACCCGGCCAGTTTTATCGTCAGACTGACATATGCCCACTGAATCGGACATAACTTTCGAACGGCTTCTCGGATTGGTATGATTTCACTTCCACTGGCAAGATGACTCTGTGGTCTCGAACTTTAATGAAGAACGCGGAAGCCGAATCGCAGTGGAAGGGTTTCGTCCGAGTCGATCTTTGAGACGCTTCGGCTGAGCTTTAAGTAAAGACTTTTGCTTGTGGCCGAGCAGAATCTGTGAGGTACGGTCTGAAGTCACTTGATCTCCCCCGTAACCTTTACTTGATGATGGGCTGAAACCTCATCACCTCAGTTGAAGCCTTGTGCATCACCGTTCTTGTGCACATCCAATCAACAGTTGAAACCTTGTGCATCACCTTTCCTAAAGACCATTGTGCACATCCGATCAACAACTTGGCACTAATACACATGTCCTTGGGCTGATTCATCACCTTCCACCAGCTCTCTCCACTAGAACTTCCTCCATAGCTTTATCTCTCTCGGTCAGCCTTAAATAGACCACCTCGCTCAAAAGAGTCTTCTGCTCTCCTCGGATGAGTCTAACCGCCGGAGTTTAATACCCAAAGCTTTATCTCTCTCGGTCAGCTTAATAGGTTACCTCGCTCAAAAGAGTCTTCTGCTCTCCTCGGGTAAACCTGACCGCCGGAGTTTATTACTATGGTGGTGAAACGTGTGGTCTAAGAAGCTTGATGGCCATTGGTTCTAACTCCAAGCATTGTGCTGCGCCTTCTCATGGCTTCTTTGTAGCCTTCAACCTCGCCACTTCTTCTTGAGATAGCAAGTGAGCTCCACACAATCTTCAAGTTTGAAACTGAAACCAAAATTTAATGGGACAGATTCTAAACAAGAGATTGTTAGGGGTTAGAGTATAGAGTGTAGAGTAGAGTATAGAGTGTAAATGGAGAATAAGTAACCAAAGAGAGTATAATAGAGTATATATATAAGAGAATGGGGGGTAGTATAAGATGGATGGAGTGTAGAATTGGACTCAAGAGTTCCAATGGACAGAGTTATACTCTGTTTTCTTGAGTTTGAGACAACTTTGACAGCCAAGAACAACCAACAAGACAATCTCTTTTGGTGCTTTAGTGGCTGAAACACATGGACCGATTGGAAAATTAATCTCTCCAACGGTTTAGACAAATTTCATGGTAGAATCACTTAAACAAAGTGTTCTCCAAGATCTTAAGGCTTTAGATCCACGAAAATAACATAAAGAAGATGCTTTTCGTGGTCACAAGCAAACAAGAAACAAAAGAGCCTTTGGAACACCCTATTGTCCATCGGTTAAAACAAAGCATTCTTGGACCAGCTTTAATCTCTTTGACCAAGCAGACCATATATGCGAAAAACAAGGTCTCTCTCTTCCTCAAGCGTGAATCCTAACCATGAACACAACCGATTTGCTCATTAGTTCATCACTACCTCATTTTGTACCCAACTTTCACCAAATCGGTAAAGCTTAAGAATGAGGCTTTTAAAGCTTAAGGATGGGGCTGTAAAATCGATTTCTCTTTACACACTTGGTCTACAAGTTCTAACAAGACAAGAGACCAAGCTTACTCAACATTGAGCTGTTAGAGAATCGTTTTTAACAACAAAAGCAAAGTTAAAGCTTTAAAGAACAAGGCTAAGCGAATTAACACTTAAGCAAAGTTTAAAACTTTCACTAAGCTATCTCCTAAGAGATTTAAACCTTGAGAACGAGTTTGAACGAGTTTGAATGAGTTTGAATGAGATAGCTATCTCCTAAGCTATCTCTTAAGCAAAGTTTAAAACACTCAAGAATGAGTTTAAAACACCAAGAACAGAACCTGCTCTGATACCATGTTGGTTTTGCAAGAGAGAAAGCTCTTGACAAGGATGAACAAAACCCAACGGTTAAGTCTCCTTAAACCCACAACAAACTAACTCGATCTCAAGAAGAAGAAGAGGTCATCAACTTGTGATGAACTCCTCATAATCTAGGCTAAGTAAAGCAGTAAATAAAGAAGAGTTTAGGTGATATTTGAGAAGAGAATCGGCTGCCTTAAGGGCAGCCTCTAACCTTATCCCTTAAACACTCTACATTGGAAATAAGAACAAGAACAAGTGTAGAGAGGGAAATTGATTCTCTTATTATTGAATAGAATTATAATTTTTTTACATATGAGCTCAATTACATCTTAATATAGGAATACAAAGCTCCATATAACCGTTAGAGAGGAGATGAGAGTTGAGAGGGACATGAGGAGAGAGAAGTGTGATTTCCTAAGCTAATAGCGACATGCCCACTTGCTTAACCACACTCGTGATTTCTCTCCTTCTTTCCTAACGGTTGGATTAGAAGCTTCTTGATCACATAGTGGGCCGAGTCTTCCTTCTTCTCATCACTCACACTCGGCCTCATTCCTTCCTTCTTTCCTTTGTGAGACTTCCTCATGGGCTTCTTCTTCTTATAAGGCCTTTGTTCTTCTTATAAGGCACTCATGGCCTTGCTAACTTGTCTCTTCCTTGCTCACACGGCCCACATGGCCTTTCTCATTGTGTTCGCGGCCTAACTGGCCGCTCTCATGCCTCCCATGGCCTCACCGGCCACTCTCTTCTTCTTCCATAGTTCGGCCTTACCGGCCTCTCTCTTCTCTTCTCCTTCTTATATGCTAATACAAAAAGGGTGAGATAGAATACGAACAAGAACAACATCAGTAATGAAGACAGAGACTCACAACCTCCTCTGTATATTACTAGTGATCTCTGTCCTACTATCTCTGTTCATCAATGGCGTCTCATCCGCAAGAAAACCTCCAGATCTGTGTAACAGAGTCTGCGGAGGCATGTCAATTCCTTTCCCGTTCGGTATCGGTGCGAAAGATTGCTTTCTAAACCCGTGGTACGAGGTTGTCTGTAAAAACTCTGTTCCGTTTCTCTCAAGGATCAACAGAGAATTAGTAAACTTGTCTCTTCCAGATGCTACTGAGTACTACTCTAACGGAGTTGTTCACATCAAAGGTCCCGTAACTTCCTCCGGTTGTTCTACCGAAGCATCCCAGCCGCTTACAATGCCGCCTTTAAACGTTGCCGGCCACGGCAGCCCCTATTTCTTCACTGACAAGAACCTCCTCATGGCTGTTGGTTGCAACGTTAAGGCCGTTATGACGGATGTCAAATCGCAGATCATCGGTTGCGAGTCAAGCTGTGACAAGAGAAACAGTAGCAGCCCAAAAACAAGAAACGAAGCCTGCAATGGTTATAAATGTTGTCAGACGAGGATACCTGAAGGGGAGCTACAAGTAATTGGAGTCAATATAGATATCCCTGAAGATAGAAACACAACACAAGGAGGATGCAAAGTTGCTTTTTTGACAAGCAAGAAGTATTCGAGTTTGAATGTTACAGAGCCAGAAAAGTTTCATGGTGACGGATACGCTGTGGTCGAGCTTGGATGGTACTTTGATACTTCGGATCCTCGTGTTTTAAGCCCCATAGGTTGTAAAAATGTATCAGATACATCACAAGATGGCGGGTACGGTCCCGAGACGATTTGCATTTGCTCGTACGGCTACTTCTCTGGATTTAGCTATAGGAACTGCTATTGTAACTCGATGGGTTACACAGGGAATCCATTCCTTCCTGGTGGATGTGTAGGTAAGAGATACTATACGTTTATCTTTCTGCAACCATATATCAAGTCTTCTATTGTTAATTATGAATCGAATTTGCAGATATTGATGAATGTAAACTAGAAGTAGGACGCAAAAGGTGTAAAGACCAAACTTGTGTGAATAGGCCCGGTTGGTTTGAGTGTGAGCCAAAGAAACCAGGACATCTCAAACCAGTGTTTCAAGGTAAAAGTCAATTTAAGTTTATCCTGAGCGTTGTGTTGAACATATTATCGTTCTGTTCTGTATACGCTGTTCTTTTGTTGGTGCAGGTGTTCTTATAGGTTCAGCACTGTTGATTTTCGCCTTTGGAATTTTCGGGTTGTACAAGTTCATTAAGCAGCGGAGGAGGATAATTCGGAAGAGAGAGTTCTTCAGACGTAATGGAGGTATGTTGTTAAAACAACAGTTAGCTAGAAAAGAAGGCAATGTAGAAATGTCAAAGATATTTAGCTCCAATGAGTTGGAGAAAGCTACTGATAACTTCAACAAGAATAGGGTTCTTGGGCAAGGAGGTCAAGGTACTGTTTACAAAGGTATGCTCGTTGATGGTAGAATCGTTGCAGTGAAAAGGTCGAAAGCCATGGATGAAGACAAGGTAGAAGAGTTTATCAATGAAGTTGTTGTTCTAGCACAAATCAACCATAGAAACATTGTTAAACTCTTGGGATGTTGTCTTGAGACAGAAGTTCCAGTCCTTGTTTACGAGTTTGTTCCGAACGGTGACTTATGCAAGCGTCTTCGAGATGAATCTGATGATTACACAATGACATGGGAAGTGCGACTTCACATTGCAATAGAGATCGCAGGAGCACTTTCGTACCTACACTCAGCTGCATCTTTTCCTATATACCATAGAGATATCAAGACTACCAATATACTACTAGATGAGAAATATCAGGCTAAGGTGTCGGATTTCGGAACTTCAAGATCAGTTACCATAGATCAAACTCACTTGACAACTCAAGTTGCAGGTACTTTTGGGTACGTGGATCCGGAGTACTTTCAATCAAGCAAGTTTACGGATAAAAGTGATGTGTACAGTTTTGGAGTTGTCCTCGTGGAGCTCATTACCGGGGAAAAGCCGTCCTCCCGTGTCCAGTCTGAACAAAACAGGGGTTTTGCAGCTCAATTTGTGGCAGCCGTGAAAGAGAACAGAGTTCTTGACATAGTTGATGATCGGATGAAAGATGAATGCAACCTGGACCAAGTGATGGCAGTTGCAAAACTCGCTAAAAGATGTTTAAACCGAAAAGGAAAGAAAAGGCCTAACATGAGAGAAGTTTCCCTTGAGCTGGAGAGGGTTCGTTCATCACCTTATGATTCAGAGATTCGTAATGAGGACGATGATGACGAGGAGGATCAAGCCATGGAACTTAACTTTGACGACACTTGGGATATTGGTATGACGACTGCTCCAGCCTCTATGTTTAATAATGGATCTTCCACATCTGATGTTGAGCCTCTGGTTCCTCCACGAACGTGGTGATGGTCAACTCGAAACAATACATATGTACCCCTTCATTGATGAAAAAAATTGTTATCTTTCAAGTTTCGATTATGAATTCTAGCTTTTCACCATGTAACAATACACACAATTTGCATCATGAAACCAAGAAATAAAGGATGTTTTAGTCTGTAAATATATTTATATGTGTTTCCATCAGTTTCTCATAGGAGATACCTTGGAACCTTCTTTCTTACGCTATGACCTTAGTTGCCGAGATTAAAAGATAGAAACCGAAAATGACCACGTCATCTATCCGTTAACCATGTCATCGCCACTACATGGACTACATTTGATTTGACTGGTCTATTCGTTGACTTTTAAGTTAACGTAATTTTTGGTCAACTTTGTTTTGTATCCCTGATTCATGAACGAACATGCCAGCATTGTGACGATGGTCAAATGAGTATAGTATGGTTGGTCTATTTTCATATGGCCATTAAAACAAAAATGGATTTTTATAATCCCTCAGGCATATTGACATTGACCAAGTTTTTAGTAGTGTTTTTTATAGGGATGCTTTGTAACTTGCTTCTCTTGACCTTTAACATCAGACACGGAAAATCATCCTTATAACTTCTTTTTTCATAGAAAAGCTGATTGAGATTGATCATAAATAAAAAGAAAGAAATATGAAGACACAAAATTACCGGTTTTTATGTATTGTAGTGTATGTCTTAACTTTGTTCATGAATGGCTCATCAGCAGCAACACCTACACCTCCAAACAGTAACAATTCTTCGGCTTCTTGTAATAGAAGTTGTGGAGGAATCTCGATTCCGTTCCCATTCGGAATCGGCGGGAAGGATTGTTATCTCAACGGCTGGTACGAGGTTATCTGCAACAGGACAACCACTTCTGAGTCTAAAACAACTACTGTTCCGTTCCTCTCTATGATCAACCGGGAAGTGGTGAACATCTCTCTTCCAGATTATGAACCACACGGAGTGGTTCACATCAAAGGTCCGGTGACTTCGTTGGGTTGTTCAAGTAATACTAGCCAAGGACCCCAAAAGTCGCTACCGGATTTGAACTTCACAGGCAGGGGAAGCCCATATTTTCTAACCGACGAGAATAGCCTTTTCGCGGTTGGTTGCAGTACAAAGGCGTTGATGACGGATACTGAATCAGAGATCTTGGGTTGTGAATCGAGCTGTGAAGGCACCAAGAGTATTCAACAAGTATCAACCTCAACATGTGACGGTTACAAATGTTGCCAGGCAAGGATACCGGTGGAGCGTCCGCAAGTGCTAGGTGTCAATATAGATGCCACAGGAGGAGAAGGGTGCAAGGTTGCTTTCTTGTCCAGCAATAGGTATTCGCCTTCAAATGTTACCGAGCCAGAACAGTTCCATGCTGGTGCCTACGCCGTGGTAGAGCTAGGTTGGTACTTTGATACTTCGGATCCACGTTTTAGAAGCCCCTTCGGTTGCATAAATTTAACATATCACAGATCTTACTCATCCGGTGATAGTTGCCTTTGTGAGTATGGTCACTTTTCCGAGATGAGTTATAGAAACTGCTATTGCTCCCTTGGCTTCACAGGGAACCCATACCTTCGAGGGGGTTGCATAGGTAAGTGTTCGTTTCTTCTTCCTTTTTGTGGTCTTTACTATATTTCAGAATGAATCAGATCATTAATACTAATAATTTATATATATGCAGACTATGATGATTGCAAAGGACCCAATGTCTGTGAAGAAGGAACTTGTGTTAACGTTCCGGGAGGCTACAGATGCGAGCTCAAGCCCGAGATAATCAAGCCGGCCAGATCCCTCGTGCTACAAGGTGAGTCCAATGGCACCTTGCATCTACCATACTACAAGGCAGAGGATGAAGTAGTATAGTTTATGTTTTTCTTCGTTGTTGCAGGGGTTCTTATAGGTCTTTTGGGACTACTGTTTTTATTTGTTGGGACACTCGGGTTGGTGATACTTATAAGAAAGCGAAGGAGGGTCATCAGTAGCAGGAAGTTCTTCAGACGTAATGGAGGTTTGTTGTTAAAACAACAACTAACTACTACAGATGACGGCAATGTAGAGATGTCGAGGATATTTAGCTCAGAAGAGTTGAAGAAAGCCACCGATAACTTTAGCGTGAAGAGGGTGCTTGGGAAAGGCAGTCAAGGATATCAAGACTACCAATATACCACAGAGATATCAAGACTACCAATATACTATTAGATGAAAAATACGGAGCTAAGGTTTCTGATTTCGGAACTTCAAGATCGGTAACCATTGATCAAACTCATCTGACAACATTGGTTGCAGGAACTTTTGGGTACATGGATCCAGAGTACTTCCTATCAAGCCAATATACTGACAAGAGTGATGTTTACAGCTTCGGGGTTGTCCTGGTAGAGCTCATAACCGGAGAAAAACCGTTGTCCCGAATCCGTGCTGAGGAAGGAAGGGGATTGGCAACTCATTTCCTCGAGGCCATGAAAGAGAACAGAGTGATTGACATCATTGATATTCGGATCAGAGATGAAAGCAACCTTAACCAACTGATGGCAGTGTCAAAACTTGCTCGAAAGTGTCTTAGCCGGAAAGGAAGTAAAAGACCAAACATGAGAGAGGCTTCAAGTGAGCTGGAGAGGATCCGTTCATCACCTGAAGATTTAGAAGCCCATGTTGAAAACGATGATGAAGAGGACCAACCCGTGGAGATCAACAGAGAATGATTCCGGAGGTGTGTTGCAAGACTGTTCAAACCCTTATGTTTAGTGAATCCCTAAAGTTTAGACGAACATGGTGACAAGAAAAGCAATAAGATCACCATGGGCAATAAAGTCATCAATATTTATCCACAAAGTATATTTGAATGTCAAAGTTTATATGTACTTTCAAAATGAATTTAATCACTGAAAAGAAACCGAACTTACTTGTCTAGCAGCAATTACTAAGTTGTCAACGACATGTCAGAAAATGTTTGACTTGTAGCATTGTGGCTTCAGTCTCAAGAGTCCAAACCTGCTTGGGTTACAAATCACATCCCACTGCAATCAATATCATCATTCCGCTGGTAAGCATTCCCAAAGATACATAAATGCATGGTGTTACAATAAGTATCTAAAGAGGTTTGATCGACTCAAAATGGTTTATCTTTCAATAATGAATATCTGTTTTTTTTTTCACCACGTAATAATGATACACACAAATAGCAATATAGAATCAAGAAAAGAAAAACGAAAAAAGAATGTTACTTATTACAAGAATAATAAATGGGGTTGGTATCAGCATTCACCAATAAATAAACACTCTAGAAGAATTTAAGTTTGCCTTTGGAGATGGCTTGAACATGTTGTAGTTGACAGATTGCCTTCTCTTTACCGGTCAAGCCATAGCAGGAGGAGTGCCTAGCGCCTAAAGTGACGGCAAAGTAGAGATAAATAGTGCAGAGGAATGTCAAAAGAGCCAATGCTGTCAAGAGATATCGATGCCTCTGAACAACGGTGGAGCAGGTACCCAACTCTTCCCACTGCTTCTTTAGACACTGTTGTCTCCTTAATGGTGAAGATACAAGTCCATCGAGAACCATGGCTTTAATCAATCAACCTGCAACATTTGAATGTAAATGTTGGGGATTTATGTTTCCATCAAATAAACCATTTCTACTAGCTACCACAGATATAGTAAAAAGAATCTGGAGATCATTTAATTGTCAATGAGAGAAGCAGCAATTTCGAATCGAGGTTAGTCTTTATTTACAGGACGAGCTTTTGGATCTTAAGCGGAAAGAAGGAAATAAGAGCAACAATGGCCAAGAGAAACGTCAATTTCAATTTCAATCAACCATCAAACACAAATCACAATTCACAACAACAACAACAACAAAATGGATTAGGAGAGATTCGAGGAAATGGACTATAAACGATCAATCGAGGGATGAGAGAAATCAAAAGATTGAGGGAAACAGATCCGAAGAAGGTGTAAATAAAGGATTTAGAAAACGAACCGGTGGATATAGAAACAGGTGAGAATCGGTTTAGAGACAGAGAGAGAGAGAGATCTGGAGAAGATAAAAGCTGAATCCAGCTCCGACAAAATCAACTCCGCCGGTATGGAATTTTCTAGAGGATGATTCTCCGGCAGCGTTGTTGCGATATTCGGGGGTGGGGGGGGGGGGGAGAGATCTCCGCCGTTGATTGAAGATGGGGGGCTCGAGCTGGGCCGATTTGCCGGATACGCCGTAAGCGGCTTATTGTCCGTTACATAAAACGGGAATTTAGGGGTTTTATATGCAGATCCCAAAACCAAAAAGAAAAAAAAAAAAAAAAGAAAAAAAAAAAAGGAAAAGAAGAGAGAAAAAGAAGGAAATAATAAAATAAAAAATGTCAAAATGATATGATGCGTTGTTTAGCTTCCTTCCACTCCTTTGTGTGTGTTATTAATTATTAAGGATAATGGGCATGTTCTTCTTCTGGATAGCTCTCTATTTTTACCTAGGATCTCTTCTTGACTCTTGCAGCATCCAGAGGTTGTTTTTACAAACAAACAAACACGTATTATAATTTATACATATCATATACAACAACTAACAAATTTGTTAAAACGTACGTACACGACATGAATGAAGCTCACTATCGAGTATTTCAATCCAGATCGGTTCTCATGTGAGTTAGTTAACAAAAGCGTTTAATACACGTTGCCGTCTATCGTCAAACAGTGTGGTAAATAGGAACTCCGTTAGCATTTTAGTATTCAAGAGTGTTTGTACTCTAGTAATGAATACAATTATACAAGTTTTGTTTGTATTACAAACTTTTAATAATACGAAGGACTATTGGGCCATTAGTGGGCTTAATATGAAGAATATATTAGTGGATGATTTATATTTTACCCACCACCAAATTCCTAGTTAGTTTGGTCAAAGTCCGATATCAGGACCGAGACCGAGAGAATAAAGAAAAGAAGAAACACCGAGTTTGTTTGTTTGTTTGTTTGTTGTTCTACTTTTCCGACGAAAAGAAGATAGCTCAAAGGTTTATTGATCGATCGCTCGCTCAAAGGTATTTTGATTCTCTCTTTCTCAAGTCGATTTTGGTTTTTTAATTCTTTCCTTCTAGAGGTAAAATCTGATCAGACTAAAACTAGCTTCTTCGGTTATAGACTTATAGATCGGAAACTCTGATTCCATCTCTATCTAATTTGGGGAAAATATCAGCTTATCTGAACCCAATTCCAATTTCATAGATCGGTTCCAAATCATTCTCTTTACTTCTGAGCTGGATTGATTTTATAAAAAGAAGCTTTTGTTTCCTTCTCCAACCGAATTTAGGGTTTTTTTTTGTTGATGATATGTGTTTTGCGTTTTTTTCTTTGATACTAAGCAGCTGAACATTGGATACAACTTTTGATCTTGGGAGGAGAAAGAAAGAAAGAAAGATGTTTGCAGCTTCTTGTCTCGCATCGTGCTGTGCTGCTTGTGCTTGCGATGCTTGCCGCACTGTGGTTTCTGGGATCAGCAGACGTTCGGCGAGGATTGCTTACTGTGGTCTCTTTGCTCTTTCCTTAATCGTTTCATGGATTCTCCGTGAGGTTGCTGCTCCTCTCATGGAGAAGCTCCCTTGTAAGTTGTGCTTTTTTTTTTTCTTTCTGTTAATACTTCTGATGGTTAAGAATATTTTTAGCTTATGGAACTAATTATTGACGACATTGTGCAGGGATTAACCATTTTCACAAGACACCTGATCGTGAATGGTTTGAGACTGATGCTGTGTTGCGTGTCAGCTTAGGGAATTTCTTGTTTTTCTCTATTCTGTCCGTTATGATGATCGGTGTTAAAACTCAGAAAGACCCTCGTGATGGTATCCACCATGGTGGTTGGATGATGAAAATTATCTCTTGGTGCATTTTGGTCATCTTGATGTTCTTCCTTCCTAATGAAATCATCAGTTTCTATGGTCAGTTTCTTTTTTCATTGCCAACCAAAGTGATGAGTGAATAGATTAGCGCGTGTTGAGCTAATGAGAATCAATTTGACATCTTGCAGAATCCATGTCAAAGTTTGGTGCTGGATTCTTTCTTCTTGTTCAAGTTGTGCTTCTTTTGGATTTCGTTCATGGATGGAATGACACCTGGGTTGGCTATGACGAGCAGTTCTGGTTAGTAAACATATTTGCAATCAAATTATATGTGACTTCATTATCCCACTGTTAATCTAAGTAGTATTTGTATTTATATATAGGTATGCTGCGTTACTAGTTGTTTCTCTTGTATGTTACTTGGCTACATTTGTCTTCTCTGGGCTTCTCTTCCACTGGTTTACTCCGTCTGGCCATGATTGTGGACTCAACACCTTCTTCATTCTCATGACTCTGATATTTGTATTCGTCTTTGCTGTTGTAGTTTTGCATCCCGCTGTAAGTTTTGACTCTATTTTTCTAATATGTATCTTACTTGGCTCTCTGCTTCAGGCTCACTGAAGGCAAATTAACTTTTTTGGCAGGTCGGTGGAAGTATTTTACCAGCATCGGTTATCTCTCTCTATTGCATGTACCTCTGTTACAGCGGACTTGCAAGTGAACCCCGTGACTACGAGTGCAATGGTCTCCACAAACACTCCAAAGCTGTTTCAACAGGCACAATGACCATTGGATTACTCACAACTGTTCTCTCTGTTGTTTATTCCGCTGTTCGTGCTGGTTCTTCAACTACTCTTCTCTCTCCTCCTGATTCTCCCCGCGCAGGTATGTTTTGGAAGAAAAAAACCCTTCTCTCAAATTCCGCGTCCTTGTTTTTTGCATGATAAGGGTTTATTTGATTGAAAGCTCGAATCAAAACTGAACTGAAGCCTGTATTTCAAATCCCAAATTTTGAAACCTTTTTGTGTGAGTGCTTAAGAGCCAAGTATGATAAGGTATTTACCTCTCATTGAAAATTTTCAGAGAAGCCTCTGCTTCCGTTAGACGGGAAAGCAGATGAGAAGGAAGAGAAAGAGTGTAAGAAACCAGTGTCATACTCATACGCATTCTTCCACATCATCTTCTCTCTCGCTAGCATGTACTCTGCAATGCTGTTAACCGGCTGGTCAACTTCAGTGGGTGAGAGTGGTAAGCTGGTCGATGTCGGGTGGCCTTCTGTGTGGGTCCGTGTAGTGACTAGCTGGGCGACTGCTGGTCTCTTCATCTGGTCACTTGTTGCTCCGATTCTGTTCCCTGACCGTGAGTTCTGAGCTAATTGCATCATCTACTGGAGGTTCTGAATAACTACATTTCATGAATCTTGAATTTGTAAAAAAATATATTCTCTCTTTCGACTATAATAGAGAGTCTCGTGTGCTTTAAAACCACGCATGGCCTTTCTTGGCTCATCTGTAATATAAATATATAAATAATTTCCTTTCTCGTAAGTTTCATCTGTCTCGACTCTTATTTGTAAAAGTGAATTTGCAGTGAACAAAACTAAAAGATTCCGCAACTGTTGCCTGGCACAGAAATTTCATAATTTTAGAGACCATTTCATTATTAAGAAGAGAAACTAGAAAGATTGTCTAATGAGAACGCTCGTTTAGATAAAGATAGCTAAACTCCTTTTTACCCGTGGAAATTTATTGAATCGCTAAATCTGTGAATGATAACATTCACGTCTATATGTGATCCCATGACTTAATGGCTCTTCCTGATTAATCAAAACTCTCAAGGATATGGATACTTTCAATCAACCTGAGCAACATATATGCCTTACCATTTACCCCTGCAGACACACAGGTGACTGTTGATGTGTTAAACCGACAATATAAATAAAACGAGTCTTAATGGGGATGAATTGGAATTGGTCCTTTTATTAACGTAGAATTGAAGTGAGGGTTTAGAGGAAACGACAATTAGGGAGCTAAGCGCAGTTAATACGAAAATAATGCTCTTTTCTCTCTAATTGCCCAAAAAAGTGGATCCCTGATGTGACAATGACATCAGGTATTTATAGTGGACCATTGACCTAGGGTTTTTTCTGTCTCTCCCGCAAATGACATTTTTGCCCCTTTGGCCTAACGGACCAAATCCAAGACTTCAGGCCCAAAACTTCCTAAGATTTTCTGTTTGGGCTTTTGTAAATGTTGGGAGCAAAGCCCATATCCAACAATGGCCCCCCCTAGTTCGATGTGCGATGGCTTGCTTGAGCCGTCGGATACAATTCTGCGGCTTTAGGTTCGTCTTATAGAAGGAACATAAGATCGTTAAGAGCTTGAAGACCTTTTTGAAGGTTCCTGGATGAATAGTGCATTGCACACGTTTTTCGAGGCTTTCGGGAGGTTCCGGGATGAATAGTGCATTGCGCACGTTTTTCTGGGCCCACAGTGGGGCCATACGGAATCCTTTCTTTGACGAAAAGAATTTGAAGACAAAGGCGTTTTCGGAAAACCTGAAGCATGTTTCACACCGATCTCTCCAGCAACGAAGGCGTCGACTCTTCCACGCCCCGATCTCCCGCAACTCGCGTGGAGTCCCCAAGGCCAACCATATGGGGCCGCACCCGTTCGAGGACGAACCAGCTCCAAAGCGTCAATCCAGCTGACCGCGAAGCCGTAGGCGCTACGCGCGTCGCTCCGACCAGTGGCCTAGCCAATGGCGTTATCCCTCCGGAACGTGTAGCCGTAGGTGACAATCCAACTGACCGCGAAGCCGTAGGCGCTACGCGCGTCGCCCAGACAAATGGCGTAACCAATGACACTACCCCTCCTTATCGTGCAGTTGACGGCGTCACCCCAACTAACCGTGCAGCCGCAAACCCTACTATCAGTCAGGCCGCGGAGAGGCGTTACTATCAGTCAGGCCGCGCTCGATGAAGCCGTACGAAGGACCCTGGACCGTATGAGTGGTCAAGCAGCACATATGGCATCTCAAGAACAAGCCGATACCGTATGACGGAAAGGGGGACCTCACTGTGTTCCTGAAGTCGATGTCCATCCACATTGGTAGTTCATACTTCTCACCAGAAGAAGAAGACGCGGGAAGTTGTCAGCTATTCGTCGAAAGCCTAGCCGGCAAAGCATTGAACTGGTTTTCAAGGCTGAAGGCCAATTCAATCGATGGTTACGAAGAACTGACAACCGCATTCCTTCAGCATCAGAAATGCTTCATGCATGTTCCCGCATCAAATGCCGACTTATGGAGAATGTACCAGAAGCACAATGAGCCACTGCGAACTTTCATGGCCAGGTTTAAAGGAGTTGTATCTCAACTCGCCATCAGCGATGACACTGCAATAGGTGCACTTAAGAATGCACTTGCTCACGGGACCAGATTCAAGGAAGACCTAACAATCCAACCCGCCACATCCTTGGCCGAGGTCCTTGCACGCGTAAATTGATACATCAAGGTAGACGAAGACAAGGGAAAAGGAAACATGAACCAGGCCGACGCGGTGGAGAAAGCACCTGAAAAATCCCTGAGCTTGAAAAACAAAGCTGTGGAAGCGTACTATGAACCTCGCCAACATTACAACAGAGACTACGCTAAAGGCGAGAGGGGAAGGAAGGCAACGATGTTCGCTATTGATGGAAATGAGCAACAGCAAAGCAAGCGTTGGAACAAGTACGATCGTGAGACTGATGGTCCCACCTTCAAGGGCAAACACGGTTATTGCGAATTCCACAAATTTGGCGGACATTCCACGGAAGATTGCAAAACACTTCAATACCTTCTTCTTCACAAGTACAAGAGAGGTGACATCGATGTAGAGCGAGAACGAAGAAAGGTTAACACCCACAAGGATAACCTGTATTGTTTGGCAGACCAGCAACAACACGAAAGGCAGCATGAGGAGGAAGCAGCAGCACAAAATGACCGAGCACGAGCACAAAATGACCAAGCACAAGCACAAAATGACCGAGCACGAGAAATTGCTCGCCTACCTCCTCCCTCGAAACGAAACCATGATGTCGAAGGACACGATGAACCACCAGCTCCACGCCGAAGATCAACATGATCATGGGTGGCTTGTCGACATGTCGTTACTCCGTTTGTTCAATCCAAGCTTATTGCCGCGAAGCATAAACAAAACGCGGCTGGCCCTCCCATAGGAGCACGTTCAAAAAATCTGCCGATCCTATTAAGTTTACTGAAGAAGACGCACTCAACGCTAGTCCAAACAACGATCCGCTCGTTGTAGAAATGGTGATTGGAGAAAGCGCAATGACATTGGGAGCTCGGTCAATGTGATATTCAAGGACGTTCTGATCCAGATGGAGATTGATCTTCGCAGCACAACTCATGAAACGCAACCTCTGACGGGATTCGATGGCGACACTATAATGACGGTAGGAACCATAACACTTCCAATTTACGTCGGCGGCACAATGCAGAGCTTCAATTTCGCAATTGTAGACAAACCTATCGTCTACAATGTCATTCTGGGAATGCCATGGCTTCAAAAAATGTGCGACGTCGCCTCGACTTACCACCAGTGCGTCAAGTTTCCGAACGCATACGGTATCTATACGCTGCGCGGAGACCCTCTGATGGCATGGACTTGCTTCATCATCAAAAAAAAGAAGCGTAATGCGAGAGCATTCGTGATTGCCGAAACAGAGCCGCTGCGAGATCCACGCACACCGCCCTCGAAGGAATATGTGATACAAGTAAACATCGATTTCTCCAATCCCAATCACTGTGTAGGCATTGGTGCCGAGCTGCCAATCGCTTTGAGGGACGAACTCGTTCAGTTCTTGCGAAAGAACGCAACCATGTTCGCCTGGTCGATAGATCACATGACCGGAATAGATCCCAGCATTACCAGCCACGAGCTCAATGTCGATCCAACTTACAAACTGGTTAAGCAAAAGCGTCGAAAGCTCGTTTCGGAACGAACAACCACTTTTAATGACGAGGTATGGAAGCTACTTAATGCGGGATCAATCACTGAAGTTCGCTATCCAAACTGGTTGAGCAACCCGGTCGTGGTTAAGAAGAAGAATGGTACGTGAAGAGTGTGCGCCGACTTCAACGACCTTAACAAAAGCTTGTCCGAAAGACAGTTTTCCTCTTCCGCGCATTGACCAGCTCGTTGAGGCCACAGCTGGAAACGAACTACTATCTTTCATGGATGCGTTCTCAGGCTACAACCAGATAATGATGCACAAGGATGAGCGCGAGAAGACTGCGTTTGTTACTGAACAAGGCACTTTCTGTTACAGAGTAATGCCATTTGGATAAAAAAACGCGGGGGCAACCTATCAGCGACTGGTGAACCGTATGTTCGCAAGCCAACTTGGTCGAACCATGGAAGTCTAAATCGACGATATGCTCTTCAAGTCAGCTCAAGCTACAGACCATGTCACACACCTGAAGCAGTGTTTTGAGATACTTAACAAGTACAACATGAAGCTCAACCCTGCCAAGTGCACATTTGGCGTAACCTCCGGTGAATTCCTGGGGTTCCTCGTCACAAGACGCGGTATAGAAACTAATCCAAAGCAGATTTCGGCAATTGTCAATCTTCCTTCCCCGAGAAACACCCGCGAGGTACAACGTCTTACTGGACGAATCGCCGCATTAAGTCGCTTCATCTCCCACTCAATAGACAAGTACTTACTGTTTTATCAGCTCCTTCGAGTAAACAAACGTTTTGAGTGGGATGAAAAATGCAAATCGACATTCAAAGAATTAAAAGACTATCTCTCATCCCCACCTGTACTCGCCAAACCAGAACAAGGAGAAACTCTGTATCTCTACATCGCCATCTCTTGTTCGGCTGTAAGTGGCGTACTTGTCAGAGAAGATCGTGGTGAGCAGCATCCTATCTTCTATGTGAGCAAGACCCTCGATGGCGCCGAACTCCGATACCCGACTCTTGAGAAGCTCGCATACACAGTCGTAATTTTGGCTCGAAAGCTCCGCCCCTACTTCCAATCTCATATTATCGAAGTCTTGACAAATCAGCCTCTACCAACAATTCTTCATAGTCCGAGCTAGTCAGGACGCCTAGCAAAATGGGCCGTAGAGTTGAGCGAGTACGACATAGAATACAAGAACCGCACCTGCGCTAAATCACAAGTTCTCGCAGATTTTCTCGTTGAACTCTCTCTTGAACTCGAAGCTGACACCCCTCCACCCGAGATTTGGTCACTTCACGTAGATGGTGCTTCGTCAAAGATGGGCTCGGGAGCGGGCGTACGCCTAACCTCGCCAACATGCAAAATCTTGGAGCAGTCATTCCGCCTCGCCTTCTCTGCTTCTAACAACGATGCTGAGTATGAAGCATTAATCGTTGGATTGCGTCTCTCACACGGAATCGGCGTCAAAAAGATTCAAGCTTATTGTGACTCTCAGCTAGTAACGCATCAGTTCAGCGGAGATTATGCAACAAGACATGCGCGCATGGATGCCTACCTCAAAGTTGTTCGCGACTTGTCTCATAAATTCGAGTTCTTTGAGCTTGTCAAGATGCCTCAAAGCGACAATGCTCTGGCTGATGCACTTGCAACGCTCGCTTCCACATCTGATCCCGATCTCCGAAGAGTAATTCCTGTAGAGAGCATTGATCAACCGAGTAGCGACGTCAACTTGTTACCACCCGCTCCGGCCAAGCTTCTTGAAATTGCACCCTCAACAGACACACCAACTAGCCTGAGCAATGTATTAACAATTGTTTCAGCCGTGACAAGATCAGCCCGAACAGGCACAAGTACACGACATCCACCGCACCCATTCCAGCCCCCGCTGCGCCCACTCCAGCCCCTGCCGCGCACAATATCACCATGCACGATGACAGGCAAAGGGAAATTATAACATATATCGCGGATGGGATTATGCCAAAAGATAACTGGGAAGCAAGGCGATTGCGCGCTAAGTGCGCACAATACACACTATTTGACGGCAATCTATTCCGTTGGGATCCGAACGGCGCTCTCCTCATTTGCGTCAACATAAAGGACGTCAATGACATCATGTGCGAAGTCCACAAGGGCGCTGGCGGAAACCACTCAGGGGGTCGTGCTCTAGCACTTCGAATCCGTCACAATGGACATTTCTGGCCAACGATGGTCACCGATTGCACCGCTTTTGCAGCCAAGTGTGAAAAGTGTCAGCGCCACGCACCGTTTATCGATTCCCCGACTGAACCTCTTCGAGCAAAGTCACGACCTTACCCCTTTATGCTGTGGGCAATGGATATTGTAGGCCCATTAACTCCGTCCAATCAAAAGAAGTATCTCCTGATCTTGACGGACTACTTTACCAAGTGGGTTGAAGCAGAATCGTATGTCTCGATCGAAGCCAACGAAGTCCAGAATTTTGTTTAGAAAAATATCATATGCCGGCACGGACCCCAATTTATCTCGCTTCAATTTGAAGGATTCTGCGCCGGCTGGCGGATACGACTGATCAAATCGACTTCGAGATACCGGCAGGGCAACAGACAAGCAGAGGCAACTAACAAGACCATACTTTCCGGAATTAAGAAACGCCTTGACGCCAAGAAAGGTCTTTGGGCCGACGAACTCGATGGCATCTTGTGGTCTCACCGAACTTCTCCACGCACATCTACCGGTTAAACATCATTCTCTCTCGCCTACGGTATGGAGGCACTCGCACAGGCCAAAGTTGGAATTTCTACGCTCCGACGTTCCATGCTCTCTCATAATCCTGAATTGAGCAACAAAATGTTGTGTGACAGACTCATGTTTGTTGAAGAAGAGCGCGACTAAGCCCTACTACGCATCCAGAACTAGCAGCAAACTGCCGCAAAATTCTACAACAAGAAAGTCAAATCTCGCAACTTCGCCGAGGGCGACCTCGTCCTCCGCAAAGTCTACTAGAATACAAGGGAGAAGAACGCTGGAAAACTCGGCGTGCATTGGGAAGGTCCATACTTAATCTCCAAGATCGTCAAACTCGGCGTCTACCAGCTACTCGAGATGCAAGGCACGCCAGTCCCGCGATCCTGGAACTGTGCCAACCTCAAGCGTTACTATCATTAGTCCAATTACTGCAAAGCCAAAAAAAAAAAAAAAAAAAGCTCGTCATCGAGCATTTACTTGTAATTTGAACTACGAATGGCTTGATCCCTTTCGATGGTACATAGGCAATAATCAAGTTCTCTTATTCTGACGCCCTGGCCAGGCGCACAGCTCTAAAACGCACTCTGCATGGGTGCAGTGGTGAAATAATCCACGTCCTTACTTAGGTAGGACATTTTAAGCCGAGCCCAGACTCGCAAAGCTAGAAGGAACCGGAGTGAGTAGGCCGAGACCCTGACTCGCACACCCGCAATTCCGGCAGCACCCACACGGTAAGCTGGACACGCGTACCGCACCTAAAATAGTACCGCACCTAAATTCTATCTTGTCTACTCGAGACGTTTCGGGGAACAACATATCCAGGGTAAGCCAAGAGACGTCCTGCACTGCAAAATATGCCCTATAAACAACGAAAATGTCGCATCTCTATTCTACGCAATAATCAATCTTTACGCGACCAAAAGCATGTAATCCAAAAGCAGGTTCATCCCAATGAAGGAAACAAAAATCGGCAATAATCAAGTTCATAAATCAAAAGCAACCAAGCTTGTAATTATCCAAAGGAAAGGTACAAAAGCAATCAGCAATCGAGTTCGCAATGACAAAAAGAAAATCAAAAAGCAAAAACACGAGGACATATCACTCGTTAGCAGCATCATCACCACCTCCATCAGTAGCCTCCAGGAACGGCTCGAGATCTTCGTCAAGAAGCGGAGGCACTACGATTCGATTCACTTTTGCTTGGAACTCCTCCTCGTTGGCAGCAAGACGTACCATCCTATCTTCGGGAATAGCAACACTCCTATTGATCATCGTCTGTAGACACTGTCTAGTCCTGGTCACCTGGCTAGGAGTGAGCAAGTCAGGCTGTCTCTCACGTGACACAATCACATGCCGCCTCAGGCGATCAATACGCTCGCAATGCGTCCCGATCACAACAGCAACCTTCGCACACTCTTCTTCACCGCGCTTATCTCTCTCCTTTCTGATTCGCTCCGACTCGGAAGTGAGCTTCCGTTGGGATTGCTTTAACGAAGCCGTCAACTCCTTGACGAGCACTGCATTCGCTTTGCTCGATCGCTCGGCCTGAACAAGTGCATCCTGAACGAGAGCAGTCTCTCTCTTAGCCGCACGCACCTTATCCTCGTCTTCGCCTGTAAGACGGTTAGTCCAGCTTATTGCCTGAAACATCGAGAAAAGACAGTCAAGTTACAACCAAGCAAAATATTAGTCAAAGTCAAGTCGAACCTGAATCTGCCAAAGAACGCAGTCTTTGTACGCAGACGAACAAGCCAAATCGCTAAGAGACGGGAGAGGCACGAAGTCCCCATGAATCTTGCTGGCAAGATCCGCGCAAGCCCGTGAGTCACCACAAAACGCCAGGTCTTTCACGTCATAGCGAAAGGAGAACGAGTGATCGATGCCCGCGCAACCATCCTCTTCATAGTGGCTACATCTAGGGTTTCCTCCAGCATCACTCCGAGGACTCGAGCGCGACGCCCTCTTTCGAGAATGATCGCCATCTCCAGCTGCAGCTCTCCCACGGGGCCTTGAAGAAGGCTTCTTCGAAACACGAGTCGCAGCAACTTCGGCTACACGAGTTCTACGACTAGGATCACTCCTGGAGACAGCCACTTCGCCATCTTCATGTTCCACCGTAACAATCTCCGCTCCGACCTCGGTGTTTGGTGTAACAACCTTGGTTGCGACAGCAGGAACATCCTCGGCATCGAACAAGTCAGCGTAGCATGGCATAGGGCAGTCTCCCATTTGTAATCTGATCCGCAAACCTGCAAAATAAATAAGAGTCTTAGACAAGAAAGCACACAACCCTCGAGACGAAGGAAAGCTAACCAAAAACTTACAAGTCTTGAAGTGTGAAAGAACGTCCGGCCACCGCAAAGTCCCGCTAAAAAGAAAAGCAGAAGCTTGTTCAACAGTTTCGGAATCGCACGCACCAGAAGGTGGAGGATCGCCAGCAAAAACAAAACAAACGAATCAGAAAACAGAGTTAGAAAGATCAAAAGAAGACGAACCCAACCCAGTAGTGGCTACCGGGAGTTAAGTTCCAAGCATGAGGGCAGGTCGTGTCGGGATCTTCGACAGAAATGTTTTTTATTTCTACGAAGAAAAACTTCCTCCGCCAATCGTGAACATGGCTCTTTTGGCCACGCAGGATCGTGAGACCTGGCGTACAGCATGCACAGCATAGCCCCGAACTGTCACGTGTAAATCGAGTGACCAGCTCGAAAACGTCGGCGCTCATCTTGATATTCACATAGTTGCCAATTATCGTAAGCCCTACCGCGTTAATGATGGTGGAGATCGACAGCTGCGAGAATGCAATCTTCCGACGCGCACAGTAACTCGTCAAAAATTCGAGAATGGGGAACCATAGGCCGCACTCCGCAAAAAAATCAACCTAAACGCATAGGTGAGCCGCTGGACAGTCCCACGGACGTTCGTCGATACTTGGTAATACAAGCAGCAGGATATTCGGCATCCCGAAGAGGTCAAACACGCGGGCTATGGACTTGTCATTACACAAAGTTCGTCCTGGATCACGGGAGATGCGCTCATCGTCACCTGCTCGATAGTCCGGTCCGGTGATTCTAGCACGATCTTTGTGACGTCTTGAAGTCTCGTCTCTTTCAGCAAGGCTGGCGACCAGCGATCTAGTGGCGCGCTCTGAGCAATTACGCTCCTCGTACGCGTAGGAAACATCACTTCGAGCTCCCGAACATCTTCTTCCGTCAGATCCGCCAAATCAGTCACGACACCTCTTCCTTCTGACGGGTCCCACCAAGAAGGATAACTCGTTCCAGTTTCGCCAAGATCTCTCTCTAGTGCACGGTACTGATCATCTCAAAACTCCTCCGCAACGTCACCGAAGATATCATCTCCAGAAACCATAGCGCGAGACCTTGCAAAACCAACCAGACAACCGATCAGTATGGGAGCAAAGACGTATCAAAAGCGCAACAGATTCCCCATAGAATGAACACACCCTGCGTACTGCGTACCGCGCACTGCGTCCTGCGTACCGCGTACCGCACCCTGCGTACTGCATACTGCGTACCGCGCACTGCGTCCTGCATACCACGTACCGCATCCTGCATACTGCGTACCGCGCACTACGTACTGCGTACCGCACACTCCGTCCTGCGTACCGCGTACCGCACTCTGCGTACTGCGTACTGCGTCCTGCATAGCGCGTACCGCACCCTGCATACTGTGTACTGCGTACTGCGTACTGCATACTGCGTCCTACGTACTGCGCACTGCGTCCCGCGCACTGTCCTGTGTCCTGCGTACTGCGTCTTGTCTACCGTGTACTGCATCCCGCGCACTCTCCTGCGTCCTGCGCACTGCGTCCGGCGTACTGCGTCTTGTGTACCGTGTACTGCGAACCGTACACTGTCCTGCGTCCTATGTACTGTGCACTACGTACTGCGTACTGCATCCTATCTTATCTCGCGGAGACACCTGCGAGAACACCATCCCGGTCATAACCAAGCCCGGCGGCGGCGAGAAGGCGAGGCTGCAGCGGCGAAACGGCGAGGCAGCAGCAACGAAACGGCGAGTCAGCAGTGATGACGAATTGGAACGATTCGGCAAGGTCGGCGACCTGGAGGAAGCTTGGCGACCAGGAAGGAGTTCAGCGGCGGAAGAGCTGAGCGCGCTAGGAACGGATCCAGCCGCAAGGAGCGACCACCGGCGGGATAAACCGGCCGGACCAAGTGCCAGTGACACGGCAATACGGCAAGACGATTTCGGCGGCGAGACCATGTCTCTCGCAAACCAAAATCGCAAATAAGAAGGATTTGGCCCGTTAGGCCGAAGGGGCAAAAACGTCATTTGCGGTAGAGACAGAAAAAACCCTAGGTCAATGACCCACTATAAATACCTGATATCATTGTCACATCAGGGGATCCACTTTTTTGGGTAATTAGAGAGAGAAGAGCATTATTTTCGTATTAACTGTGCTTAGCTCTCTAATTGTCGTTTCCTGTAAACTCTTACTTCAATTCTACGTTAATAAAAGGACCAATTCTAATTTATCCCCATTAAAACTCGTTTTATTTATATTGTCGGTTTAACACATCAATAATGACATGTGACCTTAACGAGGAATTGGCTGCAAAAAATATATATTTTGGCTTAGAGTCTGTCTCCGCATGATGACAATTTTTTTTTTTTGGTAAGGGCGTGTGTCAGCGTGCGATGCACGTGGGGGGTTGCTATTGCCGCGTTTTAAAATCCGAAACGCTAATGTCGAAAGCGACTGTTTGCTAAAGTCGGCATTGTGCTACAGTTGTTGGAAATCAAAAAAAAAAAAATTTGTTTTTTTTTCTAGGTCACTCTATTTTTTCGCTTCCTCGCCGGAGTTCGCCGACGCCACCTTCTAGTCTAATTCGTCGAGATGAAGCTCACCGTTAAGACTCTCAAGGGTAGTCATTTCGAAATCAAGGTTCTGCCCACCGACACGGTTAGTCCTTCTCCATTTCCCCTTCCTTGGTTCATGTAATTATGTATTAGTAAAATCTAGATATATTTCAAACGAGGAGAGATGGTGCAAATACCAATCTGGGTTATGTAACACATGAGACTTGCTTTGTTGATAAACAGCTTTTTAGATATGCTAGATTCAGAAATTTTGAGTTTTCCGATGAAATGTATTTTGGTAGATATATATGTCCATGAGTTCTAATATTGTTATATTCTGGGATTTTTTTAAAAAAGATAATGGCAGTGAAGAAGAATATTGAAGATTCACAAAGCAAAGACAACTATCCTTGTGGACAGCAATTGCTAATTCACAATGGAAAAGTTTTGAAAGATGAAACTACTTTGGTGGAGAACAAGGTCACCGAAGAAGGTTTTCTTGTTGTCATGCTTAGCAAGGTACTTGTTTTTTATTCTTATATCTTCCTATTTAGGTAGGAGTATGATAACCGGATTTGTATATCCACATACTCTGGCTGGTTTATTTTCAATACTAGTAGTCACAATAATAGGAACTCCAACTGAGAAGCCTTTGTTTACTTGAGATGTATATTTGTGGAAGCGTAGATGATAGGTGAATTGTAAATAGATTAAGAAACTTAACTAGAGAACCTATGTGCTTGCACTGACAATGTTTTTTTGCCTTTTTCTTTGCAATGGATAGAGTAAAACTGCAAGTTCTGCTGGTCCCTCTTCTGCTCAGGTAAGTTTATTTATTATTTTCTCATGTTTCTGCACATAACTTAGGTCAGTTGAGTATTCCTCATTGGAGAACTTTGTTTATGTCACAGCCTACTTCCACCGCTACATCTACCGTATCTTCAACAACAACGGTAATTTTCTTACATATCTTTTCTTTTGGGAATTATGAAATTAACGTCTTGTTTACTCGGTTCATTTAACACAAGTTTGTATCAATTGACCAGCCTGCAGCTCCATTGACAACCCAGTCAATAGCTGTGCCAGCTCCAAATTCTACTTCCGCTCAAGAACAACCAGCGTAAGTTTTATTTTTAAAATAAGAGGCTTCATTGGATATTTATTTTATCTTCATTAACTTAAGATACTTGAATTTTGTATTTTGAGGATTTTATGGATACTCTATGATCTCCACACCATTGTAGGTCTCAAAGTGACACTTATGGTCAAGCTGCTTCAACTTTAGTTAGTGGCAGTAGTGTTGAGCAAATGGTTCAACAAATAATGGAAATGGGAGGTGGGAGCTGGGACAAAGAAACAGTTACTCGTGCTCTTCGTGCAGCGTATAACAACCCTGAGAGAGCAGTGGATTATCTATATTCTGTATGCCCCTTCTCTGTAACAGGCGTCTGTTATATTTTCATGGAATGAAAGTGCTGATATCTATTTTAATTTTCAGGGAATTCCTGAAACAGTAGTCGTTCCAGCAACTATTCCTTCTGGAGTAGGATCTGATGCAGAACATGCTGCTCCTCCTGCTTCTGGAGGACCTAATTCATCTCCTTTGGATTTGTTTCCCCAGGTAAGAGCTTGGTACTTTTGTTTCAGGGGAAAGAGATAATTGAAGCTGAGTTCCCATTGCATGATACGGGTTCTTTCTTTTCCTTTCCAGGAAGCAGTTTCTGATGCTGTAGGTGGAGATCTTGGAACGCTTGAATTCCTCAGAGGCAATGATCAGGTTATCATTTTATTATTAACCCCTCTTTTCATTTGTGAGGTCGAATAGAATGATTAAGGATTTGAAACTTGGTCACTAGATTTGTTAGAAGCCTGTTTCGGAGGTGTATTCTAGCCTACTTCTATGTGATATTGCTTTAACCATTTGATACAGCTTCCTCATACACTAATCTTGTTTTGTTTCCATATGTTCTAGTTCCAACAATTACGCACCATGGTCAATTCCAACCCCCAGATTCTGCAGGTGAGCGAGTCTTAATCTTTTATTTTGGGTCCATGATTAGTAGGCTGGCCTTTATATTGCTTCTGAACATTTCACTATTCGGTTGCCGCTTCTGTTACAGCCTATGCTTCAAGAGCTCGGAAAGCAGAACCCCCAACTTCTGAGGCTAATTCAAGAGAACCAAACCGAATTTCTTCAGTTACTAAATGAGCCCTACGAAGGATCTGACGGGTGAGTATTCTATAGTCTGCAGATCGTTTTCTTGGTTTGGCCATTGTGTGATTAAAGCAATCACGTCTATATGTGATCCCATGACTCAATGGCTCTTATTAATTGTTCAAAACTCTCAGGGATATGGATATTTTCGATCAACCTGAGCAAGAAATGCCCCACGCAGTCAACGTTACCCCTGCAGAGCAAGAAGCGATTCAACGGGTACATACACACACTTACATTCCTCATCACCGTTATAACAAACTGTAATAAGATTTTCTCATCCTTTCTAACTCCTGGGTTAAACATCTTTGCTCAGCTCGAGGCAATGGGGTTTGATAGAGCATTAGTCATAGAAGCCTTCCTTGCGTGTGACCGTAACGAGGAATTGGCTGCAAACTATCTGCTAGAGCACTCAACAGATTTTGAAGACTGAGTTCCGACAAACAAAATCTGGCTTTTTTAACCAAAGCAGAGCACAAGAAAATTTTCTGTTCCCCCTTCTTTCTTCTGAACTGTTACTCTGCTCATAATCTCATATCTTATTCTTACATCTCCATATTTATCGTATAGAACAAGTTTGGGTTTTACACGACTCACCGTTGTGTTTTTAAGTTTTTTTTTTCTCATAAATAGCACAGGAAACAGAAAACTAGTGTTAACAACAATTAAATTGAGGTCATAAACATATGATGTGGTTGTTATTATAATGGCTCACGGATATCCTTATTTTATCGATCTTGTCTACTATATCATGTGTTTATCCACACAGCACAAGAAACAATAAGCAACGTTGGCGCGCAGAATCATGCCCAAAGTATGTTACACATAGACACTCTCACTCAACATTTTCTCTGGGAAACGAAAGATCTTCATCATACTCTCTGCCATGCATCTCCCCTCTTCATGATACATTCATTCCCTTGTTCCTGACACCCAAGTTGCATTTCACTCAGAAGCAGCAGCAGCAGCAGCAGCCTGTTCAACGCATATTTCAGCTTCCAATTGTTTCGAGATAAACCATCACTATTAATCAAAATAAACCATCTGCCTACTGCTTCTAGTCCATAGCCCTTAGGTGTGTTAACTTATAACCTTTTTTTGGGTATAAACACCAACTACACATGCATTTTGAACAGTTGAACAAGCCACTCTTAAGTCTTATCCCCATTCACTAACCTGGTTAAGAGGATTATCTGGTGATTTCTTCCACATCTTCCAAATCAAGTCCTTGTACTGAGTGTGAGTAAGACCTGGTTTCTCCTCCTTCAGCCTTGGAAGTTCAGCTTCTTCATAGGCCTTCAACCACAATTATATCAATCAGCATATAAATCCACCAGAACTTAGCATATCACTAATATCTTCTAGAACTCAACTCAGGACAAGCAAGGATACACTATAAAATCTTCCCAATCGAATTACGTATGGTAACGAAATCTCAGCATCAATCGAAGACTTGCTATGGATTAATAACCTAAAAGCAAAGAAGGCACAAGAGATAACCTTAAAGGAAGCCTTAAGCCTTTTTTCAGGATGTCGATCAACGGGGAGGTTATCTGACACCGTAATCCGTGCGAGAGCCTCGTCAACGGTATGGGCCTCGATGAGAGAATCATCGCGATTGGTATTGGTCACCAGTACCATCTTCTCATACTCATCTTCCCCAGCCATGCGAGTCTGTTTCTTCTTAGAGTCTTCTGCTTTCTTGGCCTGCGCCACCTGATCCTCCTCGCGCCTTCGGATGAGCTCAGCCTCTGTGACCTTAGGGACCGGAACAGTGACGCGATTCGCCTTCTTATCCGGCTTTTTAAGAGCCTTCTCCAGCTCTTGCTCCTCCTGCTCAGCGAGACGCCTCGCCTCAGCTTTCTTAGCGGCGGTCTCAGCTTTCTTCTCCGCCTCTTCCTCCCGCTTCTTCGCCGCCTTGGATTTAGGACCCTCCGCCTCGCGCCAGTATTGCTCCTCCTTCTCCCGAGTCTGGCGATCCTTCTGCTCAGCCTCGGCGGCGTTCTTCCGGGATTTGGCGACCTCCGCCTTGCTGTTCACACCCATCTTCTTCGGCATCTTCGATTTCGCTAGGGTTAATTGATCTTGATTGTATGAGATGAGAATTGAATTGAAATCGCTAGGGTCACGATCTTTGTATAGAAATGAGAGAATTGGATTAACCGTATCGCTCGCTCAGACCCTATGTATTTAAATGTCAATCTTTGTTTGGTTGAAGGCTTCAAGCGGTGGTCAAAGCCGGTTTATCTGAAACAAACCGAGATCATTTGTTATTATATCTTGAACTGGTTAAGATTGTTAACCGGGATTTTTCTTTCCAATTTTAATCTCACTACATGTTTTCTCTTGTCCGAATTTGAGAGAACTTTAACGGTTCAACCAACTTTGGTTTCGAGAAGCATATAGCAAATAGTACTAAATTTGATCGCAATATCTATCACTCGACCAAAGGACAAAAGAAACGTTTCTTGTTTATTGTCGATTACGTGAACAATTCTAATTGGTGTCTCAGTTGGTGTGGGTGGTACAAGTTAGGACAACTGGTTTCTCAGCCAAAGAAGTAAATTTTTCTTGCTTTTACGTTTTAGTAACAGTGTTGACTAATGAGCTCACGTGCAGTAGCAGTAGACCTGTTTGCAATGTCTCTCCCTTCTTTTTGACTAAACGAAAAAAAATACTTTTATTACTTTTTTTGAATAGTCAGTCAGTCTTCTGTGTTGGTAGTGGGGGTTAGTAAACACTTTGTGCTCTTGTCTGTGTTCAAGTTTTGGCGTCTCTTTTCAAACATAGAATCTTTTAACAGTTTACGAGATTTTTCATTTTTTGGTTGTTTCTATGATTTTTCTTCTCTCTATTCCCCCACTGATGATTTCTGTAATGGAAGCTTGAGAGTCTTTAAACGGGGGAATTTCTTGCCAACCAAACCCCAGACAAAACCAAAAAAACAGAAACAAGTCTCTCTCTGGTAGAATTTCTAACTATCGGTTTTTAAGGAAAAAGGCTTAAACCTGTTTCGAAAGATTTGCTATTTATCAAATGGGTCTGTGTCATTCGAGAATTGATAAGACCACAAGCAGGAAGGAAACGGGAACATCAAGCACTGCCGTTACTACGGCGGAGAGACAAAGCTCTGGGAGGCTGAGGAGGCCAAGGGATTTACATAGCGGCGGCCAAATCGATGAGATTCAACAACAATTCGTGGGTCGGCTTGTTGGCAATGGTTCAAGTGACATTGCTTGTCTTTACACACAACAAGGCAAAAAAGGAACTAACCAAGACGCCATGCTTGTCTGGGAGGTTCGTTCCTGTCTCTCCTTCTTTGGGAAATTCTGTTTCACTTTCTTTTTTAGGGTTATTGTGTGACTGTGATGAAATGTGGGATTATTTGGTTTTACAAGTTTTGTTATGGTTCACTTATTGAAGAATACTATCGACTTCTTTGTGTTGTTGCAGCTACAAGAACTCTTCTTGTTACTATTTATGTTCTTCTTGTGTTTTTTTTGATGAATCAGCCTTAGTTCAGGTTTTTGATATCTCCTTCTTCTTCAACTTCTTTTCAGAATTTCTGTTCGAGAAGTGATACAGTGTTGTGTGGTGTATTCGATGGACATGGTCCGTTTGGTCATATGGTTTCAAAGAGAGTCCGAGATATGTTACCTTTCACATTATCAACTCAACTTACAACGACTTCAGGGACAGAACAAAGCGGCTCCAAGAATGGCCTCGAGTTTGCTACTTGTGTAGATGAAGAGCAATTGTGTGACTTACAGCAGAGTGAGAAGGACGAGAAGCTACTTCCCGAGATGTATCTCCCGCTGAAACGAGCGTTGCTGAAGACTTGTCAACAGATGGATAAAGAGTTAAAAATGCATCCAACCATCAATTGTTTCTGCAGCGGAACAACTTCTGTCACTGTGATCAAACAGGTGAAAGTCCGGTCACCGGTGATTTACTCCCTCATGTTAACTGCTCTGACTGTTTAGTGTATAACCTTTATAGGGTAAGGATCTGGTGGTGGGAAATATTGGTGACTCGAGAGCCGTTCTTGCCACTATAGACCAAGACAATGCTTTGGTCGCTGTTCAATTGACAATAGACTTAAAACCAGATTTACCAAGTAAGACTCTTCATGTTGTCAGTATTGATCATTTTGGAAACACCAATTCAGTTTTCTTCTCTATGTAAATTACTTCAGGTGAATCAGCAAGAATCCAGAAATGTAGAGGTAGAGTCTTTGCTTTACAAGACGAGCCTGAGGTTGCGCGTGTGTGGTTACCAAACAGCGATTCACCTGGTTTAGCAATGGCTCGAGCTTTTGGGGACTTCTGTCTTAAAGATTACGGTCTAATCTCCGTTCCGGATATTAACTACCATCGACTCACTGAAAGAGATCAGTTCATTATTCTAGCCACAGATGGGGTACATTTCTCATCTTATTCTTCTCACGGGTTATTATCGAAATCTTTGGAGCTAAAGTGTCTGTTATGCTAGGTATGGGATGTTTTGTCGAACAAACAAGCTGTTGATATAGTGACTTCAGCTCCTAGTCGAAACACCGCGGCTCGTGCTCTAGTCGACACAGCAGTTCGAGCATGGAGGCTGAAGTATCCTACTTCCAAGAATGATGACTGTGCTGTAGTATGCCTCTTTCTTGAAGATTCTCCAGCAGAAGCGTCAACTGAAGTTTCAGAGTCCGTTAATCATTCACACAAAGAGTCTACAGAGAGTGTCACCATCACAGTAAACAAAGATGCTGACAAGAAGGAAGAGACTGCAGTAGAAACAGATGAGATCATACCGGTTTTGGAGATAAGAGAAGATAAGACGCCTGAGAGTTGCAGGACTGAGTCCAAGAAGACAACACTCGCCGAGTGTATATCGGTTAAGGATGATGAAGAGTGGTCGGCGTTGGACGGATTGACGAGAGTCAATAGTCTTTTAAGCATTCCCAGGTTCTTCTCTGGCGAGCTAAGATCAAGTAGCTGGAGAAAATGGTTGTGAGTCAACAAATCCAAAAAGTGATCAAACAAGCAATCACTGATTTTCATTTCATGATTGGTTTTCTTTCCATTGATGACATGAAAATCAGTTTTAACGAATGTCACAACATGCTATTTGTTTCATACAGTGAAGCCAAGTTTCCTCGTGGAAGAACAAGTCTCATATAGTTTGCCTGGTTCATTTCTAGATTAGTTTTTGTCTCTGCATTTTACTTGCTACCACTTAATCTTTTTTCAGACAGCAAATGGCGAAAAATGCACACATTACATATAGTTTTAAAGGGTTTTTGCAACATAAGAGAAACGAAAACTGCACACATTACATATACTATTATTAAGGGCTCTTGCAACAGAAGAGAATTGAAAAGCTCAACCACAAATGTGGAATGAGGAAATACATTGGAATCATTCACAGAGAGAGGAGAGGCCAGTGACCTACAGAGAAACTCAAAAGTTCTCGGGTGTTGGTATTACAGATACTTAACCAACAGCCATATTACAACAGCAAGACCGACGATCCCCAGCACTGACAAGAGCATTGCCATGCAAGAACAACCACTTTTCATATTCTTATTCATGACAGCAAGCTGCTTCTGCACTCTCTGTAATAAATAGGAAACGATCGCACAGAACAGATCAATGTCTTTAATTAGTCAGTAGCTTAGCATAACGTGGTTATTGGCTTAGCAAACCCAAAACAGATAACCAATAGACCAATGTTACTCCCGTTTGAGATCAATTACATCATGTATGAACCAACTACAGCTTGGGATACCGAAGTAATTTGTTGAAATATATAAGAGTTGAAGTAATATATTACCTTTAAGCGAGAGTCAGTAACATCCACATGGTAATCCAAGTCATCCTGCATAAAGGAATATCCAGATGTGTCATGACCAGGAAATCCAAATCAAGGCAAAGCAATAAAAAAGAAAGACTGAGACATACAATAAGCCTAGTCTGCAAGTCAAGCTCTTCACCAACAGCCATAGCAATGTGTTTTGTACTCATGACTGTCTCCTCCAATTTCTCAAGTCCTTCGTCTTGTTCTAGTCACATGGAAATGAACATATTCAAGAAACAAACTAATACAGAAGTCAACATCTGTATTATGAAAAAAGAGAATACCTCTCATAACTTGTCGTTGATACCCAACAATGCCTTGGTTATCCATGCCAGTCACTCTGCTCATGGAATCATCAGGCTTAATTTCAGGTCCAAGCAAGCTGTCTCTATTGGCAAAGTTTGACATGTTCAAAGCATTCGCCATCTGGTTTGCTTTTGACCTCAAATTCCCGACCATATCCTTGCGCCGGTTCATCTCTTTCTCCGAACTGTGTCAGTAAAGTAAATGAATTCAGATTTGACAAAGATGAGATTAAATACTAAACTTACAAAAAAAAAAAAAAGTGTCTTAGTTTTTTTTACAGATCAGGATTAATGGCTTACATAGGTTTTCCATGAACTTGAGCAAGAAGAGACTGCAGACTGTCTAATTTGGTTCCGAACATGGTGATCTTTCTTCGTATAGCTGAAGCACGACGCTGAGCATCAGGCCCTGTTTCAGCTGATGAACTTCTTTCTGACATCATTCCATTTATCTCCTCTGAAAGTTTTAAAGCCTCGTTGTATGCTTTCATCCATGAATCCGACGAAGACCCCATTGACCTGATTCCTATATCAATTTTAAAAAAAACTAATCAAAGCCAATAATATACCAACTACATTCAAAAAAAGATTCTAACTTGATCAACGATGCATGTAGAAGATGCAACAGAAACAACAAAGATACACAACTTGATCCAGAATCAGGGTAGATCGGAGCGATTCAGCAACAGCCTATATCTCAAATCAATGCTCTATGATTGACCTATATAATAACATGGTTCAAAAAAATCGAATTGCTTACCAAGAAACTAATAAGACCTCTGATTCAATCACGGCGATCGTATTGTGTAAAGAGATCAGCTTGTCGGATTCTGACTCTGTAGTCGCCGAACCACCGTGAATCGGAGGAAATGGAGTCACGCACCGTCGAAAGAAGAAGATAAAGATGAAGATGAAGTAAAACGACGCCGTTTATGAAATTGCGATCGTTTAAAGTTAGGGGTTAAATAAATTATCTAAGAAAGTTAAGGGTTAAGAAACATAAAACATGTAATAAAGAAAGGATCAAATAAATATTATTTGGATATTTTCGACCCATAAATAATTGATGGATCTATCCACAATCCAAATCGATTGTCCCATGCTTGACCTCTTTGTTGTGTTCTGTCTCTCTTTCGTCGTCCTCGGGTCTTTTAATTATTTTCCAGAGTTCCTCTCTCAGTGTGCTTGCTTCAATTATAGATAGATCGGTCTGATTTGAGTTTCTGACTCGATTCTTTCTGATATCGTTAATGGCGTTTCGTTTCCGGGAAAGTGGTAGATTTTGAAGAAAGGGTAATTTTTTTAGTGTTCTAAGGCAATTTCGAGAAGGGGATCGCAGAATACATTACAACAATCTCTCAAGTTCGATTTATGTAAGTTTGCTCTCTAATTTTGTTTCTTGTACATAATTAAAATCTAAATCTTTTACCTTTTTATCTCTTTGATTGAAAATTACGTTAAAAAAATTTGATTTTTTTTTTCTAAGACAGTGATTGAATTTTTCATTATTGATTGAAAGAGGTTTGATCGTTAGTGGGTGTGAATTGTTGTTTTCAGGGAGTGGGTAGAGCAGTCTATAATCCCAGGTTTACCAGATGATTTGGCTTTGAGATGTATAGCGAAGCTTTCTCATGGGTATCATGGAGTGCTCGAGTGTGTTTCCAGAGGCTGGAGAGATTTACTTCGTAGCGTTGATTATTCATGCTATAAAGCTAGAAATGGATGGTCAGGGAGCTGGTTGTTTGTGTTGACAGAACGTTCTAAGAACCAATGGGTTGCTTATGATCCTGAAGCTGATCGATGGCATCCTTTGCCTAGAACTAGAGCTGTTCAAGATGGCTGGCATCATTCTGGTTTTGCCTGTGTTTGTGTTTCCAATTGTCTTCTTGTGATTGGGGGTTGCTATGCTCCTTCTGTGTCATCTTTTCCTCATCAGAAGCCTGTTGTCACTAAAGATGTCATGCGGTTTGATCCGTTTAAGAAAGAATGGAAAATTGTTGCTAGTATGCGAACTCCACGGACTCACTTTGCTTGTACTGCTGTCTCTGGCAAGGTTTATGTTGCTGGAGGTCGCAATTTAACCCATTCCAGGGGAATTCCATCTGCTGAGGTTTATGATCCTGTGGCCGATAGGTACTTTGTATTCTCCTCTATTCTTGTGTAATATCTGGTGTAGTAATAGAACCTCCACAAGATATTATTTTTGGTTTAAGTTTTCTTATTTTGAACTTGAGAAACTATCAATTGGAGTCTGACATAGCAGTATTGCAGATGGGAGGAATTACCAGCAATGCCTAGACCACAGATGGACTGCTCCGGGTTATCGTACAGAGGGTGCTTTCATGTTCTGAGTGACCAGGTGGGATTTGCCGAGCAAAATTCATCTGAAGTTTTAAACCCAATAGACATGACTTGGTCCACTGTGGAGGATGTCTGGCCTTTCTCTAGAGCCATGCAGTTTGCTGTTCAGGTCATGAAAAATGATCGTGTGTACACAATTGTTGATTGGGGAGAAAGCTTGATTAAGACCAGGGATACAGATGATGGGGAATGGTATGATATTGGTTCAGTTCCTTCTGTTGTTCTTCCTAATCATCCGAGAGAGTTAGAGGCCTTTGGATATGGGTTTGCAGCTCTAAGGGATGAACTCTATGTTATAGGAGGCAAGGTCCTTAAATGGGAAGAATCAGGGGCAGGGAGATTTGACATTGTTAGATTGCCCGTTGTGAGGGTATGTAACCCTTTGGATAGGCCTCTGAATTGGAGAGAGACCAAACCAATGTGCATTCCTGCCGGTGGGTCCATCGTTGGTTGTGTATCCTTGGAAGAATCTTTTCCGCCTTAACCAAGGTGATTTAATCTCTCTGGATGTATATAATTGTTACAGTCGATTCTTTGATTGTTGCGTATTTCTAGTAAGGCTACCAAAACACTCTCTCAAATTTTTTTCTTTCTGCTGTAGCTGTCTAATATTCATGGAATGTCTGAGTGTGTTCCTTCTCTGCAAAAGACCTTGGTCCCGTTGTCAAAGTGGAAGCCTCTGCTGTTATACTCATTGCACAGACAACTGGACATGGAGCTAACTGGAAACCGTGTGGGTGTAACCAGTTGTTTTTAAGGGAAGTAGTTACCGGAGAAGTCACCCTGCATTTATCTTCCGGGTAAAACGCTTCCACTTTTACTCATATATGGAATTAAACTTGTACATAATAAGATTCATGTTATGTCAATGTATTTGAGTGTCAGTAAACTTTACTTTTGTTATGTATCCATTTGACCTGCACTGAGGTGTATCATTTGTATAGACCAAACACGTGGAAGATAAATTAAAGATACAAACAGTTGCTTCTTTTCTAGCCTCGTTTGTTTCCTAGATTTGCTAATAAAGTCTTATCAAATTCAAATTTAAGGGCTAGTAGATAAAGTTATTGAGAAAATTCACACAAGCAATACGATTCTCAAGTTTGATTGTGCATCATTGAAGTATTATATATATTGTAAGGTGAAGAATTATCCAGTCACTGCGTCTTGTGAGGCATGAGTGGCTTTGAGTCCAGTGATAATGACTTGTTTTCAACAACTATGTTTGGAGAAGAGTAATTAAGTGACATAGAGTCGGGTACTGCAATCTGGATGTGTGCAAACTCTTCACCATTCTGTGCTTTGAACTGAGGGTCTTTTCTCTTAGATTGAATCCTATCTAGTTCAATAAAGACATCTCTCATGGTAGGGCGATGTTGTGAGTTCAAACTCAGACACCTTCTTGCAAGTTTGGCTACTGCAAGGACCTCTTCTCGATCACAATCCTCCTTGATGCGAGCATCGAGAATCTCATGAAGTCTGTCATTTCTCATGGCTTCGAGGAAGTAAGCACCCAACATCCTGACTTCTTGCCGCCTCAGAAGAGAGACAGGTTTTTCTCCGGTCAAGAGCTCAATGAGCAAAACCCCAAAGCTGTAGACGTCACTCTTCCCTGTGAAGTGGCTTGACTGAAGGTACTCTGGGTCTACATATCCAATTGTTCCTTGCACTATTGTTGTCAAGTGAGTATCATCCAGAGGAACAGATCTCGAAATTCCAAAATCTGACACTTTTGCACGGTGCTTTTCATCCAATAAGATATTTGTTGACTTGACATCTCTGTGATAGATTGGGACAGAAGCGGCTGAATGCAGGTAGGAGAGGGCATCTGAGACTTCACAGGAAATGCGGAGTCGAACTTCCCAAGTCATTGGGAAATCCTCCGATGGACTGTGAAGATGATCAAAAAGGTTGCAGTTGGGGATGAACTCATACACTAACACAGGCACCTCTGTCTCTAGACAACATCCTAAGATCTTGACAACATTTCGGTGGTTGATCTGTGACAAAAGGATGATCTCATTGATGAATTCCTCAAGATTCTCTTCTTCCAATGCTTTGGACTTCTTGACAGCGACAATCATTCCATCTTCCAACATTCCTTTGTAAACTGTACCTTGGCCGCCTTGCCCTAGTATTCTGCTCGCATTGAATTTATCTGTTGCCTTCTCCAGTTCATTAGAGCTGAACAGTTTTGTTCTATTGACACTGCCTTGAAGAAAGGATGTTTGTTGTTGTAACAAAAGACCTCCATTTCGTTTGAAGAACTTCCTCTTCTGCTTGGTTGCTTTCCGCTTTCTAATAACGTTGCATAGAAACCACATTCCAACGACCGAAAGCAACAGTCCAGAACTTAGAGTTCCACCTGCGTTTGTAAGTTGAACTTTTCAGTTTTGATCTAGAAACCTAATGGGATAATGGGATAATGCGATAACATTATACTATTAACTTACTTACCCAAAATTGCTGGCCAAGTTTTCTCACATCTGAATGATCCACGAACATTCACACACTTGTTCTTTCCACAGTTATTTTGATGTGGAATGCTGCATTCATCAATATCTTACAGAAAAAAAAAACTACTTACAGAAAACTAGACCACGCTCAAGCTCTTCATTCAATCAAAGAAGGAAGTTGATACATACCTTGACATCCATGAGGAATGTAGGGATTTCCTTCGTAGCCAGTTAAACACGAACACTCATAATTGTCTTCAGCAAATGTTTTCGGCTGGCATAGCGAACCATCAGAAGTCATGGAGGCAAGATTAAGATGCCACTCGAGCTCCATTATTGCGTAATCACGGTACTCCGGTAATTCAGGAGGCGTGAACAAGTACCTTGACAAGGTGGATTGTGACAAGAAGGCAACCTGACATCCTTCTTTACTTGGTTCCATTTTCTCTACGGTTGCATAAAACTCTTGAAGATGAGATGGTATATTCATCTGACAGCATTTGTAACCAACACAACTCGTGTTAGCTCCTTGGTAAGACCGTATCTCATTCCCACATGTCGTCTTACATCCCACAATTTGTAAACCCGTGGGATTTAGAAACGCCTTGTTGTTGCATCCAACAGCTGTAAACTTGTTATTCTCTGATATGTAGAATGGACTCTCAGTCAGATTCAAAGACGACGATGAATCACCATATCTGCTGGGACAACCCGTATGCATTAATGGACTCTGAATGTAAAACCTGTTGTATACCGACATGGAGAAGAAGTTTCCAAGGTTGAAGGAAGTAACTTCCCGTTGGATCCCTGGCAGGAAAAGTATTTGTTGTTGGTCTGATGATGATGAGCTTTTGCAGACAACCTTGAACCATTTGTTCTTGTAACAACCTTTGCCTATCCCAAAAGGGTAGGGGACTTTAACATCTCCGCAATGGTCTCTGCAATTACGAAGTGCAAGAGGGAAAGTAGAAGCAGCTGCATATTCACAGATTCGAAACAGAAGCATAGCAATAAAGAAACGTTTCAAATCACAACCCATTCTCTCTCTCTCTCTCTCTCTCTCTCTCTCAGGAGTCAGAAGTTCTGTTCAGGCCTTCAGGGGTTCAGGCACATATCTCTCTAACACAGATAAGTCAAGAGTCAACCGTTTTACTATTCTATTTTTACATGTTACATCAACGAAGACCTTGACCCATATGATTGAGGTTGAGGCTACAATTTAAATTCGTAGTGGGCTCCCATAGATACACCAGAAACCACGAAAAAGAGGATAATGTTTCTTGTCAAAAAAAAAGAAAAAAGAAAAATCCCCAAAGATATTCATGATGAGCCTCTTCAACGAAGCACTGAGTTTTACTGTGGTATAATTTGTTCATTTACCTCAACCTCAAAACAGACGAAGATGATGCTCTGACTCCTCGATTAAGTAGTACGTTGCCTTTCACATTTATACATACAAAGAAGATCAAGACTTGGCTGATTATTACAGTTTCGATTTACCTAGCTTCTCTGAGGTTACAAAAGATTGTGTCAGGAAGTTCTTGGTCTCTGCAGCCAATGACGACCAGAGATCCGTAGTTGTGATGAAAATGAGCAAGCTTGTGTTTTCGTTGTTGAGCGGAGGTGTCTTCAAGAAGAATCAAATAGATTCTGTTTGGCATTATCAACTGAAAGTTCCCCAGTTTGGCTCGTATTCCTTAATAAGAATCAAACCATAATATACTTTTTATTCAGTTTTGTCGCACCTTTTGGTAACTTGTCTCAGCCTCCAACCCTCGAATTGTGTTTTCTTTGTTCTTTTCCTTTAGAAGTACGGAACTATGGACTTTTTACGTTTAGGCTCAATGGGTAATATGGATTTACTCCATTAATTCCATAATGGGCCTAAAATTCGATATCGAACTAATCCATATCCAACCAAAATTGGCAACGCGGACCAATCTATCTATAAGATTTTTTTTCTTCATAATTTCATCTTTTGTACAAGACCAGAGTGATTAATTACTTTAGTTTTTTTACTAGTTGAGGCTGAAAAGCTCATGAAGACTAATGATTTTATGGACATATTAATGCAAATACTTCATTATAAGATTGGAATACAGTATATAATAGTTTTAGCTGTTCTTATTAAAAAATCTCCGAAACAGAATCCAATGCATATTGAAATGGAATCACATAGTGAGGGAAGGAAGAAAAAAAAAGAAACATTACATGAAGGATAAAAAAAGAAAAAAGAAAAGAAGAGAAACTTAAAAAGTAAGGAAAATGAGAATGAAAGTATCATCATCCGCACGTTGTATTGTATTTAAAAAATTCAGTTGAGAGTCATTCATTTTAGGATCTGATGATATTGAGAGTCCCATTTAATGCAAAAAACCGTATAACATAAGCTACGGGGGGGGAGGGGAGACTTGATTCCATGCTTCTCACTTACTCTTTCTTAAATTCTTTCTTCATCTCGTCCGTCTATTCTCCCTTTACATCCAATGTATCTACGGTTCTCGTCTCTTCTGGTTTTTAAAGCATACCGAGTCACACGGCCTCGAACCATTTACACTACTATACAAAAATAAAAAACTTTTTTGGTCAATTTTTTTTGTTTTTTTAATAGAATTCTTTAAACGGATTTATCATTTTTGAGTAAGCTACGAGGAAACCTAGAGAGAAACTGAGAGAAACAAAAACAAAGAAAAAGGGTTTTGATGAGATTTGAACATAGAGAAGATGTTTTCTTTTGTTGTTGTTGCTAGCTCTCACAATCCTTCTTGAGTTTTTTTTTTTTTTCTTTTTTTTTCTAATTTATTTCTCACCGCACCGCTTCATCAAGCTCTCACATTTTTTTTTGGTGGGTATTGTTCTTTCTTCAAGCATTATATTTTTTGTCTGGAGCTTATTTTTTATAGATGTGATTATGGCCTAAATCTTTCAAATCGAGCTAGGGTTTTGGTTTTTCCTTAAATTACTTCTATTGAGGTTTTTGGATTCATTGATGTTGTTAGGTTGCGGTCTTAAAGTTTCAATCTTTGGTAGGAAAAAAGCTTGCTTTTGGAGTTTTCTGGTCGGATTATTTCATCTTTAAATCTCTCTAGTATCGGAACAACTTTTGAGTTAAATCTAATAGTATGAATGACTTTTTGATTACTTCTCTGAAGGATTCATTTCTGTCAAAAGCTTATTTGTTTCTTTCCATGGTTTTCATTTCAGCTCAAATATCTGGGAGTGGAGGTTTGTGGCGGTATCGCCTACAGTCTCTGAAGCAATTTGGCATCTTTAGCAGTGATTCTTTATAGTTCCTCCAGTATGTCAGATTCTTGTTACAGGTGCTGTCAATTAGAATAATTTGAAGCACTGTTGTTGTTGTTGTGATGGATAGAAACAGACCACAGCATCCGTTCCAGCAACACCCCATGGAACCTGGTTATGTTAATTATAATGACCCTGTCCCTCAAGGATTTACCCCTGATCAGACGGGTGTCACCAATGCAAATGTCCGACCTCCCAATACGAATGCTTCTGATGTTAAGCCTGGGCTTCATTACTCCATTCAAACAGGGGAGGAATTTTCTCTTGAGTTTCTGCGTGATCGGGTGATTTCTCAAAGGTCTGCGATTCCCATTTCTGCTGGAGATATGAGTTATAATACCACAGGTTATAACGGCCACGCAGGGTCTGAATTTGGTTCAGATGTTTCGAGGATGAGCATGGTAGGAAATGGCATGAGGCAGTATGAGAGACCAAACCCCACGGTTCACGAGTTTGGCAATAAACTTGGACATATCCATTCAGCACCAGAAGCTTCATTACGCCAAGATAGAAGTTTAGGAAATTTTCATGGATATGCATCTTCTTCTGCCTCAGGTAGTATAACTGCAAAGGTTAAAGTCCTTTGTAGCTTTGGTGGGAAAATACTTCCACGTCCTGGTGATTCAAAGCTTAGATATGTTGGAGGTGAAACACACATTATTTCCATAAGAAAGGACATATCTTGGCAGGAGCTCAGGCAAAAGGTTCTTGAAATCTACTACCGGACTCATGTTGTGAAGTATCAACTTCCTGGTGAAGATCTTGACGCCTTGGTGTCTGTATCATGTGACGAAGATCTACAGAATATGATGGAGGAGTATAATGAGATGGAAACCCGTGGGGGTTCGCAAAAGCTTAGAATGTTTCTCTTCTCTGTTAGTGATTTGGATGGTGCTCTTTTGGGGGTTAACAAAAATGATGTTGACTCTGAGTTCCAGTATGTTGTAGCTGTAAACGACATGGACCTTGGATCAAGAAGCAACTCAACCCTTAATGGCATGGACAGCTCTTCTGCAAACAATTTAGCTGAGCTGGATGTCAGGAACACTGAGGGAATCAATGGTGTTGGCCCTTCGCAGTTAACCGGGGTAGATTTCCAACAATCCTCTATACAGTATTCTGATTCTGCTCCACCTAGCTCTTTTAGTAAGTATCCTCAATCTATTCCACACAATGGTGCATTTCAGTTTCAGCAAGCTGTTCCACCAAATGCTACTCTTCAGTATGCCCAGTCCATTCCACCAAGTCCGTCTATTCAGTACCCTCAATCTATTCTACCAAATTCAACTCTCCAGTATCCACAATCGATCTCCTCCGGCTCTTATGGAATATACCCACAATATTATGGAGAAAGAGAGCAATTTCCAATGCAGCATCATGATCACAATTCTTCAAATTACTCTATTCCCATGCCTTTCCAAGGGCAGCCATACCCTCACCCTGGCATTACACAGCAAAACGCACCAGTTCAGGTAGAGGAACCAAACATAAAACCAGAGACGAAAGCTTGTGATTATGTGGAGCCTGAAATTCGTCAAATTGTGGCAAATAATCGCCAGAATCCTCCTCAAGCGGATGATACTGAGGTTAAGAATAGGGAGGCATCAGTTACAACAACTGTACCTAGCCAGGATGCTGTACATATGTTGCCCCCAAGAAGAGACACACGGCAGAACAATCCTGTGAAGCCTTCCACCTACCGTGATGCTGTTATTACTGAGCAGGTTCCTGTATCCGGTGAAGATGATCAGCTTTCAACATCAAGTGGTACCTGTGGTCTTAATCATACCGACTCTGAGTCGAATCTAATTGATCTTGATTATCCAGAACCATTACAGCCCACCCGGAGGGTATATCGTTCGGAGAGGATACCTCGTGAACAGTTAGAAATGCTAAACCGCTTGTCAAAGTCTGATGACTCACTTGGTTCTCAGTTCTTAATGTCTCATTCACAAGCTAACACTGGACAGCAAGAACCAGCAAAAGAAGCAGCGGGTAAATCACATGAAGATTCCCATATTGTTAATGATGTGGAATATATCTCTGGAAAAGTAGGGGCATCAAATGAAACCTTGGACAAAAGAAACGTCAGTGGTGGAGGTATTGAGACTGAAGCTCATAACTTGAGCCATGTAGACACAGAAATGAGCCATGATATCCCTGAAAAGCAAACTTCTTCAGGTGTTCTTATTGATATCAATGACAGGTTCCCTCAGGACTTCCTTTCTGAAATATTCGCAAAGGCACTCTCTGATGATATGCCATCAGATGCCAACCCATATCAGCATGATGGAGCTGGTGTTAGCTTGAATGTAGAAAATCATGATCCTAAAAATTGGTCTTATTTTCGGAACCTTGCTGAGGAACAGTTTAGCGATAGGGATGTTGCTTATATTGACCGAACCCCTGGCTTTCCATCTGACATGGAAGATGGTGGAGAGATTGCCAGATTGAACCACGTTGCTCCGCTGACTAGAGATGGAATTTCAACAGAACCCCGTGTGGATCCTCAGCTGAATGTCACAGAGAGTGAGGAATTTGATGCTATGGTTGAGAATTTAAGGACGTCAGACTGTGAACATGAGGTATAAGGTTCTGGTAGATTTGATTTCACGATTCAAAAACCATGAGTATACTAATAATGATGAGTGTTTGGTAGGATGAAAAGGCAGAAACAAGAAACGCTGGACTTCCCCCAGTTGGCCCGTCTCTGGCAGATTACGACACGAGTGGCTTGCAGGTATGATACACTATAAATTCTTATACCTGATAGAAGTTTTACTTGTCTGCATGAGAAAAAGGAAAGTAATTTTTATTTCTTTAAGTTTCAGATTGTTCGAAGAATCAAACATAGTATATTAACCCCTGTTTGGCATATACAATAATTTTTCTGCTTCTAGTCTCCTTCTGTGACTCTTCTAATCTTATGTTTCTAGATCATTATGAATGACGACCTTGAGGAGCTAAAGGAGCTTGGTTCTGGCACATTCGGTACAGTGTATCATGGGAAATGGAGAGGATCAGATGTTGCCATCAAAAGGATAAAGAAGAGTTGCTTCGCTGGCCGATCATCTGAGCAAGAAAGATTAGTAAGTGTTTCTGCATTTTCTTCTGAAATTTTTACCTTTGGGCATATGTGGTATAAGGATTGCTTATGAATACCTTTTTTGTTTGCTAGACTGGTGAATTCTGGGGAGAAGCTGAAATTCTTTCAAAGCTTCATCATCCGAATGTGGTTGCATTTTATGGTGTTGTAAAAGATGGACCTGGCGCAACATTGGCTACTGTAACAGAGTACATGGTTGATGGTTCTCTAAGACATGTTCTACTCAGGAAAGATAGGTACAAATCTCTCTTATAATGATTATGTGTTTTCCTATTTGATGAACGGCTAAAGATTATTTGCTTTTTCATTTTTATATTATCAGACACCTGGATCGCCGTAAGAGACTAATCATTGCCATGGATGCTGCCTTTGGAATGGAATATTTGCACGCCAAAAACATTGTTCACTTCGATTTGAAATGTGACAATTTACTTGTGAACCTCAAAGATCCTTCTCGCCCAATCTGCAAGGTAAAAAATTCGTTCATATGATGTCGATGAACAAAAATTTTGTACATACACTTCACACGCTTGTTCTTCCTCAAGGTTGGTGATTTCGGTTTGTCGAAAATTAAAAGAAATACATTGGTATCTGGTGGTGTACGTGGAACCCTACCATGGATGGCACCAGAGCTTCTCAATGGTAGCAGCAGCAAAGTTTCAGAGAAGGTAAAAAAATGTTTTCATAGTGAATATAAAGAACGGGAACAAAACCAAATCGAGTTATAACTGGTTTCGCCTGCAGGTCGATGTCTTCTCTTTCGGTATAGTCTTGTGGGAGATTCTAACCGGAGAGGAACCATATGCTAATATGCACTACGGTGCTATAATAGGTGCGTGTTTTAACCAACCTATAAGCTTCGGTTTTTCCTGCCCATTCCTGTTTTTAGTTCAGATTTATTTGGTGTATGAAATATAGAAACTGAATACCATTCCGCTCATGTTGATTCATTTATGGTTTTGGTTGGGTTTGAGTTTTTACGTTGAAGGATTACAAAAAAAAACATGAGGTTATAGTCAGCCTATTTTCTATTACATCTCGGTCTTCTTGCTCATAAATTTAACGGGTTGAACCCAGGTGGGATAGTGAACAACACACTGAGGCCGACCATACCGAGCTACTGTGATTCGGACTGGCGAATATTAATGGAGGAGTGTTGGGCGCCTAACCCAACAGCACGGCCATCCTTCACAGAGATAGCTGGTCGGTTACGTGTTATGTCAACTGCAGCTACTTCGAACCAATCCAAACCACCAGCTCACAAGGCTTCAAAGTGAAACAGAGTCGATATTTTATAGGTTTCTCTAGACTCTTTCCAAGTGTTTTGGGGTGAGGAGGGAGATATTTGTTGACCCTTTTCTCCTTTCCCTTTTTTTTTTATACCAAAAAACCATAAACAAAATAAATAATAAATTTGTTTTTTTCTCGCTAATGTGGCATGTGGGGAAGGAAATCTGATAAGTGATAAATGTCAAAACGTTTCTTACAAAATGTGAATAATCAACAAGATTCAAGACTAAGGGATTTGCTAAATGTGATCAAAGTAAGAAAGAACATTGGTAAACATGGATTGTCAGAGATTTGCTGCTCAAAATGCAGTAAAGAGAACAAAACTTGAAGATGATTTTAGTAATCAATTTTCTGTTGATTTTGGCCTTTTGCTCCGCTTCTTAAACAAGCCTTTATCATTAAGTGTTTTACGTTTCAGTTTCCTCCGGTCTTTGACCTTGTCTTCGAATCCATCATCTAGCATCTTCATCATTGCCACCCTTTTGGCTTTTGACACCTGCAGATTCAGTTTTTGAAGTTTGGATCAGTAGAACATGCTAGGCTATAACAACCAGCAAACAACTGATTTTACTTTTCTTATATACCCGGATGAACTATATAACCTAGGCATAATGGCGAGGTAGCTGGTATGACTCAGTATCTGACCAGACTGAGCCAAGGATAAAAAACAAGAACATTGATGTATTACACAGAGAATCTTACCTTAGTGACTTCTAAACTGTCTGTGATTTTTTTGTAGCTGTACTCTTCCATTTTTTTTCCAACTTCCGCTTCTATTCCATGGAGAAGTTTCACATCGGTCTGCAAAAGGATATGCAAGGGTTAGGTTGTAAGCCCAACCATGTTTGATGTGGTTCTATGATTGACTACTTTACCTGAGTGATAAAGCTTATAGCCAGTCCTCCTCTACCAGCTCTAGCTGTACGCCCAACACGATGAACATAATCCCTCGGATATCTGATGTGAGCCAAATGTAGAATTAGAATATCAGTTAAACTTGAAAAGCACAGTGAATTTAAAGAAAAAGGAAATCATCACCAAAAAGGTACCTCGGAATGTCATAATTGATGACAAGGTCAACAGTAGGAATGTCCAATCCACGGCTGGCAACATCAGTCGCAAGCAAAATCGGTACTTTCCCAGACTTGAATCTACTTAATGCAGATAGTCGCACAGACTGAGAATTCAGAGAATGCATAGCTGCATTTTCCACTTCAAGCTCTTCGAGCATAAGACTTAACCTTTGACATGTTCTAAAACACCAAAACAAAGTCTAATCAGTAACTGCAAATGGGATCACCGGCTAGATAAATGACTTTTTATATAAAGCTATGAGTATCAGACCTGCAAGTGGAGACAAAAATCATAGCTGATCGAATGCCTTTGTCTTCCATTTGCGAAAGAATGTGCACAAGATACAATTCTTTAGCATCTTTGTCTTCGTAAATGTACTGCTGCGTAAGAGTGTCAACAGTCTTCAACCCTTCATAGGCTTCATAGAAATAAGCTTTGTTTGAGGAATGTTCGAGCAATGTCTGTAAGTTACTAGTCATCGTAGCAGAGAACAACAAAGTTTGTCTAGTTTTCGGAAGACACTGAAAGATCACCCGCAACTCGTCTTGGAAACCAACATCAAGAACTCTATCCGCCTCGTCCAGCACTAAGAACTAATCAAACACAACAACACTAAGTAAAGCTAAGAAGAATCAACTAAAAAAAAAAGCAAGCTACGTACTTTGATAGCTCAAAAGTTGTGTTTTTTACCTTGGTTCTAGAGAAAACAGGAGGAACATCAGGATTGTTTTCAAGCAAAACCTTAATTCTCCCGGGGGTGGTAATGACGATATGAGGTCGTGAAACCAAGCTCCTCGTTTGGGTCAACATATCCATTCCTCCAACAATCACAGAGCAACGCAAATTCAAACACGAGCCTAAAGCCTTGAACTGCTCAGCGAGCTGAAACGCCAGCTCTCTAGTCGGCGTCACCACAAGAGCGTAGACTCCATAAGGATCTTCAGCGAAGCGGTGAAGTATCGGAAGAGCAAACGCCGCCGTTTTACCACTACCAGTCTGAGCAAGACCTAAGACGTCCCGCCCGGCCAATATCTTGGGCACGCAGTGAGTCTGAACTGGAGTTGGTTTACGCATGCCAAGCTCCTTGCACGTTTCCACTGCCCACTCAGCTAATCCTAGTCCTTCGAAATTAGCGGCGGATGTGGTGTCGGAACCAGGGTTAGGATTTGTGAATTTCTCAAACTGAGGAGCATTCTGGTCGGAATCAAGTTTCTGAGACTGGATTGGTTCTAAGGGTTTAGGGGTTTTGCGGGATTTAGCCATGATGGTGATACCACCTCCCTCCTCCGACGTTGGTTCCTCCATTCTCTTTGGATCAGAAGAAGAAAATTGATTCCAAGTTATCGCCGGAAATATGTTTAGCCGCCGTTCTCAGATTGTCCTCGACATGTAATATACACGCGTTAACTAGGGGAGTTCAAATCCGGTTTAGCCGAACCTAATTATAAAACCGCAACCCGAACGAACCGACTATTTTAGATATCCCAATTAATTTCGCGGTTTATTGAGCTATGCCAATTTGAAGATGTACTTTTTTTACTGTTTAATTTTTCTACACGGTTAATCATATTCATCATCGTACAAACAAAAAAGCAAGACAGGGAAATTAAAGAAAAAAAACACAGAAACCGCATAAACGAAAACGTTGAGATACAAATAGATGAAACCAAAGCTATAAAACGTTTAATCTTCATCATAGACGCTGTCTCATAAGATAATGCAACTTCCTGATTCCCTGCTGAGAGACAAAGAACCATCATAAAATATATCAATAATCAGATTTGTTTCCAATCACAAAATTAAAAATCCAACATTGACTGATAACCTCTTGGACTCTTCATAATAGCTTAGAGCTTGCTCGAACTTGAGCCAGATTGGACATGATTGTTCAAGATCAACGTGGTCAGGACCTCTCATATAAGCTTGGACAATGAATTGATTACTTCTCTGACTGCGTATCACATATACTTTGAATCAGATTGATATGTATGTTTTGACTAAGATTTGGTGTTTGGTGTTTGATATGTGTACCTTCCTTCATATTCGGATAACCAAACCAAATAGGCTACACCGAAGTACATTGAGAAAAATGGTTTGGTTAGATCGTCTGCTGAATCAACTCTGTATGCTCGGTATCCTAGCTCCCTTTATTCACAAAAAACACAGCCCCTTTTGGATTTGATATTTGCTCAAGACTTTATAATGTAACTATAGAGAAACCAAGTTCGGTCACAAACTTACGAATATAACCAGGAAGCGGTTGAGTAGTCCACTCCGAGTATTCCAACATGTTTCTTAGTACCATTCACAAACCGCATGCACACAGTATCAGCAACCGCACAAACAAGAGGCTGCTCAGTGAAATGGAACATATTTTATCAGTATAAGTACATATGAATAGTCCAAAAAGATACCCAATAAAAGTTGCCTCAGCAAGTGACCGTTCACAGATATGCACACTTACAACTCTAATTCCTTTCGTGCTGAAGTACTTTGAAACAATTATTTCTGCAACAGCCTGATGAAATGGAAAATATAGCATTGTTTTGACAGCAATATGGTGAAAACAGTGTCAGTTATTGTTCTCCGGAAAATATATGTCAAACTGCACAACTGAAAGACAGACAGTACCTTTAGTTCCCCTCGAGAAAGGTAAGGCCTCTTTTCACCATCTTGTGAAAAACGAACCTTTCCCCTTTCTTCTTTAGACTTTGTCCACTCTTTACATACTTCAGAATGATTCCACATATTTTCCATATCTTCAGGGGAAGCTCGACAGTCCCAGTATGTGAAATTGGTGTCTGTTCCACCAGAGGGTATATTCCAGTTCATATCAAAACTTAAAGGAGAATGATAGAAGTTCTCCAAATATGATAATGTAGCTAAAGCATTGGCACACTGCACCATGCTCCTAGTATTTCTAGAGATATTAATATGTTTGACATAGGTGCATGTGTATAAACGTGGACACATTGTCATATGATACATAATAAACAGAAAGAGGTAGAGATTACTTGAGCCTGCTGAAGCATGATTCGTAGGATGAAAGCTTGAAGGGCCAGCATCAACATGTTTTCTGCAACAACAGTTACCAAAGAGACTGAAGTATTAGCTTCCCTTCTCTCCGCTTCTTGGTGCAACTATCGTGTTATAAGTATGAACAAAAATAACAGTATGAAAGCACATGGCAACAAAAAACATTTTCCTTGCAACCATGCATAAAATATGACTTAAGAAACTAGGTAAAAGGGGAATCGGAGAACAGAAAAAAAAACCTTGAAGGGAGACTTTCTTTCACTGCAAGGTATCGTTTCCAATATGGTAATGTCGACTTGTGAGTCGCCTTTTTTGTCCCACCATTATATGCTCTGACAACAAACTCTTCACTTCTCTGGCTGCACATGGGAATTTGTGGTAAAAAAACTTACGTAACTCCAGAAGGAATTTAAAGTTTGTTGTCATTGAAATTGTAAAGCTATCAATGTCAACATGGGACGAGATATCATACTTATTCTGATAGTCTGTTAACCATTTCAGGTAAGCTGCACCAAAATATACATTTATAAAGGGCTTGTGAAGAAGATCTGGATTGTCATCCACATTATATGCCTGATAGCCTTGCCCTCTGCAGTAAAGTTAAGACCAAAACCGGAACATTAGATTTTATAAATTCAAGATCTATTTGAAAAGGAGAGAAACTAGAGATCGTTTTGTACCCAGCCAACCACGCTGCTGTCTTTTCGAAAACTTGTAAAATCCCTAGGCCAGTTTCTTTGGTCTTTTTGCTGTACCGCATAATAAGAGGCTTGCGGTCACTTTCAAGCTCAGCAATTGCGCATATCATTTCCTGCAGAGGAAGAGGGAGATGCAAACTTTGAAATACGAAAGGCATATATGAGTTCAATAAGTACTAGTTTTCTAAAGAACTGCCCACTTTGAAAATACTTCAGAATCATGATTACAGCAGACCAACAATCGAACATGAAACTCTCAATGATAGGTGAAAAAGAAGCATACCGGATCCAATATGGAATCAAAATGCCTCCGGACAGTAATATCAGCAACAGCCTGCAAAGGTAAGGGGTTGATCAATAGGTAGGCAGAAAGAAAGCTCTAAATATCTTTAACAATATCCTCACATCAATGTTTAGAATCAAATGAAAACCATCTGCCAAACACACAAATATTTTAGAATGTGACTATACCTTCATCTCGGTCTGTGTTAGATAAGGTTGTCCATCAGGATCCCTAGAGAGGTGAACCTTCTGCCCTTTAGTCTCTCCAACATCAATCCATTCAGCACTCACTGCAGGATCCATCCACATTTCTTCTAAATCCTCTGGCTCAACACAATCATTCCAGAACATGAAACTGTTGGCCATTCTTGCATTGCTATACGACCTTTCCATTGGCATCTATCCGAAATTACAACAACAACAACAAAAGGAGAATTGTCACAGAGGCAATCAGAGATTTTACAATGACAAATCACAACTAGCTAATGGAAAGAGAAGAACTCAAGCCACATAAACACGATCTAAATAAGTTCGCCAAATCTAAGAAGAAATACGAAAACGAATCAACCAATCCCGAAGAACTCATTCAGAAAATTATAATCGGTAAACTCGGTAGTAGCATGTCAATACATTGCTCAACAAAACGGATCCTAACAAACTAACACAACGAGAAATTTCGTGCGTATGAGAGACCTTGCCGAAGGCATAAGCGCGAAGGCCCGAGAACGTCGAACGATAGGAACAGAGGAAGAAACAAGGTTTCTCGGGCGAATCCTTAGAGAAGAAGAAGAAGAAGATGAAGATTCAGGTTCAGGTTCAAATTAATCTATGGAGAATTCTAGAGATACAGAGAAAGCGACGGTACGCCATTTTTGACGGGAGAGCCAGAAAGGAGCACGGAGAGGAGTGTGAGACGAACAGCGCAATGCCACGTGGCCTATTCGGAGAAGCTGGCCTCAGCTCAGCTCAGCTCGTCGTCGTTTTTAACAGTAATCCCAATTTTAGAGGGGAGAGCCAGCTGGATCTGCCACCTGTCATACTTGCCATTTTTGTCCGACGTGGCAAAACTTAAACGTCGTTTTTATTAGTAGGGGCTTTCCCCCCAGTAAACTACAAAAGATACGTCAACATTGTTCAAATATGACCAGTTGGCCCACCAAATCATGGGCCTAAGACGTTGATCCGCTACACGCGGCTTTGTAATTTTTCCTCCGTGAGATCTCGTCCCTTAATTCTCATCGGAAAAGTAGTTACGGTAGTGGCGCGCCGCATCGGAACATTGTCATCGTCTCTGCGGAGTCGTAAAAGCATATAGTAGTATATTTTTAACATGAGAATATTCTTCAAAGAAGACTAATAACAGTGTGCAATTGCAACTCGACGAGCATTTTCTTGGAGACTTCAGGTTCCTTTATTGTTTTGACTATTCAGCTACACTCAAAAGAAGGCGGAAGGTTTTAGGTTTTTTTTTGGCGGCGAGCGACATCTCTGGTTAGCAATGGCCTTCTCTTCTCTACTCAGATCTGCCGCCACTTCTGCCGCCGCTCCTCGTGTCGAGCTTTATCCATCGTCTTCATACGATCATTCTCAGGTATAAAACGTGTTGCGTTTTTTTTTTGTTCTCTCGGATTTTGGTTTTATTTGATTTGTTTCAGCTTACGTTTAGCTTTGATCTGCTTCAATTTTGTATTTCCGTGTCGCCTGGAGTTTTTCATGGATTTTGTTGGAGGTGTTGTCTTCTTGTATATGGTTATGATTTCAATTTCTCAATGAGAAGTAAACTCGGGGTTATGGTTATCTTTTATAGTCGTTGGCCCTGTGTTATCTGATGAACTCTAATCGATGATAGACACTTAGACAGCATTGAGTTTTTATACGTTTCGAGAGTCTCAGTGGGTTTATATCTTTTTGTATCAAATGGTCAGGGCACTTCAAGTCTTGGATTCAGTCACAACCTGACCTCGTCCAGATTTTCTGGTGCTGCAGTTTCAGCTGGGTCAGCTTCATCTTTACTGTTCAGTGACCAACTCTGTACTACATGTAAATTACGATGCTTTCTTTGCATCTGTTAAGTTTTTTTTATAAATGTTCAAATGTACAGAAAAAGCAATGCTAGACGGGTACAACCTATCAAGGCCACTGCAACGGCAGCACCTCCTGCTGTTCAAAGTACGAAGAAAATTTATTTATTTTCTTAACTGCTGTGTTTGGTGCTGCGTTCTTACAGCTAATTTTGATTTTATTGACTTATATAGGGTCAAGGAGCAGCGGAAAGACAAAGGTCGGGATCAATGGTATGTTCTTTTTTATCTGTTGTTGGATTCATTTTGAGATCATTAGATAGTGTATGCTTTCGTTCCTTCTGATCTGCTTCTAGCCCCTCGCCAATTCAGTTCTTACCGATGCTTGTATTTATTATGTACGGAACAGGTTTTGGTCGAATTGGAAGGCTGGTCCTCCGCATCGCAACCTTTAGGGATGATATTGAGGTTGTAGCTGTCAATGATCCATTCATTGACGCCAAGTACATGGTAAGGATGATTACTGTCTTATCTACAAGTAGTTGCAACTTTCTGTGCGGTTTGATCTTACTAGTTTGTATTGTATTTTTAGCCAGATTTTTTGTATAACTGCTGCTTATAGTCTTTTACCCATTCAGTGTATCTTATTCAGTAACTTTTTTAGTTTAAGGAAATCGTATTAAGAGGCATTTGATACTTGTATATCAACTAACTGCAAATCTTCTCCCCCTTCTTATGCAGGCTTACATGTTTAAGTATGATTCTACTCATGGAAATTACAAAGGAACCATCAATGTAATTGATGATTCTACTTTGGAGATCAATGGAAAACAGGTCAAAGTTGTCAGCAATAGGTATTGATTGCCTCAAACTGTTGACTCATCTATATCTGTGTAGACATGGACTAGTTATGAATCAGTTTTCATGTTTTTCCTATTGATAGAGTAAAAAGCTTATCATTTTAGTGCCTGACATCTTTCTGGTTCTTTCTCAGAGACCCAGCTGAAATCCCGTGGGAAGATCTTGGAGCTGAGTATGTTGTTGAGTCTTCAGGGGTATTCACCACTGTTGGAAAAGCATCAGCACATTTGAAGGTTTGCACTTCCATCTGAACGCACTTATTGATCGACTAGTTTTACTGGATCTAACATTGAATACAGGCTTTATATTAATTCGAACAATTATCTACTAAAATTGCCATCGGTTTGCTTGACCTTTCATTGCCTGTGCAGGGTGGTGCCAAGAAAGTCATCATTTCTGCCCCTTCCGCGGACGCGCCCATGTTTGTTGTTGGAGTAAACGAGAAGACATACCAACCAAACATGGATATAGTCTCCAATGCAAGCTGTACCACCAATTGTCTGGCACCTCTTGCCAAGGTTTGTACATATTGTTTTTGTCCTGTATATAACTTGTATTGAAGAACCTCATTAAGGTCAAATAAAATTGTCTGGCCCTGAAGAACTTGTATATGGCAGGTGGTGCATGAGGAATTTGGTATTCTTGAAGGCTTGATGACAACAGTCCACGCAACCACAGGTCTTTTATTCTTCTATATATCATTGTATATCATTGACCTGACGAGACTAAATTATGTGTTTTGTTCATGTTTGCTTTTGTAAAATCAGCTACTCAGAAAACTGTGGACGGCCCATCAATGAAGGACTGGAGAGGAGGCCGAGGCGCCAGTCAAAACATCATTCCTAGCTCAACCGGTGCTGCAAAGGTATACAAAATCATATGGTTCTATATGAACATCACATCTGGAATCATATTTAAGTCATGGCTTGCTTAACTTGTCTCAATAGGCTGTAGGTAAGGTCCTTCCAGAACTCAATGGAAAACTAACGGGAATGGCGTTCCGTGTTCCAACAGCAAATGTTTCTGTTGTGGATTTAACTTGTCGACTTGAGAAGGATGCATCGTATGAAGACGTTAAGGCAGCCATAAAGTATTCCTCCCAAAACTCTGTTCAACCAATTCCCGTATCATTCTCTTTACATGAATAAACCATGGAACTTGTAATATAACCCTCTCACGATTTTGATTTAAAAAATCTCTTAACAGGTTTGCATCAGAAGGACCACTTAGGGGCATTCTTGGGTATACAGAAGAAGATGTCGTCTCTAACGATTTTTTAGGAGATTCAAGGTATTTCACTCTTAAATCTTGAAACCGATCATTCAAAACCTAGTTTTGGTCCTCAAATGTTGTGGTCATTGTCAAAATTAGGTCAAGTATCTTTGATGCAAATGCTGGGATTGGGTTAAGCAAGTCCTTCATGAAACTTGTCTCCTGGTATGACAACGAATGGGGTTACAGGTAAATAGTTTGTCCTCTTGCATTTCTTTACCATCACATTGCCATTTGACTATATACCCCAAGACTAAAATAAATGTGGGTGTTGTAATGTTACAGCAACCGAGTCCTCGACCTGATAGAGCACATGGCGTTAGTTGCAGCCAGCCGCTAAAGTCTGAACCATGCTTCTTTCTTAGAGAAGCCAAAGAGTTCCTCCTTATTCGATTCATTAGGTAACCTAGCTTCTTGGTTTTGGTTGTTGTTGGGGTTTGAATATTGAACCATACGATTTTAATAATCCGGGAAAGGTTTTTTTTTTGTTGTATTAAGAAACATTGTTCGCGAGTGATCCCTGTTGAGTGTTGAGAGAAAGATGTACCGTTTTTATACAGCTAGCCTACTAAGTAGAAAGATTGGTCTCCAAGTTTGGAATCTTCCGGTTATATGATTTTTTGGTTGGCGGCAATGTCTATGTTGAAAGATAATTGTCGAGATGATTTATTCGAAAGTGTGACAGTGAGCCATCCATGACTACACTACACAAAGATTAGGTAAGCGAGTTTATTGATTAACCTTCTTGTACCTAATAATATATGATGAAATAGTGACATCACATCCACTTCAAGGCAAAATTATCTGATAATCGTCTCAAATTGATTAATTGATATGCAAAGAAAAAAACATAATGACAGAATTATAGGATTTATGTTGTTAATAGTAACACGACGTTACATCAGAAAGAAAAGAAAAAAAAAACCGCACTCGGAGAAAATGGTGGCATAAAAGAAGATAAAACAAAAGGCATAAGGGGACAAAAGCTTTTTGCAATCGTGGGAAACCACTTTGATCGCAACAAATGTGCACAAAATAATATACATTACTTAATCATTTTGACGTGGCCGTCTAGAAAACCTTTTAGAAGAGATGAAGGAAAGCGTAATGTATAAAGAACTGGGGACTCCCTTGATCATGTTGTTATTTTGGACCACGCCTTTTTGCATCACTAGTGAGCAATGACCACCTACTTCGTCAAACTCTATAACAACATACGAATACTTCTTTTAATTCGTTTTTACCAATTATGTGCACATTTTAAACAAACACACAAGACAAAAGATATTTTCGTGTATACCTAAGCAAAAAATATCATTTGTAATAATATACCAATTCAACCCAGAATTTTCTAATTGAAGTATGTTTGTAATTACTAATATTGACTAAGTAGGATAGGAATAGGATCTATATTTTTCGGCGTTATTGTTTATATTCATTCTAACAAGAAATCCAATTTTTTGTTTACTGTAAAGCAAAAGTCTTATTATTATAAATTATTAGCAGACAAAAAAAAAACTATTATTTGTGTTTTGACATCCTTTTTTCTATTAATATAAAAATATATTAGCATGTCACAGAGAAAACAGAGAGTTAGTGTATGACTCGTAATGCTTTTATAACTCCTCCTCTCCTGCCTATCTATCTACATACATAGGCTTCATCATACAAAAGCAAGCAAGTATTTGTTTGTTTTTTCTTCTCTCTTGCAAACTTCCCCCAACGTCCCCCAAGAACAAGAAGATACACCTTTTTCGATAGCGATCGGAGAATGACGACGGAGCATATAGTCCGAACGGCAGACGAATACAATGTCGAGCTTTTACCTAGCGACCACGATGCGCCGCCGCTTCAGTCGTCTTGGCGTCTCAGCCTCGACGCTTTTCAACTCCCTTCTTCACCCTCCTCCACCGGCCGTCACGACGGTGTCACTCGCTTCTCTCGCTATTTCCGTACTCCAAGTCAGTCTCTTTCTTCCTTCTTCCTGTTTTTTTTTTTTTTTTTTTTGTATTCGTGATCTGCACTCAGTCCGTTCATATAAACGTATACATGATCATGGAACAAGACTTCTGATTGGAACTTCATCAGAAAAGTGATTATGCAGTTCAGAAAATGAACTGAAATCGAAAAATACAGATCAGAAAATGAACTGAAATCGCTTCAAGTAGTTTAATTTTTAAGTCTTCTGAAAAAATCTAGAGTTAGTGTGTATGACCTTTTTTTGGTCTAAAGCCCTTTCTAATTGATTTGATTTGGTGGACTATTAAATCTTTTGTTGATTCAAGCTTTCGATGGAATCTTAAGGCTTCTCTTTCGGAATTTGTATATGGCTGATGATCCCTTCTTTATTTTAAAAATGATATGGATGCTGAATCTGATTGTCTATCAAATTGTTATAACTTGAAACAGGGCTTTTAACCCTCTTATTTGTTGTCTTCATTATGCAGGAAAGGAACGTAGAGTCTCTGAATATTACAAGAAGCAAGAGAGGCTCCTTGAGGGTTTCAATGAGATGGAGACTATCCACGAAACTGGTTTTGCATCTGGTGCTCCAACTGAGGTCTGGCTGCTCTTTATCTAGTTTTTTGGTATGTCTCTTTGAGATTTCTTCCTTTAGTCCTTTCATGAATCCTTCATCTTTTTGGTTTCCACAGGAAGAAATGAAGAAGCTTGCAAAGAGTGAGAGACTGGCAGTTCACATCTCCAACGCAACAAATTTGGTGCTTTTTGTGGCTAAAGTTTATGCCTCTATGGAGAGTAGATCCATGGCTGTGATTGCTTCAACCTTGGACTCTCTCTTGGATCTCTTGTCTGGTTTTATTCTCTGGTTTACAGCTAATGCCATGAGGAAACCAAACCAGTTTCACTATCCAATCGGAAAGCGCCGGATGCAACCTGTGGTATGCTTCTGTCTTCTCTGTTTGTTTAGTTTTGTTCTGACTCCTACGAACACTTACTTGTCTCCCAAGAAACATATATATAATTCTAGCCAAGCCTGGTCACAAAAATTGTGTTTATGTGAAAGACTCGAAATGATAGTGTATATACCCTTTTAATTAACAGGGGATCATTGTTTTTGCTTCCGTGATGGCAACTCTTGGACTGCAAGTTTTACTAGAGTCAGGAAGACAACTAGTTGCTAAGGTACATCACATGTTTTCTCTGGTCACTGCTTTCATCGGCTATTTGATCTATTTAACTAATTTCTATTTTTGTTACAGAGTGGTATACATATGAATAGCACAGAGGAGAAATGGATGATCGGGATCATGGTCTCTGTCACCATCGTGAAGTTTCTACTCATGATTTATTGTAGAGGATTTCAGAACGAAATCGTTAGGGCCTATGCTCAGGATCACCTCTTTGACGTCGTTACCAATTCAATCGGCTTAGCAACAGCTGTCTTGGCCGTCAAATTCTACTGGTGGATTGATCCCTCTGGTGCTATACTTGTATGTATTCAGTTGCTCTTGTAGTCATATCAAATCTCAACTTTGGAATCTAAAATCAAGAAGTGTTCTAGAGAAAATTAATGGTTCTTTCTCTCTTTATATGGTTGCAGATAGCTTTGTACACCATAGCAACATGGGCAAGAACCGTACTAGAGAACGTCCATTCGCTGATAGGACGCTCTGCGCCGCCAGATTTCTTGGCGAAACTGACATTCTTGATATGGAACCATCACGAACAAATCAAGCATATTGACACAGTAAGGGCTTACACTTTTGGGACACACTATTTCGTGGAAGTAGACATTGTTTTGCCAGAGGACATGAGACTACAAGAGGCTCACAACATCGGAGAGACTCTTCAGGAGAAGCTAGAGCAGCTCGCTGAAGTGGAACGAGCTTTTGTCCACATAGACTTCGAGTTCACTCATCGTCCTGAACACAAGTGTAATTAGATATTGAAGTAAAATTCTTGGACTTGTAGTACTAGTGTTAGTTTCTTAGTTTATGTACTCTTCGTATCGTTTTGTCTATATGTATGTGGCAATCGAATGAATGAAGTCCAACGCTGTTTAGTTACTCCAATTTGCGAGTAAAAAATGTGTGTAGTACTTGGACGTTGTGCCGTCTTTGTATATGAGATGCACTTTTGTGTGGTTTTTTGGTAAGTTGGACTGCACGACGTTTGAAGCTAATAGACAACAACAACAACATTAATTTCCGTTTCTGTTTTAAACACTAAACTAACTAAACACAAAAATAAAGATTAAAAAAAGATCATAATAAAATAATGAGTTTTAAATCAAAAACCACTCAAAAAAAAAAAAAATAAATAAATAAAGAGCTTTTGATTTTATCTATCTTCCAACAAAAGTTCCGTGCTTCATTGCTCTTCTCCACAAGACAATTTCTCTGGCTCAGAATCTTCGCCATGAAAATGTAAAGAAGAAACCCAAAGAGACGAGCTTCTCAAAAACCACGCAAGCAGCTATGGCTTTTCTTCTTACTAATCTATCATCTCCCTCAATCCATCTTCAAACCGGAAAATACCCAAACCTTAAACCCATTTTCAGTCAATCTCTATCGTCGTCTTCTTCAATTAGCTACGAGTTTGAGGAAGATAACCTCTCCACACTCTCTCTTTCTAGCATCCAGTCTCCTCCTCTTAAAGATGCCCAGGTTAAGACAAGACACGCCTCTCAAGACAAGCATAATAACCACGACAAAGATGAATTCTACATCAATCTTGGTGTCGCTGTCCGTACACTTCGTGAAGATTTGCCTTTGCTCTTCACCAGAGACCTCAATTACGACATCTACAGGTATTACTCTTCATATTTGAATGATACGAGATGAAAGAAAGAATCTTTATCTTCTGGGTACAAAAAAGGAGCCTCCTTTGATCTCTGCTTTGTGACTGTTTGTTTATATACAGGGATGATATAACACTTGTGGATCCAATGAACACGTTCACTGGGATTGAGAACTACAAATTGATCTTCTGGGCCCTCAGATTTCATGGGAAGATATTGTTCAGGGATATCTCACTTGAGATCTTCAGGGTATGGCAACCGTCAGAGAACATGATCCTCATCAGGTGGAATCTCAAGGGTGTGCCTAGAGTTCCATGGGAAGCTAAAGGAGAGTTTCAAGGCACTTCTCGATATAAACTTGATCGTAATGGCAAAATCTATGAGCATAAAGTTGATAACTTGGCCTTCAATTTCCCTCATCAGCTCAAACCTGCAGCTTCGGTTTTGGATTTGGTGACTGCTTCCCCTGCAAGTAGTCCCAATCCTACCTTCTTTCTCGGTCCTGTGGACTCTTATTCGTCTTCATGGGTTAACTTTTACCAAGCAGTGAGACGGACAATGGAGACAGAGGATGTGTTTGTCACAGACAGTTTACTCACATGCTCATAGTGGAAGTAGAGTTGCCATACACACACTCAAGGGCACACATCTCAGGTGTATATAGTTTATACATTAAAGGTTTTTTATATTTATGAGTAGATCTGGTTTGACTTAATTCTTGGGAAAACCTAGAACTGTTATGTTGTTCCAGAAGCTTTATACAACGTTATCAATACATTGGAGTTTTGTCTTTATGATCATGTGAAACTGTAATATTACTCAGTGTGATTAAGCACACAGAAAAAACAACACACCTAATCAAGACACCTATTTAACAATCACCATTAGCCTTGAGTTTTCTTAATATTCGGCTAGAGTCCATGTTGATGTTGTATCTCCCTGCAATTTCCGAGTAAGAATGAACAAAATCAGTTCAACCGAGAAAGCAAAATAGAAAACAAGTTTCAGCTACATGAACATATGTAATATACCTTTAGACTGGTGAGGCATGCCGTGACTTTTGTAGAATTCTACTTAAAGAGGGAGCTTATCCAAGGGTTTCAAGACTGCAACGTTGCTGTGACCTGGATTCATGTACTTCTCATAAGTGACCCTCAGTTTTCCTGTTTTAGCAGCTTTGTGAAACCTCAAGATCATGTCAGAAGAATCCCTGTGATAAGAAAATTGTGTAAGACTAGGAAAACAATGTAATTAGTCTAAGGAGTTATTAAAAAGATGTTTACTTACTTCATCTGAGAGACATTGTAGTGGGTATGCTTGTTTAGGAGCGGGGTCCAAACTGGAGTCATATGCAAAGTGCATCGGGCAACATAAATGGCTGATGCACATAGCAATGACGGCTTATACTTCAAAGCTTCGTATTCAACCAAGCACAGCTCGATAAGGTAGAAGGCAAGTTGTTCAAGCTGATAAAGAAAAATAATACCATTCAATGTCCACCTAATCAGACAGATTAATTTCATAGCTTCTATAGCATTCAAATAGAAGTTTTGTGTGTACCTTCTTATTTGATTGAGCAGCTTTTAGGAACCTCAACATGAAAACGTAGGGGGTGGGTGCATTCAAACGGAACTTTAACTGTTTAAGCATAATTCTCTCCTGAAAAGAAAACGACCAAAGATTGTTAAAATGAATATAGAGAAGTTGATTTTAAACAGAGTTCACTAATTACCATTCCCAAGATTTGTTGTCTGGTGTATGATTCTGCTGAGATGCTAATCAAGTCTTTGATCTGCACATGAACATGGGCCGGTTACAAAATTATAAGTTTGAAACCATAGGAGATTAAGAAGAGGTTTTAGCTTTCAGGATAAAATGTCACATACCCTGGGATGCCAATAGTCCTCGTATTTAGACGCCAATAAGAGTGCAGTAAGACCAATCAATTGCATCTCGTTCTTCCGTATAGGAACTTGGGAAAGGTAACGGTCTAATAAGTTCATTGTGAGGTAGAGTGTCTCATGCATTAGATCAAATTTGAAATGAACCTGCAAAACAAATAGGCAGTACTGAGATTTAAAGGATTCTACATGGAGAAGAAAAACTTTAAGTAGGGACAATATCTAGTTGAAATGGAAACGGAAAAATCCATGAACTCACTTCGATAAGCCAATTGATCAAAATTCCACGTGTAACTGGACTAACTTCTGCATGAGCTGACAAGTAGTATCCCAAAGCTGGACTTAATGCCTGAAACAACATTTCACGTTAAGCACTTCGAAAGCTAAAATTCAAATTCAAAATTATAAGGAAAAATGAAAAAGCGAATATAAGGAAAGCGAAATTGTGTATGTGGAGTAAGAAGTGAATTACCTCTGCAATCCAATAGAACTGATATATGTCATCCACGTATTCCGCAACTTCCAGCTGATTGGATTCATCATCAATGTTGGGAAGCTTTTCTGGCAGTGCAGTATCACCATTTTTCTCATCAAACTGCAAAAAAAGTTACCAAATTAGTAATAATGGAGACAAAAAAAGTCACAATGAACCAACATCTAGTGGAATTATGAACCTTTGATCCTGTCACTAGTAGAGATGTGAAAGACTTTCTACGTTTTGATTTTGGCTTTGCTTTAACATCCAACACTTTTGTTGTTGGGTCTTTGTTTTCACTAGAAGAACTCTGTCCCTGAGTATCTTCTTTGAGACATTCTGTTTCAACCTTTTTCGGAAGTGACAGTGTTGGGACAACTTCATCAGAAGAAGGAACTGAAGAAATTCTACCAACTGGGGGCTTCTTAAGAGAACTACGGTTTTGTAGCGACGTCTTTACTGTTTTCTGGATCTTGAGTAAGAGAGAAAGTTGTCACATATATACTAAACAAAAAAACCTCAATATGACTGTAACTATTGCCAGATAAATGATCAGAAGCAAGAGAATAAAAGTGAAAGAAGACTGATTTAGTAGTTCAATGATGATGGCCAAGGCCCAAATTATTTGAGAGATACCCCTTGTATACAAAGATAAGAAAGAGAACGCGGTATATACCTTGATAGATTTCCTTACGAGATGGACACTGCTCAGCTGTGAGACGCCTTTGTTACTGGCTTTACTAGCTGTAACAATGCAACCTCACTAATATCAGATACTGAGTCAATCGAGTTACAACTTTAACATATACATTTTCATCACACATAAGAAGTTTAGAAGAGGAATCCATGATACCTGGACCCTGACCCAATTGTTTCGAATTCAAGCTTGAGACATTGTACTGCGCCAAGAAAATAAGAATAAATCAGAATCAAAGACAGCAAGTAGAGACATGTACAATTACTTAAAATATCCTAAATAATTAGCCTCACGAGTTGTTGTACAACCAGCTAACTATAAGAAAAATATATGTCAAGTAGATTGACTTTTGACTTAAGAACGAGCTAACCTTTTTCATGCTCTTCTCTACGAGGCTTGTTCTCTTTAAAGTTGGTAAGGATTTTCTGCAAGAAGAAATCAGTCAAGGAAGTTAACCAGTAAAATATGTAGAATCATTCTCAGCAGATATTAAGGAAAAGGTCCGAATGAACAACAGGTCACTTGATGAGAGCTTCGACAACTTGATAGGTAATGTAGGGAATAAACAAGATATCTAGTCTAGAAGGGGATATTCTATTAGGCATGAGATCAAATGTACCTTGTTCCACCAGCCGTTGATCCAAGGCTCAGGGTTTTGCTTTTGATGAATTTCTGACCTAAAATATGAATTATATCATCGGAAGTTTAGATAAATGGTACAGATCAACTAAAGCCATAAACATGAAAACAATCATAACATTTAGGAACTCACCTATCTTAATAGGGTTATTGTTTCCAAGTTCGGTTGTTCTTTTACTCTCAGGCTCCTATATCAGGGGAAAAAAAAATAAGATAAGGTTTTACAGAATATTGATGGAAATAGCGATCAAGATGCTTTAAGACACAACGTTTGTGATAACTGCTGCAGGTCATATGCAAGTCATATGCATCTAGTGATAGTACTTTGCAAGTATACAACATAAATATACTTTGCCAATACGGTTGCTATACCTTGGTAGACTTTTTCACTGAAAGATCATTAACTCTGGTTGAAACAACTGAAATCCTACACATAGAAAGGTCAATTTGCGCAGCTCATCAACTCATTGTCAAAGATCATATAGTTCATACATGAAACTCTGCAGATTCGTTCTGTAAAAGCTCATTGACTGAGATTACTAATCCTAAGTAGTGATGTAACGCTATTGTAGGTATGCTAGCAAAAGCTAGCTATTACTTCATACCTTTGCAAATTTCCACATTTGACACCCTTCCATTTCCTGCATTATTGCATGTTAAATGGAATAGTCTTAAAGCAGAACACAAATCAGTACAATAAAAACTAACTACACAAAATCAGTTTGAATAAGAAATGAAAACCATGGGAAATTTATCAATGTTTTCCATAAGAGATCACAAAAAGAAACCCTTAGAGTTAAGAAAATTACATGGTACTACTGCCAGAATTCCCGCCAAGGTTACTTAAATCAGCCAACGCTTTTCTTCTGACTTTAGTATATTCCTCTGAAAAGGAGACAAAAATTTGAGTTAACTTTTACATCCCAAAATTGTAAAGGAAAATACTCTCTGCGATAACCTTACCAGAATTTTCATTATTGCTTTTGCCCTTGTCTACGATTCTCGAAATGCCCTTCTTTTCAATCAAAACAAAAAAATGCACATACATGTGAATTAACTGCATAAACATCCCACACTTGGAGGAACTCAGAGAGAGGGAAAGGGATAAACCTTCATATTGTTTACGTTAGAAGCTGCTACACCGCTAATTGTAATAGACTTTCTCCTAAACAATGTAAAAGCACAAGATTAATAATTTCTTGAGATTCGTAAACTAAAGTCTACTTCTTAATGGTCAAGCCATATTCATCACAAACCTCAAAGGAATACGAGTCTTCTGTGAAATCCCTCTGCAGCAATAGCAAAAATTAATTCAGATGAACAAATAACAATAGTACTGGAAGATGAATGCAAGAGATACACTTACACTGTACCGGCTGGATCAGTTTTCTGATTATCGGAGAAGATTTTGAAACTCCTAGTGCTCACTGTTTCAGATTTAAACATTTAGAACTGAATTATTTTGTTTAAGAATGAAAAAGATTCACCAAGTAACAGTTTCCCTTACCTCGATTTCCAAGTATATCATCTCTACTAAGCCTTGGTGCCTGCAATAGTAAGTGAAATAAGAAATCTCAGGCTTTGTAAGTTTTCGATTTGTAATACTATGTACACCAGATAACCAAATCTGAGATGAAAATCACATGAAACTAATCTTGTAACTTCCCCATACCGTCTACCAAACTGATAAAAGAAGCAGAAGAACAAGCCAAATCTCTTCTGTATACGAGAAATTAAAGATTCGATAAAACCTAATCGCGCTTTGGAATTTACGACAAAACAGCTCAATGGTAATCGAATGAAAACAGGAACAGGCCCTCGAATCTCGATCTCAAAACTCATCTGCGATGAACGTGTAATAACCCTAACTCAGTTTTCAAATTCAAAATCTTGGGGAAGTTAGGGTTTACCTTCGCGAACGCCATTCTCCTTAAATCTCCAGATCTTCTGCTTTCTTCTTCCCCCAGAAACTCTCTCAATCGCAAGAGAGTTCTACCGTTGCAAATTGCAAATTTCCGGAATCAGCGACGCCGCTTCTCTGATATTTGAAATTGAGCTTATGAAATTTACGATTTAGCCCTCTTCAGTTTATACTTATTCACTGTTTTGTTTGGGCTAAACTTGTTTAACCCGTGCCCACTTGAATCCAATTTTTATGCCCATCAATCTATTTGCATAAATAAAAAGACTTGCTATATTTCCATTTTGTTTGTCGAGGTTTTATCGATTGTGCAAGTGCAACAAAGAAAGAAACCATGCATTACATACAAAGTTCAAAAGAAAAAGCTTATGTTATGTGTATAAATATAAAATAATGTATAGAAAACGTAACTTCTGTATACTTTAGTATTAGTAAATTAATAAGTTAACTTCCAATTGTTGTTTTTTTTTTTTTAGCTTTAAGACATTTGATATTTGGCAACATCAGCTACTTTGAAAATACAATAGTCGCTGTTGCCTGTGGGGAGATGTATTTTGCCGACTGCCGACAAACAAATATAATGCGTATTGCTCCGACAAGATTGAAATATTTATTAAGGTGTAGTTGCACCCAAAATGAAGTCAGAGACCTACAAAGTTCAGAAAAAAAAAAAAAAGAAAAATCCGAGTCAAGTAAAGTACCTGTCATAATATCTGCAAATGATGAGAAGAAAAAGAAGAGAGTTCATCATTTTTTACCTTGATTTTTTTCGGTTACTTGCCTGGATAATACACCCCATTGATTCTAATCACGATAAGGCGTGAGGTCCATTTGGAACTGTTGTTTCCCTTTTGAGACACTCTGCAAAGATGTCATAACTGCCAAAGGTTACAACAAATTGATAAACACACAGTAAATCTATGGATGATGTAAATGGCGTACCGCGATTGCAATGAGCTCTTCTAGCAGTTCTTCTAGATGACGCAGAGGCTAAAACGGGAAGCAAAAAAAAGATGATCAAGAATGCGAATAGATATGGTTTGAAAAAAAAGTATAACTCACCCATTGTGTTGGACCATCAACTGGTGCACTTAAAGGATCATCATGCACCTAATTCACCAGAATAGTAGCCAAGTTTCATAACAAAATTGGAACAAAGATATAAAGGTGACACAAGATACAACCAACTTGCAAAGACAATTCGATACCTCCATGAAAATTCCATCGACACCAACAGCTACAGCGGTTCTTGCTATGCATGGTATTAATTCGCGAAGGCCTCCACTAGCAACACCCCCACCATCTAACTATATAAACAAGGTATATTTGAGCTTAGACCATTTCTGATTTATCTTTGAAATTCTAAGCACTTCCCAATTACTAAGAGCATTGTTGGCTCTAATTTTCATACCTTCTTGCCTGCTGGTTGTTGTAATGAATGAGTTATATCAGCAACCTGAAGCCAACAATTATAAACTGTATTATAAGAATGGCAAACATCACAATATAACGTCAATACTAAGATATAAACTCCCGGTACAAGAAAAAGAACGAGAAGCAAGATTAACTTACAACGGGACAATCAGCTTCCCTCATCCATTCCAAATTTCGTGGATCAACTATTAAATCATCTGAGGAACAAAATCCAATGTAAAAAGGAGGTACTCAGTGTCTTTTCATAAAAGCGGCAAATATTAATCTTTCAATTCTATTAAAACAGAGAACAGTTAACTTACTGTATCCAAACATGGTTCCTCTTTCACAAACCATCACATTTGGATTCCCTGCGAGTCTAACCTTCTCGGCCGAGTTTCTCATGACCTTAAATTGGATTACATGAATTCAGTCACTACAATATACCAGGAAACAAAAGTTTGACCAGATCAAAACACGACGGAAAAGATAACTCACAGAGTGACCACAAAATTGTCCCTTCTTTATATTGATAATTTTCCCAGTTTGGGCTGCCGCGACCAGAAGATCTGTCTGGAGATATTGTTAATAGTTAGATGAAAAATTGAAAGCTAAAATGAACTGAAGAAAACATATGTTAGAAACCTGCCTGGCGACATAAGAATGCGGGTATCTGAATTATATCTGCAACCTTGCCCACCGCTTCACACTAATTAATAGAAAATAAACTAAGCATCAGAAAGGAACAAAGATTTTTCGAATTTTGATTCTCTGACGTGACTAAAACTCAATATACCTGGCTCGATTCATGAACGTCAGTAACAATTGGTAGATCATATGCTACTTTCACCTTCTCAAGAATCTGTTAAGAGAACCAGAAAAGTTACTATCTTACATTACTATACTTGTGCAGAAATTACAGACTAATAATGAAGACACATCGTGACTAGTTTTTGTTAGTGTGATTGGTTGCATTATAGCTCCTAGCCAGGAGCTACTACTAATTGCTGGTGTCAGCTCACAGTGAAAGATTTTAAAAGACCTAATAAATTTAAGATACTTTTAGCATTGACACACTTGAATGATTTCAAATGCGCAATGTTAACAGCACCGGACAGAGGATCATCCATACTTGCAACTCAAATAAGAGGGAATGAATTACCTTCAGACCCTCAGCCATGCCAGGACCTCGGAATGACTTTGATGAAGTTCTGTTAGCTTTATCAAAACTTGACTTAAAAACCAGAGGCAACCCAAGCCTACAGCGTTCACAAACAACAACAACATGCATAAGTAATCACACACTACTCAATAACCTAAAAATGCTCATGTGATGAGAGGATCAAGGTCTCAACTATGACCCAATCCCTATATGTGGATCAACATTTGAACATACTTCCCCCCTAAATCAATTGTTTTATTAGTTCCTCACACAGGATCTCTGGAGAAAAAAACGAGAAAATAGCTTCAGTAGTGATGGTGGTTACACATACTTTGTGGCAATATCTTTAATGCTTTTAGCCATTCGAAGAACATGTTCTTCAGATTCTATCACATTTGGACCAGCCAACAAGAAGAACGGCTTAGCAACCTACAAAGAGTCAAAATATGAATCCACCAGCAAACAAAAAGTAAGAAAAATAAATAACACTCGGGATTGTGAATATATAACACTCAACCTTGAGCTGATTGTACAACAGTGACGATGAATCCGCCATTTTTTTTTTTTTTTTATCGTAGAGAAACAAAAACCTAAATTTTTCAAAGAAAAATCCAAATTCAGAACCTAAAATTCACGAAGAACTTAAAACAATATTTCCACATTGATCTACAAAAGAAGAGTTTAGGAACCTGACCTTTTTGATCTCGAAGCTGTAGTGAGACTGAGATGCCAAATTAGAAAATTGGTCGATAACGTAATGTTCGGATACACAAACAGTACAATCCCTGGCGTGGATAGATCATTGATTCGATTCGGTTTACAAAACCAAATTTGATTTGATTTGATTCGGTTTAATATCTTCGATTCCGGTTTTATCTATTTCACCCACTTCTATTTTCATTTTTGTCGTTTTTCGCTCCTAAAACCTTCCTTCACCAACCTCATCACTAAACCCTAGCTCACCACCCTCACTGTTCATTTCCCCTCTAATCTCTCAACGCAAGCGACGCCATTATTAGGGATTCGAAAGATGTCAGGAGGAGGAGGATTCGAAGATGGATTCTCAGCTGAGAGGCTATTCTCACAGGGATACTCATACACCTACGACGATGTGATTTTCCTACCTCACTACATCGACTTCTCCACGGACGCCGTCTCTCTATCCACGCGCCTCAGCAAGCGCGTCCCACTCTCGATCCCATGCGTCGCTTCCCCGATGGACACTGTTTCTGAATCCCACATGGCTGCTGCTATGGCTGCTCTTGGTGGAATCGGAATCGTTCACTATAACTGCGACATCGACTCTCAAGCTTCCGTCATCCGTCACGCCAAGTCGCTCCAGGTTCCGATTGCGTCCGATGCTGTTTTCAAATGCCCAGAGCATCAGATTGGTTCTGTTGATGATTTTGGCCCTTCTTCCTTCGTCTTTGTCTCCCAGGCAGGTATAAAGTTAACTACTTTATTCGTCTCTTCCAATTTCAATATAGTGGTCAATAAGTAGATTACTGAATACTATTGTGAAATAGTTTTCACTAAACGACATTTTTGTTGTTGTTTGATTTGATTCAGGAACATTGACACCGAAATTGTTGGGTTATGTCTCGAAATCTGAGTGGTCGAGTTTGAAAGATGACCAGAAGGAGATGAAGATATATGACTATATGCGGAGTTGTGAGAGTAATGATTACAGTGTGCCGTGGGATATTGATCTTGATAAGATCGAGGCAGTTTTGGAAGATAAGCAGAAAGGATTTGTGGTTCTTGAGAAGGAAGGTGAGACAGTGAACGTAGTGACAAAAGACGATGTGGAGAGGGTTAAAGGATATCCCAAGTTAGGGTCAGGAACTGTTGGTGCAGACAATAAATGGATGGTTGGTGCAGCTATAGGGACAAGGGATTCAGACAAGGAGAGGCTAGAGCACTTGGTGAAAGCTGGAGCTAACGTTGTGGTGTTGGATAGTTCGCAAGGGAACTCTATTTACCAGATTGAAATGATTAAGTATGTGAAGAATATGTATCCAGAGTTGGATGTGATTGGTGGGAATGTGGTGACTATGTATCAGGCTGAGAACTTGATTAAAGCAGGAGTTGATGGGTTGAGAGTTGGTATGGGTTCTGGATCTATATGCACAACACAAGAGGTTTGTGCCGTTGGACGTGGACAGGTAAATGGATAAGCTTTTCATATTTGAAATAGAGTGCTAAGTTGATTCTATGAATTACACCTTATAAAGTTGGGTTCTTTATTTAGGCTACTGCTGTGTACAAAGTCTCTACAGTTGCTGCTCAGCACGGTGTACCTGTCATTGCAGATGGTGGTATCTCAAACTCAGGTCACATTGTGAAGGCTCTAGTTCTTGGAGCATCAACTGTGATGATGGGAAGCTTCTTAGCTGGAAGCACCGAGGCTCCTGGAGCTTATGAATATCGGGTAATTGAACACAACTTCCTACTTTGAATAATGATTTAAACCAACTACCATGTTCCTCAATGATTTTGCTTTGGTTGGTCTGTTTTTGTGTTAATTATATAGAACGGTAGGAGAGTGAAGAAATACAGAGGTATGGGTTCATTAGAAGCGATGACCAAAGGAAGCGACCAGAGATACTTGGGAGATACCACGAAACTCAAGATCGCACAAGGAGTAGTTGGAGCAGTTGCAGATAAAGGCTCGGTATTGAAGTTTATACCTTACACAATGCATGCCGTGAAGCAAGGTTTCCAAGATCTTGGTGCTTCCTCTTTGCAGTCTGCGCACGAGCTATTGAGAGATAATGTCCTTAGACTCGAGGTATGTCGTTAATTCTACTCCTTGGAAAACTAGCTTAATCTGCTATTTACGCTGTTTTGATGTGTATTTAACTTTTATGGTTTTGATGTTGTTAATAGGCTCGTACTGGTGCAGCACAGATAGAAGGTGGAATTCATGGACTGGTTTCTTATGAAAAGAAATCGTTTTAACTTTCCCTACTTTACTTTCCTCAACAATAAGGACTCGGCTCAGTTGATATTCGTGTAATCTTGTTATAGTTGAATCGTGTTTCGTAATGCTATTTCATATCCCCAGATCAACCATATGGGATTGTGGAACTTCAACAAATAAGACTTCTGGTGGACGAAGTAAAATTTGTATTATGGCCGTTTTATTTCATCAATATATGGTGGTCCAGTTGAATTATGGCTTAATGGACTTGAGTACAAATTTTTTTTGGGCAAATGTCATGAAAACCACTTTCTCCTAAAGTATTGTCACAAAAACCCACTTTCCACTCATGGTATATTTTCCCAAGTTTTTTGCTTATGTGTCTACTTTCCTTTTACATTTTTGCCCTTACTAACAACTTACCTCTCTTTCTCTCCTTCTTTTCTCTCTTTTTCTCTTCTTTTTTGTTGTTAACACTTTAACAAAGTAAAATATATTTCTTTGTTATCATAAAATAAATTTTCTATTTATTTATATAAAATATGTTATGATTATATATTTTCTACATTTTAAGATACATATTGCTATATTTTTTATGAATTTTTAGATTATACAGTATCCATCAGTCGTTGAACATTTGTTCAATTATAAGTGGATAATCAATTGTAGTATTGTTAATAGATAGTTACTTGTGTTTATTCATACAAAATATACATACATAAATTTGGTTAGATCTTTATCCATAGCATATTATCCATAACACAACATAGACCAAATAAGTACAAAACCCTTTAATTCTAAATTTTAAATCCTAGAACATAAACCCTTGAACCTAAAACCAAAACTATTCACTTTAAAAAAAAAACAAAGTTTAGTGGATAGAAAAACTGTGGATAGGTCTCCATGGATTTACAAAGCATATCTAGACATTAAGCTGAAGAATAGCAGTTGAATGGTGGTTATGGATGTGATCATGTGGATATTTTTTTGTGGATACCAATGTAGACAGACCAAATAATCATCATACAACATCCACACAATTAAATCCATAGACACCATGAGCTCCTTGCTTCATATTTTGTGTTGGTCCAGAAACATATACACTCATAAGTGGTTAATAAACAAAATAAAAATTAACAACATTGATTTATTTAGAACATTGAATATCAATCATGTGGATTAGTAGTTATGGATACTTATCTTATAATATCTTGCTCATTCTTTACATGAGCAGAAATTTGTCCAAGATAAATTAGCCACATAGATTTCTTTTAGCTAAATGTTTTTGTACTATTTTTCAGCTAGAAGGATTTCTTTTAGGGTTTAGGGTTTAGGGTTTAGGGTTTAGGGTTTAGGGTTTATATCCTAAATATTAAATCCTAACACCACATAGACACTAAATCCATATAAGCCCAAAAACGTAAACCTTATACCCTAAATCTTAAATCCTAAACCCTAAACCATACACCTTGAACCCTAAATCCTAAACCATGAATTAAAAATATAGACACATCATCCACATACCTAAACCTAAACTTTTAACCTTAACCCCTAAATCCTACACCTTGAACCTTAGACAATACAACTTGAACTCAAAACATAGACATTGAATCTATATACCATCTAAAGTCTAAACCCTAAACTATGGTGATGTTTGAACATGCAACAAACTTGTCAATAAATTTCATCTGGATTGCTTGTCCATGTGGTCAGAGTTTGGTGGATAGGCTTAGAGATTAATAATGACCATGTTTGTTGTGTAGTATGCTTCTAGTGACACTTCTAAGTTCTAATATCTCTAATTCTAGCTTAAAAATAGTACAAAAACATTTGGCTAAAAGACATCTAAGTGGCTAAACTATAGTGATGTTTGAACATGCAACAAACTTGTCAATAAATTTCATCTAGATTGCTTGTCCACGTGGTCAGAATTTGGTGGATAGGCTTTGAGATTAATAATGACCATGTTTATTGTGTAGTATGCTTCTAGTGACACTTCTAAGTTCTAATATACCTACTTCTAGCTGAAAAATAGTACAAAAACATTTAGCTAAAAGAAATCTATGTGGCTAATTTATCTTGGACAAATTTCTGCTCATGTAAAGAATGAGCAAGATATTATAAGATAAGTATCCATAACTACTAATCCACATGATTGATATTCAATGTTCTAAATAAATCAATGTTGTTAATTTTTATTTTGTTTATTAACCACTTATGAGTGTATATGTTTCTGGACCAACACAAAATATGAAGCAAGGAGCTCATGGTGTCTATGGATTTAATTGTGTGGATGTTGTATGATGATTCTTTGGTCTGTCTACATTGGTATCCACATGATCACATCCATAGCCACCATTCAACTGCTATTCTTCAGCTTAATGTCTAGATATGCTTTGTAAATCCATGGAGACCTATCCACAGTTTTTCTATCCACTAAACTTTGTTTTTTTTTTTTAAGTGAATAGTTTTGGTTTTAGGTTCAAGGGTTCATGTTCTAGGATTTAAAATTTAGAATTAAAGGGTTTTGTACTTATTTGGTCTATGTTGTGTTATGGATAATATGCTATGGATAAAGATCTAACCAAATTTATGTATGTATATTTTGTATGAATAAACACAAGTAACTATCTATTAACAATACTGCAATTGATTATCCACTTATAATTGAACAAATGTTCAACGACTGATGGATACTGTATAATCTAAAAATTCATAAAAAAATATAGCAATATGTATCTTAAAATGTAGAAAATATATAATCATAACATATTTTATATAAATAAATAGAAAATTTGTTTTATGATAACAAATAAATATATTTTACTTTGTTAAAGTGTTAACAACAAAAAAGAAGAGAAAAAGAGAGAAAAGAAGAGAGAAAGAGAGGTAAGTTGTTAGTAAGGGCAAAAATGTAAAAGAAAAGTGGACACATAAGTAAAAAACTTGGGAAAGTATACCATGAGTGGAAAGTGGGTTTTTGTGACAAAACTCAACCCAAAGTAGGTTTTCATGACATTCACCCATTTTTTTTTACTAGTATTATAAACATGGCAGACCTATAGACCTATCTGGAAGGTCTGCCATGTTTATAATACTAGTAAAAAAAGTTTGTACTCAAGTCCATTAACCCATAATTCAACTGGACCACATGCCTTCCAGATAGGTACTTTAAGTTTCAGTGTTTAACATGCCTTCCAGATGTTCAGACGATTGGTTTAAAGGTATGTTCATGCCTTCCAGTCCATGCAATTTGCAGTCATGTACATTTTACATGATTCTCTGACATACGTATTGGTTCCTGACCCAGCAGAGCCATAGGTCCATAGTCATGCAAAATTATAGGCTTCTTTCTATCAAACAAAAGAACTAGAATGTGTGGTATAATCCTCTTGGTTAGTCAGTCCTTACATATTTTTTCTTGTAAACGGTCAACATCTATTCTTGTTTAGACAAACATGAGGACTTTATTTACCAATAGAGACAGATCCTCAAAAACAACAAAGGAGAGCTTAAGAGAACTCTATCATCGTCCACCCCCGGCACTTCTGTTCCATGATAAGTAAGATGGATCTCCCAATTGCCTGAAAACATCAGTAAAACATAACATATATAGTTTTGTGCAGACTCTATGTTGTTTTTATGATAGAAGACTCAAAAACCAGAGCATAATGAAATGTAGCATTGTAGAGAATGTTACATACCTTGGTTTTGCTAGATACAAGACGGAGAAGAAAAAAGCCAAGAACAAGCATATGCTACCAACAGTCAAATACGCAATCCCAAGGAAATCATTCCTTCCACCAAGCCAGCTTGTGGTAGATAGCACAAGCTTCTTCTTTCCATTGAAGCTATAAGTGTTGTAATTATTCTGCAACAAGACCTTTATTGTATCTCCAGCTTGAAGATCAGTGTCTATTTTACCATACAGCTTTCTAAATATTGGTAAAGCTGCAGTTCGCATCCAGACAATTAGGTCTTCTTGCTCACTCAACTGCCAGAAACATACATTTTTAGCAAAGTCTATACATCATGTACTGATTCTTTTTATGATTAAAGAATGTTTATGGACTTTAAGCAACAAGACCACAGTGAGTTGTGAGTAGATTGCTTCTTATCTCTTATAGTCATATATAACTTAAGATATTTTTGTTATTTAAGATATGATTCTCAACTCAGCAAAATAACTTACTGGAACATGTTGATCAAGACTTTTACCGCCGATGGGAGATCCTTTCTGGAAGTTTTTTGGGAAGACATTTTTACCAAACTTTGATTCTCTATCACTCTTCCATGAGATGCCTTTCTTATTCACAGGGATTTTTTCGTTATTTCTACTGAAGTCATAAGTATCATTGAACAAACTCCACGCAACAAGACCACAAGGAACAATAGGTTCACCACCAATAGTGTCTTCAGGCGCACATGACTTCACATCATGTTCATCTTTTGGACCTCTCAATTGTCCATCTTGTCGACTTTTCACATACCTGCAATTTGCAAAAACATCACATAAAGTATTGCATGTTCAGAGAGGTGTTAGTATGATGAAGACTAATAGTGAGATGTTACCGTCGATGATTTTGGTAAAAGTTCTCAAGCTGGTAATATATATAGACAGGATTCTTCATAGTTTTAGTTACCTATCAAACATGAAACATTAATTATAAGAAAAGGGCAGTGAAAGAAAGCTAGTTAATGAAGAAGAATATAGCAAGATAAGTGTATCTACCATTATTGTTCTGTTACACCTCTTATCTTCTAATCCCTGTATATATCTGACTTTGTTGTCTCTAGATGATAAAGGAATGCAGTCTGTGTCATATCTATCAACTATTTCAGTGACCTGATCATGTAATAAAAATAATCAAAAGTCATGTTCACAAAATAAGAAATAAACGAAGCTGCAAAGTGAGAAAACTGAAAAGATTAAAACATACACCCTGAGAAGCAAATAGGCAAATCACTCCAAGAGGAATAAAGACAACTCCTGAGATAAGGAAAGTCAGAATCACCTGCATATAAGATAGGCAGAAAGAAAAGAAAAAGATACTTTAAACTATAATAAAACATTGGAAATTGTACCCATAAAAATGTTACATTATAAGTATGAGTTATTGAAGCATTTACCCATTTTGGAGTAAGAATTGGTTTGCATGCTGGAAGCTCCTGTTGGGTAAATCTTGAATCTGATGAGGAAAATTTTTCCAACAGATTAGGTTTTTTAGTTTACAACTTCTAGGAAACTTATCTCAAAAAGAAAGAAATCATAAGGTATTACATTGTTGGGAGTTACATTAATCCAACAAACACATAATAGAGTAACATCAGTACCCATTTGTGTGTGTACTAGATTAATATCAGTAATCTGAATTTATCCCTTATATGATAGATATATCTATATACATCTGTAAATTATCAGTCATTCTCATTGATAGATCGTTGCTATGTGATGAAAACCACATTGAGGGATATGATAAGCGAGCTAGAGGTAGCAATTAGCAACATTTCAAAGAGTTATTCTTTTATATTCTTTTCCTATACGCAAATAAATTCCCTTCGAGAGAACAAAAAAAACATAGAAGGATTGATCAATTACAACAATTATATTCGTGGAAACTGAAAAAGCATTCAAGAACACTAGATACTACAATCCCAACGTACACATTTGATCAAATCCACAAAAGAAAAAAAAGAAAAAAAAAAAAGAAAAACTGAAAAGTAACAACCGCAAATGACAAAATGTATATATCAAAAATTGGAGAATAGATTACATTTTGGACGCTTTGAGGTGTTTTTGGAAGCAGAAGCCTCAGCGGATCCACCGCCTAAGGCAACTGAGGACGTCGCAGATGAGCTCATGATTACGAAGAAAAAATGACAAGGGAAAAAACTATCTTGTTAAATTCGATATATATCAAGCCCTTTTTCAAAACAAAAACAAAAAAAATCGGTATATCTTTATTTTTTCTTCTTTTCAAAATAAAATTTGTTTTCCAGTTTTTTTTTTTTTTCTTTCTTGTATATCTTAATTCTTAAATAATATTTATTGACAACAACATATATTTATTTGAGTCGATTTTATTTGAATTGGAATTATGACATAGTAAGTAATAACACATGTATACACACACACTAAACATTTTCTTACTAGATTACGGTTTTGGTCAAGCCGATCCCCAAAATTGTGTCCTTTCCAAATTACTTAGAAATGAGTCCATCTAACAAGAAAACCTGGATTAATTCTCGACATGATGACAACTAACATAGAATTAATCCATGGCATGTGAACGGATCCGATCGATGTAGGCCTTTAAAATAAAATAATCATTTCTATGTACATATATAATTAATTGCCGTTGGTAGAAATAAAATATAGCCTCATGTTACAAAAAAATAAGAAGAAAAAACTATAACTAGTTGCTTACTTGCTCTTGTCCTATCATGTCTTTCGCTTTTCGATATAACAAAGGCATATTTAGTTGATACGAATGGTAGAATGAGAGTAAACCTATAGTCAAAAAAACAAACACAGACCAAAAAAGAAGCTAGAAACAAGACGATCATGGCAAATCCATTAGAACCATTGTTGACTCATCTCGTCGATGATTCTGAAGTCAACAACAGATCAGACGAATTGACTTTTGACAATATCGTCGAACAGAGCCTATCTGATTTCGGATTCTGGCAACTTTTCCAGATATCACTCGTTGGGCTTGCTTTGCTCTTCGATGCTCAGCAGATATTCATCACCGTCTACACAGATGCATATCCCACGTGGCATTGTCTTAACCACACGATCTGCGATCCTTCGGCTTCCGACATCTGCAAGATTCCAAGATCAGCCTGGGAATGGGACGGTGGTTCCAAGGGCAAATCCATCATTTCAGAATTCGGCCTCGAGTGCTCGAGCTCATTACTCAGAGGTATGCCAAGTTCTTCTTTCTACATCGGTGCCATTGTTGGTGGTTTCTTTCTAGCTTTGATCCCAGACGATTCCTTGGGTCGTAAGAAACTAGTTTTGCTCTCTACCTTTGCAATGTCAATCACTACAATCTCTGTTGCCTTCTCAACCAATGTATGGATTTATGCATCCCTAAAGTTTATCATCGGATTCGCACGATCACAAACCTGGTCGTATGCGCTGGTCCTCATCAGTGAGCGTGTCTCCACAAGATGGAGACCAAGAGCTACGATGATTCCATTTACCCTATTCGTTTTAGGGTTTATATCCTTGTCTGGAATAGCTTACCTTGCACAACATTCTTCATGGAAGTGCAGTTAGCAACTCAGAACACAGATTCTCGTGTTTGGATGGCGGCTCAAGATCTATACACATCCGTTCCAGCAATATTCTATTGTATCTTCCTCTACCTCTTCGCACTCGAATCGCCTCGGTGGCTTCACATGCAAGGAAAGGACAAAGAAGCCATTAATGTTCTCACAAAGATGTCACCTAAGAACAGAGCTTATCTGGAATCAGTGATTTCTAAGTTGCCCCTCGAGCAAGAAAACCATACACAAGTGCCAACTTACTCGATTAAAGACGTTTTCTTTCGAAGATGGGCTTTTCAGAGAATTTATGTTGTTATGATAATAATGTTTGGGTTGGGGATATCGTATTACGGTGTTCCTTTAGCAGCTAGAGACATAGACGTCAACATCTACTTGAGCGAAACCCTAAACGCATTGGTGGAGTTGCCTACTTTCGTGATCACTCCAATCTTGTTAGAGAGATTCAACAGAAGAAGCTCTGTTCTAATCAATACTTTGCTCGGTGGGGCATCGGGAGTGCTCATTTTCCTTCTCAGCATCCTCGGACAAACCGAGATCGCGTTTGCGTTTGAACTCGCAACATTCTTTTGCGCTAGGATCGGATTCAACCTTATGGCTGTGTTTATGGTTGAAATGTTTCCGACTTGTGTGAGAAGTTCAGCAACGATGATGTTTCAACAGGCTCTAGTTGTTGGAGGAGCTTGTTGTCCGTTAATTGCGTCCATTGGAAGAGACATACACATACCGTCAGTATCGTTTGCGGTTTTCGGAACTGCAATGTCCGGTTTAGGATTGTTTGTTTTGATTCTTCCCGAGACAAAAGGTTTGAGTCTCTGTGATACGATGGAAGAGCAAGAAAAGAGAGATCAAGTAGTAAACACTAGCCATTGTTGCTGAGTTTAAGAGTTTGGTTAGCTTATTTATACATTCTCCAATCTCATATGTTTCCAATTATGTGATGTATTGTGTTGAATATTTTATAAGGGCGAAAATAAATGAATTGAAGGAAAAACTAAAAGAGTATTTGCTATTCATCTACAAAACTGTCAAATGAGTGTCTATGTCTTTGAACTACTAATACAGAAGAATTTACATCCATATTTGATGAAGCCAAGAAGTCTCCGACCGTTCCTAATTCTGGACACTCTTCCCAATCGTTCATTCCCGACGTCATCGGGCAATCTCCTCTGTTTTTCCCCACCACAAACAGTGAATACATCTCTCCTATGTCTCTCAGAATCGTCAGCGTTTGCAATCCGTTGCTCACTCGCTTCTCTATGAATCCAACTTGCCCCGTCGTTACAAATCTGTCAAGACAAATAATAAACCATTTCATGAATGAAAAAATGCAATGCATATCTGATGAAGATAAGAGACAGAAACAGAGTATATTTGTAGGGACATTATTTTAGAAACAGAGTACTATTAATGTCAAAAGCAGAGCATTTGAAGGAACAAAGTAAACGTAGAAACAGAGTATTTGTAAGGTACCTGTTATAGAATCCCTCTAAGAAGATTCGATCAGTTTCGTCTTCGGTCTGATCTTTACTAACAATCTCCAAGAATACTTCGTTGTTCTCCTTTGTCACCGCGTCTCCGACAACTTTCTCTATCTTTGAGTCATCCGCGACAAACTGTATGATAGTAAGGTGAATCTGAGAGTTGTTGGTAAGCCACTTGCACAAGGACAGTGCCTCACGGTCATCAGGACCACCGAAGAACAATGCCACAACGTGTTGTACCGAATCAGACCCATGAAGCTGGTGAAACCCCGTTATGTTTCTGATATCTTGTGTTTTTATGTAATTTTAGAGCTTAATTCTTCATTGTTTTGTGCATATTCATGAGCATTTAGGTTGTTTAGGCTGTATTTTGCATCAAGTTTGTTATCTCAGATGATGGAGTAGAGATGTACAAGGAAAGTGTGCTTTGGAGCCAAATAAGTCAATAATTAGCAATATAATGGAAGACACACATTTGGATGCACACAAGATGATTGATGATTCGGAACCAGTTTGCAGTCCCTCAAAGATCGACTCGTATGAAGACATTTTTTTGGGATTTAGCTCCAGAGTTCTTCATCTAAGTTATTGGAAATTGAGTAAGCTTTCCAATGGAGGTGATTTCAGGCCAATCAAATATGCGTGTAAAGGTTTATACCTGTTTGAGTGAACGTATATACAGCCAGAGTGAAGAAAGGAGCCACACGCGGCCAAGAGCAGCGACGAAACGGTGGCCGAGTGAAGACCAGAGGCCATCCCAATCGGTCAAGAGCTGGCCGATGGAGTTCAGTAAGAGGAAGATCGTTTACAGCAGCGGCCAAGCTCAATCGGTCAAGCCATGACCGTTGGAGCCACGTGACCTCATCAATCGGCCAAGCCATGGCCGATGGAGCTCAAGAAGAGAAAACACCGTTTACACCAGCGGCCACCACCATCGGCCAAAGTGTGCCCGGCCATCCCAATCGGCCATCTCAATCGGTCAAAGCATGGTCGTGTGAGACCATCACCACACTTGTTTTAGTTTTGATCCGGGTTTGACCCGGTTTGAACTGGGTTGACCCGGCTCCCTTTTATTTTGCTATAAATACTCTAACCCTATTAAGGGGAGACTTATCTCTTATCTCTTATTTTTGGTTTATCTTTTGTTTATCTCTTGTTTAGCAGCCACTTAGGATTCTTAAGCTTATTTACTCTTGGTTTGTTGAATGATTGAGTACTTCTAAGTTTTTTAATAGCAATTTCTCTTTCAAATCTCTTAATCTATAATCTCTTATTATGATTTCACAAAGATCAAACTATTTCCTTTGTGTGATCATGATGATGAGTGAGTAGATCATTAGAACTTTGAGCTAGGTAGATTAGGGAGATATATGATTGATCTTTGATGTCTAGAGCCTTATTTATGTGTTTCCTATCTTGTTTAGTGTTAATAATGCTGGAAAGCCTTGATCAAGCTTGAATCTAGACATTAGGATTTCCATTGCCTAGAAGGTGTTTGATGAAATTCATGAACCAAACTATTCAAGGGCTTTGCACTCCTAGCCAATGGAAATTGATGATTAGGGTGCTTAGTGGTATTAAGACGTGTTCTTAATGCATGCTAGCTTTGTGATTGCCTTTGGAAAAAGTTGATTATCACTTGATTAGCATAGGAATCTCTACCATGGAAATGGATTGATTTGCATTAGTGTTCTTAGCCATAGGATTGTTCTTGATTGTTGCCTGGACATCTAGGATTGGTTAGCTATCTCCCAAGTCAATTACCTTGTCCAAGGTTCACTTGTTTAATCTTGATTCAAAGTTTGTTATTAGTTGTGTTCTGTTTCTTTTCTTTAATTTGTTTGCTAGTTAAGATTGTTACAACAAAACCAATTCTTTTTAAGAATAGATTAAACAACTTTGTGTATTCTTAGTGAGTTGATTAATGCAGATAGTGGATTGATAATTTAATTGACTGAAATATACTACATCAGTTTCTATCCACAAAGATACCAATCGAACACTGAGCTTGCTTTAGAACCTTCCGGTTTATGTGTCGAAAAGCTTCTCCATCATTCGTTGTTTTCCCGTCGATCCTCTGGTGTTTATGGAAGGGAAGAAGCACGATCGTGACGCGAAGATCTTCAGTCGTGTTACAAATCTCTTCGTGCATGTTCTCCATCTGCGCCACGAGTTTGACCTGCCGGATCATGATATTTCTGTCTTTAGTAAATGAGTCGATCGATTTGTTGATCTCTAGTCCTTCGTTAGTCCCGAACTCATCGTCTCCGTTGTTGGAGTTTCCTGCATCTTCGTCTAATTCGTGGTACAAGAGTTCTGTTTTCCGCTTCTTTGGGAGGGGTATAAGGTGCATAAGATAAGGCGTAAACGGCGAAGGCGAAACTCCAGGAGAGCAGCCACTTAGAGCAGAGACTAAAGAGATCGATCCACGAGCATGACGAACGCCGTAGACACAAGTCAACACTCGTAGCTCCTCTTTAGTATCAAAAAACTCGAGCGATGTATTTTTGTGTGCATAACTTTTTGCTTGCGTTCTAAGCAACAAAGACGTCATAATTCCGCTAAAAAATGTCATGATCACCAGAGAAGCAACGAACATGTCATGAACTATTGGAGTAAACCATTTCTACGAAGAGAAAATCAAGAACACGGAGATGGAGATTTTAGTGACTGACTTGAAAAAGTACTAAATTAAGTAAAAAAATTATAATTTGTTGTAATACCTTGTAAACCAAGTTAGAGTCTAGAAGAACAAGACCGACATGACCTTTGACGGAAAGAATGGTTGACAAGAAAAGCCAATACCTCCGTGGGATCTTAAGGAATGAACAAGCGCATAACACTCCTAGAAGCTTCCCCAGTAGGCTTAGAGCTACTGTCATGCCGAGGACGAGGTAATGGCGTTTGGTTAATGAGTTGACGCTGAATCTAAACCCGATGTAACCAAAGTAAACCGGAAGAACAAACTCGTGAATCGGGTAACTCAACCGGTTGATCAACGTTCGGTAAGTTTTCCCTTCTCTCGGAAACATTAGTCCGATGAAAAACACAAAAACCGTGGAGTTTAAGTTGCTGGATTCGATGGTTAACGCGATGATTAAAATAAGGATGATGAAAGCAAGCGTTTCAGCTTTGGAGAGATATTTCTCTTTAGGGTTTCTCTTTGGGAGCCATGAAGCTAAGAATCTATTAATCAAGATTATAACTCCGGTGGCAAATGAGTAGAGAAAGATATCGCCGGCCATAGTACCCGAGATGAAAGAAACGACGAGTGTGTAGAGGAATATGTTACTTATCTCGATGAACAATCCGCATGAGATTGCTAGCCGCCCGATCTCGGATGTGTGGAGTTTCCAGTCGATGATGGAACGTATGACGACAGGAGCTGCCGTATTGGACAAGGTAACAAGGAATGCTAAGTAAAATGTTAAGAAATCGTCTTTGATCTGAATGAAATTGATGAGAAACCAGAGGAAAGGGAGCCAGATGATGCCAGAACTGACTAAGGAGCATAACGTTATGACGATGGAGTTCTTCAAATTTCGTTTCATGAAATCAAGATCGATCTCGAGACCGATCAAGAACATGAAACCTGTTCGTAAAAGGAATGAGAAAAATATGTAATAGCTTGCTGAGTCTTTTTGGAGGAAAAACTCGTGGACTTTGCGTATTATTGTAAGCAAACTCAATACAATCCCAGCATGAACAAAATTAATCAAACTGTCAGTTCTTTTTGAACATTTACAATATCAAATTTCCTGAAACTACTTCTTCCTAGTTTCGATTTTGTGGTATCTTTTGTAACTTTTTGATTATGTAAGGAGTTCTCCGATTTTTCCACTGTTTTGGTTGATTAATATATATATTTTTAAAAAAATTTATTAATATCTTAACATTTGACATGAAGCTGATAAAAAATTCTAGAGAAATTATATGCAACTTAATATCCTCGTGTTTTATGCACTACAGGTTACTCTCAGGGTTTAAGTGCACGTTCGTAAATTGTGAATAAATTCGAAAGAAAATTTGTGGACTTCATAGATTCTCAAATATCAAATAGAAAAGTAGAGAGAACTTAACAACACAATGCTGGTCTGAATTAATTAAGAAAAATAATAGTTTTCTGATTACTATTTAACCGGTTTTGTGTAGGAATTTCATTTGGGGTTTGGGTTTAAATATCAGAAAAGTTTAGAAATCAAATGTGAAAATATAAAAACTAAAGATTTTAAAATAAAATAAGTAAAAAAGACTTACGAGAATTTGGGCGACGGGACCAGCTTGGCCACAGGGTTTAAGGAAGAGATAGAAGAATTGAGAGAAGACAAAAATACAAGCCATTTGAATAAACATTGTATTGAGTGGATTAAACAAGGCATCTCCTTCTGGTAAACAAAACAACATCTTTGGATCCATTTTGACCTTGATTCGACGATGAGCATATTAGAGCCCACAAGAAAGACAAGCCCAAGCACAATGTGATAACATGTAACCAGGGTTCTTAGCAAGATAAAAGTCATATATATAATGATGTAATGAGAAGTTAGAGAGTAATTTTGAGAGTTGTCTCAAAACAACTCTCCTCTCTTTAATCTTATAAGATATCAAATCAAATACTATTTGCTCTTGGTGACAACCTAATCTCTCTTTCCTCTTTCTTTAGTTTCTTTGCACAATAAAGCTCCTAATGAGCTATTTTATATCTCTAGCTTAATAAGCTCTTTAAGAGCACAAATCTATCTTGTTTGAGATTGCTTTCAGAGCATTCTTCAAAGATCAATGCGGGAAAAATTAAATGTGAAAGAAACTTCACTTTCTTCTAAAATGACGAATATATATTTTTGGGTTTTAAAAAAAAAAATATAATTTTGTCTTGATTGGAGTTTGAGGGGTTTACATTTACGTGATTTTCCTTCAATTACTCCATGCCTCTATTATTTTCGCCATTATTTTTCTTGTCGGCACATTTAATTTTCGCCCTTAAAAGCGGATAAAACTTACTAAATCAGAAAATGCATATTTCTTTTTTACATAACAAACCAAATTAATTGGAGTAGTTATTTTGGTAAGATAATATAATAGTGTCGATTCCAGCAAGAATATTACTTTAATGTGTTCCTCTGACATCTAAAAAGGACAAAAAGTGAGTTCAAATAATTTGAAACAATTCAGATATGAAAATATCTTAATTGAATTTGAACCTCAAATACAGTACTAATTAAGTTCTTTCAAAAGTATTTATTAAAATGAATTCAATGAAAAAAAACAATGAAAAAACTATACCAGCTTTTTTAGCCTCTTATTGTATGTTAAGAATTAAAGTAAACAGGTATACGTCAAATTGTTTCACTATAACTGATAATTAGTATTCTTAGTTCAAACATGTCTATCATATTTATTTTGAAATGTTATATTTAATTTTACGGTTAAAACACTTATATGCCGGCAATTAAAAATCGAATATTGATATAAACTGCATGAAGTAACAGGACATCCATCTACATATTGGACTTTCAAAGACATACCAATGTTTTTGTATACGATTCAGGGGCGGATCTACGTTGATATAAGGTGAAGCATGTGCACCATACTAACTTAAAATATGTTTTAGTTGACCATTACCTATTATAGTTACCTAGCTCATCTGGCTAAAATGTGTCTCATGCTAATCTTCGTTTGGCTAAAATGTGTCCCATGCTATTCTTCGTTTGGCTAAAACGTGTCCCATGTTAATCTTCGTGCCCCAAATTCGATGCTTCACGTTCTGTGTCGGTACAATTAGTAACTTAGGGCCTGACTGGTTCAAATGCTGCGGTTGCGGTTGCGGTTGCGGGAGATTGCGGAAGCGGGCGATTGTGGTTTTAAGCGTTATTAAGCGTTTTGAACGACTGGTTTAGCGGTTTAAAATTGGTGCGTTTGCGGGAGGTTTACGACTGGTTGACCAGCGGGTGCAATAGCGGTTGGAACATAATAAATGTGATATATAATTATATAAATGTTTTAAAATATCAAAAACTTTATTAAACTTGATTTATAATTAAAATTCATTAAAAATACTAAAATAATTATTAAAAAAGAAATAAATTTCATAATGAAATACTTATTACTTTATGCATTTGGATTTTTACCAAAACTTTAATCAAGTAATTTGATAAATGACTAAAACATATGTTTTAGATCGTAGATCTTCTTTCTTAAATTTCACACACTCAATAAGTTTTGTGGGGCAGTATTTGCATCGGTAGTAATGATCAAACGAGAGTTGAGAAGAGTCACTCGTGATTTGTTTTTATTTTTCACAAATAATCTTATTTTCTTAAATTTCTTATGAAATGTTATATTTATTTAGATTTTTTTGAACTTATGTGCGATGTGCCATTAAATTTACATCAAGTTTTCCGGGTTATTGTTAATTGAAATATTATTTTCTTCCAATTATTTATTTTTTTAATATTTTCAATCGTATCCGTACTTCATTTTCTCTCATCCTTAATAAATAAAATAGTTAGGTAAAAAATATATATAAAGTATATTTCATTATCATTAATTTGTTTCAAATTTTTTCTCAAAAAAAAAAAAAAAAATTGAAACGCAAACGCCCGCAACCGCAAACGCTTGCGGGAACCAGCTTTTGGAATTCAACGGTTGGGAGCGATTAGGAGCGATTGGGAGCGATTGGGAGCGATTTGTGTGATTGGCCCCAAACGCTAGCAACCGCCCGCAAACGCAAACGCAGCGTTTGCGGGAGCTAGCGGGAGAACCAGTCAAGCTCTTAGTACACATATATTATCTATTTTGTAATTCATTTCATATTTGAGAGTTAAAATTTGTTTACTATATTTAGATTTGCGAATTCAAATAATAATTTTTACATATAAATTACATGTTTATTGTGATTTGTAACTGAGAAATTGTGGAACTAAAATTTTCTAGATATATCTAATATAAGTAGACTATTAATATTATTATTTGAATGTAATATATTATTCAATTAAAATAATTACAATAAATGCTTCACTACGTTTGTAAATTATCATCAAAAAGATATTAAAACAAATAATGGTGTTTAAACAGTAGTTGAAGAATTTGTATATGTTCGAGTGGAGAAACACATCGTTAGGTATTCATTGTATGGGGGTCGTATAAGTCTATGATTGAGCTGATGTGGTTAATGATAATATATTTTAAAACTAATATAAATAGTATTTCATAAAATATTGATGATTTTTTGAATTTCATATCTTAAATACATTAGAGGTAAGAAGTTATATTTATTTTATATAATCTTATAATTATTAAATATAGATATTTTGTGCCCTGCACAAAAACATTTTGGGATCTGCCACTGATACGATTATAATGCCTCTCATAAATTTCTATACAGTATATTTTATTTAGGTTCTCTCTTACATGAAGCTACGTACAAGCTTCCAAATGACCAATTAAGACACTCGAAAAGATATCTCCCATGTCCTGGAAAGCAATTCGATCAAGCTCATCTTGTCCAACTGCAGCAAGCCAACAACCAGTGCAACTTGATAATTATTGTAATTTGTATTATATATTATAGTAGTTATACGACATCTATTGATTGTAATTTTGTACCTATCTTAGAATAAGATCGATTTACACAAAGAATATGTATTTCTTACAAAGATTTTAATAAATGAATTAAACCGTTCTTTTTTTTTTTTTTGCGAAGATGTATATCAAGAAGACAAAATAAATAAAAACCCATCAGAAAAATATATGATAGGAAGTGGACCAAAAATAGATAGCTAACTTCAAATTAAGGTGGTTGAATGGGAAGCAGCTAATTAACGGTGGTGGGCATGAAGTCCTAAGAAAACAAGAGTTATCTCTCTCAGAAAAGAAAAAACAAACAAGAGATAGCTCATCCTCAGCCACTCACTTTAGCCATCGAGAGTTATTATAGGATTCATTATTTATCTTGTTGAACATATCTAATATATGCGTTTTAAATATATAATGGGTTAGACCAGAAAAAACAAAGTAACTAAGAAGAATCACTAATTCTTCGGACACATGCCATATTCTAGAAAAGTCCTGCTTGATCCTTGTCACGGACTCACACGGGAAGTATTGCATCCAAACTAAGTACTTAGTAATACCATTGTAATGTGCATCACAATCACAATATTTACAAGATTTATCCAGTCATTCTAAAATTAGCTTTAAAGATCCAATAATTTACCGGACGTAAAATAACTACAAAACGAAGTAATAATTCACTCTACTTGTATAATTAATTTAATTTAATTGCACACGCAAGTTGTAATTCATCCTCTATATATAGAATAACAAAAATTCATAGACATGCAAATCAATTCAAACACAACAGAACGAAAGAAAGACCTTATCTCTTCTTATATATATGGCGGACTCGACTCGGCTGTTTCTTTCCAACTCGTCGGAGTCAAAGCTTCCACCAACAAGATCCCTTGATGAGACAATAGAGCAATGCATCGGAAACTTCGGATGGGCACAGTTCCTCCAAGCCGCTTTAATCTCATTCGCTTGGTTCTTCGACGCTCAGCAAACGTTCATCACTGTCTTCACCGACTCACAACCCACGTGGCACTGTACCGACTCGGTATGCAACACTTCCTCCAACCTCTGCACCTTACCCAACCAAACCTGGTCGTGGGACTTCGACCCACACGTGTCAATCATATCCGAGTGGGGCCTACAATGCGCAGGCTCGTTCTTTAGGGGATTGCCTGCAAGCTCCTTCTTCCTCGGCTGTCTGATAGGCGGCTTAGCTCTTTCTACACTCGCCGACTCATCGCTCGGTCGTAAGAACATGCTCTTGTTGTCGTGTCTCATAATGTCTCTCTCTTCGATGTTGACAGCTTTCTCAACGAGCATTTGGATTTATGCGTTCTTGAGATTCGTGAACGGGTTTGGCCGAGCCACGATCGGGACTTGTGCCCTCGTTCTATCGACGGAGTTAGTTGGTAAAAAATGGCGAGGGCAAGTCGGTGCGATGGGTTTCTTTTGCTTCACGTTAGGGTTTTTAACGCTTCCAATGTTTGGTTACATCAATAAGGGGAATTCTTGGAGGTATCTCTACGTTTGGACATCAATACCGACTTTAATCTATTGCAGTTTGGTTCGAATTTTCGTCCGAGAGTCTCCTAGATGGCTTATCGTAAAGGGTCGTATGGAAGAAGCCGTCTCGATTCTCCAAAGCATTGCTTCTAATGCAATCACTGTGAGCTCCACGAACTTATGTTTTGATGTACAAGAGAATCAATCTGATATTTACGACGCGTTAAAGATCTTGGTGAGGAAACGTTGGTTGCTAAAGAGATTGTTAGTGGCTATGGCTCTTGGATTTGGTATCGGTATGGTTTATTACGGAATGCCATTAGCTTTAACGAATCTAAACTTCAATCTCTACCTGGGTGTCGTGTTCAACGCCTTGTCTGAATTCCCAGCTTTTCTCATAACGTTTTTCCTCATTGATAAAATCAACAGAAGGGATGCGTTGATCGGATTTACAGCTCTAAGTGGGATATCTAGCGCTCTAATCGCGGCTTTAGGGCAACAACTAGGGTCATTACAGATTGTGTTAGAGCTCGTTTCGTTTTTCAGTGCATGCACCGCGTTTAACATGACGCTTATATACACAATCGAGATGTTTCCGACATGTGTGAGGAACTCGGCGATGGCGATGGTGAGGCAAGCGTTGGTGTTTGGCGGCGTTTTTAGTCCAGTGATGGTTGCGGCTGGTCGGGAAAATCAGTTTTGGTCGTATGGGTTGTTTGGTTTGGTCATAGGATTGTGTGGATTTGTTTGTGGTTGGATTACCGGAGACTAGAGGAAGTGTTCTATGTGACACTATGGACGAGGAGGAGTATAAGACTTTGGCAAGGGACAATTTATTGGTTGATAGTGTTGTCCTTGTCTGATTTGTTGTAATAACAGTGTGCAGGCTTGCACAAAAGTTTTCTCTCTCAAAGTAATTTCCTGCGACAACCCTAATCCGCCGCATCTTGTCTCTCCGGTGTTCGGTTACGACCGACACCGTGAGAGGGCTCTAGGATACTTGTTCCGAATCCACCCCTGCACTTGAAGACGCCGGTGAATTGTTTCGGCTCTGTTTCTCGTGGCGAGTGTTGAAGGTCCGCCGTGCGCGACGGCCGTTTTCGGTGGCTAAAATCTCATGTCTTTGCCTCCATTGCTTGTAGACGGCGGTGGATGAAGGTGGAGGCTCCGATTTCCGGTCCTTGCGTCTCGCATCTCAATCGGCAGAGCAAGCTGTGTTTGTAGATCTGTTTTCAGGTCGCCTTCTTCCTGGTGTTTCTGGCGGTCGAGTGTGCTATCCTTGGCTATGTCGTGGTGTAGCGTGTACTCTTTGCTCGGAATCATTTTTTCCAAGATCTATCTTGGTCTAACCGCTGCGTTTTGGCTCGTGTCTGCCGGAGGTAAGGGTTTCTATGTGTCGGTTTGTTTGCTTTGAGGACAGCTTACTGCCACACGCTTGAAGCTTCTGTCCACTCCGTTCGTGTCGAATTCGTGTGTTGGAGTTTGATTCGGGAGGCTTTCTTTGGCTCTGTGGTTGATTCGATGCCTTGGTTGGTGTTGTTCGTCGACTCTTTTGAGCTTCTGATGCCTCGGCCTCTCATTTCTGGTCCTCCTTCACATAGGTTTTCAGAGCATGGCTACTATTTGGTTGCTTTTACCTCATCTTTTTCGTGAGTCTTGACTTAGGAGAATGATGTCTCTGTTGGCATCTTCTGCTTGAGGACAGTAGCAGGATTATTAGGAGCTTGCTTTCTCCTTGCTGGTTAAGCTTCCTCATCGAATCAGTTGGTCTTTTGCTCCTTTGTGTAGCTGCCGTGGTGTTTGATAAGTAGAGGAATTAGTTATCGGTGATAGCTTGCTTTTCTCTCCTTTTGAGAACTCCGTAGGTATACCAATTTATTTGGTTTGGTTCAAGGCATGTTTATGTTGTGGCTTCCTATTGTTATTGCCTTTGTTTGAAGATTGCTTTGCTTTGCGTACTCGCCTCTTCTTGCGACTTGTTTGTGTTATAGAGAAGCTAGTAGGGCCATCGGCTTCTGGTGTAGTATTGAATGGTATTATTTTGCTCTGAGCTGCTGACTTCGAGGATGAACTTGGTTAGAGGGAGCTTGCACCTTTTGCTTTTTTGGTGTGTGAGGTTCCGTTCTGAGAAAGCTCATGGATTGAAACGAAAAATCAATCTCACATAACGCAGGGGGAGTTTGTGATCGATGATTTGGAGTTTTACCGTTGACGGCTTGGTCTCGGGCCTCCTGCGAAAGGTTTCTATAGCTAGTTATTAGTCATATCGAGGTGTCTTACAATCTGCATCAGCCCTTCTCCTTTTGCAACTCATTCGGGAAGGACAATATAAACATCATCGCTTCATCTTGTTTCCAAAGCTTCTTGGCTTGGTTGAGTAGATGGACTGAAAACTTGGTTTAATTACCGTATTATGCTTTCATGTTTTTAAACTTTTTTTGCCATGAAACCATATGTATAGGTTTCAATTCTTTGGATTGTAACCTAAACTTTTTTCATTTTCAATGAAATATTTACAATTTAGCAAAAAAAAAAAAAAAAAAAAAGAAAAAAAAAAAAAAACAGTGTGCAGGCTTAATCTGGCCGGTTCGGTCTTGAATCCAATCATTCTGCTCTATGAATTTATGAACCACGTGTTAACTCATTACAATCATTCGGACTCGAATCGATGCTAGAATTTGTTTTATATTTTTATGATCCAAGTTAATACTTAATATAATCAATATATATATACATATACATATAGTCGCATTGTTGACTTTTATCATTAATTAGACTAATATTATTTACAATAAGACTTATATAAATTGGCATGCAGAACATATATGTATGGAAAGAGTTACAAACTTACAATAATCTCATTTGTTGTAAACTAATTAGTGACAATCTGATATAGCTGCCAAAAAAATTAGTACGGCAATCTGTTTAGGTGTCGTTATGCACAATCTGATTGGGTATCAATATATCTTCACAATTTTGATGATTTACTATGATGCATTAATTCTATATTTTGTTTGATCGAAATTTTGTTGTTCAAAGACTATTTTCTATCTTTTGACGAAACTAACTCAATAAAGCACAAGTTATCTTCTCTACTTCAAAAACTTGGGAGACTCTCAATCCTCTAGAAGCCTCGGTGCCATGTTTTAAAACTCTTTGGTTCAAGCAAAGGATCCACAAGCATGCCCTTATTTTTGGGGAGATCCTTCGGAGTCTAAATGTACCAAGTGACTGTCAGTCTGTCCACTCTGTGATACTAGACCGGAAACCAAATTTTATCAATTTTTCTGGCTATTCTCTTTAGCCTTTGAGATCTGGAATTAATTATCATGACCACTCTCCATCTTCCGCGTTAGAGATATTTGTAGAGTGGATTAAATCAGTTTCGACAAATTCAAAGCTTAACTCCATTATATTTGCAAGCTTATCTTCCAACTTGTAGGGTAGCATGAACTTGATGAGTTACATCTACCTCTAAATAAGCTTCTACATTAAAGTCAAGGATATACAGATTATTCTCAGAGATAGGAAAGTTTAATTTCTGGACTAGACCGTAATTTTAAGGCAAGGACAGCTTCAGCTTCATCTTCTCCCGCCCAACTTTAAGAGATCTATCTCTTCACTTGGTTCAAATTCATCCATCTAGCGGGTAGATCTAAAAATATAATTAATTTAAAGCACAATATTGTATGTTTATCATATAAATTTTTAATATAAAATACATATAAATAAAGTAAAAGAAAATTGATATGTTAACCAACCATTTGTTATTATTTTATATTAACATATATATATAATTCCTTTAAACAGTAACTAAAAGGTAAAAGAGAAAAAATAGACAGTAGTATAAAAAACATATACCTGAAAATAGTAAAATGGGAAAGGATGATTTAAAAAATCAGGATGACATCACATGGCCACATGGGGCACAACAAATCAAATGGTTCCATCTCCACTACAAAATCTTGTATGGGGCACATTCACTTATACGTCCGCCCCCTCAGATAACGGCTTCACCTTTGTTTCTTCACTTGTACTTTTTGTCTTATTTCATTTACATATTCATGCTATACGATGCTCCTGCAAGAACAATTAAAATGGTAACCTGTAATAAAAATGTAGGGTAAATGCTATTTCTATTTCTACCTTTCTAGAAGAACAGATTTGAACATTTTTAAATGAATGCTATTTTAGTATTTTCATAAAGTCTCGTGATTCATACCCTAAAACAGAACATCAAACTGCGGTTACCTAATACCACCGATTTTAATAATTTATGAAGTCTCGTAATTCTTATCCTAATCAGAAACAGAACATCGAAATGTGGTGACATAACACCACCCAAGAGCTTAATATAGTCTACATATTAAAAATACACGAAGTGAATAATTTAGTAAGTTAGAAAATTACAATGATAATTGAAGAAACATACAATTTTAAAGTTATTTGAAATATATATATATATATACTAGATTAAGACCCGTGCTAGAGCACGAGTTGAAATTTATTATATTTATATTGTAATTTTTTATAAAATATAATTTATGTGATTGTTTTTAAAAGTTTTTTTTGGATAAAATATTATGCAATAAAATAATATGCTAAATATGATGACTTGAAAAAGATATTTATTTTGTAAGTTTTGTATTGTTAATGATTCTAGATAAATACATGCGCTATAACGGTTAAATTTTACTTTATACAAAATTTTGTATATTTTCTATTTTAAAATAAAATTTTAATATGTTGTATTAGTTTATGTACGTGAAGTTATTTCAACAATGTATATTCTACCTCATGACTTGAATGTCATTATAAGACATAATTTTGTGAATTTGGTTTTTAAAAAGTGAGTTATTATATTATGAGTAATTTAATATATTGTTATACTTTTTGTTTTAATATACTTGATTTTTTGAAATTCTTTCATATTATAGTGACATATTATTGACATTGCTATAACAAACCAATTTAGAGTGTTTATAGTTTCTAATTTTAATATCAAGTTTCAATATTTTAAAATTATTTCAAAATAAATTATTTAAAGTTTATTATATTATATAAAATTATAAAATTCAACAAAAAGTATGAAATTGAATTTAAATATTCAAAATTTGAGCTGTTACTCAGTAAAATTTTAATTCAATAGATATTATTTTTAAAGAATAATATTAATAAAAATTGAAGATTTGTTTTTAAAAATTCAACTTATGGTATATCCGGAAATAAACTATTTTTTTAATTATAATAAATAATATGATAATTTATTTTTTTCACAAAATAGACTCATATATAAAAATGAGAGGTGAAGTATAATAATATTTAACAAATTAAAATTTTAAGTTAGATATCAAAGGATTTTATTTGATGAATAATTTAATAAAGAAAATTAATATGGTAACTTAGATGATATCAAATGATTCTTTAGAATATTCTCTTTAAGATTTTTGGAAACAATAAATCCAGATTATACAAATAATATAAAACTTAATATATAATCTATTTGTAGCCAACTTATTAAAATTATATAGTCTACAAAACAATGTTGTGTACTTCCGTTTTATTATATAGGGGATACTTCAATTATCAATAACTATATATATGTATAATTAGTATAAAAATTATAGCAAAAATGAACGATTTAATTATTTTTAAAAAAACAACTAAAATAGTCATTATATTAAATGAAATGTAAACTAGAGATAAAGACATGCAATAACGTTGATTTGTCATTAGAATCAACGTTATCTATAAATTGTTTGTCCATTTGTTTCCATATTTCCCGTTTTTTTAATACAATTAATGCAAACATACAAAACTATGGCAACGTGTGTTGTAAGAAATTAGCATATGTGATTTTACAGAAATGCCCTTTCACGTTTGAGACCAAACAAAGTGATTCTAATGACAAATCATGTAATAAAATTCAATTGCCACTTTTTATTATAGTATATAGTTTAGTTCACTAATTGAGTAGGGTCGTCAATTATTGATCATTGATTTGGCTTTTTAATATTTTTCCGAATATAAGATATCAACACAACAAACAATTTCACAATGAGCCTGTTCGTTTCGTCGCCGCAAGTACGTGCGGCTGCGGCAGCCGCATGTGTTGTTGTTCGTTTGGTTGCCGCAGGTGCTTGCGGCAAGACGCTGCAGCAAACGCTGATTCTAATTTTGGACATCGATTAGTTGCGGCGATCAAAAAGGTTGCTAGTTTTGAAACGACCACAGAACTCACTACACGCTTATACACACACACACAAACACCATGATCATGATGAGCTTCACCACATCATTATCATACCCTTTTCTGATCCTACTAGTCTTTATCGTCTCCATTGCATCATTCTCTATACTGGGTCGAATTCTCTCAAGGCCCACCAAAACCAAAAATCGATCACGCCAGCTTCCTCCTGGCCCACGAGGATGGCCGATCCTCGGCAATTTACCGGACTATTCATGACTCGTCCTAGGTCCAAATATTTCTATCGTGCCATGAAAGAGCTAAAAACAGATATCGCATGTTTCAACTTCGCCGGTGTCCACGTCATCATCATAAACTCCAACGAAATCGCTAGAGAAGCGTATAGAGAGCGTGACGCCAATTTGGCAGACCGGCCTCATACGTTCATCGTAGAGTCCATCGGAGACAAATCAATGGGCACCGCACCGTACGGTACTGAACAATTCATGAAGATGAAAAAAGTGGTCACAACGGAAATTATGTTGGACATACGTTAAAACGTTGGACATGTTGGCAGCTGCGAGAACCATCGAAGCGGACAATCTCATGGCTTACGTTCACTCGATGTATCAACGGTCCGAGACGGTAGACGTTAGAGAGCTCTCGAGAATTTATGGTTACGCAGTGACAATGAGAATGATGTTTGGAAGGAGACATGTCACGGACGAAAATGTATTTCGGATGATGGGAGATTAGGAAAAGCCGAAAAACATCATTTTGAGGTGATTTATAACACGCTAAACTGTTTGGCGGGTTTTAGTCCCGCGGATTACGTGGAAAGATGGTTGAGAGGTTGGAATATTGATGGTCAAGAGGAGAGGATGAAAGTGAATATTAATCTTGTTCGTAGTTACAACAATCCCATAATCGACGAGAGGATCGAGTTATGGAGGGAAAAAGGTGGTAAGGCTGCTGTTGAGGATTGGCTTGATACGTTCATTACGCTTAAAGATCAAAACGGAAGGTACTTGGTCACGCCCGACGAAATCAAAGCTCAATGCCTTGTAAGTTAAAAAATATTCTTATAAAGTAGTATTCATATATTGATATATATAGAAATCGAAAAATAAGATAATCTTTTGAATTGTGAACAAATAGATAAATAGAAAAATCGTTAATACTATTGACTAAAGTTGCGAGATATAATGTTAAAAGAGTAGTTTCTATCATAATTTTGCACATAATATAATAAATACGAATTACTTATTAAAAAATACTTTTGAAAAGATTATATATATGTATATGTATAAATACATATTTCAAACTGATAAAATTTATTTTTTTGTTTTTCTTTTGTCACTGTCACCACTCACAGGCCATGTCATTATTTGCTTTGAGGATCTTATTGGTTTGGTATATAAGATGTTTATTGTTAGAGCATGTTCAACAACAAATGATTTTTTTAATTTTTTAAATTTCTTTTAAAAATCACTCATATAAAAGCCAGTGTCAGAGACGTTTCTCAGATTTTTTTTTATACTTAGTCTGAAACTATTATGGCAGATGATGCATTTGAACAACCTCATTTTAACGACATAGCAGTAAAACTGTTCATGAAACTTTGTATATTCGCATTTAATGTAGGATATCGATATGTTTAGATGATCTCTAGAATTAGGTCAACGATCGACATTGACATTAAAACTTTTAAAATTATGTTTTCATGGGATATAAATATGTAATGAACTCTTTTAAAGATAAAATGTCAGAAGATTATCGACAATATTATTGCAACATTAGACAATATATGTTATATATAGATTAGTAAAATAAGTACGGCATTTATATAGATTTATCTTTTAATTTTCAAATTGTATTCATATTCAATGATTCTTATTGATAAATTTTTTAACTAAAATCCCACGTAAAATCGCAAATAGATATAACAAAAAAATATTATCTCAAAAAATATATATGTTGTATATCACTGAGTAAAGTAAGTTATATATTTATACTCAAAAGTTGGAATGATTATATTTGAGTTCAACAATTTCTATTTATAAGAAATATTTTAAATTAAAATCCCGCGCGTACGCGGGTACAAATTCTAGTATGTATATATACATATTTCAAACTGATAAAATTTATTTTTTTGTTTTTCTTTTGTCATTGTCACCACTCACAGGCCATGTCATTATTTGCTTTGAGGATCTTATTGGTTTGGTATATAAGATGTTTATTGTTAGAGCATGTTCAACAAAAAATGATTTTTTAAAATTTTTAAAAAAATTTTTAAAATCATTCATATAAAAGCCAGTGTCAGAGACGTTTCTCAGCTTCTTCAAATTTTTCTAAAAAAAATCTTTAGATGTCCCTTGAGAAACTGTTGTTGGAGGTGTTAAGATGTTTTATTACAGGAATTTTGTCTAGGAACGATCGATAATCCAGCAAATAACATGGAGTGGACACTTGCGGAAATGTTAGAGAATCCGGTGATTCTGAGAAAAGCTTTGAAGGAGTTGGACGAAGTGGTTGGAAAAGACAGGCTCGTACAAGAATCAGACATACCAAATCTAAACTACAAAAAAGCTTGTTGTAGGGAAACATTCAGGTTACACCCGAGCACTCATTATGTCCCTCCTCATGCGGCTCGTCGAGATACCACCCTCGGGGGTTATTTCATTCCCAAAGGTAAAAAGAACTACCTACTAACTTTATGAAATATAGGTAGTTTACAGGTATATACAGATTTGCAAAATAGGGTCCCTAATTTTAATTTTCTTTGTGTGTGATAGAGCTTGATCCCTCGACAAAATGTATTCAAATTAAGATCTAATCACCGTACCTTTATACGTCAAACATCAGATCGGTTGAGCTACCAATATCTTGATATAATTTTGCGCTATGTATTACTCCCTCCGGTTTTTTTACTTGTCATTCTAGAGGAAATTTTTTGTTTTATATTACTTGTCGTTTTATGTTTACGATGCAATTTTATCAATCAAATTTCCAGTCTTATCCCTCACTTTTAGCTTATTAATTACTTTAAACAAATAAAACAATATATTAATGAAGGATAAAATAGAAAATTAAATTGTTTTCTTAATATGTGTGAAATCACCTAGAATGACAAGTAAAATAAAACAGAGGGAGTAAGAAATTATTGATTTTTGGACAGGTAGTCACATTCATGTACATCGTCCTAAACTAGGCCGGAACCCTAAAATATGGAAAGATCCACTGGTATACAAACCGGAGCATTGAAAACACATATTTGTGGCTAAGTGTAGTTACGATGGACTTTGTGTTTGTATGAGCATAAAGTAAATAACGCACAAGCTTTGTTAACGGGGTTCGGTTTTTCCTACATCTCTGGGACCTAGTCCAGAACAAATTCACTATAACAAGATAGCAATTGCAACTGCATATGATACAAGCACTACTATGCATATCATTCTTTTCTAGATGAATAAACCATCAAAAGATCTCTCTATCTTGTTGATGGGACGACACCACACATCTTGTGTGCATCTCTCAAAACTACCTTGAAGCGTGCAGGTCTTCATGAAGCGCCCTCTTGGTATTTATATCAATTGCCCAACTCCTAGGGTTGGCAACTTTCCTATTATACAACAAATAGGAAATTGAAAACTTTCCCTTTTTTTTGGATAAGGAAAGTTTCTCTTCATGATCTCATCTTGAATCTTCCATTCAATATGTTCATCCAGCTAAGCAGCCGCCACTTGGCTTTTCCAGTTCGGCCTTAAGCTTCTGTACTCAAACTCTTCAATTCTGCTTCTTGTACTACTTCCTGTATTAACGTCGGACTAGTACAAGAACTGCTTCAGACGTTTGATACATCCTCCGATATATCTAACTGCAGAGTTCTTGATTCAACACCTTATCTTCTCTGCTTTGTGTTAACCACTGTGTCAGCACGATCACCAAGTGCTACTTAAGGTCTGCTCTACCGGCATTTGTATTAAGTAATACTTCATCCTCTTTGTCAAGTAATACTTCATCTTGTGTCAGCTCTTCTAGCATCTCTATCATGTAATGCATCAGCCTCTGTGTCAGTTTTGTCTTGTTTTAGTAGAAAATCCATGACATGTTCTAAACCTGTGAAAACTTCAATCAACACAACATCTTCAAGCGTCACCTCCAAGAAGATGGAATTACAAAAGAGGTTATTTTGGTCGAAACAGAGATGCGTTTTGTCTCGTTACCACCGGTCGACGTGGCTGCATTGGTGTCAAAGTCGGCACAATCATGATGGTTATGATGTTCGCTAGATTTCTTCAAGGGTTTAACTGGAAACTCCATCCAGGATTTGGACTGATGAGCCTCGAGGAAGACGATGCATTGCTTATGGCTAAGCCTCTTCATTTGTCTGTTGAGCCACGCTTGGCACCAAACCTTTATCCAAAATTCCATCCTTAAGAAAAGGAAAAAAACAAAACGCCTTGTTCTTTCTCTCTGTTATGTTCTTCTTCGACTCTTTGTCGTTTCTGTGTTGTGTTTCTCGCTTGTTTGTTCTTTTTCAGACTCTACTTTGCCAAAAATGGTATATTCTTTTATTTGTGTTCTGTCTTTGTTTTTTTTTTTTTTGTGGGATAGTTAAATGTTCTTGACTGATTTGTTGCATTGTCTTAAACCGGTTCGGTGTTGATTTGTATCATATTATTCTGGTTTTAAAATGAATTATAAAAATGGTATTTTAGAAAGTCACTTCCAGGTAGGCATGTCAATTAGGGCGAAAGCCCGTGGGCTGGCCCGGCCCGGCCCTGAAAAATACCGGGCTCGGGCTTAAATATATATGTCCAAAAAAATCGGATCTTTTGGGCTCAACCCGTTTGGACTATAGGGTTTTTCGGGCTTAGCCCGACCGGGCTCGGACCAGCCCGAAAAACACTTTAACAAATATATTTGTATTTTTTGGATAACATTTTTATTTGATTGCAATATTTGATTAATAATTTATTGTAAATAAAGTTTAAAACTCTAATCCTAGTTTTCATATTTACTTAATAACTTTGCTTAATACTTTTAAAAGTTTTATATATGATATTTTATATGAATTATATATAGTTTTATTTGGTTAAAGTATAAGATTTTATTTAGTTTTAAACTTTTTCTTTTAAATTAAGTTGGTTGTAATGAATATAAATGAGTTATTAAAATTTTGATGGATTTGTTTTACAATGCATCTTTAAACACTGTTTTTTAAGACTTATAAGTTTGAATTATTGATCGGCAAAATAAGCCCGAAAAAGTCCGAAAAGCCCTATAGCCCTGTTAGGGCCGGGCTCGAAAATATTTCGGACCGAGTCGGACCAGGCTCAAACATATGCGGGCTTTACGGGTTTTGGGCCGGACCGAGCCTGACCAGCCCGATTGACACCCCTACTCCCAGGCCTAGTTAGAATCGTATTAAATTCAATACAAAACATTTAAACGTGGTTTACCTACCCAAGAGCTCATTATGGTCTCCTCCATTCCAATTTCCTTTATACTTAATACTTTATTACAGAGATAATTTAATCATTAATCATATTCTTGGACATGTGACATGTTGTGATTCGTTTTCTCTTTTAAAGAGAAAACCACCCTCAAAAACTAACTACAATTTACAAATTTTCAGAATTATAATTTTATTTGATTTCAGATTAATAATTTTGTATGAAAATACTAGTCAAAGACATGCATGATTTTATTAATTATGCTTGTTCATTTTTTTCTCAGTTGAAAAAATCATCTCTGTTTACTGTTTAGATCCATTTTGGCAGTCGACATTTTTAATGGCGTTTAATATAGCAGACCCTTATTGACTATGTGTAGTCGTTTATTTAACTTAATATGTCTAAAAAACTTAAACAAAAACTTAATTTAAAACGAAGAGAGTTTATTATATCTTTCATTAATAATACACTTATGTCTCTAATTAATAATTGTAAAGAATATGAATAAAGTTTGGAATTTTTTTTATAAACTTACATTGAACAACAATTTAAACTATATAAACCTTTTTCAGTTCGTACATCAGATACAAAATATATAAACGTGATTACCCTTAGTACCTACCCATAAGCCCAAATCACACGTCAGAATCACATACATGATCTGAAATCTATAAAATACTTAACACAACAAAGAATCTCCCAATATCGCTAGTGTTCATTGCTAACGAGCACACACCCGACACACAGACACACAAACATCATCATGATGATAATGAGCCTTACAACATCATTACCATACCCTTTTCAAATCCTACTAGTCTTTATCGTCTCCATCGCATCAATCTCTCTACTGGGTCGAATTCTATCAAGTCCCACCAAAAGCAAGGACCGATTTCGCCAGCTCCCTCCTGGCCCAAGAGGATGGCCTATCCTCGGCAATTTACCGGGACTATTCATGACTCGTCCTCGCACCAACTATTTCCACCTTGCCATGAAAAAGCTAAACACGGATATCGCATGTTTCAACTTCGTCGGAGTCCGCGTCATCACCATAAAGTCCGACGAGATCGCTAGGGAAGCTTTTAAAGAGCGAGACATTGATTTGGCAGACCGGCCTAATCTTTTCACCTTAGAGATCATCTTCGACAATTACAAGTCAATGGGAGTCTCATCGTACGGTGAACAATTCATGAAGATGAAAAAAGTGATCACAACGGAAATAATGTCCGTTAAAACGTTGAACATGTTGGTAGCTGCAAGAACCATTGAAGCGGATAATCTCTTGGCTTACGTTCACTCGATGTATCAACGGTCCGAGACGGTCGACGTTAGAGAGCTCTCGAGGGTTTATGGTTACGCAACGACCATGAGGATGCTGTTTGGAAGGAGACATGTCACGCAAGAAAACGTTTTCTCGGATGATGGGAGACTTGGAAAAGCGGAAAAACACCATCTTGAGGTTATTTTCAACACTCTATACTGTTTGCCCGGTTTTAGTCCCGCGGATTATGTGGACAAATGGTTTAAAGGTTGGAATATTGATGGTCAAGAGGAGAGTGCGAGAGTGAATAGTAATCTTCTTCGTAGTTACAACAATCCCATTATCGAAGAGAGGATCGAGTTATGGAGGAAAAAAGGTGGTAAGCCTGCTGTTGAAGATTGGCTAGATACCTTCATTACGCTAAAAGATCAAAGCGGAAACTACTTGGTCACGCCTGACGAAATCAAGGGTCAATGCATTGTAAGTAAGAAAATAAATAAATAGTAATCATATCTATAGAAATTTGCACTAGTTAAATTAAATGATCATCTTAATTCTGACCAAATAGGAAAGGGAAGAAATGTTAAATACGTTATTGACTAAAGTAGCGAGATATAATGTTAAACTAGTAGTTTCAATCGTATTTTAATAAATAAACAAATATGTTAGGGAACTGAAAAAACGTTTTGTTTTAATAGTTGTTGTGAGAATCTTACAACGTTTTGTTTTAATAGTTGTTTTCAGAATCTTATAAGGTTTGGTATATGTCTTACTCACATCAATAAATATATGTATAAATCGTTTGTTGTTTGATATATAGGAATTCTGTATAGCAGCGATCGATAATCCGGCAAATAACATGGAGTGGACACTTGCGGAAATGTTAAACAACCAGGAGATTCTCAAAAAGGCTCTGAAAGAGTTAGACGAAGTAGTTGGGAAAGACAGGCTTGTGCAAGAATCAGACATACCAAACCTAAACTACTTAAAAGCTTGTTGCAGAGAAACATTCAGGATTCACCCAAGCGCTCATTATATCCCTACTCATGTTGCCCGTCAAGACACCACCCTCGGGGGTTATTTCATTCCCCAAGGTATAAAGAAATACATCTAACCATTTGTGTATATAGTTTTCATAGTTTTCACATTTTGATTTTCTTGTTTCTCATTTTATTTAAATTTTCAGTTTTAGCTTTTATAGGCTGGCAGACTAGTCGTCTTCTATTTGATATCGGATCCAACAGATTAAGCTACCAATATTTCGATATAATATTAAGAAATGATTTGATTATTGGACAGGTAGCCACGTTCATATATGTCGCCCTGGACTGGGCCGGAACCCTAAAATATGGAAAGAGCCATTGGTATACAAACCAGAGCGTCACCTCCAAGGAGACGGAATCACAAAAGAGGTTACTCTGGTGGAAACAGAGATGCGTTTTGTCTCGTTTAGCACTGGTCGACGTGGCTGCGTCGGTGTTAAAGTCGGGACGACCATGATGGTCATGATGTTGGCTAGGTTTCTTCAAGGGTTTAACTTGAAACTCCATCAAGATTTTGGAACGTTAAGCCTCGAGGAAGATGATGCATTATTGCTTATGGCTAAACCTCTTCGCTTATCCGTTGAGCCACGCTTGGCACCAAACCTTTACCCAAGATTCCACCCTTAAGAAAAAAAATGTAAGACAATGTTTTAAATTAAAAAAAGACAAATAAGAATCAAACAAGACCACCCCTTGTTTTTTTTTCTCCGTTGTATTCCTCAACGCTTTAGTCGTTTTCTATATATATTTTGTTGCTTGACGTACTGTTTGTCGTTTGATTCGTCTTTTTCTATTGTATATCCGTCACCTCATAATAAATACTAAACATAGTGTTTAACTGAAATGTTGTTTTAAGGATTATGGCACAATGCGAATCCTCAGCAAAAAAAAAAAAAAAAAAAAAAAAAAAAAAAAAAAAAAAAAAAAATCACTAAAAAGTACATCCTTACGTAGATAGAAATATAGTAATATTGGGGACATGACACCACTGTCATCGTTCCACCTTACCTGTATAAACGTGTCTACCTACCCAAGACATTAATATAGAATCTATTATCTGTCATAGATATTAAGTTTATTAAAAGTTGCAGAAAAAAAATACATAATACTGTATATTTTTGCTTACCAAATGATAGTTTGTTTACTTTTTGTAATATATCTTTTCATTTAACAATCTTTTAATTAGTGATTTGACTAAAAAAAATATTGAAAATGATTTCGGTTATGTTTCTACGGAAAAAAAATACTAGACTGTGGGTTAATTAATTTAGTTAGATAATTCACCGTCAACGATATTCTACCGTACATAAAATTGAAAAACGTTATGGTAAAAACGTGGTTGCCAACCCAGAGGCATCCCAAATTCAGGTTAGTGTCACGTGCAGGATTGACTATACATTTAGTGATATTCACAACAATTACCATTAATCCATCATCTCAGGTCTCGTTCTCACAACTAAAACAACAAACATCAACCATATCACGCACGTTACATATCATCATCACCCCTATTCAGATTGTATACTATAATGGGTCGAGTTCTATCAAGGCCCAGTAACCCAAATGCCCATTTAAATTAAACATCTTCCTCCAGGGCCATAAGTGGACTTACCGAGCTTTTACCAAGTCATCGGCGAGCTGAATGATGACGGAGATTCGCCGGCATTCACGTCGTTACTATTATCTCCAACGAAACCGAACCGCCTGAAGCGTTTAAGAAGAAAGACGCCAGAGAATAATAAGACTACGTGTCGTTTCTGTTAAACTCCGTAACGTTATGTTGTTTTCCCTCTCGCTAAACAACACTTTTTGGTCCGTGTTTTGTTTTCCTTGGCTTAGCTCATTGTTAAACTTTTTTTTTGGACAAAGAACTCATTGTTAAACTATACATAAAAATTGGGTGATCAGAGTATCTGACCTAAATAATGTCACATAATATCAATAGTTATTATCTAATTAGAGGTTAGCAGTTATGCACCATTATATGAATTCCATATGTGTGTAAATGTGTAATAATATTGAAAGAATCAATTAATCATCATGACTAAGTTTTTTTTTCATTAATCCTATAGAAAAACAGATTGTATATTACTTGAATCACAATTCATTGCTGGCTTAGTCAAACCCACCAACAAAAGAAAACATTTACATCAAATTTTTTTTTTTTTTTTTTTAAACTTAAAAATCTACCATCAAACCAAAATTCTCTGATGAACTTGTTGTGTGTTTAATTAGCATATAAATAGTTTATTAAGATAACGGTTATGACAATACAAACCTGGTCGTTGACTAAACCTATGTCTCCCTAGCTTATTAAACTTTTAAAGTTTTATTTTACTATTAACTCCTTAATATAGGCGTTTGGGTGAACATTTGCAACACTACTAATTATGACCCACATACATATCTTTCCATAACAAAAAACTATATTTTATTAGTTTAGTTGTAAAGTGTTGTTTTAACATTTCCATTTTAAGTTTTATTTTACTATTTAAATACTTAATATAGTCGTTTAGGTGAACATTTACAACACTACTAATTATGACCCACATACATATCTTTCGATAACAAGCACTATATTTTATTAGTTTAGTTGTAAAGTGTTGTTTTAACATTTCCATAATCCATACATAAGTGTTCAAGTTTACACTTTTGTTATATACATTAAATCTCGATTTACATAAATGTCGGTTCGAATGACACTAAATAGCATGTACGGATGTACCAAAATTTCTTCATTATTCACAAAATAAATAAATGTCGTTAACATTTAAATATATTTAAAAATAAGAGTTATTCTAATATTTGGTAAAATATGATTTCTAGTTTTATCCCTACTATTTAATGTATTGACGGATTGACCAATGAACAAATTTATATAATGTATAAGTAAATGGTGAAACATAAAATTTAATCCTGTTTTTGATATAAATAAAAAAACAATCTGAAACGACACAGGGAAATAAATTAGATCCTTAATTAATACACTTATGAGTTCATGTTTCTAATTAATAATTAAAAATATTATGGATAAAAATTGAAATTTATATAAGTTTACATTAAAAGTACAAAACGACCCCATTTTAGAAACAAATTATAAAGCTTTTAATTTTAATCCCTTCTTAAGATACAAAATATACAAACGTGATTATCTTAGTACCTACCCATATGCCCAAGCCCCACCTGAGCATCACATGCATGATATATACAATCTATAAATACTTAACACAACAACCAATTTCCCAATATCGCAAGTGTTCATTGCTAACGAGCACACAACTCACTACATACACACACAAACATCATGATGATGATGATAAGGAGCCTTACCACATCATTACCATACCCTTTTCAAATCCTACTGGTCTTTATCCTCTCCATTGCATCAATCTCTCTACTGGGTCGAATTCTATCAAGCCGCACAAAAACCAAGGACCGATCTCGCCAGCTTCCTCCTGGCCCAAGAGGATGGCCTATCCTCGGAAATTTACCGGAGCTATACATGACTCTTCCTCGGTCCAAATATTTCCACCTTGCCATGAAAGAGCTAAAAACGGATATCGCATGTTTCAACTTCGCTGGAGTCCGCGCCGTCACCATAAACTCCCACGAGATAGCTAGGGAAGCTTTCAGAGAGCGAGACGCTGACTTGGCAGACAGGCCTAATCTTTTCACCATGGAGACCATCGGAGACAATTACAAGTCAATGGGAATCTCACCGTACGGTGAACAATTCATGAAGATGAAAAGAGTGATCACAACGGAATTAATGTCCGTTAAAACGTTGAACATGTTGGTAGCTGCAAGAACCATCGAAGCGGATAATCTCGTGGCTTACGTTCACTCGATGTATCAACGGTCCGAGATGGTCGACGTTCGAGAGCTCTCGAGGGTTTATGGCTACGCAACGACCATGAGAATGCTGTTTGGAAGAAGACATGTCACGCAAGAAAACATTTTTTCGGATGATGGGAGACTTGGAAAAGCGGAAAAACATCATCTTGAGGCTATTTACAACACTCTATACTGTTTGCCGGGTTTTAGTCCCGCGGATTATCTGGAAAAATGGTTTAAAGGTTGGAATATTGATGGTCAAGATGATAGGGTGACAGTGAATTGTAATATTGTTCGTAGTTACAACAATCCCATAATCGACGAAAGGATCGAGTTATGGAGGGCAAAAGGTGGTAAGCCTGCTGTTGAAGATTGGCTTGATATCTTTATTACGCTAAAAGATCAAAACGGAAACTACGTGGTCACGCCAAACGAAATGAAAGCTCAATGCGTTGTAAGTTAAAAAAAATAAAAATAAATAGTAACCGTATATAGAGAAAGATGATCATCTGAATTCTGACCAATAGTAAAGGAAAATATGTTAAACATTATTTGACTAAAGTTACCAGATATTAAACCAGTAGGTTAGATCATATTTTCACACATAATATTATTTATTTCTTTAACTTAAAATCATTCTTAAGGATAGAAATTCAATGTTGTATTAAATTTTTTTTTTTTTTTTTAATACAAGTTTTTTTGAGAATCTTATAAGATTTGATATATATACAGTTTATTACTCACATATATAATATATGTATAAGTTGTTTCCTGTTTTTGGTGTTTTTGTAATAGGAATTCTGTATAGCAGCGATCGATAATCCGGCAAATAACATGGAGTGGACACTTGCGGAAATGTTAAACAACCATGAGATTCTCAAAAAGGCTCTGAAAGAGTTAGACGAAGTAGTTGGAAAAGACAGGCTTGTGCAAGAATCAGGCATACCAAACCTAACCTTCTTAAAAGCTTGTTGCAGGGAAACGTTCAGGATTCACCCAAGCACTCATTATGTCCCTACTCATGTTGCCCGTCAAGATACCACCCTCGGGGGTTATTTCATTCCCCAAGGTCTAAAGATATACATCTAACCATTTACGTATATATTTTCATAGTTTTTACATTTTGATTTTCTTGTTTCCTCATTTTATTTGAATTTTGCTTGTGGCGAATCCACAAAACGTATTTAAACTTGGATCCAATAAACATGTTATACATCACACATCCAACCGTTTAAGCTACTAATATCTCGATATATATTAAGAAGTGATTAATTATTGGACAGGTAGCCACGTTCACGTATGCCGCCCTGGACTAGGCCGGAACCCTAAAATATGGAAAGATCCATTGGTATACAAACCAGAGCGTCACCTCCAAGGAGACGGAATCACAAAAGAGGTTACTCTGGTGGAAAAGGAGATGCGTTTTGTCTCGTTTAGCACTGGTCGACGTGGCTGCATCGGTGTTAAAGTCGGGACGGTCATGATGGTTATGATGTTGGCTAGGTTTCTTCAAGGGTTTAACTGGAAACTCCATCAAGATTTTGGACCGTTAAGCCTAGAGGAAGATGATGCATTATTGCTTATGGCTAAACCTCTTCTATTGTCCGTTGAGCCACGCTTGGCACCAAACCTTTATCCAAAATTCCGTCCTTAAGAAGAAAAAAGTAAGATTGTGTGAAAATAAAATAAGATAACAAAGAAGAATCAAACAACACCCCTTGTTTTTTTTCTTTGTTATGTTGTCCAACGTTCAAGTCGTTTTCTATTTTATGTTACTATGCTTAGTCGTTTCTATGTTATGTTGCTTGACGTAATTTAATTTTATCCCAAAAAAAAAATGTTGTTTACTGTCGATCTTCGTTTGTTGTTATCTTTTTCTTGTTATATCCCGTCACTTCACAATAAATATGCAACAAACATTCCAAGTAGCATAGTTATAATTTAAGTACTAGGTTATCGATGGTCGATCTTAATTGGAATGTTGTTAGACCGCAGAGGCGGATCTAGCTAAACTTGACACCAGGTGCAAAAAACTATTAAGGTGGAACATAGAGGGTGTCGAACCCAAGACCTCATTTTCTAATCTGGTGCAGTCTTACCATTAGACCAGTTTAACTTTAAGAATTTGTATGTAAATTCTTAAATTTATAAATTTCATATGGTGCACATGCACCACCCTTGATCAAGGTGGATCCGCCCCTGGTACTTAGACCACCACGACGACTGAAACGACGTTTAAAATCTAGATCCGGGAAGGAGAAGGGCCGGTGGTGGACGACATTCGGGAAAGCCTCCTACCTTCTAAACCATGCCCATTGTACTTTCTTCTAAGCCAGCTTTTAACCTTCTTTTTGGTATCATCTCATTGAACTTATATAGACAATCTCGTTACACTCGTACATGATTACACGGGAAACAATTTCACCAGCTTCAATCTTGTTCAATTCATAGACTTGTGCAATCCCATCTCCAACTGAGACCACTCGACCGATCTCGTTCACTTGAAATTCGCGTATAGGTTCCATATTCGACTTTCAAATAAGGATTATATAGTACTATGAGAACATTTACATGGGTGGAGATCTCACCAAAAATATCTCATCAATAAAAAAGTATTACTTTTTATCATAATATTATTATGGAACTAATTTTTAAGCAATAAATAGAGATGCGCTACAAATATCTGGGAAGATTTTTGATTACTTTAATAGTGAAAACCTTGTTCAGGGGATGCTGACCTGAATCCTCAAACAAAACAAAAGGTCACTTAAAAGTAATTCCTTAAGTAGATAGTATAGTAATATTGGGGACATGACGACAACAAAACTCACTTAAAAGTAAATTCGTACGTAGGAATATAGTAATATGGGGGACATGACACCACCACTGTTATCGTTCCACATTACCAGTTTAAACGGGTCGACCTACCAAGAAGTTCATATAGAATCTATCATAGATATTACGTTTACAAGTCTAAAAAGTTTAAAGTTGCGGAAAAATATACATAATACTGTATATTTCTGCTTACCAAATTATAATTATTTTCGTATTATATTTTTCATTTAACCGTCTTTTAATTGACTAAAATATTTTAACAAATTAAAATGATTTTGGTTATGTTTTACAAAAAAAATTAAAAACTAGATTGTGGAATAATTTAGTTAGAATTCACCTTCTATGTTGTATAGACAGATGATACTGATAGAGCTGGCGAAGAATATTCAAAAACTTCAAAAGAATAGCTATAAGTTACAAAATGAATCGAATCAAAGCTAATGTTATAAATTTTTTCCCATGTAAAAAGAAGAGATGGAACTAAGATTATAACAGTCAGACTCAACTCCACCACCGTACGTAATGGGATGCGACACTTTGAAGGCCAGTTCATCTCTATGGTACATCAAATTATATAAAACAAAAAAACATGGTTACCAACCCAAAGACATTCTCACAACATGTACCATCAATCCATCATCTCAGCCTCGTTCCCACAACTATGACACCACAATACATGAACCATCATCACCCTATGACGATGTTCAAGGTTGTATACTATAATGGGTAGAGTTTTATCAAGGCCCAGTAACCCAAATTAAATGCCGATCTAAACATCTTCCTCCAGGGCCACAAGTGGATTTACCGAGTTTTTTACCAAGTCATCGACGAGTTGAATGAAGACGGAGATTCGCCGGCGTTCACCTCATCACTAGTATCTCCAACAAAAGACGCCAGAGAATAAGACTACGTGTCTGTTACATTCCACAACGTTATGTTGTTTTCCCTCTCGCTAAACAACACCGTTTGGTCCTCCTTGGCTTATTAGCTCATTGTTAACGATACATAAAAATTGGGTGATCTGACATAACAGTAGTTGTTGTTATTTAAATTAGAGGTAAGCACGTCACCGTTATATGAATTTCATATGCGGAATATTGAAATAATCGTCGTGACTAAGTTTTTCATTTTTATTTTTTCATTAATCCTGTTAACATATTGTACATTACTTGAGTCACAAGTCACCTAGGGCTTAGTCAAACCCACCAACAAAAAGAAAACATTTACTTCAAAAATCTTAAATTACAAAAGAAGAAACCATTAAACCAAAATTCTCTGATGAACTTGTTGTGTGTGTTTTAGCATATAAATGGTTTATTAACATAACGGTCATGACAATACAAACCTGGCCGTTGACTAAACCTATGTCTCTTGAGAATCTCCCTAGCTCTCATAACCAGTTTTTTGTTCGTGATCTTCTTGTCCTTTCTCGTCTCCGACAGTATCGTCTGAATCGCATCACTGAATGCTCCATAAGCTTTCCCGGTTCTTGTCACATAAACATCCTCTGATTTCTCATTTGTTTGGCATCCACTTAACAGAATCCCTTTGTCGGCAAATACTTTTGTTTTTAATATTGGGCGTTCAGAATCGACTGCTGCATTGACCTCGCAGTTTCCTATGTCACGTAAACTTCTGTCACGACTCATGCTTGAGTCTTCACCGAATAATTTAGCAAGTGTCTGTCTGATTCTCCCAGATTGGATATTAGTTTTCCCGGTTTGTTGCTTGAGAAGACTTACGTAGATATGGAAAGGTATATATCTTGTTTTAACATCAAAGGTTTCATCCGTCTCTAGTTCTAACTCTCCGGCAAAGCTTTCTTGGCCACCGCCACGGTCTGTCTGAGTCTGAGTCTGAGATTTTGAGATTCCACAAATAGCAAAAAAACTTGTCAGAATGCTAAGCAGGTTATTAACAATCCCAGGTTTTGGTGGATCCGCATGGTCTTCCTCGATCGGCTTCACATGGCTTTCCCCGATCTGCTCCTTAACTCCCTCGATGAGACCACCACTATGGCAAGAGTCCGAGATTATCGTCAGTTGACAACCTTTTTTGACGTTTGCCACCATACTTCTAAATTCATCGTCTACAAACACATTTATGCCAAAACAAAACAAAATGATCAGGAAACCCCATGAAGATTAATCCTAACACCAATATTGATGCACAAGCACAACCAGAGTTAACACCAAAAGATACCAAGACTTGTTATCTTTAAGTTCTCTGAATTTATTCAGATACGCTATTAAATCAAAACTGAAATTGCAAGACTTGAAAAAAAAAAAAAAAATGCAAGACTTGTTTCAAGAAACAGAGCCCTCTGTTTTCTTAATCGATTGCATACGGCTATGTTTTAACTACGAATTTTTTTATTGATGAATGGTTAAATAATCGAACAAAGAAACATGAAATATACGGAAAAAAAAGAAAAGATGAAGGTTACTTTTATGATAGGCGGCATACCCCTGATAAGATTCATATCGCAAGGAGTGATACACTCGTCAAACCCGGTAGAGTCGCCTGATTCTATATCAGGAGGCGGAAGTCTCGTGCCATGTCCACTGTAATGAAAGACCAGAAAGTCACCAGATTTCCCGAGATCGATGAGTTTTTCCAAATGGTGGCGGATGTTTTTGCCTGTGGGTTGGATGCAGGATTTGTCCGTGTCGATCAGTATTGTGATGTCCTTGTTGGAGAATCCGTAACGTTCGATTAAGCATTTTTGCATCCGACGGACGTCGTTGACACATCCACGCAACTCCACAGCTGTTCCTGGGTAGTTGATTCCTATCAATAGCGCTTTCTTCGCCATTGACGAAGTAACGAATTATGCCTTACAAGTCTTCTCTTTGTTTTTTTCTTTTTTTCTTTTTCTTATATGAATTGTATTGATACACTTTGATTTATTTATAAACGAAAGATTTTAGCATTTAAAACTACCACGAAAGTTCTGATGCAGACTTACATTCTTGACTGTTGTTATATTGCCTTTTTCTCTTCCAAGAACCTTTGTGGGGGTGCTGTTTGTTTAATGGCCTCTTTTACGTCTCATTCTTTATATTTTTTTCTTGGTCTTTTTTTTTTGTTGGCGGCTATTTCATTGGTCTTTCTAATATCAGATATTAATATAACTTGTTTTAGTCTTTATCTTTTTTCTTTTTCTTTTTCTTTCTTAAAACATGAATGGACTATGGTAATATGGTATACTTATTATTAAGAAGAAAAGAAACATGAGAGCCAGTAAGCTAATAATCATTTGCAAATAATACTCTACTAGTGGTCAATAAGGAATTATATGATTAGGTTTTGATTTATTTTAAAATTGAGTTTGCGTATCTAGTTGACAAATCAAAAACAAAAAAAAAAGTTGGCACTATCTTACTAATTAGTTTTCCCCATGTGGTTGTGTATTTAAAGTCAATAATTCAATTCCATGTTTAGGAAACTAAGTTTATGCTCATTTTAATATTGAGTCAATTTTTGGATTAGCTAGTTAGTTGTTAACTTAATTGTTAACTTGTGTATGGAATATAATGCATAAGTACAGTATTTGTCTAAGACTAACAATTTGAGAATGCCCTAAGTATTAGACAGACTGTGTTACAAGGACTTGTTAGAAAGACACTCTGATCTCGAGGCTGATATGTGAAGGAAGCTTGTCGAAATCACACACTAATTTCCTAGCTTATATACACTATTTTCTTTATGTTTTGCAGTTTTGCTTTACCACAAAACAAACTCAAAAAACTATCGGAATAATGTATAAGCCCAATAGTTAAGGCGGCCCAATAATACTTTCAGGCCTCTTTTAATTTATTGCTTTTGTTCGTACTAAAACGTGCATAGCTTCCTTTTCTTTTGTTTCTCACCAGTGGTGATGATATGATCAAAGGCGGTGGTTACGGTGGCGGTTACGGTGGCGGTATGGCCGGATACTGTGGAGGAAGCGGACCAACGGCCGCAGCAGCCGTCGCTGCATTACAGAAGCAAAAGGCGTTGTTACAGAGAGTAGAGACTGACATCACATCCGTCGTCTATAACTTCACTCAAATCGTCAATGTCTCGAGGGTTTGTGATTTGATTTCGATTTTTTTTTTTTACTTATTAGATCAGAATTCAATCGCTGGAGCATAGATTTCGATTGGAGATCTGCTTTACAAAAAAAAAAAACTTTAGATTTTTCGTTCTCAGTTCATTGAAGGTGAAGGAACGTTTTGGTTTATGTAGGTGAATGTTCCACCGGTGAAGAACTCTCAATAAGCACACGTGATGGAGACGCGAGCGTCAAGATTGGTGAAATTTGATGTCTTTTAACTTAGGAAGATGCAATTAGGTTTAAGGTTAAAAGGTAGTATTTGGGATTTGAAGCTCACAGGTGCAAAAATGTTAGAATCCAGAGCTTACATGTCACGAATGAGTCTCCAAAATCTAATCTTAGTTTTGGTTTCCAACTAAGTTTGTATAAAAATTGATGTCAACTTAGAAAGATGCAATTAGGGTTTAAGGTTTAATGCTGCAGTATTTGGGATCTAAAGCTCACAGATGCAAAAATGTTTGAATCCAGAGCTCACATTTCACTAATAGGTCTCCAAAATCTAATCTTAGTTTTTAGTTTTGGTTTTGGTAGCTTATTATGTATTGCCATCATTTGTTTATTAACTGAGTTCTTTTACTAATGATGATGGCAGGTTCAAGCAGCTGATTCTCTTTTAAACCTCGTATCGGAACTGAAGCAAACAGCAATTTTATCAGGATTTGCATCACTAAACGATCATGTAGAACAAAGTATTGAAGAGTTTGATCAAGAGGCAGAGAAGGCTAATCGATTGTTGGCTATAATAGCCGATGCTGCATCTGCCAGTCTTAAAGAGCTCGAGTCTCACTATTACTCTTCTGCTCAGAGATTGACTCTAGACATATAAAGGGGTTTCTGTATCTAATCCGGGAAAAATAGCAATTGTAAGATGATCTTCTAATTTCTCTCTAGCCAAATCTTTGTAGGCTTCTTTGTCTCTGAACAAAATGTGATATAAATGGGCATTTAACTTTGAACCTACAAGTGTTTTTTAATCCAAGAGACATTTTCTTCCCTGCACCATCTCCATAAGTTATGGACCATAACCCACTTCCTCAGCAATTCATAAAATACTTGTCTCCACTCGTTAATTTTCACTTCTTAATTCCCAATAATATAATGTACGACGTGCACACCTATCTTGGTAGGCACTAGGCAGATGAAGCGTTGTTATATTCGTGACAACAAGTAATGTCGAAATTTGATTGATAAAAAACATAGTCAACTCGACATTGATGCTTTAAGACAAGATTCTTGTTTTCTTTCTTCTTCTGTACGTGGAAAAGAGGACACTCTTGATCTAGCTTTACTCGCCGGCGATGTTATTGAAACCCGGGAATAAGCTTGTCTCGCCAGAGGTAAAATTTTAGTTAAACATCTATAATTCTCCTCTCTTTGGATAAAGAAAGTGTTTAGCATATACCTATTTAGATAAGGGTTAGGAATATATTGTACTTATCTAGTTATCTTGAACCGTGTATATATATATATATATATATGTTTCGGAATTGTGACGGTGTGACCTAATAACACAATATATACAAAGTTTTTCCTATATTCATTCTACTTTACAGAACCCTATGAAATCGTCTTATGTTCGTCTGCAGAAGAGTCATCATCCTGACTCTGCCTCATGCTCATCAAACCATAAATCTCAACAACGACAACCACGTAAAGATAAGCAGAAGCAAATTGATCAAAACACAAAGAAGATTGAAGAAGATGTAACAACAACAGAGCCGAATCCATTCGTCAGCAATCACAACAGTAACATGATCTCGCGAAGCAACAGCATCGGAAGCACATCCACTGATAATTCCTCTAAGCCTCACACAGGAGGAGATATTAGGTGGGACGCAGTGAACTCCCTTAAATCGAGAGGAATAAAGCTGGGAATCAACGACTTTCGCGTTTTGAAGCGGCTAGGTTATGGAGATATAGGAAGTGTTTATCTTGTTGAACTCAAAGGAGCAAATCCTACGACGTATTTCGCGATGAAAGTAATGGATAAGGCTTCTCTTGTGAGCAGGAACAAGCTGTTGAGAGCGCAGACGGAGAGAGAGATCTTGTCTCAGCTTGATCATCCTTTCTTGCCGACTCTTTACGCTCACTTCGAGACTGATAAATTCTATTGCTTGGTCATGGAGTTTTGTAGCGGTGGCAATCTCTATTCCTTGAGACAGAAGCAACCTACCAAGTGTTTCACAGAAGATGCTGCAAGGTTAGTATACAAAACAGAGTATAGAAACAGAGAGAAAACATTAATTAACTAACATTTAAGAGTTTGGTTTTGTTGCTTATAATTACAGGTTCTTTGCATCAGAAGTGTTATTAGCATTAGAGTATCTACACATGCTCGGAATCGTATACCGAGATCTAAAGCCAGAGAACGTTCTTGTTCGTGACGACGGTCACATTATGCTCTCCGATTTCGACTTATCCCTCCGTTGTTCAGTCAACCCAACACTTGTCAAATCTTTCAACGGAGGAGGAACCACCGGAATCATTGACAACGATGCGGCGGTCCAAGGATGTTACCAACCATCCACATTCTTCCCAAGAATGCGCCAATCCTCGAAGAAAAACCGAAAATCCAAATCCGATTTCGATGGATCATTACCAGAACTCATGGCAGAGCCGACAGACGTGAAGTCAATGTCTTTTGTCGGAACTCACGAGTATTTAGCGCCGGAGATTATCAAAAACGAAGGCCACGGGAGCGCTGTAGATTGGTGGACGTTCGGTATCTTCATCTACGAGCTTCTCCACGGAGCGACACCTTTTAAAGGACAAGGAAACAAAGCTACGCTTTACAATGTAATAGGACAACCTCTGAGATTCCCTGAATATTCTCAGGTGAGTTCTACGGCGAAGGATTTGATCAAAGGTTTGTTGGTAAAAGAACCGCAAAACAGAATCGCGTATAAGCGAGGTGCAACAGAGATCAAACAACACCCGTTCTTTGAAGGAGTGAACTGGGCGTTGATCCGTGGAGAAACACCGCCGCATATGCCGGAGCCGGTGGATTTCTCGTGCTATATGAAGAAAGAGAAGGAGTCTTTGCCAGAGTTTACGGACGTGGCCGCTGAAGTTAAGAAGAGCAAGATGTGTAATGAAGCTAAGAGCGGTAGTGATCCTGATTACATTGTTTTTGAGTATTTCTAATCACGTTTAATACTTCTGAATCTTTTTCTTTCCGCTTTTAGAATTCTATGGTTTGTGTACCCTATTTTTTTCTATTCCAAATGTCATTTTTTTTTTTTTTTTTTAATCGATTTTTGTATCTTTTCTTTTTGGATAGTTCAGATTTGGATATAGGAACCTGATCAAATACATCACAACAAAATAGAATTTGCTTGCTTCATTTGTAGTGCGGAACGACGTCGCGTTTCATTTTCGTTTTTTTTTTAGAATATAATTTTTGGGCCAGAGATAAAGCCCACTATTTAATTTTCTTAGGAAAATATAATATACTTTTTTTTAGTGCAAGTGAAAAAAATTTGGTAGCAGAGCGATCGAAGCTTTTGTTGTCTAATGGCGGCTGGGTTCTTTAAAGCAGAGATGTCAATGTTATCCTCTACGTTGGCGCGCTCATACTCGATTCCCTTCCGCAAAACACTAATGTCCTTCGATTTTCAAATTGCAATGCGACGAAACCCTTTTATCAGAATTCGATGTTCTCGTGTAGCTGCTTTCAGCTCGTCTCCTTCGCATTCACCAAACTTTCCAATTCCAGGTAAAATATTTGATACCCGAAACTGATTTCAGAAATCGAGCAGCTACATAGCTTTACGGATCGTGATTAGCGCGTAAAGTTCAGTCTTTTGTTCGTCTTCAGGGCTAGAGGATGTTTTTGTTGGTTATCTCTTTGGGAAGAAGAAGGCAACAGAAGTAGCTCATATGTGAGTACTTTTAAGCTCAGAAACCTTGAACTAATCCTGTCTTCACATTTAAAGCTTTCGTATTTTTGATGTCAGTTAGTAGCTCTAACCTTGGAGCTTTAGCAATTCCATTAGAAAAGCTGTCTCTGGATTAAAGAATGAATCTTTGGATCTTAGTGTTAAGGATAATGTTGAATGCTTGAAAGCTGCATTAAATAATTTCTTATAATATAACTGGTGATTGTTACCTTTCAGTGTGTGGGAGAAGGTAATAAAAAAGGGGGATATGGTCATTGATGCTACATGCGGAAACGGGAATGATACTTTAGCAATGTTGAAGATGGTTATGGATGATTCTGGTGGTTATGTTTATGCAATGGACATTCAAAAAGATGCCATTGAGAGCACTTCCTCTTTGCTGGATCAAACCCTTGGTTCAAAAGAGGTTAGATGATTACCGAAGCTTGTTTCAATTGCGGGGTGTATGGTTCTTACTAATATCGAGCCTTGTTCCATTTCTGCTGAAGTAATGTAGAAGGACTGCGTCAAACTCTTTAACATCTGTCATAGTAAAATGGAAGAGATTGTCCCTCAAAACTCCCGTGTGAGGTCCAATGTAAATTTGGTGACCTGATAGAACATTTTTTTGATGAATCCCCCCATCAACAATTTCCTCGCTTTATGGGTTTGGTTGGTACGCTGCTTGACAGGTCGAATTTTTTTGCTGATGATCTTTAGGATGGTTGCATTCAATCTCGGGTATCTTCCAGGTGGCAACAAGTCAATAATCACGGTCTCAGATACAACATTATTGGCATTGAAGGCTTCTGAGAGAATCTTAATGCGTGGTGGCCTCATCAGCTTGGTTGTTTACATTGGCCATCCTGGTGGAAGGTAAACAACTAATAAGTAACTCTGCGGGCACAAGATTTCTCTGATGATCTAATGAGACGAAATTTGTAGTTTTGTAACATAGTTTGATGATGATCCATTCTTCTTGTTATGAATTTGTTTGTCACTTTGTTGTTCAGGGAAGAGTTAGAAGTGGTAGAAGCTTTTGGGTCGAGTTTACCCGTCAGTGATTGGGTCTGCTGCAAATTTCAAATGCTGAACCGACCGTTAGCTCCGGTTCTTGTTTTCATGTTCAAAAGAGAACTAAAATGATTATTCAGATCCACAGAAGCTTTGTATGATAATGATATGTTTTTTTATTCTTAAATTTGAGTGATCATTTTGTTGATATGTCAATCTATTTTACCTTCGTTTTTGCCATCTTCAAAATCTGTTTATGGGAAAGTGAAAACGATGAGGAAAAAGAAAAATGCAAAAACAAAAAAAAACGACCACGGTGGGACTCGAACCCACAATCTCCCGCTCCGGAGGCGAGCGCCTTATCCATTAGGCCACGCGGTCCTTTTGGCAGTAAGCTACACTTAGATTAATATAACTTATAATATAATTTAGATTTTTATTTCTTATAATAATATTATTCAATCCGTAGTCCCCACAACTAGCAAAGCTGAAATTTCATTAACCGTGTGACAAGAAGAACATAGGGAGGATATATAGTAATTTTTCTGGTTGTTCAAAGGAATTCTTATTAATCTTCACACAGATGAATCCAAACTCAATAATCCTCAAGTATAGATACAACCCCTTAATTCTTGGCTAAACTTTAGCACAGAAAGTAGAGTGAACCAAGCTAGGCTTGTGACTGATCGTGTAGCTTCTTCTTGGACTTATTCATGAAGAAGAACCCACCATGGGCAAGGTTGATTCGGTTGCCCATTCAGTCCAAGACCCATCATAGATCGGGACATCGGCTTTACCCAAACGATGAAATCCCTGACGAGTAAAAAAGGAGTAATCAGTCTCAGATTTTTATCATATCATAGTAAATGAGTAAATTCTAACATCATCATTTTGTTACCAATGCCAAAATACAAGCTGTCACACCGGTTCCACATGAGGCCATGATTGGACTGTCCAGTGAAATGCCTGTAGATAAACGGTTAAGTAATCGCTTAAAACAGCTGGCTTAGGTAATGGATTTTTATTTTACCTTCTTGTTCAAACCTCTTCTTAAGCTCCTCCGCTGGTAACAGTGTTTGAGAGGAATCAAACATCTGCATAAAGAAATATATTATCATTTTCTATGGTGTCAAAACAAATATAACGGCAAGTCCTTCAAGTTAGACGGTGGCTTACGTCGGGAAAAGGGACACACTTGCTACCAGGTATATGACCACTCGGTATTCCCTTGCGAGGTTCTGGAGCAGTACCGTCAAATCTGTCAAAACAGAGTAATTCTATATCAAATGCTATAAGCAGAACCAACATACTATATAGTGAAACTACAATGACTTGGAAACATACCTAGCTTTTGCACGCGCATCTATGTGCTGATAAGTCTTATCCTCCATGTTTTCCTTTACCTGTCAATTATCCAATTAGCTTTGGTAATCTTACTAGCGAACTATCTACAGACTTTAAACCTATTTATGACAGAAGTGGCATCTTTGAAAATAAACTAGTCTATTACTAGGCTCCTCCGCTTCAATACCACCAAGGATTTGATTTGCGGAACAATAAGTTCATTTGCGGAAAAAATGAATTGAATAGCACCATCTCAAGTTCATCAAATTTCAAAGAAAAAAATCTGTTTAGGAAACGCTAACCTGATCAAGTCCCCATACAAGATGCGACTGGAACTTCGTCTGAAAAGTTATTGGAGTAATCTGTGCAACCAGCAAAGATGTGGATAAACCATAAGTAGCAGGTAAACCAACTGACTATGCAATAAAAAGATACATGCAGATTGGCAAAAACTTTTCTATGAATGAATAAACTCACTGTTTGTCCTTGATAGATTTTCTCTACAGCGTCATTTGCTAGACTGGCTTTCAAAATGGCATCACTTGAGGCACTGGATTCAACGTCATAACCTGAAGCACGCCACTTTGGCAAGCCTCCATCAAGTACCCATACTTTTTCATGTCCAAAGACTCTAAACATCCTGTTTTAAGTTTTAACAAAAGGCGTACATATTAATTTGATAAAGAAAACATATTTAGCAAAGATTAACAAAGCTCAGGGACATGAGACCCATAACTCACCACCATACACGAGCTGCACTAAAGAGCCCCTTTCCATCATATACAACCACGCCATCTTTGTTCTCGATTCCAAGAGCAGAACAGCCAGCAGCGAAAGCTTCCTCAGATGGTAGCATGTGTGGTAACTGACATAAGAAGGCACATAGACACTCACAATAAGTAGGCTTGTCAAGGGGAAATTTTCTCAATATTTACATTCGAATAACACAGCATAGACTCTAGGTTTTGTTGCTAGAGAAACAACAATATCCTCGAAATGGCTACTATGAGGGGGTACTGACTGATAAGATCTCACTTATACATAAAAGTGATGGCAGTAAATCAATAAGTTAGAAATAAACAATAACATCTTCTCTAAAGAAAAAGGGGGCAGGGATTCTCACAGTTGTTTTTCGATCTGATATTCCATCCAAATCAAAGAAGAGAGCACCTGGAATATGAGCAACCTGTAGAAGAGGATAACATACAAGGCAATCAACAAAAAAAGCCGTATACTAACTCTAATGCAGAGTTGTCCTTTCCATACAAAACTTTCATAGTGCTCATCCAGAACAACGGCTTAAAGCTTGTTTACTTAGTAATCTACAAAAGTGTACATATTCTCACTTGATACTCTTGGACTGGATTTCTTTGCTCATGTGGCATGTACCATGAGGCATCCAAAACCTGACCAGGAAACAAACAAGTTACATAAGAATCATGGCGGAAAAAGTCTTGACGAAGTCTACAGTCACAACAAGTGCAAAATCTGAGATTAAAAATTCAACACAGCAAGAATGGCGGTTACCTTTAAATCAGCCCCTCTAAGATTAGCATGGAGCCAATCAACAGACACAACAGGTTCATTGGAAGATACGGATGATGTGGCGTAATTAGCTTTTGGCTCAGTTCCAGTAGAAGCCATAACTCGACTAACGTGAGTAGATGATTTACAAGTTGAATAGGCAGAGTGTAACTGTGAGCTGAATGCTTTCTTCTGCAATAATCATTACAAAACGCCACACAAGGATTCAGCTCAACCAAAGTAAAAAAAAATATATTAATACTAAAGTTCAGAATTATCCAAAAATTGATAAAAAAAATAAGACGGCATAACAAAAAAAAAAAGTCCAAACTTTGGTTACAACAATTCCACAAAGTGAAAGAAAAAACACGAATTCGAGTCATTAAACACAGACATCATCGGATAATCTATTCTACACAATTAACTACAACTCCCTATGTGAAACTCGAAAGCCCACTACTAGTACTAGTAGCCAATACAAGACTAAACCGATGAAGGAAGGATCAGAGACCAGAAGTGAGAACAACGATCAATGGAAAACGTAAGCTGAGAGAGAAGGATGGAAAATCAAATTGATAACAACTTACGGTTAGAAAGGTTGCAAATTTAGGGGTCCTCTGCGGAGATAGAGAAGGATTAAAGAGGCAGCGACGAGCAACCAATAAAGATCTTGAGTAAAGGGTCGAAGCCATATATATCACCTCGAAAATACCATCTACTGTATAGATAACACGTTGCTGAGTTTTACTGTTCAGAAGATTCCCCAAGCTCGCAACTTCGTTCTTAACGATGCTGCTTGTACTCCCCACCACTGATCAGGACTAAAGACTGTGTTTAGTACTTTGGTTACAGAAAATCGCGTTTGCGTTCTCTTTATCAAACGCTTGCGTTTTAAGTATAAAACGCAGTCGTTTTGGCGTTACTTCCTCATTCTTCTTCCAAAAGAAAAGAAAAATAAAAAATCGTAAAATCTCACTCCAACCTTCTCTGCACGAAACCTAAAAGCTTATTTATTTTCAGCTCTCTCTCTCTCTCTCTGCAACTTATCGCTCCGTCGATCTCGATTCTCAAGCTCAAGCTCAAGGTAAGCTAGTCTCTTTACAGTTGTAGTTCCTGTTTGCGGATTCGTATCGATCTCAAAAGTCCCATTCTATTATTTTCGAGTCTGATGTGAGTATCTTTAGGTAACGAGACCTGAATCGTTTGATCCCGGTGACTTTGAAACCCTAATTTTCGTGGGGGTTAAGAATCACGAGTCCAATTTTTCTGAAATTGTTTGCAATAAATTGATCTCACTCTTCTGTGTGTTGTTCACAGCTTTTCGCGGATTTGATTAAGGAGCTATGGGGGATAGTCAGTACTCATTTTCACTCACCACTTTCAGGTACCAACTTAGTAGTTTAATCATTCAAGTTCGTGTCTTCCGAGCTTTTTTGTGTTAGTTTTTGCTGTGACTAATTTGTGCTGTGGCTATGAATGAAACACAGCCCATCTGGGAAGCTGGTTCAGATAGAGCATGCCCTTACTGCTGTTGGATCAGGCCAAACATCTTTGGGGATTAAAGGTTTGACTATGACATGATGAAGTGCTTATTGATCTAAGAAAGTTTTTAGTTTTCTTCTGATGACTGTTTTTTTTTTTTTTTTTTACTGCAGCTTCCAATGGAGTTGTCATTGCAACCGAAAAGAAATTGCCTTCTATTCTGGTTGATGAAGCATCTGTAAGTTGATAATCTTCCTACCTAATTATTATATGGTAGACTAACTTGCCTGTGGGAATTAAGAGGAGTGGATCATTTTTTTAAAAATTAAGTTTTTTTTGTATTGTTGCCTGATTGTCATGCTTTCTTAGATTGCGTAATCCAGTCAATATTTCTGACGTTAGTTTTCTCTTCTGCCTGTTTCAGGTTCAAAAAATTCAGCACTTGACTCCTAATATTGGAGTTGTTTACAGGTTTTTCTCCTCGCCTATCTTAAGCTTTTTATATGTTATTATTGGTTTTTGATTTTATAGCTTGGCTACTAACTTTTTTCTTGCATTTTCTTCTATGAAGTGGCATGGGTCCTGATTTTCGAGTTCTTGTTAGGAAGAGTAGGAAACAGGCTGAGCAATATCTCCGTCTTTACAAAGTAATCCTATCTCTCTTTTCCTCAAAGTTTCTAGTATTTCTTGCCAATGTGATATGGTTTCAGTTATTTTCTTCCGTGAATGCTTATTTCCCTATCAATTCAGTTGCTTTATCATCTAAGGAAGCTTTCTTGTTGCAGGAACCCATCCCTGTTACCCAACTTGTAAGGGAAACCGCTACTGTTATGCAAGAGTTTACTCAATCGGGGTAAGTGTTATATTTACTTTTGAACTGTTAATACAACCTCATATGTCATATGTTTACTTCTTCCCATATTCCCAGTATGTTTGAATTGAACTGAATTATTTTCTCAGAAAAAGCAACTGTCGAGTGCGTAGCTTTGCACTTGCAGTTTGAGATTTGATCAATGACTTGGCGTGAAATAATGCTGTTTTAGCAAATTTGTACCCACCATATATCCTGTTTCTAATTTCTTTTTTTTTTACCTTCTCTTGTTAACAGTGGTGTTAGACCTTTCGGAGTTTCCCTGCTTGTGGCTGGATATGATGACAAGGGTCCACAACTGTATCAGGTATTTCGTCCTCAGTACATCTGTCAGTTATATTGAGAACAGTCGAGTCTTGCAATCTTCATACCTCAATTTCCGTTCTTTTCAGTGCTGAAAAACTGAACTTAGAGAAACTTGTAGCTTTGTAAATTGCCTTTTGGCATTATCCTGTTACGATAATTACCACCTTATATTTCTCTCTAAACCGAAATACCATATATCTTGAGATTATAACCTGAGAATTAAACTTTGCTTTCCTTACTCAGGGTCTAATTCTTCTATACTTTTTGTTCTTATGCTAGGTGGATCCATCTGGCTCTTATTTCTCTTGGAAAGCTTCAGCCATGGGAAAGAACGTTTCTAACGCAAAAACATTCCTTGAGAAAAGGTAATAGTGTTTACTATTTGTTGATATCCAAAGATGGTAGATACGTGAAACATTCTATAACCAGTTAACTAATCTTAAAATTTTACTTTTATTAGTCAAATTTCGTTAGTTTGGCTCCTGTCGTAACAGGAAAGCACTCCTCTTTCGCTGACCAACCTTAACCAACCACAAATTTCTTGCAGGTACACAGAAGACATGGAACTTGATGATGCCATTCACACAGCGATATTGACATTGAAAGAAGGGTAAGTATAGATCTTTGAATTCATGATCACTAATCATTCATTAGTAGAAAGAAACTAGTATTGTGCCTGTGGAATTACCAAACCCATAGCACTGTCGTTTATAATGAAAGCACAGGGTTAAAAGCACTTGTATTCTTGTAGTAAACCTTCAGCTATTTCTGATGATGGTGTACACGCACACACGCACACACGCACACAATACATGTGTAGCTATAAGCTTTTTACACTGCCAACAAGCCTTCACCTCATTTGTTTTTTGCTTTTGCTTTTGGTAGCTTTGAGGGAGAGATCTCAAGCAAAAATATTGAAATTGGCAAAATCGGTGCTGACAAAGTTTTCAGGTACCCATTTTGTTTAAAATCAAGAATCTTTATTGCCGCTGGTGATGTTTAAATAGAATGTGCTTGATACTCAATTGTTCTTTTTTGGGATTAATGCAGGGTACTAACACCAGCGGAGATCGATGATTACCTTGCTGAAGTCGAGTAACTTCCCGCATAGTCTAGCAATGGACCTGATTTTCGTGGCATTTGCTGAGTCTTAAGTTGTCATTTTCTGTAAAACTTTGGATCTTTAAATAGTATGTTGCTGAACTCAAGCTGAGTGTCTTTCTTATGTTTCAATAACTAATGAAATCTGTTTTTTCTTCTTTCACTCAGTGAAGGTTTTTAGAGAAATATTTTCAATTAGTCTTATCGTATCAGTCAATGAATTGGTCGCATGGCAACTTTTTCACCTCCAAATCGAGAAACCAATTCTATTCCATTCCTTACAACACAGTTGACTGTCTACAAACAAAATTAGGCATCCCTTTGAGGAAAAATTCCAATTTCACAGAGCAATGTAACAAAACTATTGAAACCCAAAACCGTATCCAAAGAATCCTATAATGAAACTGTCAGCTAGCTGCTGTACAGCGTAGTAATCGAGCTTCCTCTTCTTTCACCAATAATCCCTACAAGAACATAAACCACTCTCAAAATGGTGAAACCTATACTGATCTCTCAACACGATTCTACGTCCGATGACTCTACTAACAAACTTGTACACAGAGTGACAATCACTGCATATGCGAAGGTTCTTAAAGATTCTAAGTGTGGAACCTTCAGGAGTAGTCATCAACGCATAAGCTAGAGCGAGTCTTTCGCTGTGATTCCAAAGATTGTGCTCTTTCTGTTCTTCATCTGTGTCTTGTAGAGCCTGACTAGTATCTGCGACATATCCAGATTCTTTGATCAGCTTCTTGATGTCTTCTAGCTTCGCGTATATCTCCAATGTTTGCGGATGAGTTCTGTCTCCAATACCAAACGAACTCACTCTGTCTTTTAGCTTTACCCAACTGCAAGCTTGTTTCTTCGTGATGTTCTTGAAACCCATTTGCTTTCTCACATTCTCCACGTCTTCCCATCTACCTGTTGTTGCAAACATATTTGAGGACAAGACATAAACAGAATCATCCTCTGGTTCTAGCTTCGAGAGATTTTCTGCTGCTTTTCTTCCGCGGTCTAAATCCCCATAAATTTTGCAGGAGGCTAACAGACTACGCCACACGAGGTCGTTTGGTTTCATTGGCATTTTAGATATAAAGCTTTCTGCTTCAGCTAACCTCCCTGATCTTCCAAGAAGATCAATTACACAGATGCAATGTTCAATCGCCGGTTTTAAACCGAAATCTCTAGCAATCATGTCATAATACGCAAGGCCTTGGTTTACTAACCCTCCGTGGCTGCACGCTGTAAGAAGAGAGACAAATGTGACATGACCCGGCTTGATTCCCATTTCAAGCATCCCATGGAAAGTCTCACAAACTTCCTCAAAGCACCCATGTCTCCCAAAAGCTGATATTAATATGTTCCACGAAGGGAGTGATCGATTGACTGATGGAGGAAGTATTTTCACAACTTCCCCTATTTCCCCGCATTTGCTATACATGTCTGCAGCAGCGTTAAAGATAAAGCAATCTTGTTCAAACCCGAGTTTTACAGCTAAACCATGAAGTTGTTGTCCTTCTTCTAGGACCGCTAGCTTCGCAGCAGCAGAAAGTCCCTCAGAGAAACTAAACTGGTCTAGACTCAAACCAAATCTTCTCATCTTTGATACAAGTTTTAGCACCTCTTCTCCATTACCATGATGAGCATTTGCCGCAAGCATAGCATTCCACGTGATGATATTCCTATTATCTAATCCATTAAATAGGTCCTGACTCGAGCTTAAATCACCACATTTTGCATACATAGTGAGAAGCGAGTTTTTCACGTGTTCATCCGATTCAAATCCAGCATAAACTATATATGCGTGTAATGGCTTCCCCCGTTCAAGCAAATCACCGGGCATTAAACAAGCACCAAGAACACTTACCACTGTGATATAATTTGCAGGAACACCTTCCAACCTCATAGTTCGAAAAGCGGCTAGTGCCTTGTCGGGGTCTTCACTCTCAGCATAGCCACCAATAAGAGCATTCCAAGCTACTTCATCTCGTCTAGGCATATGTAGGAGTACCCGTCTGGATTCACTCATCTCGCCTATCTTTCCGTACATAGAAACCAATGCATTACCAATAATCTGATTTTCAAATAAACCGGTGACCACTACAAGCCCATGAAGGATCCTGCCCTTATCGAGAAATTCAGGACTAAAGCAAGCAGCCAATGCGCTTGTAAAACTCACATAGTTCAGTGATTTTCTAGTTCTTATCATTGAACAAAGAAGTCCTAAAGCATCTAAGCTCCTCCCATCCTCGACAAAACAAGCCATCAAAGAGTTCCATGAGATCAGATCTTTAGTGGGCATTAGTTGGAACACCAACTCTGCCTCTTCTGATCTTCCAGCGCCTGCGTACATTCTCAAAAGAGTATTGCACACACAAACAACCGAACTGAATCCCATTTTAACCACCAAACCATGAATTCCTCTACCCCATTTTTGGTGATCTACATGACCCAAAACTGATAACAGAGTACACACAGTGGTGGAGTTCACTTCATCATGAAAGCGACGCATTGAATTGAAAATCCTAAATGATTCCTCGAGATGCCCATTTTGTGCATATGCCGCAGTAATTGAATTCCATGAAATAGTGTCATGTTCGGACATTTGATCAAAAATGTAATTTGCATAGTCTACATGTCCCAGATTACCAAACATTGATATGAGAGAATTCTCCACAGCCAGCTTACTCTCCAGTCCCGATTTGATAACCACTCCGACAAGTTGACGACCCAAGGATTGATCTTTAAGCAATCCGCAGGAACTGATTACCAAAGACATGGAATTCTCATTACACCCAACGCCTTCTCCTCTCATACCTTTAAAGATATCAATGACTTCCTCTGGCTCACCCTTATCCGAGTAACCAACCATCAGTGAAGTCCAAGACACCACGTTTCGGTCAGGCATCTCCTCAAAGACTTTTCTCGAACACGAAACCAATCCATAAACCCCATAGAGATGCAAAATAGCTGTACTCACATAAACGTCAGACAGCAAACCAGACTTAGCCACAAAGCCGTGAACTTGAACGCCTTCTCTGAACATAGAACCTGACCGACCACAAGCTGTTACTAAACTAGCAATCACAAAGCTACTTGGCTTAACTCCAATATCACACATCTTCCGGAAAAAACCCATTCCTTCCAAATACAATCCAACACGGACTAGTCCCGACATCATGGTATTCCAAGAAACTTCATTTCTCACAGGCATTTCATCGAACAGGTAACGTGCAGGTTTAACTCGACCAAACTTCATATACATATAAATCAAAGTGTTGGTGTGCAGAACACTCAGACGAACCAATCCCTTGACACAAAGCGCATGGACAGCTCTTCCCGTAGATTCTCTACTGATTTGAGAGAAACCAATTTGATCGAAACAAGATAATTCCGGGTTCCAATGGTCTGAGAGCGAGAAACATCCTCTCAATCTGGTAACTTTTTTTACTTCTTCTTCTTCTGCTTCCACCCTTTCCAAACATTGCAATGTCGAGAATCGTCGCGTCTTCGAATGGCGGAAGACAAACCCACTAAGCAAACGAGTTTCGCCGCCCTGAAAAGACAGGACTTTGCGTCCCAAGCTGGCCAGCTCTTATTCGTCGGTGTTTCTCACCGGTAGTTCCCGGAAAAGATCAACGATTTTAAGGAAACCTAAAAAATAAAACTGCTCTTTTGAGGAAAACAAAACCAAACCGGAGATGCATTATTACCAGAAACCGGTATGTACCGGTTTATAATAGAAACTAGAAAATCATAATTTCGATATGAGTCCCGTACTAATTCTTTTGTTTCGTATTTTACCCCAACTGTTTTTTTAAACCCTTCACTGTGCTCGATGGAGAGGGTTTTGATTGATTGCAAAGTCAGCTGAGAAATTCTTTAGGTGGCTCACTCGCTACGACAAATGTAAGAAGAAGAAAAAATTTCTCAGCTTTTTTTCGGGTAAGTTCTCTGAATCGTTTGTATTCTTACTTCACCTTGGCACATGGTTGTAAAATTCAGACGTAGCGTAAGTGAATTTAACTTCTACAGAAACAAACAAATTATAATAATGAAAACGGTTCCTTTAAAATTCAGCATTTGCAATTTGCAGCTGTGCGAATGAGTCAATCCATGATTGAAAGTGAAATTTCTAATCTATTCTAAAAAAAAGGACTTGTGAGTTGTGACTTCTTTGGTTTGTTCGTATTTAGAAAATTCTTAGCTGTTGAATCAATTTTTGGAAGAGAATAACAACTGAACTTTCTCATCTCTAACAATTTTTAGAAGGACCAAGTAACTATCGGAATACCAACACAACCTAAGGAAAACCAGCAATGAAGAATGGAAATCCCACGTTTTAAGCTCAGCTGTCATTGCTTTACATTATCCTCTATGGTAGAAAGAATTATCTTTGTAAGTGCAATTGGAGATAGCGAGATACCATCATGAAACCGCCGATTTCTCTCTCGCATTTTGTAAGTTAAATGGTGTTGACTTGTACATTTTTTTACTACTTTAACTTCTTTTTTTTCTTTGACTACTTCAACTTTAATTTACACTCAATTTTTTTGGCCATATATATTAACCTAAATTCTAAAGATACAACGACACTATTAATAAATTTTACTTACGTCTATAGAATCATAACGGAATCGATCGCAGTTTGTTTTCACCTCCCATATATAGGGAGTTGATGAGTTTAAGCAATTAAGCTTCTATATTAATAGGATGATCTATATTCATAGAACAATACCAAACAAGATATGACGATCGAAACTCATGCTTCCATTAAATCATGTGTGTTGAATAATTGACATCGATGTTATTTTCGCTACATAAATTTATAACTCAATTACCAGAAACAACGACAACAGGTTTTGTTCTCACATGCATCATGCATGTCCTGTACCTGTATAATTTTGTCTTTAAACTTAATTTATTTAACCAAAAACTTAATTAATGTTGATGGATCAATCCTGTAATCCAATAATTTGTCTTTAGTTTGTGACGAAGTTATAAATAGTATTATTTTTACGAAAACAGCATTATAGATTTACAGTGCATGATGCATATATCTCTAATAAAGTTATAATATAGGTTTCTTTTATTTGGTGAACAACTTACGAAAAATGTTATTTTAACTTCAAACCAATTAGGTCCATGCCACCGGATATAAATAAAGGTTTTAGTAAACGAGGTTGAAAAAAGTGAAAGAAAGTTGAAATATCCCAATCGATGGCGAAAAAATAAACTGGAATTTGCATGACGAAAGCACACGTGTTGCTATAGGCATGCCTCTTTTTCTAGTCTTCGATTTTGTTCGGCCGCCCGTTTTCTTAAGGAATAAAATACCAAAAGCACAACGAAATGAATCGTGTAGTAATAGCAGTAAACTTTTTTGTTGGGTTAATTAAGGTGTGACTCAGTAATCCGCGTTCGCTTTCAGTATAGTACCGCTAACCAGCAACAAGGAATCTCGAACGTTTTTATAATAATGAAAATGGTTTCTAAGGCAATCTCTTACCGCAAAAGGGTAGACTACGACATTGTAAAATTGTGGTACACCAATGAATTCTATGTCAACTGAGTTTTGGAATAGTGGTGGGGTTAGATCTTTCTAAGAAAATGGGGAGTCTGATTTTTCCTAGCTCAGCAAACTATTCATTCATTTTGTAATTGTTATCTGATCACACCGTTTATATGGGGGAGATTAGATATATTGGATGCACGCATGCACCAACTATATGTTTTTCTATTGATCGCAACTCCAGTTTTTTTAATTATTTTTATATTTATAACAGATTAAATACTACAGTTGATAATTTAAAAGTGCTGCATATGTAGAGGATGTTCTAGTTTGGTGAGATCGTACTGTTTTTTGTCTATAAAATTATGTGTTTATTAATGTAAAGAGGATGGATTCGTTTGGTGAGACACTAATTAACGTTCGGTCGTAGCAGTTAAACAAGATTTTGTTTGCCTAACAAAATAGGTTTTTTTTTTTTTTTTTTTTTTTTGCGAAAACAGGAGAGAGATATTTTCTTGCCCTATGTACCATAAAATTTTCAGAAACGCATAGATAACTCACTAAGTCATTCAACGTCAAAATCATATTTACTGACTTTTGTTTTTAACAATGATCTATAATAGAACAAGTTAAAGTGTGTTCACATCAGAAACCAACTACAAACTATTTGAATGATAAATTATAGACTATTTGCTTTTACCAAAAAAAAAAATATAGACTATTTGAAATTTTAATAATACGCAAAGAATGCATGCACGCATTGTTTGATATATTTTTGGCACGTCGCATTCAGTCTTATAATTTTAAAATATTTTAAGAAATAAATATATTACAAGTTACACAAAAATGTAGTTGATTGTAATGGATGTGCATTTTCATGTTTTGGATTTTCTGAGTTTATAAAGGACAACTTACAACTCAACAATAAATATGTAATGATAATACATGTATATTATACATCTAGCAAAGTGATTAATTCAGGATCTCTTAAGAAAATATAAATTTATAATTAGATTATGTGTCATGTCTTCCTTGGTTAATTATATATGATTGAATAAAAATATAGTACATGATGAAGATGATTAAAATTACCTAATCATCACATGAAGATGTTCTATAACTTGGAACACAAAATGATGGAACAATTATAAAGTAACCCCAATAGGGGAACCTAATCTTGGAAGATATATATATATATATATATATATATATATAAAATATATATTTTAAAGTTATAGGAGTTGGTTGGTAGAAAAATTTACTTAATAGTGATGCTTTTTTCATGAGTCATGACTACCTAACTAATCACTCGTATGGTCCAAACTGAGGAATCATAATTTTTTATATCATTAATTCATAAATGCATAGATTAAGTACATGGTGGGAGTCGTCCGTAAATGGAGTAAAAAAAAACCTCTCTGTTTCGACCCAAGTTCGCCCTAGCCGCCAGAAAATTCATCTCCTCCGCTTGCTCTCTCCGGTGACCGGCGCTCTTCGCCGTAACTGTGAGAGGGCCCCCCATGCTCTACTGTTAGATGTTTTGCTTTCCTTTGTGTTGTCTTGGCTAGATCTGGTGGATTGATGAGGTTGTTAGTACGCTCAACAAGTGAGATGGTCTTCACAGTGAGGCTGGTTCGGCGGTCTTTTGAGCGTTGTTCTTCCTCCCCCAGCGATTTCAAGAGAATTCTTCTTCGCCTTCGTTAGATCCGGTGCTGTCCCGATCTGAAAGGTGATGCTTTTCGTTTATGTGCCTTGGGTTCTTGTTAGCTCCGGTTTGAGTAAGCTATCCTCGTCCTTCTCCTGCATCCTTTAGCTACTGTTAGGTGTTTAGTATGGGTTGCAGTTGTGTTGGGCCTTCGTTTAGGGAGCCTTTGGTTGATTCATGTCCTGATTTGTGGTTGGTTTGAGGAAGCGGTGGGAGCAGTCTTCTCTGTGAGGGTTTCTGATTACAAGTAAAGATGATGATGCCGGATTTTAGATCAACGGTTGGTTTGAAGAATAATTGCCATTGTAGTTTGCTTGTTCCTGTCTCAGAGCTTGTTGCTGGTCTTGTGCGTATCTTTGTTACTAAGCCGCAGGTGTGGAATGGCTGAATATCCGTCCAGCTATTGCCTTTCTCCCAGTCCTTGTCTCTTTGTTTCAGTCTTTGGCGCATTAATATTTGACGCATTAAATAGTATCTCAAGATAATAAAAACACATTGTGCGGGTTAAATAATTATTTATATGAGTAACAATTTAATAAAAACTTGCACCCACTTAAACAGAGAAATGCTTTGTCATTATTATTTAAATATGGTGTAATGCAATAGAAAAGCACTTGCTGAAAACTACAATGACGTTTGCTACAATGACGTTTGCTGAATACAATGACGTTTTTTGTAGTTCTATATATGTATACTATATGGGCTTAAGATATGCCTGCTATATGGGCCTTTTTAGTAATCTTTTCTGCTGTCTCGTGTGCTAGTCAACTCTAAACCCGGCCCTCGAGAACTATAAGTGGTTTCAGGCGATGTTAATTACTAGTGGTGGCGACGGCGCATAATGCGACTGACGGTTGTGTTTTGTGATAAATAATAATACAAGCAGTACTGAACTACTGATTAATCTTTTATATACTACTTTTGATTAATCTCTTATATACTATAGTTACATGAAAAGCTAAAATATGAATAATACTCCTGGTTCTTTTACGTTATCCCTGGTTCACAATATTTGATATTAAAAAATATAATAAGACTAACACCTGTCTAGCAATTTTACAAAAAACATCAAATATTGACTGTACAAATGGCCAAATGCACAATAACATCTTTATCAATTATTTATACCTGTTTAACAACCTTTAAACACTTAGTACTCTGTTAAGTTGATGAGACAAGTATTTTCTAGTATATCTTTATCCTTGTTTGATAACTTTAAAGGTTTAAGACATTCTTGACTGTACATTTGGCCACAGGCTGCTAGCAACTTATTGTGCATTGCAAGCAAATATAACAAATAAATATTGGATATAAAATTCTAAAATTTTACAAAAGCGAAAACCCTAAAATCGCCGTGAGAGAGAGCCGCCGTCAACTTCGATCCGCCTCTTCGGTTGCCCTTCCGGCGCTGGAGAGGGCTCCGTCCCGAGTAGTTTTCTTCTTTTTGTAGTTCCTTTTCAGTCTTCCGCCTCTTACTCTGTTGTCGCCGTCGGTTGGGTGCATCTCGAAGGTGGTGGATCCGGCGATTCCTCGGTGTGTGAAGCGAAGATCCGTTGGGTGGAGGTCGCCGGTGAAGGCTCTGATGCAGATGTTGGAGAACAGCGTCGACTCTTAGTCAGTAGTAGCTTCGGCCTCCTCTGTGTTAGTATTTGTTTTCGTGTCATTAGGTCAATTTAGGTGGTTTAAGAGATGATTTCACTCTGAGTCGTGGAGTGTTATCTATCTCATTGTGGTTAAAAAATGCAATGGTTCTCGATTGGATAGCGTTGGATCCGCCTTGTGTTCCAGGGTTGTATTTGATCAACCATTGCATTTGTTTTGATTCAAGTCTATGGAAATGAATGTAACGTGTGTTTGATTTGGTTGTAACTTTGATTTGGTGAATGAAAAGTTGATGTTTGAATAAAAAAAACAAATAAATATTGAAAAAGTTAGTCGGTGGTGGTGTAAAATCCGATCTCAGACTGCTGCAACTTCCTTTATGGCCTCGGAATTTAAGGTTTTCAGATGCATTTTTTTTAACAATTAGAGTTAACTTTCTTAAAATATTATCATTGCATATAAAAGGTGAATGCCATTAAATTTCCGTATTAAAAATCCTTACCGATCTCGCATTAAAATGCATTCAAATCCCAAGACTAGTCTCGCTACCATTAATAAATATATGTCCAATTTAATTCCTACTATTATTATATGGGTCTCCCTATATACATTTAGGGCTAGCCGTCTTAGTTAGGACTTAGGAGTACCTTCCATAATTTCTGCTAGAAAAAAAGGGACTAAATTAATTTATAAGTTATTTGGTGAATACTTTATCTGTTCCAACCAACTACTCCCAATGAATATTACTCATTTTAAAAATAATAAAGATAATTAGAAACAAAATAAGCCCTAAATATTTGTAACATGCGTAATATATTCAAAAATCAAGCACCTATAGTGTGCATCTATATAAGGTCCCTTCTTGAGGAAAACTGATACTGCTAGAATTAATACTAGTAAAAGGAAAGGTACGTGCATGTAGTTTGAACAGTCTCTGTGTGTATGTTGAAAATTAAAGAGCTTTTAATTTGTGCTGGTGTCGTGAGAATGTCGTCCGTGAGCATCATCACTTCCTCACCTTTTACTTGTATTAAATAAAAAATAAATTTCAGATTTATCGTAACGTTTTCAACGTTATTATTTAAAGCTCTTCAATGCATACACTTTCCTCTTTTCCCCTAGAAACTCCATTTAACTAGTTGTCCCACCAATATATATATACATACGTTTTTTTTGTAATTTTATTTTGATGAAATTGCAAATAGCCCATATACTTATGCATTTGGTGGCAGAGTAATTAGCACTTCGATATCGTTATTTTCCTTTTATCATCAATGACAGTAGATAGACCTATGTGTTGTTTCTTCCAATGTAAAGAAGGACCGTCATTAATTCCGTTTGCTTGCTGAGCACATTTTCCGGTATAAAAAAAAAGGAAGAAGAGAAGATAAAGCAAATACACTAGCTAGTACATATTTTAAGGACTACTTTATTAACCTCCCATATGGAATACAAATGATACGTGCCTAATTATTGTGTCAAACAAAAGAACGGTTTAAAAAAACTAAAAATCAAAAGTTCGATAATTTGGATTAGTTGGATGAGCGGAAAAGTTCGTTGCCACCTCCGACGGCAAACCACGTCATACATGGGCACGAGCTCGTGTAATAATCTAACCTTCTCTTTAAATTTGAATAATAATTTAGTAGTTTGAGTTGGTGTCAAAATATAACTACAAATAATACTCCTTCCATTTTATAATATAACGTTTTCAAATTTCTAACCAACTTTTCAATTAATTTCATATTTTGTAATATATAGTCTTGTTTATGATTGGTTAAATTTTTTTAAAATAGTTATTTTTTAATAATATGCGTGTTTTAACTAAAACATCATATATTTTGAAAAGGAGGGAATAGTATATATTATTATTTCTTCTATTTCCCAATATATAGTTTTGGTACATTTCATACAAATTCAAAGAATGCAAGTTAATGATTTAAATTAAATGAAAGTAGCTTTCAAGTCAAAAATAAATTAGTAATTTAATTAAAAATATCACATTAAAAGTAAAACGTTATTTTTGTAGAACAAAAACAAAATTCCTAAACGATACTTTTTATAAAATGGAAAGAGTATTAAAATATCATTTTAATTATATCCATTTATTACAGACAAAAAAAAACATAAATGATACCTTTCTAGATTGTAAAAAAAAACACAACAGTGTAAAGTTTTTTTTCTAACGTCTTACAACGGTTACTAATTTTAATATATTTTCTAAATTGAACATATATATATATATATATATATATCAAATGATACTTGTGAAGATAGTTTATTCAAACTAAAATAAAATATAAAGTACTTGAATTCTTTAACTCCAAATTATAAAATGTTCAAGTTGAAACAAAAAAAACAAAACCCAAATAGAGATGTCATGTGAAGTCTAATAAATCTTATCGAATAAAAATAATTTGTAACAAGATTTCATGCAGAAGAGTCAAAATTCTAAACTCGAAATCATCAGTTTTAGTTTTGTAAACTTAAATTTTTTAATTTCTATTAAAGTATAAACAAAATGGTAGAATTCCTTAATTTCAAAAGAATTAGTCTTTTTTTTTTTTTTTTTGTGCAAACAAGAGTTAGTCTATTCTGATGAAAATATATCTTTATAAAACTATTTCATTGTATTTCAACACCAATTCACCATAGTTGAATATAGGTATCCAACAACAAAAAGAATATAGGTAGGGAAGGTTGATATTATAAGGGACTAAATGAATATACTCCATCCGTTTCAAAATATAAGATGTTTTAGAGAAGATTTTTGTTTCATAATATAGGATATTTTCAATTTTCTATGCAACTTTTAGATTAGTTTAATATTTTATATTATGCAATATTATTTTTGATTGGTTGAACTTGTTAAAAGTAAAGACTTCTTAATTTGTATGATTTAGTTAAAACATCTTATATTTTGAAACGGAAGCAATATCAGTAATATATGTCTAATTTGAAACCTTCCGTTATAATAAGATTTCGAAAAGTCAAGATTTATAAATATAGGCAATATAGATTGGTCATGACTAGCTATACTAATGATGGATTACTCAAAATATAACATTCGTACCACCAATACCTACTTCATTTAAATATCTTTGACGTGCCAAATACAAAAGAGGACGAACTGCATTAAATACGTAATTCATCAATGCGTAATTAATTGGAAGTTTGAAAGTATTCCATAAAAACGTTTTGAAAACATGATTACAAGTGTAAGTAGAGAAGAGTTAGGAGGGGCAAAATATGTAATTTAATTGAATAGAGAAGCTGAATCTACTTGTAGTTTCCATGCATTTAATGCATTTTTTGTTTTAATTTTCTTTCTTCGCATTTATTACACTTCGTGTCTGCTTCCTTCTTGAATTCCTCCATCCACACATTTTTCTTGGCCTTTTGGCAAAATAAAGTTCTAAGTAATTTTTTTAACCAAGAACTTGTAATGTAAAGTTTGAATTTATAGATGAAATAACAAGAAAAGAGAGCTTGATCTATAAAGTACTGAACTATACAACCTTTGGAATGGCAAACAGCAATATAGCATTATGGGTTTGATACTTTGATGGTTTCTACTTAGCCTTCCCCACTAAGGCATGAATGGTTTCAATCCCCAATTTCTAAATGTAGGATTTGAAAGAAAAAAAAATGAAATGATTCTACAACTGCAAAAAATACAAAAATTAACATGAAATTAAACTTTAACGGTAGTACAACACATTAATAAATTTTTGCATGCAAATACTGAATATTAAAATTACTAGAATTTTGTAGAATAAATGAAACAAAATCAATTGGCTATAAATTTACTATAACCGTCCTCTCATTAAACACATGAGACTCTTTTTTTGTTTCTTAATAATTTGGCCCCATCTATATAACTCTCTCTGCCTAACCAAAGAGACCCCATTACTGACCTCCCTCTCTCTCTCTCTCTCTCTCTCTCTCTCTCTCTCTCTCTCTCTCTCTCTCTCTCTCTTTTGCTTTGCTCTCTCTCTCTCACACTTTCTCTGCTTTTCTGGTATGACTGCTGACGTGAGCTCTCTCGTACGGATACTGAGTAGGTACAAAGACGATCGAACGGCGGCAAAAGATTCAACCGGACCGAGATCAACGGTTGCGCTCATGACACGCGATCTCCTCGGAGGCAGCAGTTGTGGGGGACGAGTAGAAGGAGGAGAGGATAAGTCCCTGGAGCTTGACCTTGACCTCCAAGTCCCTAACGGTTGGGAAAAACGTCTTGACTTGAAGGTTTCCTCTCCGTATTTCTCTTCCTTGATTCTTGTGATTATTTTTCTTTTTCCCGAGAAAATCTTTAAAGTAAGAAACAGAACGAAACAGAGTCGAAAAAGAAACGAATTTTTTTCAGGTGGGTTGCTGCTAACATTGTGAATTTTTTGAACAGTCAGGGAAAGTTTATCTGCAACAATGCAATCGAACATGCTCGTCTTCATCGACACATCATCATCAACAGACAGCTCCGAGGTTTCAAGATTTAAATTTCCCGCCGACCCCCGGTAAATCTACGGCGAAACCATTGTTAAGCCTCTTCGACGACGACGCAAGCCTCGAACTGAAGCTAGTCCCTTCTTCTCTCTCTCCTCCTCCTCCTCCTCCGTCTCTCTCGTATCTATCGAGTGTTTGCACGCTCGACAAAGTGAAAACGGCTTTGGAGCGGGTGGAGAATAATATAAAGAAACGCCAATCGCCAGAAGAAGACAGCGTTTGCGATCAAACCGCTTCGGACGCGGCGTCTCAGGTGGCGGCTGGGTGCCCAGAGTGCTTATCGTACGTTTTGGTGGCCAAGAACAATCCGAAATGCCCGAGGTGTCACTCGTTTGTTCCTTTGCCTGCTATGAAGAAGCCTAAGATTGATCTCAACATATCGATTTGAAAAAAAAAACTCTGGTGGGTAACAATTGAATGGTTCTTATTTTTAGGTTCGATTTCTGTAAATGATAGATTAATCAGAGGGTTTCATTGGAAAGAAATTGAATGCGAAAATAGGAAGATATGAGGGTTTTTTTTGTTGTTGTTGTCTATATTGGATTTTCTGATAAATATTTTTATCTTATTTTAAAAAGATACTCTAAAGTCTAAAGTAAAGACCAAAGAGGTAACAAAAAAAAAAAGTTTTAAGTCTAATGGATGAGTACAATTATATGGTCAATAGTTTTAATTACATTTAATTTTCAACTACTCCTAATTATTCCGCAACCCAGTGCTTCTCTTAGTCTAAGGAGATAACTCCAAGTCACGGTTTAGTTCGAAATTAGTTGAAGAAATTTGTAAGTTACATAAGTTACATTATACAGACTATTTTACCCCTTACTAATATATTATTTATTTTTTTCTATTGGTCAATACATTAAATTCGTAGGAATAAAATTGAAAAATTTACCAAACATCTACATTGGAAATATAAAATAACACTTATTTTGTAACAAAATTTTCAGTTTAAAATGACACTTAATATGAAACAGAGGGAGTATTATTATATATACTCCTTGTTTCGAAATATCACTAGAAGTCACATATACATAAGTTACATGACACTTAGGCCATGAATGGAAGCATATAATTTGCGGTATTGGCAAAAAAAATTATGAATAACGCACATAGTCACCATTCACCATTATTATTCAGTTGTTTGCGTTTTTCCATAAAGTAAAAAATGATTCATTTGTGTTTTTCCAACGAGTATAATAACTCATCGACCGCGTTTGGTTTTTGATCCTTCAATTATACAGCGGGTTGTTTTAAAAAACGCACCTAAATAAACAAATTATTTATTTATGTTTATTTTAACTTATGATTTGAAAATAACTAATCAACATTCTATATATCAACAAATTTCTCTGTGTTAAATTTGTTTTAATTTAAAATTTTGTTAAATGATTTCATAAATTTTTTATTTAAGTAAATTTGGATATTTAAGATTCAAAATAGTTTTTTATTAACGCAAAGAATATTATAATTTACAATTATTTTAATTATCTATATTTTTACTAGTTTATTCATATAACTATTTTAATAACTTTATTCATATAATTATTTTAATAACAACAAAATCTATACATATATATAATTTTATTGTGAACCGCAGTTATTTTTTTCACCAATCAAACATTATTTTGTACCGCTTATTTTGGAATAACCGCACTTGTTCCGCAAATACATTTGTCCCGCACATACCGCAATTGAACCGTACCATACTAACAAATTTTTTGTCCCGCACAATTAAAACCACAGTTACCATTTGGACCTTAATTAATTAGTTAAGTGAATAAGTGGCAAGTACGAAGCATTTACTGCCAGGCATAGACTGTAAAGTCTGTAAATACATAAAAATAAAAACTGGCGAATAAATATGAATTTAAGTGGGAAAAACTAGTCATTAAAGTTTTGCTGACGTAACTTCACTTTCATAACTTAACGTTGATACCAATAAAATAAATAAAAACTTCACTTCCGTAGGGCAACGATGCATGTTATCGTTCATCAGTTCATGCTCACGCAGATACATACTACTACTACTCTACTTATATGTAAAATATCAGTCCAATTTAATTTGTACCGGGTTTCAGTTTTAATTTATTTTTAGTGCATTAAGACAGAAATAAAATATAAAATTGTATGTTCTTGACATAATTTAATTGAAAAAATAATATATATATATATATATATTGATAAAATTAATTTCAGCAGTCTAATAGATGTATACGTTAATAAGTAGGACCTAAACTAACTTCGTAGAATAACTTTTTCATTAAAAACATTCCTGATGGATTACGGTATGCTATACGCTTTGGTTGGTATTTGTCTTTATCAAGTTATTGAAAGCTCTAGTCTATTTATGAGTCTACTGTTACAAACTTTAGTTTAAGTGTCAATACATGATTTTATATCATAACATTATTTGAATTAAATAAACATTTAAAACTAAAGATTATTGGCAACAAAGTTTAATATACATAATAAACTCCACGGTTCAGCATGTCCAAAAACAGATTAATAGCATGCATTCAATACAAACAAAAAAAATTGCATATTTTCTTCTTCTTTTTTACTGTATGCAAAATTATTTATTTTATGAATAACACGTATATAGCTGATATAAACGATTCTTATTATAAATTAATTTGATAACTCATATCCAAAATATAAGTTCCGAATAGTGATATAACTAACAAAAACATCTCTATATACAAGTTTTGTTATTATTCGAACAATAAAACTGCATCGCACTTGCGCATGTTTCTATTTGGGGTCATAGGTGAACTTTTTGGTATAGTATTGTATATTTTTGGACATAAATTATCGAGAAAATCATGCTAGTGTAAACAAAACCAGTTAATTGGATGGCGACCTTTACTAATAAATACCAGTTAATGCTCTTAAAAACATTTTTGAGTTAGTTTTAAAAAATCTTTTAGGAAAAGTCTAAAATCTTCAAGTCAGCATCTTACATTAAATTATGCTGGCACTTAGTATTGCTTCAAAGGCAATCCCGAAAAGGGAGAAATACCATTTCTGATTGTAAATAATAATAATATTCAAACGTCATTATATTGCACGTCAATCGTTATTAAATAAAAAGGGTCATGGAAACAGCGAAAATTCAACTTCCCTAATTATGCAATTTTTGATAATATATTTAGTGCGATATACCTCAAGCATTTTTGTATCCAACATTGCTTTCATTTTCTCAGATTCCTTTTGTTTTTTGTTTTCACATTATTTCTCAGCCCGTAACGATTCTACCTACAGTCTCCACTCTCTCCGTCTTTAATAAGTCCTCAGCCTTTGTCTTATTACGACTATCAGACTATGTTTAGTCAGCTAGGATTTCGAAAAGGTGTGGTGGAAAATTTGAGGTTAAATGACGTTACTGTTCTTGGATTTCACTAAGTTAGCTTACATAGTAATTTAGACCCATCTAGAAGTTAACATTACCATAACCAGCTCAGGCCCAATACGATGTTAATTTGTGTGATCTCAGTTTAAAAGTTTCTTCCAAATTACACTTCTCTGTTGTTGTTATTGGTATGTAAATAAGCATAACATTTTTTTCTTATCGGTATGTAAATTTATACAGGTATTATAAATACTCAGTTACTTACACACATATATGCGTATGAATTTATGATATACAAAGTCGTGGTAAATACATCATTAGTAGTATTCCTTTAATAAGAGACACTAACCAATTCTTGATCTAGTGGTGTCTCCCTAAAACCCTCTAAATTTTGTAGTTTCTAATACCTTAAGTTCGAGTGATCATATGTAGAAGAAATTATAGCAAACATGGTCTCGGCTATAAAATTATCGAAAATTTTCACCTAAAAAAAAAAACAAACATATATACAGAAGTTAGTATTTTTAAATTTTAATAAGTGTAACCATATACTACAAAAGTTGGTGTACGGATTTAAGGTTGCCAGCTGCAAACTCATGCTTTGTTGTTTTATTTATGTACCTTATTTTACTTTATGCGAACTAGTTAGCTGTTAATTTAGTTTCCCCAACTTCGTACGAAATGAACTAGCACACATATGCCATAGATTTGCCAAACCAACCTTTAAAGGCTTTTAGCAATCATAGACAGCCACATCACTAGTCGTGCTACTTCTTTTTATTTTGTAGATCTCGATAATCCGGAGTACATAGTTCAACACCGTATCATTCATCTCGAAAACATTATTACAGATATATGTATATATATAGATACATGATAATTTATAACCGATAATGCTATTATATACTATAATCCATTTTCTAAATTGTTCTTTATATTTACCAAAATATCATCACCATGAGTCATTGTAACAGTAATGTATTTTCATAGCTTTAATTGTTTGTACGAGCTTTGGTTTTGGCTATTACAATTTTGAAGATACAATGCTTCTATTTTATTTCCTTCATATAATTGTAGACATGTATATAAATATGCATAATCGATTTTAACTTTGAATAGTTATATTAAACACACACACAAAGAAAACCATATATGTATATATATCATGTTTTCTTTTTGTTGGTTATATTACAAATAATTTTTTTTGTTGTTGTTGTAATTTTGGTCGAATGTCTTCGACTGGACCACCTGTAGTATATATATATACAAACGATTAACGATCAACCGTTATCAACTTATCATAGCTACCATCGTTGTAATACTTTTTGTCAATATATAAAAATTCCAATGCAAATACTGTATACTAATATATAGTAAGACCATTTTTTTAAATTTTGCTGACAATGATTTATTCTAATAAGCAGTAGTGGATTATCCACTCAATTAATGTAGTGATATGTATTATGTACATTTAGAACTTTCGGTGTCAGATAGCCTTAATTAAGGTTATGTTATATAGAAAGGGGAAACAAAATTGAAACCTGTAAATGAAAGGTTAAAGTTTGACCTAAACTAAATACTCCCTCCGATCCCATATAAGTCGTTCTCGACTTTTTTTAGTAGATTAAGAAAACAAACAATTTCACTGTCTTAATCTCTGAAATTAAACTAATTTACCATGTTATTTTTTATTTTCTTTTTTATTCAATAAATTATTTTATTTTTTCTTTTCTTTATCTTTTTCTTTGCGAAAATAGAGTCATAACTCCAATTTATTTTGTCTGCACCGATTAGTTGATTAAGAAACATAAATCTCAATTCACTTGATTCCTCAATTGATCTTATCAGGGAGATAAGCAATTGGGAGTGCAAGCTGAAGCAAATCAAAACCAAGAGCGGACTCCATAACTGTTTTCAAAGCCATGGCTTCGGTCGATAAAGCTGACGCCGTGAATCGATGGGAGCTTGAACCTTCAAAAAGGGAGAAACCTAGGGCATCTTTGATAATCCAACCCAGTCCACAATTTTCTGAGGATCTGGTCCAAGCGGTGTCGATAAAACAAGAGAGCTTTGCTGGGTTTGGTTCATTGGTTGCAAGCGTCCGAGGTTTATGCAAATTGACAAGGGATTGTTGAGCTTTGTGCCAGGCTTTAGCTTCGATTATGGCTTTAAGGATGGTTTCTTCTTTGGTGAACTTTCAATCTGCAAAAATCCTCTGATTTTGTGCTTTTGAGAGGATTTATCGGCCAAAGTTTCCGTGAAGCAGAAGTGTTTGCAATAGAGAGACGATGACGAAGAGCTCTGTTTCATCTATTCTTCTTACTCCTTTTAAATCCTCAGTTGGTACATTTTGCTCTGTGTTTTTCTCTATTGGCTTAAGCATAGAGGGTTTTGTAGAGAGACTTAACAATGGCTTAAATCTTGATTTTTTGCAGGCAAAGAAACGCAATTCACCGCCTCCGAGTATGCGTATTAGAAGAGCAACTGCAGGTGCTTTGTTGGAAGATGAAAGAGAAGCTCCAAAGTCAATTTCAAAGTTGGCTTCTCCAAATCATGAATCAAGTACAGTAAGTTGGAAAAACCAGAGAAGATTTTCAGTCTACGAGGAAGACTTAGCACACTGAGCAAGGTTTGTATAAATTTGAATGGTAATGAATATAGTATGAAATTCACAGATTCTACTTATGTAATCTCTCTAGATCCAGAGGAGACGGAGAAGCGCGGCGGCGAGTTGGTGAGCAAAGAGAGTTGGCAAGAAGGATTCCATTTGTATGACTTAGAGAGCTTCTCATTGAATTCTTTGAGAAGGTTGTGATGCTTTATCAGTCGTTGCAGAGGTGAAAGGTATTGTCTCTGTATCCTCTTATTCTAATTCTGATTTTTAATCTTCTCATGTCTAGACCTTTGTTAATTTGGTTTCAGCATCTATAGACCATTATGGTATCGATGGTGTATGAAATTCACAGATTCTAATTCATTTAATCATTGCAATTTGGCCTTTTAGTATTCTTCCCAATTTCAATTACTAACAACTTTTACTAAATTAAATACTTCCATGACTACGATGAATAGAAGTGGAGGGAAAGGAAAAAAATTCATAGAAGAAGAAAGCTAATGGAGGCAAGAATTAAAATTCAAATATTTTCACAATTCTTTATATTTGGAGTAACGTGAATTTTATTGATCATCTTCCATGGCTAACTTCGATCTAAATCTTTCACTTTCAGAAAATACAAACCATTCCTTTGATTTGAATACCATTCCAGCGAATAGTGATGATCATGATTCTGAATATGGAGGTTTAAGAGATGACGGTGGCTACGTTCTTGCGGGTGAGGAAACAATGGAAGCAGATGTAGATCCAGCTGTAACGATTATAGCATCATCTGAAAGTACCATCGTTATCAATCTCAACATCAATCCAACAGATGAATCAGTTGCTGATATTTTAGAACTACATGCCGATGAATTGTATGAAGAAAATGAAGATCACATTGGAGACCAAGGTAAGTTGAATTTTTTTTTAGTTGATTTATATGTACTGTTATTGATGTCAATCCATATTCTCCATTTTGGATCAAGAGCAAACGAAAATGAAGAAACTCAAGATCACTTTGTTGGAGAACAAGGTTAGTATTCTTGTTAACTTGAAGAAGATTTTTTAAAAAATTACATCTGATCTCAAGTCTGAAGCTTTGTTTAGTTGCAGCTTGATGATGATGGTAATTTTAGTTTGGTTGTTCAATCACTTCGTCCTTGTTTATAGTATTCCAGCGTTTAGCAAATGACATGTTTTGCAAGATGAGCCGCTGCATCAATATCACAGTAAGCACCGCAGTTGATTTATTCTTACTGATTTCAGTTTTGACTATTTTCCCTTTCCTTTCTTTCCAATATTTGTTTCACATCAAAGGTACGACTGTTTTTTTGCAGAGAAGAGGCTATCATGATGTCTCAACAAGAAGGTACATACTCTAATCCCAGGTTTTTGGAGTACTATGGCAAATATATCTCTGAATAGATATATTCTTTCCAGGTTCTTGCGACTCCTTCTTTACTGCTTCCATATTTTAGACCGACCAATTTTCACTCACAGATAAGAAAAGAACTGAAGCAATGTTGCTTAGATGCTACCTGAAGCGTGAAATGTCACAATGGAGGTATCCTCACTTTTGTTACTCAGCAACCAGTTAGCAAGCTTTACTTGTCTTGTGATTCCTTGTTTTCATCTCTCTTTTTCCTTGAAAATTTAGGATTTAGTTAAGTCCAAGATGCTAGCAATGGATGAAGATAACTTCAAAGAAGCCATTGAAAGGTGTAAAAGATCATTTCTTTTTACGTGAACCACTTTGATCGCTTCATCGTTGAAACATTTGTTTTTTGTTGCTTGTTTCTGGTATGGATATGTGAACCTCTGATATTTTGAAACTGGATTTCTCTTTTTTTTATTATTTGGAGAACAAACCATAGGATAACTTATTGGTGATCATATAAAGAAGAGACCACTAGTAGAAAATTCAACAGCAAAATCTAGTAATAATATGGAAAATAAATTTTATAGAATGTCAGAATCATGTCTTGTATCTCTTTGTCAGGATGAATTTCTCCTTCCGCAATGAAGTGTTTGTTGAGATCAAAGTCATGCACCACTTTTGGCTTCACATCAGTAATCTCCTTGCTCAAATGAAAGTCTTCTTCTTTCTCAGGGACTTTGTCATCATCTGAAAGTACCATCGTTATCAATCTCAACATCAATCCAACAGATGAATCAGTTGCTGATATTTTAGAACTACATGCCGATGAATTGTATGAAGAAAATGAAGATCACATTGGAGACCAAGGTAAGTTGAATTTTTTTTTAGTTGATTTATATGTACTGTTATTGATGTCAATCCATATTCTCCATTTTGGATCAAGAGCAAACGAAAATGAAGAAACTCAAGATCACTTTGTTGGAGAACAAGGTTAGTATTCTTGTTAACTTGAAGAAGATTTTTTAAAAAATTACATCTGATCTCAAGTCTGAAGCTTTGTTTAGTTGCAGCTTGATGATGATGGTAATTTTAGTTTGGTTGTTCAATCACTTCGTCCTTGTTTATAGTATTCCAGCGTTTAGCAAATGACATGTTTTGCAAGATGAGCCGCTGCATCAATATCACAGTAAGCACCGCAGTTGATTTATTCTTACTGATTTCAGTTTTGACTATTTTCCCTTTCCTTTCTTTCCAATATTTGTTTCACATCAAAGGTACGACTGTTTTTTTGCAGAGAAGAGGCTATCATGATGTCTCAACAAGAAGGTACATACTCTAATCCCAGGTTTTTGGAGTACTATGGCAAATATATCTCTGAATAGATATATTCTTTCCAGGTTCTTGCGACTCCTTCTTTACTGCTTCCATATTTTAGACCGACCAATTTTCACTCACAGATAAGAAAAGAACTGAAGCAATGTTGCTTAGATGCTACCTGAAGCGTGAAATGTCACAATGGAGGTATCCTCACTTTTGTTACTCAGCAACCAGTTAGCAAGCTTTACTTGTCTTGTGATTCCTTGTTTTCATCTCTCTTTTTCCTTGAAAATTTAGGATTTAGTTAAGTCCAAGATGCTAGCAATGGATGAAGATAACTTCAAAGAAGCCATTGAAAGGTGTAAAAGATCATTTCTTTTTACGTGAACCACTTTGATCGCTTCATCGTTGAAACATTTGTTTTTTGTTGCTTGTTTCTGGTATGGATATGTGAACCTCTGATATTTTGAAACTGGATTTCTCTTTTTTTTATTATTTGGAGAACAAACCATAGGATAACTTATTGGTGATCATATAAAGAAGAGACCACTAGTAGAAAATTCAACAGCAAAATCTAGTAATAATATGGAAAATAAATTTTATAGAATGTCAGAATCATGTCTTGTATCTCTTTGTCAGGATGAATTTCTCCTTCCGCAATGAAGTGTTTGTTGAGATCAAAGTCATGCACCACTTTTGGCTTCACATCAGTAATCTCCTTGCTCAAATGAAAGTCTTCTTCTTTCTCAGGGACTTTGTTGAGATCAAAAGCATCCACCACTTTGACATTAGTTTGCTTATCTCCATTTTTTTCTACTTGCACTGGATTTGCCATTTTGTTGCTTTTCAGGTTTGTAACTAACCCAATATATATTGTTAAGTGACTCTTGTGATATCCATCATTAATGCAGTATGTTGATGTAATATTTTCAATATTTGGTATTTTCAGTTTTAGTAATCTGTGTTAGTTTAATTAAGGGTATATTAGTAATTTTGGTTGTGTTATTCTATTTTCCAAAACTAACGACACTTAATAAAATAAAATAAAAATGTCCTAGAACGACACTTATATGGGATCGGAGGGAGTATACGCTTGCTGATATGCAACTAATAACCTCTTATCTATAATTTCTGTATAATTTTATTTTACAAAAGCTCTAAAAAAGTATACGCCAACAAAAACAGAGTGCATGTCGACTGTGCAATTATATAAAGATATACTTGTATATATAGTAGTATATCTTTATATATTTAAATATCAATGGATCCCTTGGACGTTTTATCTGATGGATCCGTACGGTGCACACAACTCCATGCTTTATTAGAAAATGACGAAACTAACCAGGTGCTTGTCTATAAATTACCATTTTCGGGAACTTAATATCTTCGTTTTTTCCGTTTGTGGATGCAGAACATATCCTTCCTAGTAGTATGTATGACTTGATCAGTAGTATATTAAACTAATGAAACAAATCAACTGTTCAGATTCCCATTTTTTTTCTTTCCTGTAAGCTCAATTGTTTGTTACATAGTTGAAATCGAATTTTGTAGTCCTAAGTTTGCGGTGGTCGAAATCCATAAATGTACCAACTCGTACGGTTTCTTGGTAGCACACCTATGACTTGTATAACTAAAACGTGCAATTCCGAAATTGAGCTAATCTGATTCATAAACCAAACGGTACATATAACGTGTGGGACGCACGTTTCTTTCGTCTTCTCTGTTGTTGTTATTTTACGCTTTTTATATTGGCGGCCAAAACCCCCCCAAAGACGTTTCAATTTCTGCATTTTCAGATTATATCATTCTCATATTATGTTTCTTGATCGGCTAAAACAAAGATTTAAGTGAGCAAAGTATATATATTTACAAAATCGAGATATAGAAAACGGAAACTTGAAAAAAAAAAAAAAAACAGAGAAAATATCAAATCGCCGAATTTGGATTATTCATGTTCAAAAGCTAGCTACTCTGTAGTTTCAAGTATCAACTCATCATCACCGGCAAGCAAAGAAGCGACGAGATCCTGTATATTCTCACCGGATTCCTCGAATCCCCCTAACCGGAGCGTCTCCACCACGCGCTCAAACACGATGACGTGGCAAGGGATATGAAGAACTCCTTTCTGAGCGTAACCGTATTCTTGGGCTGACCGGTTAAGCAGACCGACGAAGACCGGGTGGTTCATAAGCTCTGCGCTCACAACAAACCTCTCCATCTCTTCGCCGACGTAGACAGGCACGTGACCGGCGGGGACGGTGTTGACTCTTCTCGCCGGACATATCGACCACGGAGGCGGCGCGTGGATACGGTGGTGACCGCGGCGGTTACGGAAGGAGGAAGCTGAACGGCGGATGGAGAACTCGGAAGATGAGTCGGCGACTCTAGAGAGGCGGCGGATGAGATGCTTCATTTGACTCCGGCGGTTTAAAGTATAATGAGAGATAAATTTGAAAACGAGAGAGAGAGAGAGAGAGAGAGGTTGCTAGTAGTAATATATATATAGAGAGAGACAAGACATGTAAAGATTATGACGAGAACATAGAGGCGAGGGTACATAAGCAAGTACTTGCCAGGTACAACATCCGAGAAATTTACTTTTATTTGAGCTTGTACAATTTTAAAATAGGGAGTACAATTCTACTACGTAAAACAAAAAACGTATTGTTAATGGACTTACAAAATTATCAACTGAAATAAATTTGACCTAATTAATTTGCCATTAACATAGTGATGAGTTGATGATAAACCTATCTCTATTTTATTTTTCGTGGTGTGTGGATTAATATTAGCTAATAATATAAATTTATATAAATGGAGCTAGTGGAGTTTAAACCAATCAATCGAAATAGTCCGTGATTTCGATTAAAATCAGAATAGAGTATGATTAACAAGTTGTTCTTACGTCATTAAGGTCAAAGATGAAAGAAACAGGAAATGTTTTGATTAACCTTATTTGTGTGGTTGGTGGTTCAGTAGAGTTGATTCATAGTATAATAAATAAAAATATTCTGAGTTTTTTGTTTGTTTTTGTAAGAAAAATTGGTCAATAGATTACAGATGGTTTGATGAGATATCTGCGGCTAATTTAAAGTTCAACATTCTTTAAGATTACTCGAAGACCAAGAAGTCAAATAGAATAGTACTACAAGTAAAATCATATTAAGCCGGCCCTTCGTTTTCATTATAATTAATTTGTTTTCATGATAACTTTATTTATTTGTTTAGTGATATTCTTAAAAACGTATACAGTATGATTTGTTTTACGTTTATTTCTATTCTTCGTGATCTGCCCGACAAGATTTATAAGTTTCTCAACATTACAAATACATTTTTTGGTTCATTTAAATAAGTACTTCTTGTCTGCTAAACGTCATTCGCATGTCTCACAAATGTATAATTACTTGTCGCAGGAAAAAAAAAACCTCAAATAGTGACAAAGTATGTAAATAAAAGACATCGAGGCATAACACACAAAACATCGACAGAGTTCGGAGTCACTAGACAAGTTGTTCACGATACTCTTGTCCCATAGCGTTTTGGAAATTTACGATTTTGTTATTATTTATAAATTTAAATGTTACATAAACTAAACGGCATGTTTTACAGAAAAAAACAAACTGAAACGACATTTCTATCAAGTTCTCCGGTACGACTTTTCAACAGTTTCCATATATACGTATGTAGTTATAAGTGATATTCCTAGAAAATGGATGGGTTCAAATATTCAATTCAAAAGTTATTTTTATTATTACTATTATAAATAGTAATATCAAAAAAAAAATCAAAATAAAGAAACATTTTTGGGTTAAATGACGTGTAATTAAAGGTATTAAAGAGTGGCAGGTGGGTTTGGTTGTACGGTCATTTATTCATACAGAGTGTGACCCACCAACTCTCTGCCTGTCCTTCTTTTTGTTCTCTCTTACCCTCAGTACGGACCCTTCTTATTTTTCTTTATATATTAGATTACAGTTTAATTATTTTATTTTTATAAAGTCATTAATGGTTGGCGACAAAAACAAAGTTTTACTATTTAAACAGTTTTGATTTTTTATCAATCACAAAAAACTTTATTAAAAGCTTTATTTTTAGTTTTTTTGTACAACTCTATTTTGCACTATTAAAAACTTTATTAAAAACTTTATTTTGCACTATTCCGTAAAAACTTACAGCTTTTTCTGTACAGTTTTAGGTATGTTATCAATCAGACAATATCTTATACATGACCTTATGAAAACAAAAAAAATAATATATATATATATCTCAAATAAGATAAAAAGAAAATTAAAGCAAAATAAGTGAGACCTATTGGTTCGGCCCAATATAATTGAGGTTCAGCTTGGGCCTTTGCATGGATGAAGGTCCATTATTTTCTTATCGGACATAATTCATTTGTGTATTATTTAACTATATTTATAGATACAATTAACTGTATTTAGTATTACATACGATTAACGAAACTATAAATGTAAGTTTAAGATTAACAAATAATCTAAAAATAGAAATATTTGAAGAGGAAATTAAACTAAGTTGGCGATTAGGACATTTCTTGATGAATCGATAATTTGCGGCTACTTTTTGCCAAAATAACTTATTTTTAAACCGGTCTATATATATAGGATCGAGCTTGGAAGACTGTCTTATTCAGAGTCCTTGATTGGTTGGCAATTGGCATTCATTGTTGTTTTTTATCTGACTGCCGTAGACTAATTAATACAGTATATATTAACTGTCACGAACTCATGATATCAAACCGAATAAAACATTTTCTTTCTCCTATTACGAACGTTCGTTGCTTGATACCAAACCAGACAATAACAATACCACTTATATGATAATCACTGTTCTATAAGTTCCGGTCTAACCCAATCAAGGTTTAATTAGTTCTTAAAAAAAAAAATGAAAGAATTAAGTAAAGGAACTTATGATCGTGATGAGACTGGAACGTCTGCTTCTAACATCATTATTAATTATGATTTAATTATAACGATAAGTACATAAACAACACAAAATTAACTACAAAACTATACCAGCAATATCTTTGATTGCAGATGCTAGGAAAACACCAGAGAATGTTACATTAAAATCTCCCTGAGCTTGTTGTTTATCGGTGAACCTCAACAACGACGTCGTTCCAAGCTCGCCGACTTGATTTACTGCTGAGATATTTTGGAACACATCGAAGAATCTGAGAAAGACAAGAATAATTAGGGCAAGAAGATAACATATCTGAGATGCGTTGAAGAACAAGTGATAAGCTGCAACTTGAAGAAAATACATCCTTCTTTTTTCTTGTTAGCTAAAGAAAGAATTCTCAGAAGAAGATATCGATGTTTTTTTCTTTCTTCGCGTCGAGATGTGTGTATATATAATAATAGTATACCGTATACGTGTGTGTGATTTTTGTGTATGTATACGCACACAGACAATCAGACATACTCGACGAGACCCACTCTGTACCGAACAAACAATGCAATAAATGCTCAAAGCCGATACTTGTCTCTCTCATCGATTTTGGTAGTACTGTATAGTCCGGTTTTCGATGATATACCGGGCGATACAACCGACGTGTAGGAGATTAGGATCGATTAAATCGTCCAAATAATTAATGCAAACCGGAAAAAACCGGATATGTTTTTATACATTTAAGGAAATTTGAATATACGCAGATACGAAATTGATATGCATTTCAATACGTGTCTGGTATTTTCTTCTGCTCAACTGCATTAGATGTGACATCTCAACTTCATAACTACAAAATTGCTGAAACCTTTATTATTGCAATTCTAATAACTTTTTGAGGATTTTATTATTTATATTATTACCCAACAGGCCAATATGCAGTATTATTATACTATATTTTAAAACCACATAAAATTAAATGCGATTTCACGTCATTATTTGTCTTTTTGAAATGTAGGACCAAATATGCACTCACAATTTAATTTTCTTGATTTTATTTTTGTAAATACAATTGTGAGAAATATAAAATTGTTGTTTTTTTTTTTTTTTTTTTTTTTTTCTTTAGTTTGGAGGGAAATTAATGAAAAAGTGGTTTTCTTAAAATTCAAAATAGAGACAAGAAAAAGATAGATAGCCAATGACAAAATGACAAGTGTAAAGGCGTTTTGTCTTCTGCAACAACAAACAACAAACAACAACTAAGGCATTCGGACAATTTCAGAGCTGAAAACCCTAATCTATCTTCTCGGGGGTTGTCATCTCCAAAATTTTAAGGGTTCAATCTCTAACCTTATCTCCGGCGTAGAAGGGGACGTTAAGGGGGGGGCGGAGAAATGGGAGACGACCAGCTAGATTTCGAGCTCCCCGAAGAGGTTCTGTCGGTGATTCCGATGGACCCTTTTGAGCAGCTGGATCTCGCTAGAAAGATCACGTCAATGGCGATAGCTTCAAGGGTCTCTAATCTAGACTCTGAGGTGGTGGAATTGAGGCAGAAGCTTGTGGATAAGGAGAATGCTGTGCGTGAGCTTGAGGAGAAGGCTTCTCGCCTTGAGAGCGATTGCCGCGAGGCTGATTCGAGATTGAAGATTGTTCTCGAGGACAATGTGAGTTTTTATTATAATTTCGTTTCAGTATCCAATTCTGCCGAGATAATTTCTTGTTGATGGAGACATAGTCTTAGGGGAATGACTAATTAGATTCTGGATTTTTTTTTGTGTGTTAGAGGACAATTTTGTGTGTTTGATTTAATATTTGGTGTATTGGTTTGATGTTTAGACTTGAGAAGTGTTGTATAATGCTGTGAATTTGGTATATAGGTAGTTATTTATTCAGCTGTGGTCTGTATATTGAGATTTGTTTGCTCTTATCCAATCAGTGTATGAACATATCTGGTCAAGTATAACAAATGATTATGGTGTCACGCTCTTATAGACTGTAACTGTCTTTCTTTTTCTGCTAAAGATGAACCTAACTAAGGAGAAGGATTCACTGGCAATGACTGTAACAAAACTCACTCGTGATTTGGCTAAGGTGATACTTTTTTGTTTGGTTTTCTGATGCATGTTTGATTTTGTGTTGCAAGAGAGTTTCATATCATATACTTTTGGGAGCTAATGTTTCTACTTTTTTAGTTGGAGACATTCAAGCGGCAGTTAATCAAATCCCTGAGCGATGAGAGTGGTCCTCCGGTAAGAGATTCAAGCTTTTGTTTTTAGTGCACTCCAGTGAGGGACTAAAACATTTCCTACTATTACTCTCTATCTTGCAAGCTTCTGGCCTCTGATTTAAGAGATTGATAGTTTGCTCCTTCTCCATTTGTTATTACAGCAAACAGAACCTGTTGATATCAGGACATGCGACCAGTCAATTCCTGGATCATACCCAGGCAAAGGTACTGCATCAATATTCAATTCGCAATTAAAGAGTTGTCTTGTTTTGGTCCATCTGTGAGCTAACTATCTTTCAAAAATGCAGATGAAAGAACCCATGCGCACTCAACAAACTACAGTGGATCTACAGACATGACCAATCCAGGTGTGGAAGGTAACATGGAATCAAATATCCTCTGTTATTTCTGCTTTTATCTCTGTGCTGCAACTGGTGAACAACGTATGAGTTTTTAATCTACAGCTTCAAAATACACTGGAAACAAATTTTCAATGACACCGTACATCTCTCCACGTCTCACACCAACCGCAACACCAAAGATCATCTCCACAAGTGTATCCCCTCGAGGCTATTCTGCAGCAGGTTCTCCTAAAAGGACATCAGGTGCGGTTTCTCCTACAAAGGCAACTCTCTGGTACCCATCAAGTCAGCAGTCATCAGCTGCAAATTCTCCTCCTCGCCACCGCACACTCCCAGGTTCATAGGATCTTAATGAGAATGTTGCTTGTATAAATTGGTAAAGCTCAAGTATATGCTTCTCTCATAGATATTAATGTATAAAACTCTTTTTTTTCAGCTCGAACACCGCGGATGGATGGTAAAGAATTTTTCCGGCAAGCTAGGTGAGGCTTTTCATCAGTTTGTCTTTGTCCTAACAAGTGTCGGTTTTATCATTAATCACAGTTTCAAATTATTGATCTTTTTCACCCATCATTCTCAGGAGCCGATTATCGTACGAACAATTCAGTTCCTTCTTAGCTAACATCAAGGAGCTCAATGCTCAAAAGCAAACCCGAGAGGTAAAAAACCAGTTGTAGTTTTTGTGCGCCATTTTTTGTTTTTGCCTCTCGATATGTCCAGATTACAGATTTGAAAAAGTTGATGCTTTTGACAGGAAACTCTGAGGAAAGCAGACGAGATATTTGGGGAAGATAACAAAGATCTCTATTTATCTTTCCAAGGCCTCCTTAACCGAAACATGCGTTAAACTTTCATAAGCCCATTATCTTGAACTGCCCAATGTGATAGGATCATAACCATTGTAGTAGTATGTGATGTGTATTCTCGATGGGATTTAGTGACATGCAAAGTGTGCTTGTGCTTCGCAAAAAAGAAAGAAACATCTCGTTTTGGAAAGTGTTCTGTTTCTTCCTCGTAAAGTGTTCTCGCTTTGGTCCCAACTCTTAAATGCATTTTAATAGATATTTTTTGCTTTGAAATTTAATTGAAGTTTTTATAATGATATAAACCAACATATCAATATGTAACATATACATCCAAAAGAAGGCAGAGAGAAATAAAGTCCATAATCTTAATACTTGTAGCTGCTACTTGATAATAACTACTCTAGACAACTACTTAAATTAATTTAATCGTATACTTGTTCATATACACATCTTATAATTTATTTAGTTATAACTAATGCAAAGATAGAGTACTAATTGAAAAGCTAGCACGACCAAAGGGAGTCTCCGGAACCATCCTCGTACACAAAAGCCATGTCGACGTCACTAGAGAAGTCTTTGTTCGTCGGGAAAGTAACGGTGCTCGCTGTGTATGGCGAAGGTTTGGTGTCAATACGGCAGAGCGTCCTTATATGCATCAACTCGGCCTGAGTAAAAGCGAGCTGAGTTTGGAGAGCCTCGAGTTGCCTTTGTAATGAAGAAATTGTCCCTACACGTCCGTACACAGGATCTTGCACCCTCGCGTTGGCCTCGTACACCATAGAATTCACGGCGTCGCCCCGTTGGTTCTCCGATAGCTCCTACGATCGGTGAATTAATAAACTTAATTAGGATATTTGTAATATTTACTTTCACCCCTTATTATGGAAGTTTTAGTGATAATCAAATAATAATTTTAAGTATGTTTAAAACAAGTGATGCATTTGTTGTTTCATTGTTTGTAATGATTTTGTCAATGATATCATAGTAATATTCATTATTCAATAGTGGAAAATAGTAAGAAGTCGCTTTTAGACATGGATCAATTATTCACCGCGTCATACTTTGTCATAAGATAACAAATTATAACGTGACATACAATGTAGACTTTTGATATCAAACTAGAAAGAGACTTCCTACAATATTCTTACACGCGGTTTCGATATTTTCCAAAAATAACAAAAAATCTTTAATAAAGCAATGTCATCATCACACTGAAAAGATCGAACAAACCCCAATTGTTAAAACGTTAAATTGCAAAAATCAAAAACAATTTACAGAATTTAACAACCAGAATGATCCATCCAAACTTATTTAAAATGTGAACATTTAGGTAAGAAGATTATACAAACCCCTTTCTCCCTATAGCTTACACGACTATAATATCTTAATTGCGGGTTAACATCACACAATGATACAATTGAATCAAGAAGAGAATATATATCACAAGCCTTTACACAGCTTAAAAAATAAAAAAATGGCTAGAGAAGTGAATATTCACCTGCAACATCTTATTGACATTACTAGCACCAAAAATCTTGTGGACAATGGCAAATTTGTAAGGTTCTTTAGACGGAAAATATGGAGCAAAGACGCAATCTTTCACACACTTCCGCCGGAGAAGCTTACACCCGGCACAGGGCGATACTGTTCGTCCGTGTCTGTGGCCCTTTTGTCTCATTTAGAAAAGAAAAAAAAGTGTTTTGTGACAATAAGAGAAGAAGAAGAAGAAGACTTTAGAGAATAGTGTGTGACTTGTGTTTATATAGACAAAGAAGAGAAAGTGAGACATCAAATCTTCTTGTGGGTCCGACCCAAAAGTAAATAAGTCATTTAGATTTGCTTTCTTTGGACAAAAAATCCCATCTCTATTCCTTAAGATTTCTTTGGCCCACTTATAAAATTCTCATGGTTTTTGTTATTTATGTGTTGAATCGGTTTTTGTCTGTATATTGAATTCAATACTAGCTAGTTTCCCCTATTTGTTTCTTGCAAGTTGAAGCAACATTGCTTCACTATTTTTTCTCCTTGTTTTATCAAATGTTATTTACATTGTAAGTTGTGTTGTTTTATCAAGACAACAAATGTATATAGTTTATCAAATGTTATTTACATTGTAAGTTGTGTTGTTCAAGTGATTCAAAATCGACGAAAACCGTTTGGGGCTCTACTAGTATAGTAACAATTTTCGTTTTACTTCTGCAAGAAGTTGTATAATAAATCGTAAATACCAAACGCAAGATCTTTGGGTGTAGATATCAATATACATCTACGCTCACGTAATGAAATAGTTGGTTGCTCTTGGTCGGTTGTTATAACTTCTACCTAATAGATAATTAATGATATACTTTGAAACGATTTCAATCATTGGGATAAAATTTCTAAATAATTTGTATCTTGGATGAGACAAAATTCTAACTTTTAAAACTTATTAATTAGTACTAGCGTTCGTGTTTGTGAGAACAATATTTACGTTTTCGTTTTAGCGTATGTGTGCGTGTCATGCGTATATGTTTGTACCAGTGATAGCATTTTAGATGTTTGTTTCACCGTGAGCATAGAAGTTACATTTGTGTCATTGTGTGTATGTTTCAGTTTAGTGTATTATGTTTCAGTTTAGTGTATGTGTTCGTGTAATGAGTTTGTATCGGTGTTAGCACTAAAAATGTGAGAACTTAATTAAGGTTTCGTTTCCTAAATCAAATAATCTTGAACGAACCTCATGCGACCTAATAAAACAAGGGTTAGGTTACGGCATAATAAAAAAACTCTGAATAAATTCATCAGAACAAATTAGAGATATAGAAACCTTACTTGCAGAGAAGAAGAACAAGGAAACCTTACTTGCAGAGAAGAAGAAGAAGGACGATGATCGTCGCCTTCGCAAACGGATTTGAAAGAGAACGACAACAATTGTGAGAGAGAGTGATTTTTTTTTTTTTTTTTTTTAGTGAACGAACAAACATCGCGACCTCTTTATATAGGCATTCACAATATCAGGTAAGTCGGTTTAATTATAATGGGCTTAGGAGCGTCGGCCCATTACTTTTGTTTTAGGCAATGTTTTGAAATCCGATCCGGATGGTGAACTGGACTAGCTCTCAGTTCACCAGATCATCGGATCAACCGGATTCGACTACGAGTTAAATGAGTAAAATATATTTAATGTATTTATATAAAATAAATATTTTTAAAAATATTATAAAAAAGAATATCATATTTAACAAAATATAAGTTTAATAATAATAATAAAATGATTAAAATTTTTAAATCCAAATAGAAAAAATAAAAAACACTAATAAAACATCTTCAAAAATAACTAATTGTTCTTACCCAAAGTTCGAGAGATGACAAAGAAGTTGAAGACCAGAGCTGTGTCGTGAGTCATGTGTTACCGTCTAAGTTATAAACGAATAAAAGGTTCTAAAACTAATTGAAACTGTGAATCTCTTTACATTTTTTCAAAAATTAAATAGATTTTTTTGAACCATTAACCGGCCGAGTCAACCGGTTCACCTGGTCGTGGATTAATAACGATTTTTTCTGAGTTTTACCGGTTTTATTACTACCGGTTATTAGTACTATATCCGAACCGGTGAAGTTTCCGGGTCGAAGGGGCGTGAAAACATTGGTTTTAGGTTTCCTTTTTTCTTAAACTATTTTCCTTTGTTTTTATTTTTTAATTGTTGTTTCGTTTTCTCCTAGAACCATATTTCCTTTTTGCTTATGTAAGAGAGAAAATTAAAAAACAATTACGTGGCAAAAAGGAAACAACTATTTTAAATAAGCCGGGAACGACCGTCTTACTTCTCCCCGGCGATTTATCAGAGAAAGAGAGAGAGAGAGAGAGTTATATCCTTCGTTTCGCCGGAAAAAGGAATCGGAGGAGTCGGAGATGGAATCGTTTCTGAAAAAATTCGGAGATTATTATGGATACCCAGATGGTCCCAATCACATCAATCAGATCCGCCACTCCCAATTCAAGCGATTAGAAGATCAAGGTCCGTTTTTTTTTTCTTTCTTTGGATCTAATACAGCTCTCACTAGTTTCGAATTGAATTTCAAATTGAGTTAGGTATGTAAATTGAAGATATTTTAAATCCGGGTTTACGGTTTTTTAAGACTGGTGGTTATCACTCTCTTATTATCCATCCACACGGTATTATTATATTGGAAATTGAAACTTATGAGAGCTCTTGTGGGTATATATGCAGGTTTTGTTTACTTGGATCATGCTGGTTCTACTTTGTATTCTGAGTTGCAGATGGCTGATATCTTCAAGGACCTTACTAGCAATGTTTTTGGAAATCCACGTATCCTTCTCATCTTTTTCAACCTCATAACACATTGTCTTTTTTTTTTTACTAGATGAGCACTAAGTTAATGACTTGAATATGTGAAAATTTTGATGTTGATTGGTGAAAATAGGGTAGATAATCTCTTTTTCTGTACGTCTTCTTTGTTGGAAAGAGGTTCCTTAATGATGATTTAGATAGTCAAAGTGATATCAGTTCTGCGACCAGTGACCTTATAGCTGATGCTCGACATCAGGTATCTTAACATTTCTTCAACTGATGTATGGGAAGTTTTTATATTATTACTGCTATTCATCTTCTAAGTTGGTTCTATATGTTTCAATCATTTCTTCATTGCACACTGGAGTTAGGTGCTTGAATACTTCAATGCTTCTCCTGAAGATTACAGTTGCATTTTCACCTCCGGAGCCACCGCAGCGCTTAAGCTTGTCGGAGAGACATTTCCGTGGACCCAAGACAGTAATTTTTTGTACACCATGGAGAATCACAACAGTGTACTTGGTATCAGGGAATATGCATTAGCTCAAGGTGCTTCAGCATGTGCTGTGGATATTGAAGAGACAGCTAACCAACCAGACCACCTCACAAATTCAGGACCATCTATCAAGGTAAAGCATCGTGCTGTGCAGATGAGAAACACTTCTAAACTCCAAAAGGAAGAGTCAAAAGGTCCGTTAGCTTGATAAGCTTTTCTTTATTTATTCACGAATGCATCACATGTCATATTCTTGTACGGTGGGTATATGATCGACTTTTCTGGTTTGCTTATCCTGTGTTTCACTCTTATGTTTACAGGAGATGCCTATAATCTGTTTGCTTTCCCCTCAGAGTGCAACTTTTCCGGCGTCAGGTTTGATCTAGATCTGGTGAATTTGATCAAAGAAAATGCTGAAACCACGCTAGAAGGTTCTCCCTTTAGCAAGTATGTGGCACTTTACTTTCTCTCTTCCTCTGCTTGGATACATATTATGAGGTTTAGCGATGCTATGCATAGAACAATTCAACTCCTTGAGCATAGTGAATTTTTTTTGTCATGGTCTTTGAGTGTGAGTTAAATACAGCCTTGGAACAGGAGAAGTATTACAGGAATCGGCCATATCTTTTTGATATGATTTTTCTTCTGTTAATGTTAAATAATAGAGAATGATCTGTGCACATTTTGATGATCTATAACAATTGATAATGTAAGCCTAAAACCACTAATTGTTTTTTGGAGGAACTACTTTGGCTTGATTTGATACTTCCTTCTTTGTTAATTCTGTGTATAAGACTTAAGAGGGTCGTTCGTTTTGGTTTCTATTATTTCTCGCTCATCATGGCTTATATACGTTTTTATAAGGAGCAAGCGGTGGATGGTCTTGATTGATGCTGCAAAGGGTTGTGCTACACTACCACCTGATTTATCGGAGTATCCTGCAGATTTTGTTGCTGTGTCATTCTACAAGGTAACTCCTGGATCTTTCTAAAATAAATGAAGCTCTTTTGTTATCAGATTTTGACTTTCTTTGTTTTCTGCTGTTTTTATGAAGTTATTTGGTTATCCTACTGGGCTTGGCGCTCTCCTTGTACGTAATGGTGCGTAATTTGTTCCCTAGATTTATCTCCTTCAGTAAATAATCACAAATATGACTGTAGTTCAGAAACATTCTCGTTAAATTCATCACTTAGATCAGAGCATTTCTTTTGTTAAGATCTCCAATATTTTTTTCCATTTCATTCTTATCACCTTTGAGACTAAATTCTCAAACAAGATCTGACATGATATTTTTCTCGTTATTATAATCTACAGACTCAGCCAAATTGCTCAAAAAGACTTATTTTAGTGGAGGTAAGCATCTCATTTAGTTGTGTAAAATGTTTATATTTGTATGGGCATTTGTTGAACGTAATACTTACAGGCACTGTTGCGGCTTCTATTGCTGACATTGACTTTGTAAAAAGAAGGGAAAGGGTGGAAGAGTTTTTTGAGGATGGTTCTGCTTCATTCCTGAGCATAGCAGCCATCCGTCATGGCTTCAAATTACTCAAGTCGCTTACACCTTCTGCAATTTGGATGTGAGTAGAACTTTGCTCCGTTCAGAATTTCCAATCTTGAAAATGACTTCAAAATTTCCTTAGAAGATCGTCTAGTAGATTCAATATGTTATTTATTCTTGTTAATCATTGTTTGAAATTTGCAGAAGTTTAAAGTCCCCTCCAAACGATCTGATATAGTAGAAGCTAAGTGTGTTCTGTATCTATTTACTAGGCACACAACGTCACTTTCCATATATGTGAAAAAGAAACTTCAGGCGTTACGACATGGAAACGGAACTGGTGTATGTATTCTGTATGGCAGTGAAAATCTGAAGGTCAGTTCTTTCATGATTAAAAAGTACTCAGTTCATATATGTATATTTTTAAATGTCATCATTTACTTTAGAAGTCATATGGAATTACTCTTCTTGTGACCATAGTATTTGATTCATTCTATGTTTTATGTTTCAGTTATCTTCACATAAATCAGGCCCAACGGTAACATTCAACTTGAAAAGACCTGATGGCTCTTGGTTTGGCTACTTGGAGGTGGAAAAGCTTGCTTCTTTATCTGGAATTCAGTTACGGGTATGTTTTGGAAACACAGTTTTATTCTCTTTGAATTCTTCCACCCCAAAGAAAAGAAGTTATGTAAGTAAGATTAGGGGCTTGCACTCGCTGCCAAGGGGTAATCTTGCATTAAGTCATTTGACGCTGATATTTCATCTGTCATTTTACTTCATTTTGGTGTAGACAGGATGTTTTTGCAATCCTGGCGCATGTGCAAAGTATCTCGACTTGTCTCATTCTGATCTATTGTCTAATGTAGAGGTATAATTGTTCTTTTTTTTTTGCTGGCCCTGATTTTTTAGCAGTTCTGGTATTATATAGTTGAAAATGACATCCTTTTAATTTAACCTAGGCTGGGCATGTTTGCTGGGATGAAAATGATGTGATAAATGGAAAACCAACAGGGGCTGTTAGGGTTTCGTTTGGTTATATGTCAACCTTTGAAGAGGCCAAGGTATGTATGTTCCTTTATTTAGATTTTCCCCAAATCCATGTATCGGAAGTTGTCGTAAACAAAGCTCATTTTCAACATTTTTTTGTTGCGGCCACCTAATTCAAAGTGTATACTTCATTCACAGAAATTTGTTGATTTTATCATAAGTTCATTTGTTTCACCTCCAAAGAAGATTGGGAATGGAAATGTCGTCAGTGGAAGGTTTTCTCAACTTCCTAGTGAAGGTACTTTCTTTGAAATCTTTTATGGTGCTTTGTTCCTAGTAACACTAGCTGCTGTTATTTAACTCTCTTGGAGCAGTATTCACTCACGTTGACATAAAATGGACTTAGTATAATTGATTCCACCACTCGTTCTCTGGGATGTAACTTTATTAAAAGTAACCATCTTCACATGCTTACCTTTCCGTAATTTTTGGTAAAAGATGCTTCTGTTAGCCACACAAATAAAGTGCATGGAGCTTGTCGTTACTTCGTATGATCTTTGGAAAACCACGAGACATAACTTGCTAGTTGCTAGATAGCAAATATTTCATATATTATAAATGGCGTCTTAATTCTATGGATCTCCGCTTTTTGTTGATTTGCAGAACTTGAAAGTAAAGAATCTTTTCCAAGCCACTACCTTAAGTCAATTACTATATACCCAATCAAGTCATGTGCTGGATTTTATGTGATGCGTTGGCCACTTTGCAGAACAGGTATTTCATCTAACTTGCTTGGTTACTCCAAATCGGTGCTGCTGTTTGTGCAGGTATTAGTGGTTGGGATGATCTCTTTGGCATTTATGCATAACTTGTGTTTATTTTTTAAAACATAAAAGGCCTGCTGCATGATCGAGAATGGATGGTTCAGGGTCTGACAGGCGACATACTTACCCAAAAGAAGGTAATACAGTATCTTCTAGCTCGAATCTTTCTAGGTACGGCTATAACGAAATTTTGATTTACGTGGGAATGGCTTCTAGGTACCTGACATGTCTCTTATAAGAACCTTTATCGATCTTGAGGAAGGGCTACTGTCTGTAGAATCTTCTCGCTGCAAAGACAAGTTGCACATAAAAATCAAGTCTGGTTCACATGCCAACATGTATGCATTGCTCCGTATCATGTGATGTCTTACATCAGCTGCTTGTAATATATTTGATTTTGTGTTGCAGACTTGAAAACCTTAATGAGGAAACTAGAATCAATAGTTGGTTCACCAATGCCATTGGTCGACAATGCAAGTTGCTACGGTATTCTAGCTCTACTTCAAATCACTGCTTGAACAGAAACAAGAGTCCTGGATTCTGCAGAGATTTGGAAAGCAATATCAACTTTGCTAATGAAGCTCAGTTCTTGTTAATCTCCGAGGAGAGTGTTTCCGACTTAAACAGAAGATTAGAAGCAAGTACGTTTCCATCACCTTTTAGTCTTACATCTTGTTCCTTTTCGCTTGATTAAAACTGATTTGGTTGCAGAAGATGAGGATTACAAACGGGCTCATGAGAAACTCAATCCATACAGATTCAGACCAAATCTGGTTGTATCTGGAGGTGAACCATACGCAGAAGATAAATGGAGAACTATCAAGATAGGTGACAACCATTTCACAGTAAGTCCATGGATCCACACAAGATCCGTAATCATATGTATAAACGTCATGGTTCTCTGTTTTTTATAAAGTTCATTTCTATTGATGCAGTCGTTGGGCGGTTGTAACCGGTGCCAGATGATAAACATAAGTAATGAGGCTGGACTAGTGAAGAAATCCAATGAGCCCTTGACAACTTTAGCTTCATATAGGAGAGTAAAGGTTCAACATTCTGAAACCAATCATTTCCATTAAAAAGGGTATTTTTGATCATTGTTTGTGAAGTAATGTAACCATTCTGGGTGTTTCATTGGATTCAGGGAAAGATCTTATTTGGAACTCTTCTGAGATACGAGATTGATGAGAAAACACAATGTTGGATTGGAGTTGGGGATGAAGTAAATCCAGATATTGAATAGGTTCAAGCTCGTGTGTATTACTAAACATAAAAGCATAAGGAGAAGCATCAAGCATATTAGAAAAGTCTGTATACCATTGTATTACTCTTTCAAGTTTGTAGAGAAAAAAAAAACAAATTCTCGACCATATAGCTCAGAGCCTCAGACATTAAAGTCTTGAGTATACCAAATACTGTAGTGAGAAAATCAAACAATATGTAATACTGTAATAGAAAAGGAATAATACAAAAGGTTACATTTTTACACATTTGAGAGACACTAAATTAGGTTTTTCTTAATCCGCTGCCTCCTCCGGCTGTGTTAGTTGTCAAAAAGCCTCCAAAAGTAAGAAAGACTAAGACTTTAGCTACTGAAACCCGCTCTAAGCAGTAGGATGATGAGGAGAGGGCGTGCCCGCGGTCGCGGCGGCGGAGGGGGTGGTATGGGCGGAGGGATAAATCGTAGATATCTGAGTCAAGTTATTGATTCATGCGGGAAGGATTTAACAACGGCGGAGGATATCGCTGATGATCTCCGTTCTAGGTACGGTAACTTTGCCCGGTTGACTCGGCAAGTGCTTCTGCTCAACGTCAGACAAATCCTTAATGCCAGAAACAACAAAGCCGAAGAGGAAGATGATAACAACAATGGCGATGAGGAACCTGCTGCTGCTGCTAAGAGGAAGAAGTTTTCGTCTTCTCCGTCTTCTTCTTCGACTTCGGAGGACGAGGACGCTGTTTACAGCGAGAAGCTGAGTCCGCCGCGGTTTAATTTGATCAATAACAGTCTACGAGATAACTATGTCAAGTTGAACAACTCTTCAAAGAAACCAACTGAGTCGCCTGTGAAAATTAACGTCGAAGTTGAGACTGTGAGCAACAAAGGTAGAAGCAAGATGGATACTATGGGGTTGAGAAAGAGGCTAACGGCTCTCGTTCTGTCAGTGGAACTACTGGTAATGGTGATTTGGAAGTGGTGGATGATAAAGGACCTACTTTTAAAGATTTTGGTGGGATAAAGAAAGTGTTGGATGAACTGGAGATGAATGTTTTGTTTCCGATTCTCAATCCTGAACCGTTTAAGAAAATAGGAGTTAAGCTACCAAGTGGGATTCTTTTTCATGGACCACCTGGTTGTGGAAAGACCAAGCTGGCCAATGCCATAGCCAATGAAGTTGGTGTTCCGTTTTATAAGATTTCAGCTACAGATGTGGTTTCTGGAGTCTCTGGTGCTTCTGAAGAGAATAGTAGAGAGCTCTTCTCTAAAGCATATAGGACTGCGCCTTCCATTGTGTTTATCGACGAGATTGATGCAATTGGATCAAAGAGGGAAAATCAGCAAAGGGAAATGGAGAAGCGGATTGTAACGCAATTATTGACTTGTATGGATGGACCTGATAACAAAGGTCCTGAGTCTAGTGCTGGATTTGTTCTCGTCATTGGAGCTACAAATAGGCCTGATGCTCTTGATCCTGCTTTGAGGAGAAGTGGAAGATTTGAGTGTGAGATTGCTCTGAGTGTTCCAGATGAAGATGCAAGGGCTGAGATACTCTCGGTTGTAGCCCAAAAACTTAGACTAGAAGGTCCCTTTGACAAGAAAACTATAGCTCGTTTAACACCGGGTTTTGTTGGAGCCGATTTGGAGGGTGTTGCTAACATGGCTGGCAGGATAGCCACAAAGAGAATCTTGGATTCAAGAAAATCTCAACTCTCTGCAAACGGTGAAGATGATAATTCTTGGCTAAGGCATCCCTGGCCAGAAGAAGAGTTGGACAAACTTTTTGTCAAAATGTCTGATTTCGAGGTATGTTAATTGCAGGGGTGATATGAGTCTACTTTTCTGTACTTCAATGGTTACAAATTCTTGTTCTCTGTTATCTACCAGGAAGCAGTGAAGCTAGTTCAGGCATCTTTAACAAGAGAAGGATTTTCTATCGTGTCTGATGTCAAGTGGGAGGATGTTGGTGGACTTGAGCATCTACGACTTGAATTCAACCGTTATATAGTCAGACCTATCAAAAAGCCTGATATTTATAAGGTACTAATACAAATCACTTGACACTGTCGTATAGACAAGCATACTTGCTTGTCACTTGAGGTCTAACTGTGTGTCTTTGGATCTTTTTAGGCTTTTGGGGTAAACTTAGAGACAGGATTTTTGCTCTATGGACCACCGGGATGTGGGAAGACATTGATTGCCAAGGCAGTTGCTAACGAGGCAGGAGCTAATTTCATGCACATCAAGGGTGCAGAACTTCTAAACAAGTACGTTGGAGAAAGCGAGCTTGCTATTCGGACATTGTTTCAGCGTGCCAGGACATGCTCGCCATGTGTAATCTTCTTTGACGAGGTGGATGCTCTGACAACAAGCCGTGGCAAAGAAGGTGCCTGGGTTGTTGAACGGCTTTTGAACCAGTTTCTTGTTGAGCTGGACGGTGGGGAGAGACGTAATGTATACGTAGTGGGAGCTACAAACAGGCCAGATGTAATTGATCCAGCTTTCTTGAGACCCGGTAGGTTTGGGAATCTACTTTACGTACCCCTCCCTAACGCGGATGAGCGTGCTTCGATTCTTAAAGCTATAACAAGGAAGAAGCCCATAGATCCTAGCGTTGATCTGGATGGTATAGCAAAGATGGGATGTGAAGGTTTCAGCGGAGCTGATCTTGCTCACTTGGTGCAAAAGGCTACATTCGTGGCAGTGGAGGAAATAACAAGCACCAGTGAAGATGATGATGAAGATGTTACAGATTTAACAAAGTGTACCATCAAGATGACTCATTTCGAGCAAGCCTTGTCCTTAGTATCACCATCTGTGAACAAACAGCAACGAAGATACTACGAGGAGCTTTCAAAAAAGCTCCAAGAAAGCATAGGAAGGAAGGATTATATATTTGAGATATATAAGAAAGGTTTTGTTATGTTACAATGTTTTTATTTTAGGTTTTGTTACAATGTTTTTATTTTATTTTGGCTTGATAAAATACAACAAAGGTTTTGGTATGTATACTTATGATAAATTTTGTATAGCCAAGATAATAATGCGAAAAACGGCGTCGTTTTCTCTTAAAATAAATAAGGCACGTGCTCTTTACTTGTCCTTCGTCCTCTCCATTATTTTTACAGCGAGAATAATATTCTTTGGAGCTTTTTTAACCTTGTTGCGAAGACTCAGGCTCAGGCTCAGGCTCGGAGGTGCTCAGTCTGATCTGCGATTCTTATTTTTGTGTTGTCCTTGCGTAATTGGTACATCTCTTGGGTGTTAGGCTCTCAATTTGATTTTACGTTCTGAGTTTTCGATAATCTGATCGAATCTGGAAATCGTAGGATTAGATTATGAAGGAACCTGAAATTTTTATGGTTTTCTAACAGCGAGTTCCATTGTTGACAACGAGATTCTCTAGTTAGTTTCCACAAGTTCCAATTAGATAGAAAACGATTTGTTTTGTTTTTGATTTGTAAAAGTTTCCTTCTTTCACTGGAATGAATGATCACTTCCTTTAATGGAATTGAAGATCTTCATACGGCCTAATCCTATTTTTTATCTTCCGATTTTGATAGTCTGATTCATATTTTTTCGTGTGTAGATTGCATAGTTGTTGTTCTGCTCAGATGGCAGTCCGCTACTGGACAGCCCTGTTTCTAGTGTTGCCATGCCTTTTCAGTATTTCTAATGCTAGTGCTGGCGATGCTGATCCAAGTTACAGGTATTATAAGTTAATTCACTTTCCTTAGGATTTATACATAACTTATCTTACTTGCTTTGATATATTAGAATTTGTGTTCAAGATAAGCATGTATCTTTTATTAAGTTTATAGCGTGAACTTGGTTTAGTAGCCAGGATGTTAGCAGTCTTTTACTCATGGACGTTATGAATGAATATATCTGGCAATTTCGTATCAGGTCATGTGTTTCAGAATGTGAGGTTAGCGGTTGTGTTGGACAAGAGTGCTTTCCCCAGTGCAATTCTTCATCCAGTGGTGCTCCATGGTACATCCAAGAACCTCTGTATCTACAATGGAAACAATGGGGTTGTCAAGGTGATTGCCGTTATCAGTGTATGGTTAATAGAGAGGGAGAACGAGAAACTCTTGGTCAAGCCCCGGTCAAATACCATGGTAAATGGCCCTTCAAGCGTGTACTTGGGATTCAGGTTTGTTTATTTCTTTCAGTCACTTCTGGATTTCTGGTTGTTTCCATTAATCAGATTGAGCATGATTTTTGACTTTACCTTGTTCTTTGATAGGAGCCTGCTTCTGTTGCTTTCTCCGTGCTCAACCTAGCAATGCATTTCCATGGTTGGCTTTCCTTTTTCATTACGCTGTACTACAAATTGCCTCTGAAACAAGATAGAACAGCTTACTATGAATACGTTGGTTTGTGGCATATCTATGGTCTCCTATCCATGAACTCGTGGTTCTGGAGTGCTGTTTTCCACAGCAGGTAAATCATCTACCCATTACTTTTTTCATACACAATCTGCTTCATCTATCATATGATTTTCTAGTAATCCGTCCCCATGGTTCTCAGGGATGTTGACCTCACAGAGAGGTTGGACTACTCATCAGCAGTAGCCGTTCTTGGATTCTCACTTATCTTAGCCATCTTAAGAACCTTTGATGTTCGGGTTGAGGCTGCAAGGGTCATGGTATCCGCTCCAATACTAGCTTTTGTAACCACCCACATACTATACATCAACTTCTACAAACTCGACTATGGTACGCTACAAACTCTTTCACCTATCTGAAACCGAGTCAATATTTTTTTGGGTGAATTTCACTGGTTTTGAATGTTGTTTACAGGTTGGAACATGATTGTGTGTGTGGCAATGGGAGTCTCTCAGCTTCTCCTATGGGCAAGATGGGCCGCTGTCTCGAGCCATCCATCTAATTGGAAACTTTGGGTGGTTGTGATTGCTGGAGGCTTAGCCATGCTTCTAGAGATATATGATTTTCCTCCATATGAAGGCTACTTTGATGCTCACTCGATCTGGCATGCCGCCACAATTCCCCTTACCATTCTGTGGTGGAGCTTCATCAGAGACGATGCTGAGTTTAGAACTTCCACTCTCCTCAAGAAATCTAAAACAAAGGCAAAGTGAGTCGCCAAATTTCACAAGGTTTTCAATTCGATTGCACGATTTCTCTTAGACCACATAAGCATTGGGGAAAAAAAAAACAAAAGGAATGGATTCAAATATCAAGAAGGCAGAGTCTTTTGTTTAAAGCTAGCTGGTCTGGATTTAGTGACACAGGTTTCTTCAGTTTTTTTCCAATGTTGTTTATACGTGAACTATTGAATTTGCTTTGAGCCTTTCCGAATTTTGCCTTTGCCTTAAGTTTGGTCAATTGAGATTTTGATGTCATTTGCTCATTCATACAAACTCATGCCAAAATCGTTTTGAAATCAGACTTTTGTCAATATTTTTGAGACAATCTTGTGATATATATGATCGTGTACAAAAGTTTGAATCTACAAAATAAGTTTTTTAAGCCCACCAATTTTGAGTCTTCTCTTTCATCAATCCGCTATTTGAGATACGACCTGCATGGATCAGACGAGACATATAATGAGAAATAGCCCAACAAAATTATGTGTCGGATATAGAGACAAAGCTGAAGGATTCCTACCTGAGTAATCAAAGGTTTTGCACAATCTTCCCACTCTGTAGCCCATCGACCCGAAGAACCAGTCTCCATTGCACCCGCTTTAAGCGACATTAGTGCATCACAGTTCCGGGGAAAACCCTTGAAGAGAATCTGTTCAGAAAAACAGGGCACAAGAACATTACTACTAGTGTAGATTAGGTGAAAAGTGGCTTTAAAAGAAAGAAAAGTTACTAACTAATAATTGATCTGCTAATTCCGTTGAAGACGAAAACAAGAGTCCGTTCTTCCCATCCTTAACGAGTTCTTGAATGCTTCACAAAAGTTCAAGGTTTAAGTATTATAGTCTTTGTTCGTGAAAGTATTGAAAGTCGCTGATTATTTACCATGAGTAGGAAACCGAGCAAACTGGGAGGCCACATCCAAACATATCAACAACCTAAAACGCCAAACATCCGTAACAAGTTGACAGAAGGGAAAATCAAACCTAAGTCTTTACCTTATTAGCACATATGGGCTCTAATTATAATGGACTTACCTTCATGGGAAGGTCTAAACCTGATGACGAAGTGTGTAGGCAAACACCAAGATCTGCAGAACCTAAAAGCAATGGATAATCTTCAGCTGCAAGCCACATTGTACGGAATGCCACATGTTTGAGGTTTAATCGTTTAATTTTCTCCTCGTACATTTCCTTTTCAGGTCCTTTGCCTTCATGGACAGTATAGATAGCTCATGATCAAAGACAAAACAGCAAAAATTTGTTGTGTTCTAAACAAAAACGAAACCATCTTTACCTGTAATGATGAACAACAAATTGGGATAAAGGTGTTGCTCTTCTGAAATTTCAGCTGTATCACTTCCTTTTAATCTTGCAGCAACACGCCGATCATACATCACTGCAGCTTCCAATAGGATACCAAAATTTTCATCAGGGGTCCTGAAAATTTCATGTCTAGTATTCAATGTCACGGAAGGCTGGTGTCACAAGAGTAGTGAACAAACAATGATGAGGTGTCCTCACCAGCTTGTACTGCTCACAACAAGAGCTGGTCTGTTTTGCTTCAGCGAGATGTCCGCATTGTTTTTGGTAGTAAAAAGGGTTTCATTAAACTCTTGATTCTCCAACTCTAAATTTGAATTACAAGATTGGGCATCAGAACAAATGGAGAAGCTGAAAAGGAATCAAAAGATGAACTTTTAATTTAAAGGGGATACCTCCACTGATGAAATCATACACGCCAATTGGATGGCAAAGATCTTTCTTCACTCGGCAAAACAACTAAAGAAGTAACAAAAATTTACATTGCCCTCGATACAGTACTCTCTACCCAGAGTGAAAGTGACTGATAAAAACAATCTAGGATGGAAGAAACAAACAGCTAACCTCGTGCCTTTCTTCAAGCAAAGCAGGGCGGAAAAACTCAGGAGGCTGATCATATAAAACTTTGGCTCTGTTTCAGAACATTATTTCATACGCAATCAGAATCACATAACTTTCTTTACTTCAGAAATGTTACAGGTTACAATCTATGAGATATTCCATCTCACCTCACTCCCCAATTCTGATCCAGTTCATGTTGCATTGCTTTTGTCACACATAGCGAACCTGTTGCCATCTTTCCATAATGATTCTCAAACCTAAATCATCCTAATCTTATTATTCCACCCTTAGAGATAAAGAAGTTCCAGAGATCGTTTAAGCAACTGGTTGAAATACATACCAGCGGTATAAAAATACAAGCAAATTGTTTCTTCCTAAAGACAATGCCAACAACGTATATCCAAAATTATGCCAATCTACAACAAACGCTGCACGTCTCCATGAGCTCGCCCACTTAACAGCAATTAGGGTTGGAACAGAAGGAGGATTCTGCAGAAATAACTACGTGTAACTTCTACAAATTCTGCAAGAATATAGAATTTACTGGAAATTTTTAAAGTGAAAACGATAAAGACTTTTACCTGGACCAAGAAAATGTCAGGCGCTGGTACTTTTACGAAAAGAAACCAGAGAAGCATTGTAAACTGAATAAATGCCTTGAGCAAGAGAGTAACAGGGTAAAGTATCTTCGGCAAGAGCTGAAGGAATCGAGGCTGCGCCTGTTTAATCCCCCAAAAAAACAAGAAACTGATGATCATGAATCTACAGATTTACTAGTAGCTAGCTTATATAGAGGATTTGATTGTAGCATACCATTGTATGGATGTGGATTGATGGATGATTTAGAACAGCTTCATGGGGTATAGAACCTATTCATGAATGTTAAGAACATTTAAACAATGCATTCTGATTCACAAGAACACTGAGTTAGGAATCCTTACCTCCATATGAAACAATGTCCACTTGAAACGATGCCTGCAGTTTTATGTGACAAGCAGTGTATTGATACATAAACTAAATCCAATAAACTAAGGTATTAAAATAAACTCAAAAATCGAATCAACTGAGGTGATTAGGATTTGACCAAATGCAACATTAATAAAATGAACCTGACGAGCAAGAGAAAGAGCGTGATATTGCATCCGAGGACTTCGACCAAGATCTCCAAGTACCACTACACAAGCCCTTCCTCTTTTCCCCATCTTCACTAAAATCTCATCACAGAGTTAACCATTAGTATACTATGTCGAGCTCACGATCATGTGATTTTTTTAGTCAGACTCTACTGATCCATAGGAAACTAGGGTTACAAACAAATTCAAAGAGAGAACACGAACAAAAATCTCAGAAAACAAGATCAAGCAATCGTTGAATCAAATCTTACCGGTTCTCCCAGATCTCGTCGATATTGCTCCGGGCAAAATTTTCCGATGAAGCGGAGGAGAAAGAGTTACATTAATGAAAAAAAAACACAAAATTGGGCCCTAAAAAGAATTTGGGCCATGAGTTACAAGCCCATGTCTTATAGTTCTGTAAAGGAACAAAGAGTCACGTGTCTGTCACATGTTTTGATTATCTGACGGCGAAAGAAGGAGGACTTCGTATTCACGGCGAAGGCGCCATCGACGGCGAAGTTATGATTCGTTCCTTAAATCACAGAGGAGGTTTCTGAGATTGTGTGACGCTAATGAATCGGAAGGATGATAATCATTCAGGTAACTCACTCATTTTCGATTTTCAGTCTCATAAAAACATTATAGTATAGTACTCCTATCTATGAATTTGGTTTCTCAAAAAATTTGTGACTTTTGGGTCATTCAGGAGAAGTTGCTCGCACTGTGGTGGAGTTTTTGGAAGTAGCCATCACAATGATTGTATCCCTCGAAGGTTTTTACCCATCTGGTGAGTAAAGAGCAATGGATTGTGTTTTTCATTTTGATTTGCATCCATCCCCAAAGTGATTGATTGATTTGATCATCTTGTGTGTTGTGAAGCGGCATTTGAAAGGCGGAGATATATGAATGTTGTGGTACAAAGAGCAAGGCATCCTGAGCTACGCGACTATATCCACTCTGCTGCTTCTGGGCTACTTCCTTTTATTGAAAAGGTGTTAAGTCATATCAATTCCAGTATTATCATAATAGAATATCACATGAACAGTGTTTGTTGTTGCTCACTGAAACTTCAGGGTCTTGTTGAGAGAGTAGCAGTCATATTTTTCAGTGAGGATAATGTTCCTGTGGAGAGATTCGTCTTTAAGCTCACAATTAACACGTCTTGCGCTGCTTTAGTAGAAGAGTGTCAGTTGGAGTTCGCGCTTAGGTCCTTCTTAGTCAAGCTTTCCGTTTCAAAATCCCTTGTCAAGCCTCTTCCTCAAAGTATATATATGTTTATGTATACATTTCTAGCTCCACCCTTTTTTTTACTTCTTATTCGCCATATTCTCTGTTCTTAGAGCAATGTTTCCCACTCGAAAACAGATTGTAGATGGGAGGTAACGGCTTATCTGAGGTCACTTCCTGAAGTGGGTTCAAGCAAAGAAGGAGAGCTATGGATTCCAACAGACACAAAACAGTGGCAGAAGCCACCAGTTATAACGCCTGTCAAGTCTTTGAACAGCGAGCCACTCTGTTTGCAGCTTTACTTGGAACACCCAAATTTCTCTGAACCACAACCTTGTCATGCCCAATGATGTCTCAGGAAATGCACTCCATGAGCCATAAGTCAGGTAACACACGAGCTTGGGGGCGCAGTTGGACACAATTTCTATGCAAAGATGCATTATTGTTTTGTATTATTTACTCCCATTTGTTTTTGCAGGGTGTGAAGTTGAAGGAGGGCCATCGTTGAATAAGGACCATTTGTTAACAAATTCCAAATATGCATTTAAAACATGTTTGAGATTGTGAAGTCAAATGCATATATGGCATTAATTAACGATGAAGATGAAGACTTCATTCCAAAGATATTAAAGTACCATACTGTATGTATTAATCTCGCTCACATCCTCTCTCGAGTAGATGCAGAAAATAGTACAGTGATGTAATAATTCATATTATATATAGAACATCTTGCGGAGTGCTCCATATAAAATACGATGTTATGTAGCTCAAGTTAGGATTTCAGCAGTAAATTTTGAAAATCGTTTTCCCCTGTGTGAAAATATGATATTTTGTTGTTGTTGGTGTGATTAAGAGAAAAACGTAAAGAGTATAGGAGAAGAAGGTCCGTATTTGTTGGTGGAAGGAACCTTTATAGTTGATGCTACTAATTTCTTCCGTTAACTTAATCAACTAATTTGTTGTGTATTTGATATATAGTTTATGTGACATGTATAATCTTAGTGAAGGAGCTATTCTTCGAGAAGACTGAATATATTAATTAAATACTTTTAAATGGACAAGTCAAAATATCACTGCAAGATCTAATGGGAGATCCATACATAAAAGAAGATTAAAACATCCAACACTACAAAAGCCACAACTCTCATTTGGTCTCTGCTAAACATTGTATCTGTTATAAGAAAAGAGGGCGAGACAGACGATAAAGATAAGGTTGTTGAAGAGAGCTACAAGAAGACTCAAAGCTTTTTTTTTATAACACTTTTACTACCTTTAAGTTTTGCGAGGTGGAGGTGGAGGTGGCGGCGGTGAACTGCTGCTGCTGCTGTTACTGCTGCTTCTTTTTCCTCTCAGTGGCCTAAACATACCCAACAACAACAACAACATTTTTTCTTTGATGATTAGACAAAATTATTCACGGAATCTTTAAACCAATTCTAATCTGTCTTTGTATGATCACAGTCTCATTAACTAATCAGATCCAACATAAGCAAAAGTTTTATTTGCTACCATATCTTAAGCTTCGGTATCTAATTGCCCGGAGCTATCTACGTACGAACTCAAGATTTCAACATAGTGTAGGTTTCAGATGTTTATGGTGTCTTTTTTTTTATCACGAACTAGAGTAACCTAGTCTCACTACATATAACTTAACAGTGGAGCTTTTTTACTAATGCATGCCACAGACTAAGGTGTTCCCAGTTTAAGAAGAGGAGAGGACTAGTCTTAAGACAAAGAAAGTGTTTACCTTCTAGGGCTGCGGCTTCTTGAAACCTTCCTAGGAATCTGCAAGTTTTTATAATGCACACAGTATAGAGAATTAAAACACATAACTCCACAAGGCACCAACAATTTTATAGCTAAAGAGGGATCTGCAACAGCCCCTTACCCTTCTGGGACTTGGTGAACTGGAGTAAGAAGATGACCTCCCTCGTCTCCCAGCTGGACCTCGTCCCCTGCTTACAATCAAAGACATAATTACACCACTAATGATTGGAAAAAGTAGGATGCTGGGGTATACTCAGTAATTATGCAAGGCTCAAAAACATGTTATGAATCTTATATCATTATATTTACTATCTTAGCTACTCCTCTGAAACAAAATACAATCAAGGAGACACCGAAGATAACCGTGGTAAAATTTTAAATGAGTTCAAACATACCTGCGGGGTGAGATGGACCTTGAACGAGAGCGACCAGCTCTACGAATTGGGGATCGGCTACGCCTGCGGATTGGGGATCTTCTGAGAGGACTGCGTACTCTCCTTGCAGGTGACCTGAAACACGCCCAATACAAATCATATATATAAAACTGCACATTTCTCAAGATCTAATTTACTGAGTACTATAATCTCTAAAGCTGTAATTCCTATCATCCAATTACTACAGCCGTAGTTAGGGTACCACAAAAGAATTACCTTCTCCTTAGAGGAAGAGGAGACCGTCTTCGAACAGGACTGCCACGAATTCTTCTAGGGGAACCCCTGTTCACAGATAAAAATGGTGAGCTCTCAATTCTAAAAACATCACACATATCATATGGTGCCACAGCTAACCTTGGAGGAGATCTATATCGTCTTGGAGGGGGAGAAGATGGAGAACGGCCTCTAGATGGCGATGCTGGCCTGCGTCTAGGTGGTGTATCACCACGACGGCGGATAGGAGATCCAGGCCTCCGGCGAGGGGGAGAATCAGGCAATCGCCTAGGTGATGCGCCTCTCCTCAGTGGAGGTGATCTCCTCCTTGGAGAAAGTACTGTTTTCCGTTGCGGAGATGCTAAGCACATATAAATCATAATCATTGACACAATACAAATCATGGACTACAACAATAACAAAAAAAAAAACGTAGACTTACTATCTCTTGGGCGCCTGGGACCATCTTTCTCAATTTCAGCACCGGCATTATCAGATTTTGATGCATCTCTCTTTGGTGCACTTGAGACAGGTTTAGGGGGTGGAGATACTTTGCGACGAGGTGGTAGTGTGAAACTTGCTTTAACAACATTTCCATCAATTTGGCCCTGCGTTAAGTACAAAAAAAAGTTTGCATAAATCTTCTCAGCAAATATGTTAAGTACAGAAATATAGCAGTTCGTATCTGGAAAGAGACGTACACCATCCATGAACAGCTGCGCTTTCTCAGCATCAGCTCTTGCCTTGAATTCAACATAGGCATGTCCTCTTGGAAGATTAACCTATTAAAATAGAAAAGATATATGAGCAACTTTCATAACAAGTGATACCAGTAAACAAAAGAGAGTAAAGAAATAGCAACTTACAGCTCGATCTATCGCAAGTTCCACATGTATAACTTCACCAAAGTTGCCTAAAAATTCAAAAAAACAAGCCATTAATAACATAAAGAGTTAAGACTTAACATCTTCGCCAAGCAAACTAGTCATCCAAAATAAAGTAATGACAATGCTAGTAATGGGTGATGACCTATACACTACTGATCAAAGTTGAGGCGGCCCTAAAGCACTGGTTTAGTAGGTTATGGTGTAATAAAATCAGAACAAGACAAAAGACCAATCAACATACCAAAAATTTCTTTGAGATGGCCTTCGTTCACATTCCTACTAAGAGAACCAATATGGAGGACAAGAGATTCTTGAGTAGGAGCAGCTTTCCTGAAACCATAATTAGATTGTAAAGTCAGCAAAACTGAGCATCTGAAGAAAGCATGAATTATGTGCACGAGACAGGAGTTTCGAGATTACTTAGAAGGTGATGAGGCTCCTTTAGATTGTGGAGGAGGAGAGCGACCTCGCCTAGCAGGTCCAGCAGGACTGCAAGAAAGAAAATATTTATCAGAACATCAATGTCACGATTAGATATATATATATAACCCAGAAAAATAGGTCAAATTGCAACAGCCTCCGTTCTTACAAACTTCTTCTTCCCACAACAAGGATGAAAGCCAGGAATCAAATTGGAAATTGGAAAAACTTTGGAAGAAAACCAAACCTTTTTCCACGGCGTGGAGGACTACGACTCCCAGAACTGACGCTCCGGGAAGGAGATGAAGATGAAGAGAGCGATCTAGAACGGGAGCGGGAGCGCGAAAGAGACCTAGAGGGACTCGAACCAGAGCGGGAACGGGATCTGGAGCTGGAACGAGAAGAAGAGCCAGACAAGGAAGGGGAACGACGGCCACGACTTAGTTTCGCCATTGGCGATATCGACGACGCAACTAGCGAAACCTTGCTTCAAAACCCTAGCGGATAAAAAAAAAAGATTAGAGGAGAGAGGAAGGAGAGACTGTCAATTTTTTTATTATGTGGTCCTTTTTTTTTTTTTGCGCACTGTGGATTTATTTACACAACTAACATTATAATCCGCGAGATGACACGTGACAGGTTTTTATTTGCTTAATGTTGAATAAAGGGATTTTTAGCATTTGTTAAGAAATTTAAACCATAAAATTCCAAGTTAAAAATTACTGCCATGAAACACTAAACAAAGATAATCCGTGTCGAAAAAAAAAAAAAAAATGCTCTGTTCTCTCTCCTTCGAGACTTGTCCTTTATGGCGTCTTTTGGGTCTAGTAACTGCTCTTATTTTCTCTGACGAAGCAATTGTCCACCGACATATTCCCAACGGAGTAATTTGCAGGCTTCCCCATGATAAGGTTGAGAATCATTTTAAACGAATTGATTCCATTTGCTTCCCTTCTACCAATCAAAACCTTTTTTTCCCTAAAATTTCAGATATCGAAATCTATCAAAATATTTCAGAAATTTGGAGAACTATTTCAATTTCGACTTGGAAGAAGAAGAAGCAAATATGGATAAATTTTTCTCTCGTCCATTGTCCCTCTCAACAGAGGTGTTATCTTCCGTTCGATGTTGATTCGTTTACTCGTCTAACCATTGGCGGTGTTCTTCCGGTTACATCCGGCGTTGTCTTTCCCATGGATTCATATTCCATCGGCCGTTGTTTCATACTTATGCAAATTAAGGGGCAAATCCTAACGGCTTTGCTTTGGAAGAAACCACCATGGAGAATAGTACGAGATCTTGGTTTTGGAATCGTACTTGCCTCCATTATCAGTGCACATGAGGTTAGTAATTTACCATATATATGGCATTCCAAAATAGAACCAGTGCAACAATTATATGGATGTTGGAGAGACACACTGATATTGGAGGCTAGGAGTAAGGGATATTTATATGAAAAGCCGGTCAGAAAATATTTATCATTATGTCGACAATCATGGATATTATCTACAATCAAGAAAGATGTCATTTCTTGGTACAAGAGATGGCAATATGTATATGGTTTGCGATGTAACAGATGGATCGCAACTACTGATTTTCGAAGAAATTATTGGAGTTTCATCAAAAAGATGATAGCCAGAAAGAGAAGATCGAAGACGAAAACGAAGAAAGAAAATAACCGAGTTATTACTCTGTTAGCATATAAGTCTTACCTAGTAAAAGAAGCAGCGTTTAATTTTGCTTTTTCGATTATTTTGTTTTACTTTACTATTGGTTATATATATATGTTTATGAATAACTATGTATTTTCTGATTCAAGATAATAAAATCAGATGTTAAAAAAAAAAAAATATATATATACTGCCATGAATATTATTTTTATGGCTTTTTTACAAATGAAAAAAATACGCTTTAGTTGAATTTAAAATATCAAAAAACTAGTAACTCATAATTAAAACTTAACCACTTGTTTGAGAATGTTCTAATTAATTTAACAATGGTGCTAATCTCTTTGTACACAGTACACACCACCAACTAAATTGGCTTACATTCGTAGTTTCTAATAAAAAGATTATGGTCGGTTTAATGTAATAAAAAATATAATTAAAGGATTTTTAATATTATTTTTTAATGAATAAAAAAATAAAGGAAGATGATGATATGTAAATATCGTTTTCAAGTTGCTGCTCCTTTTTAACATATAAAAAAAGCTGGCAACCGCCCAACCCCACCCCACCTCCTCTTTTTCTCTCAAATAAATTTTTGTTTTTTCTTCGTCAGAATTATTCAATTTATCATTGCCTCCTCCTCCTCCTCCTCCTTCTCAATCACAAATTTCTCCAATCTCGCTATCTTCTCTTCCCATCTAGGGCTCTTCTTCTCCTCCTCGTCCCTGGAGCCTAACAAAACTCCAGGAACCCACCCAATCTTGCCTCAAGTCACAAAAAGTTCGATCGTGAACCGATCTTCTCAGTTCTGCTACATTTACGATTTACGAATCGTAATTTTGAAATTCGTTTGGGGATATTTCTGGTTTTATTTGTCGATCACGACTTGTTAAAGAACGCTAGTAGGGGTTAAAAAGATTTAACTGAAGATTTTGGATTGATGTGGGTAAAGCTCTATAGATTATGAACGGTCTTGGCTCTGGGAGTAGTATCGAACAAGCTTCCCAATCCATGGATCTTAAGCAGATTGGAGATAATTCTACAGGTTTTATTCTGTTTTCTCATGTTTACTAATGCTCTTTTGAGTTAAGTTTGCTTTTGTTTGGTCTTCAATGGTTTACAAGTAGTTTCTAATATTGCTCTTATTATGAATTTGGAAAATAAGATGATATGTTGTCGATCCAACCCTAGAGTTCAAATAATGCTTGCTTCTCATGAATGTTGATTGATGGTTTCTTTGGTGCAGGTGTCTTCGATGCATCTCAGTATGCTTTTTTTGGTAACCATGTTGTTGAGGAGGTTGAGCTGGGTGGATTGGAAGACCAAGAAGAGGATTTACCCTTAGCTGGAAAAGAAGAAGATTTTGCCTTTGATAAGGAAGAGGTTTGTTCTAACACCATCTCTATCTTTTCCATGTCTCCTTGTTGAGAGTTCAGGGGAATTTGTGGTGTTTTTTTTTTTTTTTTTTGGGATTCATCTGCTGGTGTCTCATAAGATTCTCCCCAATCTATGCAGGCTGAAGTTTCTAGAACTCTTTTTGACGCTGATGATCTTGCTAGTACATTTTCGAAGGTCAGCTTACATATGCCCAGCGAATGTTCTTACTCTCGTGTCGTAGCTTTTTCTTTCCTTTTGCTCGATCCAGACTTGTTAATTTATGCTTCAAACAGGAGAAGATTTCATTGAAGCTTATAATAATCTGAAGATTTTTTGTTTTTTCTTGTTACAGTTGAATAGGAATCCTGAGAAATATAGGAGCACGGTACCCGTAGCTGGTAACGGTTCAAGACAGAGTGAGTTCTTATGTGCACTGGTTTTTAACTCAAAACTCTTTACATTAGAATGGAAATTTGATTATCGCATACTGTCTGTAGACCTTGTGTCAGGGTTTCTCTATGGTGAACTTAAAACATTTCTATTTTACCATATTATTGTATGGGTATGATCTATTTAATTGTGTAAATAGCTTTAGATTTATGGTGCGACAAGTTCTTAGCCCATTATTTCTCCTCCGGCCATGCATTATTTCTCCTCTGGTGTCTCATAAGATTTCATTTATGCTCTTTGTTTACATTTTACTGAATTTGTAATTCACCCTTTTATCATTCATCTTTTCCCCCAGATTATGTTGGTAATGGGTGGAACCATAGGGAGGAGTTGCCAAATCGGTATAACCAGCAAAGTTCAGACTCTGAGGCCATCCAAGATGACATAAGGTGGCCATCACAGCCTTTTCCTACTCCAAATCTTGTTGAGCAAAGAAACCTGCATAGAGCAACATCATATCCTGAACCACAGCATCAACAGCCCCCATACCAGCATCAACAACAATTTTCCAGCGAACCGATTCTTGTGTCAGATCAGCATGTAGGCCCTCATATGGGATCGCCATTTCCAAGTTCTCATCCTCAGTTGGTTGGCATGCATCATGAATCACCGCAACACACTGGAAACATGCCTCAACTGCGACCTTCTCTTCTCGTGAACAATCGCCCCTCAGCTCAGTGGATGAATCGCCAAAATATGTTTCCTGGGGACAGTTCTGGGATCATGAACAATATGTTACCACAACAGCAGTTATCTCATCAAAACGGTTTGATGCCGCAACAGCAAAGGATACCTAAGATGCAGGTTCCTCAGAGTAGGTTACTACATCCGATGCAGCCTCACGGGCATTTGCCAGGAATGCAGCCTCAACCATTTAACTCCCACCTTTCTCGATCAGCGTCCTCGGGCAGTTATGATGCAATGCTTGGGTTTGGTGATCAGAGGGAAGCAAGACCAGGATCGGGTCAGGGGAACAGACACAACATGCGCTTTCCTCAACAGGGTTTTGATGGTGGGCTTCAGAGGAGAAATAATGCATGGCCTCCTTTCCGGTCTAAATATATGACAGCTGATGAAATAGAGAACATCTTGAGAATGCAGCTTGTAGCTACACATAGCAATGATCCTTATGTAGATGATTATTACCACCAGGGGCGTCTTGCTAAGAAATCTGCTGGCGCCAAACTGAAGCACCATTTCTGTCCGAATCATTTAAGAGACCTTCCATCTCGCGCACGTACTAACAATGAGCCCCATGCATATCTTCAGGTTGATGCTCTTGGTAGAGTTCCTTTCTCTTCGATCCGCAGGCCTCGGCCTCTGCTTGAAATGGATCCTCCAAATTCAAATAAATCTGGTAATCTGGACCAGAAAGATACAGACAAGCCCCTTGAACAAGAACCAATGCTTGCAGCTAGGGTGATTATTGAGGAAGGTCTCTACCTCTTCCTCGAGGTAGATGATATTGACCGATTCTTAGAGTTCAATCAACTCCCAGATGGTGGAAACCAGTTGAGGCAAAAGCGACAAGCTCTGTTGGATGGGCTTGCAGTGTCATTGCAGCTTGTTGACCCACTTGGTAAAAACGGGCAAAACAGTGGGCTTGCATCTCAGGATCTTGTCTTTCTAAGGATCACCTCCCTTCGAAAGGGCCGGAAGCTACTCACAAGGTACCTCCAGCTTCTTTTCCCCGGCAGTGATCTAATGCGAATCGTCTGCATGGCTATTTTTAGACACTTAAGGTCTTTGTTTGGAGTGAGATCATCAGATGCCGAAACCACAAAAACAACAATCAAACTTGGAAAAGTTGTCGCGTTATGCATTCACACCATGGATCTTGGACCCGTAAGCGCTTGTCTAGCAGCAGTTTCTTGTTCTTCCGAGCACCCACCACTTCGCCCTTTGGGTAGCCCTGTTGGAGACGAGTCTACTATTATACTGAAAACTGCACTCGATAGAGCTTCCGAGCTTCTCAGTGCTAACAATTACAACAACGCAGGCATGAATCTGTGGCGTGCTTCCTTTGATGAGTTCTTTAACTTACTGATGAAACACTGCATAAGCAAGTACGACAGTATAATGCAGAACCTGAATTCGCAATTGTTACCACACTTTGCCACAGAGATGTCTGACGCTGCTGCACAAGCTATTGTCAGGGAAATGCCTATCGAGCTTCTACGTGCAAGTTTCCCGCACATTAGTGATGAGCAAAAGAGAATACTTTTGGAATTCTTGAAGCCTGGTAGCCAGAAAATCGGATAAAAACTATAAGTACAACATGGAGCAGAAATAGTTAGCAACTGAGAAATAGTATCCTACTTTTTCTTCCACTAGTGGTTCTTCTTTCTTTGATTCTCTATTTTTGTGTGACGATATGAATGATGTAACCGAAGCAGGAGAAGTTAGGGTTGGCGTGTACAGAGAAAGATCTGAAGCTTGTTTTTATCCATAAGATAGGCAATAAAGATGACAGTTACTACTTTCTGTGCATGTTTATCTCACAAAGGTTTCGATTTTTTACTCGGAAATCAATAAATCTTTTTCACATGTGTTTTGAGTATTTCTCTTTTGTTATTCATTCAAATGGTTCCTAAACGAATATAGGGTAATAAATATTTTGCTACGAGTGTTTGTCTTCATCTTTTGTCACATAAGTTGTTGATATTGTAAATTGTTTTTGCCCTTGTTACAGACAAACCTAAAAGCAATTCTCAAAACAATGAATCTTAGATTGAATCAATAACATCAAAGCCATTAAGGTTAATCATACCAAAATATTCTTCAATTCTTGCAAAACTTTTTTATTATCATCATGGTGTTTGAAAGTGTCCATCGTTTTACAATATACGAGAAGAGAATTCAGAAAAGATTAACAATATTATTTTATAACTAGACGAAAAGGTTCATCATATGTGTGGAGTACAATGTCTCAGACAATTCATAAAGCCAGAAACTTCAAAGGAGAAAATCAAAACTAAAAAGCAAAGATTCCCAAGAACGCAACATACTACTTAAGAGCTTCAGTGAGATGGAAAAGCTTCCTACCAATCAGTAGTTCATAAAGTCAAAAGCTAAATCTAACTCATTGTCCAGAATGTTGATGGTTCCTGATCCTGCTTGAACGCCTCACAGGTGTTATCATCTCTTTCTCTTTGTCACCACTTCTCTTTTGTATCTTCTCGTATGTTGTGAAACTCCCATATGAAACAGTGCCTATGGAGTATTCTGATGCCGAGGAAGCCATGGATTCGCCGCTATGATTACTCTTCTTGCCTCCTCCTCCGCTTTGATATTCTTTAAGATCATCTCTGTTGTTGCTGCAGCTGTGTAATGATTTGTTCTTACTGAAACTGAAGCTCATCTCAGAAGGGAATGATGATACCTCTCTTTCTCTATCATCACCAACTTCTTCTTCTTCTTCCTTGAAATTAAGTGAAGAAAGCCTTTCTTTGATCAGATTCTCTACTGGCACGTGCTCAACAGTTGCAGAGACTGTTGTTGGTTCACAATCTTCACGTTGTTGCATCTTCACTGGTTTTGTCATCTTCTTTGCTAATAAGAAACCAGCTGCTGCTGCTGCTGCAAGTAGAACCATCACAGTCGAAAACACGACTACCGCTTTCTTCTGATTACTCAACGCAATTCCCTCCGAACCTGCATCATTAACAGACTCACCAAACCCACTCTCTTCTTCTACTTCATTACCATCATGTTCTACATCTGTAACTTCTTCTGAAACACCGAAGCTAATTTCTCCAACACCTTCTTCTTCTGATACAGTTTCAGCATTGCCTACTTCTGTTTCTTTTTGCTGATGACCACTGATTGTAGCAGACTCCACATCATCATGCTGGTGGTGTGCATTGGATTCAGATTCTTCCATGTTCTTCTCATCGTTGTGGGTAAATCCAGTTTCAGATTCGTGACCTTCCTCGATGTTCTTCTGGTCATTTTCTTCATATTCTCTCTGCCGTTCAACAACTTCAGTTTCCTGGCCACCTTTGCCTTCTTCAGAAAGAGGTTCTGAATATATTTCACCTCCATTCACCTTGTTCTCAGCCTGCTCATCATATTCAAGACTGAATTCGCCACTGGTCTCCGGTTCTTCTTCAGGTTCCTGATGACCAACAATTTCTTCTTCTATATCCATTTCTGAGCTCCAGTCTTGGCTATCAACTAAGAACCCATCAACACTGATTTCACCACCAGTTGTCTGAAAAACAGAATCAGACAAACTTTTATCATCCAAAAGATTTGTCAAATTATGAAACTGAAAAGGACCATATCCCTCTTCCTCTCGTAGACTTGAGATCAGCTTATCAATATACACAAGAGATGATTCTGCGCACATCCTCAGCTTTTCACCCAACTGCTCAAAGCTCTCGCTTGCAGACATTACAATCTCTTTTGGGATGTGGAACTGATAGAAAGGTGAACCTTCAATGATGCTTGGTTGAGTAAATGCCACCGAAGAAACCAGCAACACATACGCCACACCAAGAACCATAATCCAACCAAGCAGCTTGGACATCTTGAAACGAGACTGTTTTGAAACCTGGTGAGTTTCTTCTTCAACGCTTTCACACACCACATCTACTTCTTTATCACTCTCTGCTGCTTCCAAACACTCTTCACCATCGACATCTAGAATCTCCTCTGTCTCTGCTTTTACTGCAACTTCTTGAGAATCAACTTCCTCTTCTTGCTGGCTATCCTCTGCTGACAAATCAGTCTCAGAAGAAGAGCTGAAAAGCTCCTCTAGCTGCTTGCACTCATTGAAACGAATTCTTGGATTCGGCTTGTAATGAAGAAACTGAGGCCTTGGTGACAAGTAGTTCTTCTTCGGATCATAAGGTGCCACCATAGGATCCACTTCATGAGACTCAAACACAGGGAACGTGTATGGAACAGAAGGAGGAGGAGGAGGAAGAGGGCTGATCTTGAAGCTTGAACCATCATCGCTCTTATTCTCAAGATTCTCATCGAGATCAGTTACAGTAATATCATCATACGATTCCTCCTTTTCATCGATGCGAATCTCGCCCCCAATGATGCTTATCACATCAGAGAATGAGACAGAAGATGATGACTTCACCTGATGATGTGCTTTGTCGAAGGATCGAGACATTTCGTTTTTATCAGACAAGATCTTCTTCCTCGGGGATGGGTTGATCTTAGAAACTGCTGAAATCGTCGGTGACATGAAGTGCTTGGAAACTTTGAGACCTTTGTTGACCACCACATTGGAGGAGATTAGATCCTTGTCGTTCTCTTTATCTCCGAACTCAACAAGATTGCTGCTCTCTTTACCAAGAGAGTTTCTCCGGGACGAATCTGCCGAGAACGGGTTGCCACGAAAACTCCTCCGCATCAAGTCTCCGGTCTCGGAGTTTCTGGGTTTAGGGTTTGGTCTGGAAGGCATTGAAGGAGAAGAGGAAGAAACAGAAACAGAGATATTGTTCTTCGCAGGAGAAGAAGAAGAAGCAATAATTTGAAAAATCACTTGTTAAATTATTACTTAACAAATCTCAGATCTTTTCTTTTTTATCGCTCGTTAAAGGAAAGAAAAAAAATTATCTAGAATCTGCAAGATTGTGAGAATGGCTTTTTAAGATCCCAAACTTTTGAAATTTTTTAAAAGAGATCGTAACGGCTAGTTCGTCTATTTATTTTATGTCACTGCAGAGATACTTTTTGTTTTGTTTTTGTTTCACCCCTCTTGTCTTTATATTTTTGCATCCCCAAGTTTTTCAAAGATCTCTCTATTGTCTTTCTCCCATAAACTTTAAATGTATATCTTTAACTCCTATGCTTCTTAATAGTGTTCATTGGAAATTTTTAATAGAATAAGGTTAAAAGGGCACATAATTTTAGTTTTTGTTCTAATTTTAAGGGATTTTATGAAGAATGTAGAAACAGTTGGAAGAAAATGGTATTTCTTAAAATATTGGGGGTCTGATTAAAAAGTAAAATTTTCAATTTATGTTGCCGGGAATGGTGGACCACGTGATATAATTTGACCGTTACGATGATGACACGTCTGATCCTTGTGGGTCTCGTAAAAGAAAAGAGCCGTTAAGAAACCATTTAATATAACAATTTGGATCAAATATGAAAAGCAGCTGTTGGGCCTATAAACTGATGAATTAGTTCAAGTAGCCATTATTAGGATGGTTGTAGTCTATTTATTTATTGGGCCTTTTTACTGAAAAACGGAAAAAATTCAGTTATCTACTACGGCCCATTTAGTTCACATCTTCTCTGACGTCAATCCCAAATTAAACTACCCCTTTGCTGTGTAAATCTCAAATCCCACATTAGTCATGACACTTTTTACAAATATCTGCAGTTATTAGTTTATTTCCCCAAGGATATCTTATTTTAATTTATTCTGTTTTATTTTTGTTAAAGACTTAATTTTGGGGTCTAAAGGGTTTCTTTTAAAAAAAAAAATAATTCAGATCAAATTTGGCTATTGAATCCTTACTTTATTTCCATTGGATATCTTATTCTTTTTATGATCATCTTTTGAATTAATTTTTGTCCAGAAGGTAAAATAATTATTACTGAAGGGTTCCTTTTTTTTTTTCTCATAATTCAGCCTTAGGTTTATGAACATATATGTATTTACGGCTTATGAGCGTACATGAGAACTGATCCAAAAAACAAAATTGAAAGGTCTGTAGTAGTAATCAATTTACAAACATAATTAATCAGAACCAATGGTTTGTAGTAGTAATTAGAACGAATCTTATCACAAGTTTATGCCGAAACAGGATCCAAAAAAAAAACACTTCCTTAGCAAATATTTTTTTTTAAAAAGCCATTAAAAAGAAAACGAAAAAGAAAAAGAGGTAAGGGGAGAGGGGGAGATTCAGATGGTAGTGCATGATGGAATGATCATCAATGATGGTCAGAGTTGGATTGTTCTATGGAATCATCTTTCATCATCATTATCATCCCCTCTCTCTCTTCTATTCACTATTTTTTACAAAATAAAAACAAACACAAAAAAAAATCGATTTGTATATTTTACTGAAGAACCAACGCTACTTCTACAGATCGACAAAGAACTTTTCAAGAAAAAAAAAACCGAATCGAGGTTTACAAAAAAAAACCTTTTTAACATTGAAATTTCTAGAGCTGAAACTATTTTGAAGAGAACTATGCATCGTACAACTAAAGATCTGAGGCTTATATAGCGGAGAACTCTAGGGTTTTTGAGTTGCTAGCTCGAGGCTCGTTACTGGGCTAATGGGTTGTATCATTTAGCCCAATAATAAGAGCTCATCGGTGATGGGCCTAGTGAAATTAGAAAAGCAGTGTGAGAGTGAGACTGGTCAAAAGGTGTGGCAAGGTGTTTTAATAATATGACATCAATTCCTTACTTCAGAAAACGACAAATTAAATTTTCCTATCTTTTTCATTTACAAATAAAATTTAATAAAGTAGTTGGTGAGAAAATTGAATAGTCGATTAGTCACACCATTAAAGCTCAATGTCCCTGTCTCAACCCTTTTAAAACAAAAGGGTTGTTTTAAAAGTGTCTTCTCTTTCCATAAACTACAGACCTCTCTTTGTTCCTTTCTCTTCCATCTCTGGACTTCTTTGCTCGTAGCTACATTTGGTCTCTCACTCTCTCTTTTCCATGGCTGCCATTAGTAGTGAGGTTCGGTTTGTGAAGGCTTTCATCTCGCAGAAGTCATCTAAATCATTTGTGAGAATCTCTTCCTTCCTTCCTTCTTAAAAAGATGTGTGTGTAAATGTTTCTGTTTTTAGGGTAAACTGTTTTATTTAAACTCTATATATAATATATGGAGCTAAGAACTAATTAAGGTCCTATAAATCTCTTTCTCTAGCTTCAAATTAGCAAAAATATACAAGTTCAAAGCTTTCAATTGCCTTTTGTGTAGATTCAAGAAGTTATAGACTCTCTTTACTGAATCTTGCAAGATTTAAACTGAAATTATGTGTTTTGCTCTAGCTGCTGAAACCAAACATCTCTTTGGTAGTGTAAACACCAATAGTACTCAGATTTCAAACTAGAGTTTCTTGTTTCTGCGTTGCTGGTCTTGTCTCCTCCTTCCTAAGATTTGTTTTGTTTTTCTGTTCTGTGTTTGATTTTAGGCGATTCCATTGGGATTTAACGAATACTTTCCAGATCCATTGCCAATTACGGTGGACCTCCTAGACTATAGTGGGAGATGTTGGACGGTTAGAATGAAGAAAAGAGGAGACAAAGTGTTGCTAACACTTGGTTGGGAGTATAGCTGTCAATTGGGCGGGCCGCCCATGTCCATGTCCATATACGTAAGGGCTGACCATGGTCAGACCAAAAAATAAATAGTCTATTTGAGCATTTGATCATTTTTGTCTATTGACCATATAGGCTTAACCAAATGAACAATGGGTTGCCCACTTACCAAAATGAGAAATTCCATTTACAACTAAATAATTTTAAATTATTATATTTTACATTTATAAATTTTTATTTTCATAAAATACATTTATAATTTTTTTTTCATAAAACAGATAAATTATTGTATTTGCGGAAAAGTGATTTTACGATTTTAGCGGGAAAACACAGTTTTACAATTTTGGCGGGAAAATGTAATTTTACGGTTTTGGCGGGAAAACACAATTTTACGGTTTTGGCAAAAAATGTGGATACTCTAATTTTGGTTTTGAGGAGAAATTGTAATTACATAATTTTCCACCAAACTCATAATTTTAGAAGAGAAATAACAAAAAAAAATTAGATTTTATAAAAAAAACAACAAAATAAAATTCAGATTTTATAAAAGAAAATAACAAAAATAATACTCAGATTTTATAAGTGAATAACAACAAAAATAAATTCAGATTTTATAAAAGAAAATAACAAAAATAAAACTCAGATTTTATAAGTGAATAGCAAAAAAAAATTACAAAAATAAAATTCAGATTTTATAAGTGAATAACAATAGAAAAAAAAATAGGCTGTCTATGGTCATGACCATTTGGAAATGGTCTTAATGGGCATGAACACTTTGTGGACCATTGTCCATTGGGACTGTCCAACTTTGGCCCATGCAAAAGAATGTCCACATAGACTCGCCCAAATGGTCCATGGACGGACCATTTGACAGCTCTAGTTGGGAGAATTTTGTAAGAGATAACAATCTCGAAGATGGCAAGTACTTGAACTTCATCTATGACTGCGATAGGACCTTTTATGTTATCATATCTGGTCATGACATGTGTAGCGAGTTCAGAGACTTTCCTCAAGTCGTTGTAGATGTTGATGACTATGCAACCGGTGAAGATGATGAAGAAGTTGAAGAACAAAAACAAAAGTAAAAATAGACTTAAACTTGGATCTATATCCATCCATGGAGGGGGAAGCAAATGTTGCTTTTAAGTTATAGTAATCAGTTTTTATATTTGGATTTATGTAACCAGATGTTTAGTTTAAGTATCATGAATACTCTCTTGGTATCTTCTACATTATGTGTTTAGAACATGGTTTATAAAATTGACTGCCTTTTGTAATCTTTCTTTGTGATAATTGCATTTGGTGAAGAAGAGTGTAACAAGAGAATGTGTTTGGTAGTAACAGAAGAATACTATTGTTCATCTGATAGTGGTGTGGTGACATGAATCTAAACCTTCCATCCCAGTCAGAGTTTCTTGAAGATGGGTGTTATTTGTTTACGAATAAATAAATGTGGGGGTAAATTGAATCAATTTCAAAGTTACGAGGTAGTTTTTAGAAAACATGTAGACGGCTTGTTTCTTCTCAGTTCAATTTGGTCGGCGTTTGGCGGCGGAAACTAGGATCTCCATCGTTACTGCTACTCAGGTCATCGGGAAAATGAAGAGCAGCAAGTATTCTTGCAACACGAGAGCCGAAACCCTAGAATGGATCACCGCCATTATCGATTTCCTTCAACCTTATTCTTTCCTAATCAGTGCTCACGTTGTCAATTTCTTCAAGGTATGTATGGTCGGTGATTTGAAACAAAAATCTGAAATTTTTATCTTCCAGCTGGGTTGTGTTGTGTTGTGTGAGTTGATTGATGGGTTTTGTTTTCAGGATAAACAATGGGAAGCTGTTGATGAGGAATGGATGAGTTGCTTAAAGGATGAGAAGCCAGAAAACATTCTTCTTATCCCCTCCGGTGGTGTCCAGGTAAAGTTCTGTTCTTATATGATTGAGATGTTTGATTAAAAGGGTACATTTTTTTTAACTATGCTTGATGGTATGCGTCTGAAATTATTTTGTGTTATTGGATTTGTTTATTAGGATCACTGGCCTGCTTCACTCAAAGACTTTATTCACACGTTGCGGTCTCTATCGTTTCCTAGAGAGCAAGCGGATTTACAGGCGGTACTGTTTTTTCTTTGCTCTACATTTAACATTCTTTGAATTGTATTGCGGTAGGAGTTTCTCCATGTTAACTTCCTCTGGGAGTGTATGAATACTGAAGGTGGTATGTGTTTTACTTCTTTCTGCTGTATCTAGACTGCATCAAGGTTAATTATTTTTTTACTTTTGGCAGATACTTGCAGATGTGGATATGGTACCGCTTAGCACTGTTCTTTCACAGGGCATGAATCTAAAGAAAAAACATGAGGTATATTGTTATTATCACTTTCCTAGGTGAATTTCCATGTCTTTCTGTAGTATGTCTTCTTTGGATATGGACCTTCAGTAGTATGATTTGGTGACTAACCCCAACTTAAATTGAAAAGAGATGATCAATGTTTTGTAACTGTTCTGGTCTATTTACCAAAAGAACCCGGAAAAGTCATTTGTCACTTCACATGTAAAATAGAAAATTTAAGCCGTGATGATCACCAAAAGCTCTTAGCATTTATAGAGTTTTTCTTGGGAGTAAACCTATGTTTTACTATCTGTTAAATGTATCTTCATGTACCTTCTACTGGTCACTTTGTTTGAATGGATCTGTAAGTCACTTATAAAGGTTCATGCAGGTTGAAGTTCTTTCCGCTGTTGTTAGTTCAGTCGTTAACAGTGTTGGAGCTCCTACTGTCGTTGATGTCGGCTCTGGTCAGGTATCTTCAGTTCCTTTCTCATGTTTAGCAGTGTTGGAGCTCCCTTTGCCATAATTTGCGTGGTTACTTTTGTTTGCTGCATTGATAAATTCTCTTTCTGGTTGTCTAATGAATATTTCCTTTGATGATTTTTGCTTTATATTTGAGTTTTAGTAACTTTGTAGTTTATAGTTTTAACTAATTGTGTTAAATAACATCATTGGCAAATATGTTGTTCACTTGTTAAAAATATTATTTCAGGGTTATCTAGCGCAGGTTCTTTCGTTCCAATATAAGCACTCAGTGGTTGCAATTGATTCTTCTTCTCATCACGGAAAGGTAACAGATGCACGTGCAGCACGTATCAGAAAGCATTTTGCAGCACAGATGCGTAAATCTGGGTAAGGGACTAGCAGATTATAATTTTTATATTTAAACATTTTACAAAGTAACAGATGGTCCTTATTCTCGATGCACATTTCTGGTCTTTTATACTTGTTGATGCTACTTAACCTTTTCACTGTTAGTTCAGGAAACAATTGCCCTGATGTTCCAATGACGATTACATGCCGTGTATTATCTACAGAGATGTTGAAAGCCTTGACTGATGTTCCTCTGGAGAAATATGACTTGGATTCAAATGCAAGTGCGTTGAATGAATGTCCAAGGAGATCACTATCACTTGATGCAAACAGATCTTGTTCACTTGTTCTTGCTGGCCTTCATGCATGTGGAGATCTATCTGTTACAATGTTGAGGTTAGTTGGAATGCTTGCTGTAATTGTTTCACCGGTGTTTTCTGTTATCTTCTGAACACATTATTAGTTTGGTCCTGATTGTCCCTAAACACTGAAACAGTGTGCTAACTTGACTCGTCAGGACTTTTATGGAGTGTGAAGAAGTAAAAGCAGTAGTGAGCATTGGCTGCTGTTACAATTTATTATCTGAAAAGAGCAGTGAGAATTCTTGTTCCAAATGTGGTTTTCCTATGAGCGCTGGACTCAAATTCTTGAACTTTTCGCTTGGCAAAAATGCACGTGATCTGGCTTGTCAGGTATAGTCCATTATTTTATCTCTTTTGGATGCTGCAACATTTTTGTTTTATATCATAATGTTTCTTCTCAGTAATCTAATTTTGTAAAGAACTCACATGTGTTCTCTCAGAGTGCTGAGAGATGGAGCAGCTTAGGAGAAGATGCTGGTCTGCAGAATTTCGAGTTGCATTCTTTTCGTGCAGCTTTTCAAATGGTAATATAGGTTTGGTTCTGTTTGTGAATAGACTTTTTGTAAATCGGATCTGAATTTATAGCAACAAGTAACAAATCTATTTACTCTTTGAAGGTTCTCTCACAACATTATCCAGAGGTTTTGGCGACGAGTCCTTCCATTGGGCGCCAAGGGAAGGCATTCCGCCGTCAACAGCAAAGAAAAGCCCTCGAAACCCCAGCAACAGTTGATAACACTAGGAAAGGTCAGTAGGCCGATGGATTAGACTTTATAATAAATGAGACCAAGATCACTTTTTTAATATCTATAGTACACTGCAGACACCGATGACAAGAACTCCATGAGGCAGACAAGCTCGAATTCGTGTTCTTCTTTCGAGAAGTTTTGCCTGTCAGCATTTTCCCGCCTGAATCTAGAACATCCTCAAGATCTCGACCTGGATGCCACATGGAACGAAGCTGATGCATTCTCTGTAAGCTATTTCTCATCCTCTCTTGCATTCTCCTCTGTCCCTGATTCTCATACATTGATGGATGCTTGTATTTGGTGTTGTCAAACTTTATAAAAAATGAAAAAAATGCAGGAACTGATAGGGCCGTACTGGTCTATTAGAGCTGCATTAGGACCAGTGCTTGAGACATTAATCTTGCTTGATAGACTTATGTTTCTCCAAGAACAAGGCGAGTCCATTAAAGTTATGATGCTTCCCATATTTGATCCCAGCATCTCACCTAGGAATGTCGCCATTATTGCTAGAAGACTTTGACACCTAAAACTTTAAAAACCTCTCTTTTGATTCTGTTGGAATTGACGTTGAAGTTTTTTTTTTAATAATACATGTTGGTTTCATTTATAAAACTTCACTGAGCTGTGAAAAGAGAGAGAGAGAGAACTCATCTGAAGAGTAATTAAAGAACCTTTGGCTTCTTGTTTTAGCTGTCCTTCATTTTCGTGGTGTGAACACATGTCCCATTATTTCCGCCCGTCTCGCCGTGACGATTCCTCCTGACGACGAGTAGAACAAAAGAAAGAAATTGTGATAAGGTTTCCTTCCTTTGACTTTTTGACCCGTGTTAGGCTCTCTAATTACTGTCGTTGTTTATGTATTTCATCATCTAACGCTATATTTTATTTCTTATTTTAATGGATGCATCATTGAAACTTCTCATATATATATATATATATATATTTTAATACAACTGTACAAGCAATGCTGTTTTGTATTGGTTAAACACGTTTTCACATTATAACGTGTTAAATAGACTCTTAACGCATCAATTAAAGGTTTCAAATCAAGAAGATGCAAATAACCTAGTCCTACTAGACGATGTTACAACATCACTAATACAAAAATTATGGACTGTTAATCGTCATACTTATCTTTTAGTATAGTAACTTATATTTTCACAAACAAATCATAAGATATTAAGATTATAGTGTTTGTAGTTCCAATATTTCAATATTTTGTAACTACATTTTTCACTTGACATATTACAGAAATAAAATTATGTCAATACACTTGATCGCGTTGAACTGTGTGAAGAATATTTATATTAGAATAAAAATAGAAATAGTACAAAAACATAATCATGTTGGATCTTTTTGACAAAAGATGCTGGATTTTTTTTCTTTTTCTGACTATACATGTTGAAAAAATTTATTGCAATATTATAATCAAAAAGACAAATAATTAGCTCCAACTATAAATGAACTAGACAATAGTTTAAAAAAAACACAATATTTATGCCCATAAAAGAGAAAGAATTATGGGCAATGAGGCCATGACTGAAGCATAAAGTTAATGAATAATGAAGGAGTCAATAATTAAAAATTGAATCATATAATTCATAAAAGGCATTTTAAACACGAGGACAAAAAAAAATTAAGGAAAAAAAAAAAAGAGAGTAGATTTGGTCGTCGGAGCAAGCAACGTATTAAATGCTGACGTCTGGCTACGTTTGAAGGGCATTGACTTTTACCCGCCACCATTACAAGACGAAGACGGTCTTCCTTAATGTATTATTTCATTCATTCGTCTTTTAGTCTCCCATTTCAACAAATCCGTAATCTGATCTTCACACACGGCGAGGGACAAAGGACTCTCATCTCTCGTAATAAAGACGCAGCCTTTTTATACCAACTCTTCCCAAGTAGCATCAAGTTTCTCTCTCTCTCTCTCTTTTGGTTTTGCTTCAGCAGCGCTCTTCCAAATTTAGGATTTTTCTGAGGTGGGTTTCTCCTATTTTCTTTCTAATCTCGGTAGTCTGCTTCTGTTTCTAGCTTTTGTTCTGAATCTTGACAAAACCCAAATTCCAAGTTCACAGCTTTTCTAATTTTTTTGGTCCTCCCACTACTAGGGTTTCTGACTTGGACTGTGATTCTATTGAGTAATTGAGTAGTAATTGAAATCGATCTGTGGTTGTTTTACTAGTTAGAAGTCAAATCTCTTAATTGCTTCTGGTTAATTCATGGCAGAAACAGGTCACAGGTCTCTGTCTTACATTGATGGGCTGCTCCTGGTTCGCATGTCTGAGTGGAGAAGCTAGAGAAGTTGACGGAGGTACAGATACATACATGATCTAGGGTTTTTTTAAAATAGGATGATTACTTATTTAAAAGTATGGAATGTTAATCCTGTATACTCCTCCTGTTTCTGGGTGTCTCTAACTTCAAGTGCTTGATATGTATACAGAAATAGCAGCGATAGACAACGTAAAGATATTCAAATATAGAGAGATACGTCAGGCCACTGATGATTTCAGTGCTGAAAATAAAATTGGAGAAGGAGGTTTTGGTTCTGTGTACAAGGTGAATGAGATAATTAACTCAGTTGCTTCAATCTTCTTTTTTCACATTCTCTCTTTCATGTTTTTAACTCTTTTGGAAACAAAATTTCAATGTTTAGGGCCGTCTAAAAGATGGAAAGCTAGCGGCTATCAAAGTCCTCTCGGCTGAGTCAAGACAAGGTGTAAAAGAATTCTTGACTGAGATCAATGTGATATCCAAAATACAGCATGAGAATTTGGTTGAGTTGTATGGATGCTGCGTGGAAGGGATTCACAGGATTCTTGTTTACAATTTTCTTGAGAACAATAGTCTTGATAAGACGCTTCTAGGTGAGTCTCTTTAGTTTCTCACTTTTTAAGTGTCAGCTTCTCTGGCTTTGTAATGTTATTCCTAACCAGATGAAAGTTTTTCAGCTGGCGGCTACACTCGGAGTGGGATACAGTTTGATTGGAGTAGTCGGGCCAATATTTGCGTTGGGGTTGCTAAAGGTCTTGCCTTTCTTCATGAAGAAGTACGGCCACACATAATCCATAGAGATATCAAAGCAAGCAACATTCTACTCGACAGATATCTATCTCCTAAGATCTCTGATTTTGGACTCGCTAGGCTTATGCCACCTAACATGACTCATGTCAGCACTCGTGTCGCTGGTACAATGTGAGTTCCATATGTTTCTTTCTCCCTTTTCCCTAATTCCCCACTAAAAACTGCAGGTCTTAACATGTATTCACACCTGTTTTTGGGCAGTGGTTATTTAGCACCTGAGTATGCGGTTAGGGGACAGTTGACGCGTAAAGCGGATATATACAGCTTTGGAGTCCTTTTGATGGAGATAGTCAGTGGAAGAAGTAACAAAAACACCCGGTTACCCACGGAGTATCAATATCTTCTGGAAAGAGTAAGTCTTGCTACTCATCAGAATTGGTCATTCTTGCATTTAGCGTATGTTTAGCCAGATGAATCCGCATGATCGATCTTACCCTTCTTTAAGCTCTTGTTTTGGAAAGCTAACCTCCTTTTACATTTCAACAGGCTTGGGATCTTTATGAGCGGAATGAGCTCGTGGATCTAGTTGATTCAGGTTTAAATGGAATCTTTGACGCAGAGGAAGCTTGTCGGTACCTAAAAATCGGTCTTTTGTGCACGCAAGACAGTCCTAAGCTAAGACCAAGTATGTCCACAGTGGTGAAGTTTCTAACAGGGGAGAAGGGTATAGACTACAAGAAAATAAGCAGACCGGGTTTGATATCTGATTTCATGGATTTGAAAGTGAGAGGACCGGTGGCAACAAAGGCAGAACAAGTGAACAGACAAAACTACACAAACCCTTCTTCATCAAATGCCTCGTCTAGAGATCACTCAAATGCTTACTCATCAGGCGCTTCATCAGCTAATGCTGGTAATACATTCAGCAGTACCATTTGAAAAAGAAAAAAAACAATAAATCCCTTTTTTCAAAATTTTCTTTGATTTCTGTTTTTGAGATGTAAACGGGAAAAGGAGGAGTTTGATGTTTCTGCGTCTTCTCTTCTTTTTCTTCTTTCTTTTGGTTTTCTGTTAGATTTTGAGCTGATAACGACTGCAGAAAAGGTGGTCTCTGGCTCGCTGTTGTTCAAGTCGTCTTACATCTGCAAAACAGAGATTTGAGTGTATGTATGTATGTGTGTATATATCCATAGAATGAAGTTTGAATCTGTTTCTCTCTATTTAGTAGCTTCAACTGCCTTGCTTGAATGAGTTTTATTAAAACCAGGAGGTTAAACCAATTCCGGTCCGATTGAATCCCATCTCCTCGGTTTGATTTAACGGTTCAAGAGCTCTGGTTCTGTTAAGTCGTAGGACCCACAAAATTCCGGTAATAGTATCACTTAATCCTTTTTTCCGGTAATAATAGTATCACTTAATCCAATTCCAAAAGAATATGATTCATTCGCTAAGAAGTAACAACTAAAGGTTAAATATTTAAGTGTTGCCTTCGTCTCTAATCTCTGTCTCTATACGCCACTGTCTTCTCTTTCTCCTCGAACAACTTTTATTGAATCTTTTAAAAGGTTTCTTCTTTTCATCTTTTTCATGAGCTCTTTTTGGGGTTTCATGTTTCCCGAGCTTATCTTTACTGTTGTTGTAACCAATTTTGCTTTAATAAACTAAAGCTCGTTGCTTCTTCTTCTTTTTCCTTTTTCTTTCACTCTCTTTCTCTCTCTCTCTCTCTCTATCCACTCTACACCGACTCGGTGAAATGCTCTAAAGAACCTATTTTGTTTTCTGGGTCTGCGTTGTTCCGCCGGAAAATACTCCGATTGATTAAGCTTCTTGGATCTGAGTTGAGGTTATGTACTGAACTGGATTGTTGTTGGGTAATTTTAGGGTTTTGTGAGAATTGATTTCTGAAAAGAGGGGAAGAAAGGTTCTGGGATATTCTGGAGGTTACTTTTCCTTTTTGTATGTTTCTTCTTTGCTGGGGAAAACTTGTATCTGAAGGGATATGCGTTGAACGAATAAGCTTAAAGCCGGGTTTTGCTGTCTTTTATCTGCTAATTATGTTTTGTTGTATCTTCTCTCTCTTGGGAAGACCAGTTGAATAAGCTACGAGCCTAATGTATCTTCTAGTGATCAAAGCAATGGCTGAGAAGCTAGATTTCTTGATATTCCAGGTTTTTCAGTGCCATTGTTCTTTCTGCTATCAATTTACCTGAGCTTTGGTTTTGGAGGACGATTTTAGGGTTCTTATTATTTTATCTAGCTATGGAGGATATAGGATTGGTTAAGCAAGGTTTGATATGGTTGCAGTCTCAGAAACATGTATGCTCATGGGTTTGTGCTGCAACTCGATGTTTTGGGGAAAGGACAGAAGCTTTGGCAGAGCGTCATTGGCCACTAGTGTGCCGTGGATGTGGGAAGCTTTTAGGGTTGCTTAGTTTATCGTTTGTTTACTGGAAAGACTGCATTTTGAGGGGTTTCCAGTCCAGTGCTAAATTTGGTTCAGCTGCTTTGCTCCTGATAATGTGGAGTTGCTTCCTTAGCCTGACTTCACTATCTTGCTTGGTTTATGTTCTGCTTGGTATGGTAAGGCCTCTAGACCCCTTTGAATTCTTGATTCTGAAGTTATATCTTTAACTAGTGTAGATTGCTAGGTGTGCTGAGAGCGAGTGCCTAAGCAGATCTCTTATATGGCCTTAGTTGTATGAGGGAGAATTAATATTGAAAATTATCTTGAAGGCAAAACACAGAAAGGCGATATATTGATCTTAGAAGTTATTTGAGTTTTTCTGTTAAATTTACATTTAACTTGTAGATTTGGCTGCAGTGCTTCACTGATCACTTATCAAGTGGTATTGAGTTATGCATAAAAACAGTTGAGTCTCACATATATCTGATTTACCATCGCAGGCAGCTGCTGGTGCTGTTGTCTTGTACTTGGGTCGCACTCCTGGGATCTTCATTGTAGGACTATTTGGAATTTTGATTTTGTGGATGTACGCTAATTTTTGGATCACCGGAACATTATTTATAGTTGGAGGCAAGTGTCAATATTTCTTTTCCAGAAAGTCTTATTATGTCATAGTTATCTTAATACTGTTTTTGTCTCTTTCATACAGTGTTAATGTCTGTAGTTGTTTGAATCAGGTTATTTGTTCTCCTTGAATCACGCACGGGTGGTGGTTCTTATGGCGACGATGTACGCAATGTACTGTGTCAAAGTCAGACTTGGATGGCCTGGAGTTACTCTCTCAATGAATCTTGCATTCTTGTCCAACGATATATTTATTCGTCTTCTTCAATGGTGTGATAGTGTTAGTGAAAAAACACAAGCGGAGGAACCAAAGAAACCTGAAAGTGTAATAGATGATGAGTTTCCAGGAGAGTTTGAGTATTCTTCTGTTCCTGTTGAAGAACCTGAGAAAAAGGTTCATGAAGATAAGTCGTCCACTAAGCCAGCATCACCGTCAACTGTTGTTAGTAACATGAAGGAGATTTCTAGTGTTAAGGTAGTTAAAATAGAAACGGATTCAGCTGATGAAATGAAAAGAATACTTCATAGTTTAAATCACTATGAAGCTTTGGGAATCCCTCGGTATAAAAAGATTGATGACGCACTGCTTAAGAAAGAGTATAGAAAGAAGGTCTGTTTTCTTGGCTTCTGAGCTCTCTCTGCTAATGAATTAAGTTTGTTCTAATTTGTGTGCTGTGTTTTACTTTATATAGGCAATGCTGGTTCATCCGGATAAGAATATGGGAAGTCCTTTGGCAAGTGACTCATTCAAGAAACTTCAAAGTGCTTACGAGGTTATTCCTGAAAAATGGATCCGTGACCAGTTGTTTTCCGCTTAGATTTTGCTCAATTTATTTTCTATTTTGAATATTGATACATGGAAGGTTGAATTTGCAGGTTCTTTCTGATTCTGTCAAAAGGAGAGATTACGATGAGCAGTTAAAGAAAGAAGAAATAAGGACCAAGAGTGTCTGTCAGACCTCGCACGCTTCTTCGCATCAGGTAGTTGAAATAATCTGTGAGATTTCTTTGCGTCCTGTGTTGTTCTATTGTTTTCCTATAAAAGGTGATGAAAAGAATTTATAATTTCTTCAGAATGTTCCGGGTTATCGATCCGAAGAGTCAAGGCGCATACACTGTACGAAATGCGGGAATTCACACATTTGGATATGTACAAACAGGAGTAAGGCAAAGGCCAGATGGTGTCAGGTTAGCCAACTCACACTTCTCATTCCCGAGCATTTTGAGTTCAAATTCCTCCTCGGAACATTTAATTTGTTTTAATGGTTATTCCTGTTATAGGAGTGTGGTCAATATCATCAAGCCAAAGATGGTGATGGATGGGTTGAACACAAAGGGACCCTGGTATTCGAGAAAGCACATAAGGTTAGGCTTTCAGGTTTTTAGTCCTAGTTTGTTTATTGGTAATGATGAATTAATTGTTATATATCATGTGCTGTAGATTGAAATACCACGAGCATTTGTTTGTGCGGAGGGCAAAATCTTTGATGTGTCCGAATGGGCTATTTGCCAGGTTGGTGTTTTCATTCTTTACAAGTAACCAGATGCGATAACTCTCTCTTCAGAATTATTTGGTTAGACTGATAAGACAGAGATTTGAGATAACTACTTTAAGACTTTTCTGTTACTGCATGTGAACTTGATGATATGTATATACTTTATTTTCATTGAAGGGAATGGCGTGTAGACCGAACACACACAGACCAAGTTTCCACGTGAACATGGTTGGTTTAGAAAAGGCAACCCAGAGATCAAACTCGAGCAGGTTCCCTTGGGATCTAGATGTGGAGATGATGGATGAGGATGAGGAAGAGTTTGAGTTATGGCTTCAACAAGCACTAGCTTCTGGTCTCTTCTGTGAGACATCAAAACGCAGAAAAAGCTGGAGTCCTTTCAAGTTAACCAAGAAACAATCGCGACGAACATCAACTTGACCCAAGAACAACAACACAATTAACAACAATGGCAAGATCAACAGCAAGGGCATTTCATCGCTTGTTCTTTACGACAACTGAAAATGAGGGAAGATATGAAGGAATTACCCTGAAAAGGAAACAACTTGAAAGGTGCCAATGAAGAAGAAAGGGACATGGAAAAGCATGAACCTAATCGTTGGATGATCATTTTTGGATCCCTTCTTTGTAAATGAAATCGAAAACTATTGTAACGAGAAAGTTTATGACAATTCAATATCTGAAGAAACGTTTTAGTTAGTGAAGTTTGAATCTTTTATATGTTTTTTTGTTTGCATTGTTCTCATATTTGATTAAACCGGAGCTGATATTACCAAAAAAATTTCCCTCCTCGGTTCAACAATTTTCCTTGTCTGTTCGAGATTCTCTAATTTCAATTGTTGAGTGAGAGATTCGCAATTTCGCTTTCGGACATTTAAAAAGCTTCTTTCTTCCTCAAATTTCAACATTTCTCGGTTTCTGGGTAAGCTCGGAAAGGAGAATTGAACCCCCATTTTTGATTTGCCGGTACGATTCGCCCAGAAGAGAAGAAAAAAAAAAACCCTAAAAAACTCGACTTGTAAGTAATTTAGGTCTCATTCGCTTTCTTTTTTGCCCGGTGTTACACTGAAATTGTTCGCATTTACGAGTTTAGGGTTTTGGGATTTTGAATCTGTGCGGTTTCTGTTGTTTCTTTCCAATTGCAAATTAGACAAAAGCGTTGATGAGGTCTTCGTACTCAAAAAGCTAGAGAGAGTAGGAAGGAAGGTAGTGAAATGAGTAGGCTATCTTTCCGACCCCGTCCATTGGACATTCACAAGAAGCTTCCAATTTTAAAGTCCTTTAAAGACTTTGAAGATGAAGAGACTCCTTCTTCCATTACTAGAAATTCTCAGTTGCTCCGTATAGAGGTTGACAATGAGGTGAACTTCTCAAGTTTATCTTCTGGGTATCATCATCAGTTTGGGTGTGAAGTTGTAGAGTGATGATTTTTAAGTTTCTTTGTTTTCGCATTATAATCAGGTGCAGCCTCAAGTGCCTACCAAGAAGCTGATTTCAGAAATACCAACGCCTCAGTATCTTGTTGTGGATACATATGAAAGAGACTACTCTAGGACTTTTAATCAGCCTGCTTCCTATTTACGCGCAAGAGGAGGTAGCTACCACTATCTCCAAGAATTCATTTTTGAGAGATTGTTATCTTTTAGCATGGAGAATGAAAATCTGTTTTGCAGCCCGGGCTGAACTTGGGGAATTTGTGGAGTATGATCTTGACAACGACGATGATGACTGGCTTTTTGAGTTTAATAAGGAGAAGATGGTTCTCACACCTGAAATGTAAAGTAGTCAACCACTTAATTTAAGATTTTGTTAATGTTTGTTTTTGGTTTCCAAATTTCCCATCTATCTGTATTTTTTGGTTTCCAAATTTCCCAGAATATGACGTGCTTTCAATATTTAAGCATTGAGATCATTTGGATTATCCAGATTTCTAGTTTGCTGTGTGGTAGATGGATTTAGCTCTAGACTCTTATTCTTCTCTCTTTTCTGGTGCCTTAATTCTGGATTTTGCTAATAGTGCAAAAACCATATGATCAAGTGGAAACTGAAAGAAGAAGTAGTTATAACTGATATGTCCCTAATACTGAGTTGAGATAGTGCTCAACTTTTCTTTTGTTCTGAAACAAAAATCTTCTGCCCGTAATCTTGCTACATTACAGGCTTGAGCTTATTATTTTTAAACTAGAGGTATTGGATCTTAAGGCACGGGAAAGAGCTGGAGTTATTACTCCTACCCTTGGTTTGCCAGTTCCAGTGCTTTTGCAGTTTGATGCTGCTATTGAGGTATACACTTATTTTGCTTTTGTTCTCTAGTTTTGGTCTATATTTGATTATGGAAGTTACAATGAGAAAAAAATGGCGATGGTTGATCAACTACTTCTCATTGTAGTGAATCATCTTTCTTCGGAGACTGTTTTCCGAATTATGGCAATTTACTCTTCCTCGCTGCCTAAAACTGTAGCAGGAGCATAGATCTAGTATTAATAATAATATTGCATCCTCTAGGAGGAGTGCATTCTTCTAAATCTATATTTCTTTTGGAGAGTGTGCCATATCTTGTATATTTCTGGTGCGTATTTTACTCAGAGGCAGTGCATTACATTTAAATTGTTCTTATTGTGCTATTTCCATTTTTTTACAGGCGCTGCAATCTTTACCCATCAAATATGGAGTTTTCCAGGCTATATTCAGTTATTGGAAGAATAAGGTTTGAGATAAACCATTGAGAGTTTTTTTGGTTATAGTTGTTGTGTAGTTTGATGATAGTTGAAATATTTTTATGAGAAGTTGTGAATGGCTCTTTGGGCATAGGCCTATAACACCAACTAACCTAGTATAGTTTTGTATTTGTATTAGCGTGAAAGATGGCAGAAGCCTATTTTGCGGCGTTTACAGGTATTTCATCATTTGGACTGGTCTCAATCGTACATGTAGAAGAAATGAATTTATTCGGAAATTTACTGAAGTAATTAGCTAATCTTGTGCCCTTTTTGTTTGGAACAGCCCCCACCACCAGTCAATGATACAAATCCATACAATGTGTTTAGGCCACGGGAGAAAGCTCATAGACTACACACAAGAAGGGTAGGTTTTCTTGCTGTCTGTAGTTATATCAATTTCCTTAATTTACATTAGTGAGTATGGAAAATGCACCATAACTTACTGACAAGAGTTGACCTCCCTTCAGATGCAGCAGAGAGAAAACAATGCGCAGTCATTTGAAAAGCTTCGACAGGTAAGGGAAGACCTCAATCTATGTTCAACTTCTTATAATCCTTCTTGGATTCTCAAACATGTTCTTCTGTTCTGTTCTGGGATATGTCATTACCAGGTCAGGCGCAATCTTGACCAAGCAAAGACCATTCTAGAAGGTCTAATCAAGGTAAATATTTGTGACATGAATGTAATTTTATTCTTATCTTAAGAGAAACCTGCATGCTCCATAGGTATGGAGTATTAACTTAACTAATAACATGTTACCTTTATAGAGAGAAGAAAAAAAGAGGGATTTCATGGCGAGTGAGGTTAGCCTTCAGAGAATCCAACTCAAATATAAGGTACTTGTCTAAAAATTTGCATCTGAGTGCTCTTTTGTACCTGGCAGAATTGTGCATTTCGATCTCCTCCATGATTAATCTTTTTGGAATTTGATCTGGTTTGCAGCACGAAACTGAACTCTTGGAAGATAGTTTGGCTCTGTCTGGGTTTCCACTCTCGACGTCTTACAGATTTGGCTCAAGCGAGGATGAATACATGGACTCGGATGAACCAACCACCATCCAAACACTCGCAAGGCCTTCCTTTACCCCACATCCTCGTTTCTACGACTCAAATTTCGCTCGAGCTCAAGCCGGGAGCATAAAGCAAGAGGCAAGAAGAAGACTCGGATGGCTCCACAAACTGGTAAATTCCTTAGATCATCGTTGTTGTTGGCTGTAATAGAATCACGTGAGATTATAAGATAAGTACGTTTAACTGTTTGTTGTTTCTATGTAGAATCCTAATGAGCCAGTAATGGTCTTCACAAAGCCGCTGGTCCCAGATAAGCTGGCTGCTGCAGGAGTCGTCCCTCCAGTAGAATCAAGAAGCGGAAGAGCTCGATTTCGAGGAAGAATTGGGCGGGGCGGTAGGATTGTATATGATAGATGGAATCCGCTAATGCAAACCCACATTAACTGTGGCAACAGTTTCTTCTACATAGCACCATAAATAACATCATCATCAACTGATTTTCCTTTTTTACTTCTTGTAAAAAGAAATTCCCCGTTAGTTTCCTTTTACTGTTTGTATCTCTAAATTTTGGGTATTACTGTATTTGGTTTTGCCGGTTAAATTGAACAATCTCGGTCTCCAGTAATCGGTTATGATCTGAAATTTTAGGTCTGGTTTAGTGACAGAACCGTTTAGTAATGGTCTGGTTTGGTCCACGTCTTGAGAACTTTGGTTCGTTAATGGAATTGACTGTCATACCAAATAAAACCGGTTTGATTTAAGGTTGAATTCCCGGTTATTGCTGAATCGAGTTTAGTTGCCCGTCTTATTCCGATGACCGTGAATCACTTTTATAGCTAAAAAAGGAAGGATTCGTGCCAATATGTTCTTGTGAGATCGAACGTTCTCTGGGTTCTTCCTGCAGAAGATTTTTCTTCTTTCCTCTTGAGTATCGTGTGTTGAGAGGTTCGGATGTTTTTGTTTGTCTTATATCTTGTTATAAATCCTTCTTTAGCTTGATTGGGCTTCTCAGTTAAATCGGGTTTATTCTCTCTCTCTCTCACCAGGCACAGCGGAAGAAGAAAGACCCTAATTTTGATATTTGGATTTGTTGTATCGATGGCTTCGTTGCTGGCTCGCAAGTCCTTCAATGCTCTCCGAGCTCGACATCTCGTATGAATCTCGTTCGCTCTTTAATTTATTTTTGTTCATTTAATGTCGAGTGTGTTCCTAGAAATGCGGTGTTTGTGCTTCGTTGTTTGATATTTGTTCCACTCTGCATCATTGTTTTCGTCTTGCGTCGGTAGAGTTTGGGATTGGACAATCAATAGTAACTGGAGTGAATCTGTTATATTTCTGACTTAAATTTTTTTTATGTTGTGTCTTCCTTGGAGTTAGAAGATTTAGGGATTTAGATTATAGTTATAGTTGATTCTACGTGTAGCTGAGAGGGGAAATTTTCATCAGTCAAGTCAATGTAGTGAGGCTTCATTTTTCCTGTAGATCATTACTCGTCCTTGAAGGTAGAATGTGTAGGCAAAATGTTGTTATCTCAACTCAATCTCTGCAAATACAAGTACTTTTACATTGTTTAGCTTCTGGTGCTTATGCTTTAGGATTTTTTTTCGCATTTATCATCTGCTTTTGTCTTCGTTGATAGGCTTTTTCAGGGCAAGCTTTACAGGGATCTCATCTCTGTTTGCTACAGTCTCGTGCTATATCTTATGGAAGCAACAAAGGTGTAGTTTCTTGCTCTTGTTTGGGTTTTCTTGGTTAATTAGGCTATGAATTTTCAGGTATGTATGTTACTAACCGCTTTGCCTCTTGTAACTTGTAGATGATAGAGAAGCTGAGCAGCTTGCTAAAGAGATCTCCAAGGACTGGAGTACTGGTAAGCTATTTGATCCAAACACTTTTCTAACTTTCTATCTGTCTTAGCTTTTCTTTGTGGTTACTTCCATCTGTGAGTGTTGGCGATTCCTGATATTTTCTTACTTTTACAGTCTTTGAACGGAGCATCAACACCCTTTTTCTCACTGAAATGGTCAGGGGTTTGTCGCTGACCCTCAAGTACTTCTTTGATCCAAAAGTTACAGTGAGTGGCAGTCTTACCAGACTTCAGTAATTAGGTTGAAATAAACATAGTTTATTTCTGAAGCTTTTATCTTTGTGTGCAGATCAATTACCCTTTTGAGAAGGGTCCATTGAGCCCTCGCTTCCGTGGTGAGCATGCTCTTCGTAGGTATCCTACTGGGGAAGAACGCTGCATTGCCTGCAAACTATGTGAAGCTGTGAGTTTTTTTTTGTTATGTCTATGTTACTCGAGAATTCGTACCATAGCATCACTATATGACCTGAAATTTTGATTTTGGGTGGATACTGGTCTCTATCTCGTCAGGTATGTCCAGCTCAAGCAATCACAATAGAGGCAGAGGAGCGGGAAGATGGAAGCCGCAGAACCACTAGGTCACCCCCTTAAGTTCCCATTTAGTAACCATTTGCTTTCTATTACTGTCTTTTCTCGCTGGTTCAATACATGTCATAGTGTAATGATGATCTGGAGCTATACAGGTATGATATCGACATGACAAAGTGCATCTACTGTGGTTTCTGCCAAGAAGCTTGCCCTGTTGATGCAATCGTTGAAGGACCAAACTTTGAGTTTGCAACTGAGACACATGAGGTCTGCATAAACACTTCATAGAGACATAAGATTGCAAAAGTAATATTTATTATGATTACATAAATGGCATTCTGATTATTTTTGGTGTGCAGGAACTTCTGTATGACAAAGAGAAGCTTCTTGAGAATGGAGATCGGTGGGAGACAGAGATTGCAGAGAATCTGAGGTCGGAGAGCCTCTATCGCTGAATATATAATCTGAATGCCTTTTGCTAATTCTTCAGAAAACATTTTCCTTTGCTTCAGTTTACCAATAAAGGATACTTCAGCTTCTGCACTGTTATCTGTATTGCTTGTAAGTTCATTACCGATGGTAAAACCGATTTTGGTTTAGTTTCCGGTTTGAGCTGTCCTCTATCGCTGAATATATAATCTGAATGCCTTTTGCTAATTCTTCAGAAAACATTTTCCTTTGCTTCAGTTTACCAATAAAGGATACTTCAGCTTCTGCACTGTTATCTGTATTGCTTGTAAGTTCATTACCGATGGTAAAACCGATTTTGGTTTAGTTTCCGGTTTGAGCTGGACCGTACATTATGGTATATACCATACCAAGAACTTTTGAAATGAAGTACGATTCAATGGTGTTGTTTGTTTACTCAGTGTGTGTCGGTTGGTCAAACAAAGAAATGCTAGTAGTTGTATCCGAAACTCCGAAGAGAAAAAATGAGAAAAGATGTAGAGAACTGCAAGGATCACGTCCTATGGTTTTCGGTAACCACTTGCTTTAGATCTTTCAATGTTGTGTGGCAAGGTGGCTTTATCTCGGATCCTTCTTCGGGCACTTGACTCTTGGGAACTTGTTTCCACCTTACATGTTGCCTTCCTTTTCAGGGAGATGAAGATGATTCGTCATCTTTAGTGCGAGTTAGGTTTTTAAAAACCCTTCGGAATATTTGTATTCCAATGTGGCAATTTGTCGTATTGTGACCGGCGAATCGTTCTTGGATTGTTCCTCGCCATTTCATGTAGACTATCTTCTTTGTGGTTCACCTTATCTTTTTTGCTTTTACGCATCTTTATTATTTGTACTCTTGTTATGTTGGGTTGTTATGGTTCGTTAGGAACCCGTTGATCTTTGTATTATTACTTTCCCATGTAAGTTTCTTGACCGCTGAAAAACTCACTTTAAAGGAGAGTTTCATGTCACTAACTTAATGAAATGGGGTTTGCACCAAAAAAAAAAAAAAACTGCAAGGGTAAAGTCGTAAATTATTAGACGGGCATAATAAACATGCATAATTTGCAATCCGAGTCAGAGACTCTAAAAGAACAGAACTTACCGGATTAGGAATTTTCGTCTAAAATTAGCTTAACTTATCTCGGTTACAACATCTCTTTCCGAGAGATTTCTCATTTTAGTTTTACTCCTTGCTTGCGTGAATTTTTAGAAGCGCACGCGAAATCGTCTGTTCATCCGACTTTACTTTACCGTTCTTGTGTTGTTCGGAGAATCGATCATCATCGTAATTACAGGTAACATTTTCTCTGTGGGATCCGATCTTTTGCGGTGGAAGATTGATTCTTTCATTTGAGTAGCAATTTAAGGTTGGATGGAAGTCTAGCTAGGTTTTATGTTGGGGATACAGACAATATATCTCAATACACTTCTTCTGATCGAGACAACTATTAGGTTTGCTTATAGTTGGTGTTTCTACTGATGGATGCTTCCTCTGCTGTTGAATTTGGTGTTGCTTTAGGGCTTCCTCGTTACAGTACTTCTCTCATGGACAATGATTTTTTGCAAATTCGCCGTTACATGCGAGACGTTATGTAAGCCTTCAATTATATTATTTTTCCCGTTAGTTGCTGCTGTATCATGAACTGAGTTAATGTTACTGGCAAAGAATTTGTTACTGTTTTTTCGGTTCTGTAATCCTGCATAACTGCTTTGTTTCTTAAGACCTAACTGATCTTACAATCTTTCCAGCTTCGTCAAGTTAGAGAAGCAGAATCCCTTTCCGTCTGATGATGAATCAAAGGCCAAGTGTTTAGATGTTGCTAAACGCTTAGAGGAGGGACTTTATATAATGGCTATGGCAAAGGTATACCAAATATATATATATACTTGATTTAGTAATTAATTAGCATTTAGGATTTGATTTACGGAGGAGATTCAACTAATTAAACAAGATAGTCTGATGCTTTTCTGACATGTTGTCACTGAATCCAGCTTGTTGACGTTATGTCGTTACTTATAGATATTTCTTTTCGTTTGTGAGGCTTTCTAACTTTAAAAACTTACAGGAGGATTACTTGGACCTGTCAACCCTTGAATCTCGCTTGACAAGCTTAGTAAAAGGCAGACAATTGAATAACTACGATCAGCAAAATGCTAATTCTTCTTCGCTTGTATCAACTACGCCAGAAGTTTCTGCTGAACCAACTATGGTACATTGTATATTTAATCATGCTCCATGAGCTTTGTGAACCCCACTAAGAGGCGTATCTTCGAACTTTCCATATAATAAACATTCTGAACTTTGTGAAGTTCCAATATTTAATTATTTTATGTGTGCAGAAGGATAATGAGAAGAACAGAGATCAGTACGAGACAGAGATTGCAGAGAATCTGAAGTCGGTGGTGAGCCTTGAGAGCTGAAGATTATCATTTATCAGAAAGGTCTATTCCTACTTGCTTGGAAACGTTTACATGGTTGATGTTACAAGGCAAGAGATCATAATATCATATATTGCACAATATACTATAATAGCTGTTGCAGTGTTACTGTATTATTTGCTGCTTGTAAGTTGTAAGATCTTACCAATGGTAAACACAGGTTATGATTTGTTTCCGGTTATGGCTTGGAGTATGTGTAAATTTGAATGGTTTTGTTACACTACTCTTTGGTAAATTGGTACAGAAAATAAAAAGTACACTTAGCTAGAAGTAGTTTTGTGAAATTAAAATCAGAGCAAAACTACAAGGATGAAGATTCAAATTATTAGAAAATTTTAATCGGACGGACAGGAGCGCATGTATCTGGTCAGCTGTTCGATTTTCTTCATTGGTTCCCACAATTAACTTTTGATGATTTTGTATTCTGACATAAGGTAAGTGTTATTTAATGTGTCTTTTTTTTTTTTTTCTTGTTACTTTTACTTTTTTTTTTGGTTTTGCCAGCAGAGTACAAAAATTAGCACAAACGAGCCAATTAGACGGAAAATTGTTCACATAGGTAATTGGAAGCGACTCCACTCTAGCTCTACGTGCCAGCTTGTTCGCTCTACCATTTTGTGATCTGAGAATCTGAACAACAGAGAATGAAAGAAATTCATCCTTATCTTCTTCAATCACGTCCAGATATGTCTTGAAAGCACGCCACTCGGAAGGCGAAGAAACCATCTTCACCAAATCAGAACAGTCTGTGAGAAAAACTACTTTCTCATTATCCGCACCAATCATACATCTCATTGCCCAGATTAGGGCTTCCACTTCTGCATGGAGAGGTGACAAGCTACGTCGGGAATTAGATGCACCCATAGCGGGAGATTCTCCCTTAGGAGAAATGCAATACCATCCTCTACCCATAAACTGGTCAGTCACCTTCCAAGATCCATCTACAAAGCATCGATGACTAGACCCATAACCGTGAACCGTGTCACAAGTCTAAGCCATAAACCTGGATAGGGGTCGAGAATCACTCTGAGGGAAAGATCCTAGGGGTTCTTCCTGCGCTGAGGACCAAAGCTTTGATTCCTCTTCCGCTATCCATAAGATTGCTACCGGATTGGAGTCCAAATTGCTAAATAATTTATCATTGCGAGCCTTCCAGATATACCATAAAATCCACGGAAACACTTCTACTGAAGGAATGTCCTGAAACCTCCAAAATAATGAGTCCATATTATCATAGACAGAGTTCGAGGGAAAACAACCCGAAGATGTCAGGAAGTGGGACAAACCCCAAACCTGCCGAGCTGGAGGACATAAGAAGAGAGCATGGTTGACCGTCTCCTCCGCCCCTCCACAAATTGCACATTCCATGTCACAACTTAGTCCACGACGTCGTAGATTAGTTGTTGTCGCCATACAACCCATAATAGCTTGCCACAAAAAGTGTTTGAGCTTCGGTGGACACCGAATCTGCCAGACAAATGCCTGTAGAGGAATAATAGTAGGGCCGGAAACAGGGGAATCACTCTCCGGTTTCTGGCGCAAAGCTTGATATCCTGATTTAACAGTATAAACACCAGTTTTTGTCAAATGCCAACCCAAGCTATCCGGAGTAGTAAGATTGCCAAGGGGTAAAGCAGATATAAAGGCTACATCCTTCGGCTCGAAAAAAGCCGAAAGCAACGCCAAGTTCCAGGAATGTGAAGTCCTGTCAATGAAAGTTTCAACTCTAAGTGTTGCATCGATTGGCGATCCTGAACACAATGCTGGTCTCGGGGATTGAGCAGGAATCCAGGGGTCAGACCATACTGAAATGGAAGCCCCAGATCCGACCCTTTTAATGAGTCCTTTGTTCACCTGAGAGCGAGCAGAAATCATAGTTCGCCATCCATAAGATGGAGAATAAGATTTAATTGGATCAAATGGATCAGAATGCCTATAATATCGTCCTTTGAAAACCTTTGCAAATAAAAAATCAGGGACAGAAATCAACCGCCATAGTTGCTTAGCCAGCAATGCGGTATTAAAATCATCCAGACACCTAAAGCCCAAGCCTCCCTCCCTTTTATCAACACACAACCTGTCCCAAGCGATCCAATGTAAACCCCATGTTTCCCCTGAAGAACTCCACCAGAAGTTGGAGATTGCACTAGTAAGTTTCTGTGTAACTGTTTTCGGGACTCGAAAACAGGACATAACAAAGGTAGAGACAGGGGTCGCAACCGATTTGATCATGACCTCTTTCCCTCCCCGAGACAGTAACCTAGCCGGCCACCCACCAGCTTGTTTTTGCAACCGATCCTGGACAAAGGAAAATATTTTGGTTTTCGACCCACCAAGACTTTCCGGGATTCCCAAGTATGAGCTCATACCACCCAAAGTGGTAATACCCAAAATGCCTTTTAAATCCTCACGTATATCCGCATCTACTGTATGTCCAAATTGAACAAAAAATTTCTGAAAGTTTATTCGCTGTCTAGAAATCCGTTCATATTGTCTGAGAATCCCCAAAATAACTTCACATTGCTCCTTCGTAGCCCGACAGAAAAACAGACTGTCATCTGCAAACAATAAATGAGAGATCGCCAGACAAGCAGTGGAGACCTTAATACTCGTAATAAGTTTAGACCTTTCCGCTTTTCGTAGATTTGCAATAAGGACCTCAATACAAAGGATAAAAAGATAAGGTGACAAGGGGTCTCCCTGCGGAGCCCTCTAGATGGAATTATGGATCCCTGTCACAAAATCCAAATTTCCGCATTAAATGTTCAACAAAAGACCATTCTACCCGATCATAAGCCTTGCTCATATCTGTTTCGATGGCCATGAACTTACCCTTGCATGAAGAGTTGGTGCGTAGTCCATGAAACATCTCCTGAGCAATCAAAATATTATCCGAGATCAAACGTCCTTCTACAAACGCCGATTGTGTCTCAGAAATCAATGCTGGCAAAAACTTACGTAGTCATTGGCATAAGATCTTCGAAATAATCTTGTACCCAACATTACATAAACTAATTGGGCGCCATTCAGACATCCGGGTTGGTTTATCCACTTTTAGAATAGGACAAATATTTGTCCTATTTAGACGTTTGTCAAAGCTATCATCGTGAAAGAAGGAATCTACTGAAAGCTTTAGATCAACCTTAACCGTGTCCCAAGCTCGCTGATAAAAAAGGGCCGTCATACCGTCCGGTCCAGGAGTTTTATCAGGATGCATCATAAACTGAGCCTCTTTGATTTCCTGTTCTGTGACTGGTTGAGTCAGTGTCTCATTAATCTCACTCGTGATAGACATGCTTATTTCTCCCAACGATTCCTCAATATCTAAGGGATCTGTGGATGTGAAAACCTCTTGAAAATAAGAAACTGCAATATCCTGCACCTGAGTCTCCTCCGTGGTCCAACGCCCGGACTCATCATGTAGCCCGACAATACGATTTTTAGCTCTTCTCAATTTAGTCTGGGCATGAAAGTAACTTGTATTTTGATCCCCGAAACGCATCCACCTACACCGGATTTTCTGATACCAGTAGATCTCTTCATCCCTATAGGCTTCACGCAGCTTCCAATTCAATTCCGAAATAACCTCCACGGAAACAGAGTCAGCCGCCTGGGCAGTTGCTAAGTGAGATTTTAAGTCCTCAATCGTTTCCCGGCCAAACAGGGCCTGCGCTTTCCGCCATCGGGAAATTGCTTGGCGACACTTTATTATTTTGTCCATTAAATTCCCAGTTACCCCTCTCTCCCCAGAGGCCCAACCCTCTGATATGGCTCCAAAGAAGCCCTCTTTCTCAATCCATCGTCGGTCAAACCGAAAAACGCTCCTCCCTCGCCGGACTTTATCCTCTAGAGAAGCTAAAACCGGTTTATGGTCCGAGACTATCATCGGTAAATACTCTGTAAACGCATCCCTAAATAAGTCATGGAGCTTCTCATTGGCTAGAGCTCTGTCAAGACGACAACGAATTGGCTTCTTATCCCGCCAACCACGCCAAGACAAGCTATCTCCAACTGCAGGAAACTCTAGTAATCCACAATGCTGAATCATTGTGTTAAAACTCACAAAAGAAGATGCATGACGGAGCTTTCCACCTCGCTTTTCGTGGTTTCCTTTTAACTCATTAAAATCACCTATAAGAAACCAAGGGAAATCTCGAGATAAGCCAATCCGTGTTAACCGTTCCCACACAATATCTCGGTTTGTTGGAACCGGGTCACCATAAATAAAGGTAAAATAAATAACATGACCTTTATAAGTAAGTTCCAGATCAATCAAGCGATTCGACTCAAATAAAATAGAAACATCATAAATATTATTATAAAATAAGGCCAAGCCGCCACTACATCCGATAGGATCAACCGTTTTTAAATTTGAAAAACCAAAATGACCAACAAAAGGCTCTAAGACAGATAAAGGTTGCCTAGTGTCAGATAAAAATAAAAAGTCAGGTCTATGCTTCCCCCACAAATCCTTGAGATACCCAATAGTTGCTTTATTCCCGAGCCCTTGACAATTCCAACTCAAAATCTTCATTTATCCATGGTTGATTTGGGTGGCTTTGCTCCACCAGTTGGGCCTTCTCCTGTTCTTGGTTCTTCGGGTTTGCTCCTTCCCCAGCTTCTTTAGGGACAGGGCGTTTCTTTGGTGTTGTATGCAAGTACACACTCAACTTCCTAGAAGCAGCGCCTTTGAGAGCCAAAGGAGGCTTCACCTTGTTGGCCTTCTCCACTTGTGGAGCCACAACATGAGCTGTACCTGTGTCGATTTTCGTATCCATGGGACCATTCCCTGAATCCGCTGCCTCTCCCCCAATATTCGCAATGACCATGGCAGGATCCAAAGTAGGCTCTTCCACCGAATCATCCATGTATCCATCAGCCTGCTGCTTTGGATCACCAACCGTTTTGTCCTCAACCTCTGTCTCGGCCTCCTCCATCAGCTGATCAATGCTCTCCTCCGAAATTTTCCCTGCTGCTATCGAGTCCTGCAGAGCCATTATCGGACCTATCGCATTTGCCGGTACCAGAGTTTCACCATGGACCACTTCGGTTGAAGCATATTACATAGCATCAAAGTCAATGAACTGTGAAGCCAAACCAGCATCCGGAACTGATGACCATGCATCTACCAAAGTCGTTTCTTTTTCCATACTAGAGTATGAATCTGACTCTGGTTCCTGGAAGAGGGGTTTCCGAACCCGCTTCAATGGTGGAACCCCGAAAGTTGCAGTCTGGACCGCCACTCCGGGATTTGTCCCTGTTCCAACTCCTCCACCGGAGCTACACCCAAGGGCGGTGCAACGGTCGTGGTAGGTCTAGCCCTGTGGCGGTGATCATTAAACTGCACAGAGTTTTTGGACCGGCGGGGTTTCGATGAAGGTTCACCCGTTTCCCTTGAAGACTGATGCTTTGCCCCTCCATCCTGTTTTCCTTTAGGTGGACGCTGACTGGGCTGAGATGATCCTCGACTTTCCACATCCTTACCTTTTCCCTTATTCCTGTCATTCATGACAGCTCTTTTGTAACTCTGTAGCGGACGAACTGAAACATCTTCTACTAGATCATGCAAAGCCGGAGTAATCTTGTTGGTAGCCCACAGTGGGCATTGATCCACATCGTGACATAGGCTGGAGCACTTCTTACAACAGCCATGAAGACGCTCATAATGAAGGTTGACAATGGTCTCTTCCCCGTTATAAAACTCAATCACCGTATCAAAGCACAAGGGCTTAAAACCATTTACTGTTACTTTCACTCTCCCGCTATCAATATCCACCGTCTCCACCCGACCAAGCTCTGAACCAATGCTGCGGAAGGTTGGTTCAGCCCAGAACTGAAATGGGACATCCAAAACCCTGACCCAAAAGGTTAAGTCCGAAGGGTAGGCAGGATCCACTGTTGGACTCCAACGCAGCATGGACACCATCCAGCCATCGAAATGAAATGGACCCATCTGTAGTACCTCCAAGATATCCTCTTCATTGTCAAAATCAAACTGAAACGTCCCAAGCCCTAAGTCAGCTCCCACAACTCTTCCTTCCACATGCCAAAACTTGGGAAGCATGATCAGCAGAGATTTCATATCTTGCATCCTAGGATTCATACAGCGACCCACCATTGTTTTTGAGTATCCCGCTATCAAAGCTGAGTTATCAAAATATGGGATTTTGATTCTGCGTTTAGGAGCCATACCCTCATCATTCTTGTTCTCCAAATTCTTCCCCAGTAAAGCACTGTGAGATATGATGAAACTCAGCACCCAGACTCGTACACACCAACCATCCAAGGAAAGAGAACTCTCGGAAAATATAGCAAGGAAACCGAGAACTGAAACAAGGAAATAGAGAAAGTTGTGATGAGTACTAATGGCTACAACACGGTCCTTTATATATTCCCAAACATTCCAAGTCAAATAAGCTATTAATCCTACCGATTTGAAACATAAATGGCAAATGATAGCCACTTGATATGCCAGCACCAGAATAATATCCAAAATTCCCCTTGCGTTAGTATCTTCCAATCGTATCCTCTGTTTGTTTTCGAAGCAGAAAAGGCTAACGAAATTCTTGTGATACACCGGAATCAAAAGAGAATCTGATATCAACATTAATCCTGTCAAATAAAAGGAGCGAACCCTTGATATTCTCCCTTGCAAATCAATTCTCAATTTGGTTCGAATTGAGTTCAAAAATCTTACCCAAATCCAGCCTCTGCCATCACCGTTAATAGCAGATCGGGCAGACTAGATAGATCGCAAGGAATGAGAGATTTGGAATATCTCAATCACGAGGCCCATTAAAGCCTATCGAATCCCTCGACCCTGAATCCGCTTATCCCAAGAGAACCAAATAACCGAATTAACACCATATGATTTCACAATTCTGACCCAAATCAAGCCTCTGCGATCGCCGTTAATAGTAGATCTGGCAGACCAAACAGATTGTATGGAGTGAGAGATTTGGAATATCTCAATCACGAGGCTCACTAAAGTCGATCGAATCCCTCGATCCTGAATCCACTTATCCAAAGCGATCCAAAATACTAAATTAACACCATAGTTTCAAACGAAGATTAAATCGTCTCCGCTAAAACCATCGATTCGTATCCTTACATGCCAAAAGAGGCAAGATAGAGAAGACGAATCAGATATCCCGAGGACTGCACGAACCTGAAACCAATCCAACGCGATTACACTAAAAAACATTCAAAAACCTATATTCGCCGTCGCCTCCATTATATTTTTTCCGGTCATTTTTTATTATTTTTTTTTTTTTTTTGTTACTTTTACTTACAAAATCAAAACGAAAAATCCCTAACTAAGGAAGAAAAAAAGAAAAATCAAAAAATCAAAAAAAAAAATCAAAAATCCCCAAATCGAGTGAGCGCCCGAAGAGCGTCCCCCAAATTCGAAGAAGTCCGACTGCGAAAAACAAACTCTCTTACAATTTTTTCAAAAACAAATTTGTGGATAATTCGTTTTTTATTTCTCGTCTTCTTGGGTTTATTTGGGTTTCTGGGATTTGTCTAACTTCGCTTGTTTGATCCTTCGTTATTTTTTTCCTTCCTGGGCTTGGCTTCGTGTGAGTTCGCACGTGCGACATCGGCTGTTTTTTTTTTTTTTTATTGCTCCGTTCTTACTGCGTTTTCGAAGATTCGATCATCGTAACGTTTTTTGTATTCGTGACCTTTGTGTGAGGGGTGGAATTATTTTATGCTGGGTTGTGCTCTTTGCGGCTGAAGTTTGCTACTTCTGTGAATCATCTGCAAGGTTGGATTGAATTCTAGGTTTTTTTTTTTTTTTTTTAAATTATTGTCTTTAATTTAATTCATATGTTTTTTGGATACACTTGTGCTATTCCTTGTATGATTCTAGTTCAATTGAATTGAGATAATATCATGTCACTCCAGTTTTAACAAGAGTAAGAGAATTTTTTCATTTTCAGGACATTTTCACGGTGCTAAGGTGTTAAAGAGATCATCTGAAGAATAATTTTGAAGAGCAGGAGATGAACTTTCGATCATCTGGATTCTCTGGGACACAAGAGTTATGCAGTGTCTGTTAGTGCTAGTTGCAAGAAGTTTTAGGAGAAGGCGACGCAAATTTAAGAGATAACATGAATGTTCAGGCTCACATGTCGGGACAGGTTCCGAATCAAGGGACTATGCCCCAGAATAATGGCAACTCTCAAATGCAGCAGAATTTGGTTGGTGCTGCTACTGGTGCTGTTACTGCTCCCGGTGCTAGTACTGGTGTAGTAGGGCCTTCACGAAACATCATTGGTGCCATGGATCATGAGGTTCAGAAACTTCGACAATACATGCAAACTCTTGTGTAAGCCTTCAGTTTTCAGCTACATTTTTTTTTGTATCCTCCCACTTTAGCATGTCTATGAGTTGTGGATTTGTTTCATTCATCTTGCACTCCTTGTCTGTTAGTTGCCTCTGTATTATGGATTACGTTATTGTTATTTCTATGTGGGCTGGGAATGATCAAACATATTACTACTGCTTTGGTTGCATTATGGCATATCTGCTTCATTTCTTAAGAACCGGAGATTTTTGTGTTCCGGTACTTGAGATTTCTTTATGGTTATTGCATAGGGGACTACTGCTAACTGATTCTTCTTGATCTTCCGTTCTTTCCAGATTTACCATGTTACAGCAACGGCAACCATCTCCAACTGATGCTGCATCAAGGGCAAAGTATATTGATGTTGCTAAACGTATAGAAGACGGGCTTTTTAAGATGGCTACCTCAAAGGTATACCAAAATATTTCTGTCTGCCTTAAGGAAAAATAATTGATTGGTACGTAGCATTTTAGGGTTTGGTTTACTGGGGAGTGGGGAATTCCAACTAGATTGGCTGATACTTTTTGACATGTTGCCTCTAGATCCAGCTTGTTGACTCTTGTCCTTACTTAAATTCTTTCTTTTCATTTGTGGCACTTTCCAACATGTACTTCAGGATGATTATATGAACCGCTCAACCCTTGAACTTCGGATTACAAGCCTAATAAAAGGCAGACCTGTAAATAACTACAGTCAGCGACATGCTAATTCTTCTTCGGTTGGAACGATGATACCTACTCCAGGATTATCACACACTGCGGGTAATCCTAATTCGATGGTTACATCCTCTGTTGATGCTACAGTAGCTGGCAACACCAACATCACAAGCACAGCCGTGAACACTGGAAGCCCTCTAATTGCTGGTGGGGTGCATAGAGGTTCTTTTATTAATGTGATCGTAGATATTTTTCCTGGATATTTTTTTATCTCTTGTTTCTCTGACACCTTGAAACTTGTTTGTAGGTAATATGTCTAATGGATTCCAGCATTCTTCGAGAAACTTTTCTCTTGGTTCTGGAGGGAAAATGGCTTCCATGGGTTCTCAGAGAAGTACTAGCCAGATGATTCCGACACCCGGGTTTGTGAACAGTGCTAGTAATAACAACGGTGGTGGATTTTCTGCTGAGCCCACAATGATACCTCAGTCGCAGCAGCAGCAGCAACAACAAAGGCAGCATACAGGTGGGCAAAATAGTCACACGTTGTCCAACCAAATGGCTGCTGGCCTTAGACCTGACATACAACCAAAGCCGTCTGGGGTGGCCAATAGCTCTGTAAATGGTACTGTTGGAGTGAACGAAAAAAGTGTAGACTCAGGTTCATCTTACACCAATGCGTCCAAAAAACTACAGCAGGGTAACTTGTCTCTTCTTTTTTTTTCTGTCCTGATTATCATATCTCACATGTACTGTCATTGTGGTTTGGCGATTGTGAATGACTAGTACATACCACTCAGAAAACTGAAAGCTTGTTTCATGTTTCAGGGGAAGGTTATAGCACAACAAATCCTGACCCCTTCCATGGAGCTATAACATCGGTTGGGACGGTGACAAATGCTCAAAATATCAAACCAGCAAGTTTCCAGTCGGTGTCCAGAGTTAACTCTTCTCTGGTGAGCAATCAGTCAACCTCACTATGCATGCAACAATGCAGACAAATTAAACACTTATCACTTTGAGTATTCGAAATTTCAATCTTCTTTTCTCATTATCTGCAGTCACATCAACAACAATTTCAGCAACCGCCTAATCGATCCCAGCAACAACCAAATCAGATTCAACAGCAGCAGCAGCAATTTCTCAATCAAAGGAAATTGAAGCAGCAAATCCTGCAGCAACATAGATTAGCAAGTAATGATGGCTTGGGGAAAGCTCAGGTGGATTCTGACATGATTACAAATGTGAAACATGAGCCTGGAATGGAGAACCAGAATCAAGCTATGCACTCCCAAGCATCTGAACGATTCCAGCTTTCTCAGCTCCAGAATCAATATCAGAAGTCTGGAGAAGACTGTCATGCAGACGCTCAGCCTCTCCCAGTCAAAAGTCAGAGTGATATATGCACATCACTCCCTCAAAATAGCCAACAGATTCAGCAAATGCTTCACCCTCAGAATATAGGTACTGATTCTATCAACAGTTTTAGCAATCTTGCTGTTGGAGTAAAATCAGAATCCAACCCACGAGGTCAGTGGCCTTCCCAGTCTCAGGAACACACGCAAATGCCTAATGCTATCTCAAGTGAAAAGCACATTCAGCAGGATTTCCACCAAAGAATTACCGGATCTGATGAAGCTCAACCTAATAATTTGACTGGAGGGTGTGTTATTGGTCAAAATCATACTTCTAGTATATCAGAATCCCCTAATATGCAAAATTCTGTCGGTACGACATGTACATATGGTAAAATAAGTCGCGATCCCAAGTTCCGAAATCAACAGAGATGGCTCCTGTTTCTACGTCATGCACGGAGTTGCAAACCGGCAGGAGGGAAGTGCCAAGATCGAAATTGTGTAACGGTTCAGAAACTATGGAGTCACATGGACAATTGTTCTGAACCAAAGTGTCCGTATCCCCGTTGTCTTCACACAAAGGCATTGATTGGCCACTATAAAAACTGCAAGGATCCTCGATGCCCGGTCTGTGTGCCTGTGAAGACCTATCAGCAAGCTAATGTGCAAGCCCTGGCCCGTTTAAAAAGTGATAGCAGTGCAGTGAGTTCAGTGAATAGATCTGTAGTATCAAATGATGCATTACACGCTAATGCTGGAACGGTTTCTGGTGCCCCTCGTTGTGCTGATACTTTAGATAATTTGCAACCTTCAATAAAGCGATTGAAGGTGGAGCAATCTTTTCAACCTGTGGTCCCTGAGACTGAAAATTGTAAACGCTCCATTGTTTCTACTACAGAGGCAGATTTACCTCAGGATGCCGAGAGAAAGGATCATAAGCCATTGAAGTCAGAGACCGTGGAAGTGAAAGCAGAAATTCCTGATGTTCCTGTTCAAACAGGATTTGACATTAAAGAAGTGAAAAATGAAGCTGTTGATAATGTTCCCAAACCTAGGCTTGTCAGTGAACATGGTTTATCTGGTGACTCGCCAAAGCAAGAAAACATCAAAATGGAGAAAAAGCCTGAGCCGAAGGAAGAAGATCTGGTGGACAATCCTGAACGTGCATCGAAATCTGGAAAACCAAAGATAAAAGGTGTTTCCTTAACCGAATTGTTCACTCCCGAACAAGTGAGAGAACATATTCGTGGTCTTCGTCAGTGGGTTGGCCAGGTTTGCAATTTTTTTTTCGAAAAATTTACAGAGAAGCAAGTTTTATTCATATATGCTATATGTTTTTACTCTTTGTTGTATTGGTTTAAAGATGAATCTCTAGCTGCGTGATCACTGATGAATACCTCATCATTTAACTTCCATGTGTCTGCAGAGTAAAGCCAAAGCAGAAAAGAATCAGGCAATGGAGAATTCGATGAGTGAGAATTCCTGCCAGTTATGTGCGGTGGAGAAGCTTACATTTGAGCCACCACCTATCTATTGTACTCCTTGTGGTGCTCGTATCAAGAGAAATGCGATGTACTATACTATTGGAGGTGGTGAAACTCGTCATTACTTTTGTATTCCCTGTTATAATGAATCCCGAGGAGACACTGTTCTCGCTGATGAGACTTCGATACAGAAGGCAAGACTTGAGAAAAAGAAAAATGATGAAGAGACTGAAGAATGGGTAAGATTATCCACTCAGTAGAGTTGTATTGTCATTTACTCCCGGTTTTATAGGTTTTTCTGAGTTTGTCTATTGTGTTCCATGTTTTTTGCAGTGGGTCCAGTGTGATAAATGTGAAGCCTGGCAGCATCAGATATGTGCTCTATTCAATGGGAGAAGGAATGACGGGGGGCAAGCTGAGTACACCTGTCCAAATTGCTATATAGTTGAGGTGGAGCAAAATGAGAGAAAGCCTTTACCTCATAGTGCTGTTCTCGGAGCGAAAGACCTGCCAAGAACAATTCTCAGTGACCATATAGAGGAGCGGTTATTTAAAAGGCTGAAGCAGGAAAGGAATGCGAGAGCTAGGGTTCAAGGAACAGGTTATGATGAGGTAAACTGGCGGAGTACATGTAGAAGGTCTAAAGTCTCATATGATTTTGCATTCGAGTCCTATCTTCTATGGTTTTCTGAAGTGCTACTTCACTGGAAACATTAGATTGAAGCGTACTGGTTGGTCACTCATCGTTTCCTTTTTTTAACTGGCACTGACAGATTCCTACTGCTGAATCCCTTGTGGTTAGAGTTGTTTCATCTGTTGACAAGAAGCTGGAAGTCAAATCTCGATTTCTCGAAATTTTTCGGGAGGATAATTTTCCGACCGAATTTCCATACAAATCCAAGGTATGAATTATCGACACACACCATCATCGTATTTGCTTCATGTCCACATTTTCTGAGTTCCTCTCTTGAAATAACGCATTTCGCGCTCCACATTTTTTTGTCAGGTGGTTCTGTTGTTCCAGAAGATAGAAGGTGTAGAAGTATGCTTGTTTGGGATGTATGTCCAAGAATTTGGATCCGAATGTTCATCTCCTAATCAACGCCGTGTTTATCTCTCATATTTGGATTCCGTGAAGTACTTTAGACCTGATATTAAATCTGCTAGTGGAGAGGCACTGCGCACTTTTGTTTACCACGAAATTCTTGTAAGTCCTGGTTTTTCAACCAAGATTTGTGTGGTCTTCTACATTACATGGAGGATTCAAGAATATACTTTGATGATTTTTTTCAGATTGGTTACCTGGAATACTGCAAATTGCGTGGTTTCACGAGCTGCTACATATGGGCTTGTCCACCACTGAAGGGTGAGGACTATATCCTATATTGCCATCCAGAAATTCAGAAAACGCCAAAGTCTGATAAACTACGAGAATGGTCAGTCCAATTGTCTTTGGTCATTTTCTTCATAAAGTTTTCCTAGGAAAAATCCTTTACATCCTCCAATTGCTCATGGTCGACACAGGTACTTAGCAATGTTGAGAAAAGCTGCAAAGGAAGGGATTGTTGCGGAAACTACAAATCTATATGACCATTTTTTCTTGCAAACTGGTGAATGTAGAGCTAAGGTTACAGCAGCTAGGCTCCCCTACTTCGATGGTGACTACTGGCCAGGTGCAGCAGAGGATATTATATACCAAATGAGTCAAGATGATGATGGTAGAAAGGGAAATAAGAAAGGAATACTCAAGAAACCCATTACAAAAAGGGCTCTTAAAGCATCTGGCCAGTCAGATTTCTCAGGGAATGCGTCCAAAGATCTGCTGCTAATGCATAAAGTAGTCGTTTCTTTCCATGCCCCTTCCCTTCTCTGCATATCAGCTTTAGTAATTCGATTCTTTTGTTTAGTTTTGTGTTTTTGGTTTTTGCTAATATTATTTCTGTATGTTTTTAGCTTGGTGAGACCATTCACCCAATGAAGGAGGATTTTATCATGGTTCACTTGCAGCATTGTTGCACGCATTGCTGTACACTGATGGTTACCGGAAATCGTTGGGTTTGCAGCCAGTGCAAAGATTTCCAGTTATGTGATGGGTAAGAATTGTCCTTTTTCGTTTGCTGGTTAACTTTTTCTCTCTTTTTGGTGTTTTTGTTGTTGCGACCTGGTTTGTACAACTTGGAAGCTATGGTAATTATCTTCATGGAAGAGACTTATTGGTAAACCTATGTGTGCTTAATCCTGGTAGAGTACTGCAATCTATAAGACGTTGTTCTACTTTTTCAGGTGCTATGAGGCTGAACAGAAACGAGAAGACAGAGAAAGGCACCCTGCTAATCACAAAGATAAACATAAACTGTATCCTGTAAGTTGCATTGGTTTCTTTTGGGTCAGGAATTGAGAAGAGGGTCTGTCATTTAAGCTCATACGTTTCTGTATTTTGTTGTATCTCACAAGATAGTTGTCTTGATACTGTAGGTTGAGATTGGCGATATTCCTGCAGACACTAAGGACAGAGATGAGATACTTGAAAGTGAATTTTTCGATACGAGGCAAGCATTCCTGAGTCTTTGTCAAGGAAACCATTATCAATATGATACACTGAGGCGGGCAAAGCATTCTTCCATGATGGTGCTTTACCATCTGCATAATCCAACTGCTCCTGCCTTTGTGACAACATGTAACGCATGCCACCTCGATATTGAAAGTGGTCAAGGCTGGCGCTGTGAAGTTTGCCCAGACTATGATGTCTGCAATGCTTGTTACAATAAAGAGGGTGGCGTTAATCATCCTCACAAGTTAACTAATCATCCATCACTAGCTGATCAAAACGCTCAGAATAAAGAAGCTAGGCAATTGCGTGTCTTGCAGGTATTGTAATATTCAGTTTCTTTTTGAAAAGCTGCCTCTTATTCTCTTGATTTAGGCTTCTTCTATTTTAAGAAATGGATGGGATTAGTTTAGTCATATGGCTCCAAAATGTCTCTGAAATGCTAAAGTTTTCATTTATCTAAAATATGCAGCTCAGGAAAATGCTCGATCTTCTGGTGCATGCGTCACAATGCCGTTGTTCACTTTGCCAATATCCCAATTGCCGCAAAGTGAAGGGGCTATTTCGACATGGTCTCCGTTGCAAAATACGTGCCTCAGGAGGTTGTGTTCTATGCAAGAAAATGTGGTATCTCTTGCAACTCCACGCTCGGGCCTGCAAGGAATCCAAGTGTGACGTACCTCGATGCGGGTAAACTCTTTAACTTCTATCCCTGTCTCTTAAGACAAGTAAAAACGTAAAATTAAAAGTCAATCTTTTTCTTTACTCGAGTCATTTTTGGATATTAGAACCCGGGCATAGTATATGGCAAAGCTTTATAAAACTAATGTTCTGTAAGATTTGTATTGATCATTGTAACTCTCTCTATTCAGGGACCTAAAGGAACATTTGAGAAGGTTACAACAGCAATCGGATTCACGGCGCAGAGCTGCCGTCATGGAGATGATGAGACAGAGAGCTGCAGAAGTCGCTGGAACCTCTGGTTGATTAATTTGTATATACTAAATCTATTTAGGATCTAAGCAGAAGTGGAAATGTAATCTTCTTCCCAAGGTTAAGAAGATTTTGTTTCTGAGCTCCACTTGAAGAAGACGAAGGAGAAGTGAATTAACACCTGCTAGTGAAGGCACGTAAGAAGACAGGAAACAAACCCTATAACGGTTTAATTTAGATGGATTCATATTTAACAGACACAAATCATGGAGTAATTATGATGATGATTGATTGGGAGGGGGAACAAGCGCTTGTGTGATTTTGAAGAGTTTCTCAGCTTTAAGTGCCAGTGAAGCAGAAGAATCTTGGTAGATGCTAACTTAGGATCTGGGTCAGGTCGCGAAAAGGAAGAAATCAGATTCGAGACTCTTCGATGCAGTTCAGTGTCTTGATCTGGTGTGTGATACTTTGATTATATATATACATACACTCTGTGTCTTTACTGCCTTCTTCTTCTTCTTCTTCCTGTTTTTTGGAGCCTGGTACATTTTGTAAAATGCCTTTATACCTTTTGGTGGGGGAATGTAATATATATACATAGTGACATATTAACTTGCTAGCCAAGTAAGTTGAAGAGAGTATCTAATAAGGATGCATCTCTTACATTTTTTGGGTGAACCTGTATTAACATTTTCATATCTTCGTTAATTGAATTAGGCTTTGGTTTAATAAGGTAAACGTTATCACGACCTGCTGCTACATATTCTAAAGTTGTCTAATGCAATTGTTAGATCTAATTTATAATATGCATAATTTGCTTCATATTCTACTGTTGCTACTATCTAAACAGTTTGCTTAACTCTTGTGTTGTCTGTCATATACGAATACGAATACGAATACGATACTCTTTTATGTAATCTTTAGTTCTATGGAATTTTGTTTTTGTAATGAAGAAATAAAAAATAAAGAAAAGAAGAGGAAAGGCGAGAATGTACGTGGCAAATTAATTGGCTCAGAAGTGATATCACTGTCCAAAACTCACAAACCAGATCCTGTGGTCATCTTCTCTCCTTATTCCTCTCTCTCTCTCCTTCTTCACCTTCTTATTTTATTTCTGATATGTCAAAATCCTCCGATCCAACCATTTCTCAAACGACAAAAAAACTTGTAAAGTCTCACTTTCGTTATCCATTTCCAATTTCGACCAAGAAGAGTCTTCTCAATGACAGTCTAGCATGCAAAAAGATTCATCACATAACACAACAAGCGTATGCCTTTACAACAATTTATCCAAACTACTTTAAACAATTTTTTGTTTTCAAATATATAATTTTAAAAAAAATTTGAGCTCTGTTTTTGTTGCAGAAGCAGAGTATTGAATAACAATGGTGGGTAGTATCGTTGGCAGTAACATGGCGGCGACTGATGCGAGGTTTCTAAGTTCCAATTTTGGTAACAGTTTCAGCATCAACACTACCAGACTTCACAGATTCCATGATCGCTCCCAAATCGTAATCCCTAGGGCTCAGTCTTCTTCTCCGTCTCCGTCTCCACCCTCCGACAAAAAGAAGGGCAAGACCCGACTCGGTACCACAACCACTAAGGAAAGCGAAGAGACGGCGGCGAAGAAACTCGACGCAGCACCAGCAGCTCCGCCTTCGGCTCAGTCTCCGCCGTCACTGAAGCTGGACGATGTGAACCCTGTGGGATTAGGACGGCGATCGCGGCAGATCTTCGATGAGGTGTGGCGTAAATTCTCTGGATTAGGTCAGATGTCGAGGACGACCCGACCCGATGAGCAGGAGACTCTTGATAGTCTTCTCATGAGAGAAGGACCTATGTGTGAGTTCGTTGTTCCTGGCGCTCAAAACGTCACCGTTTTAGTCGTCGGAGCTACTAGTCGAATCGGCCGTATCGTCGTCCGTAAACTCTTGCTCCGTGGCTACACCGTTAAGGTTGTTCGATTACATTACTGATTCCTTTATATAATAATGGTCACAAGTCTCAATATTCGTATAATATAAAGTATTTGGTGTACTTATATGCAATTGCTGCTTTTAAGAGTTTTTAAAGAGTGAGGTTGTTGTGTTTAGGCACTGGTGAGGAAACAAGATGAGGAAGTGATGAGTATGTTGCCAAGATCAGTGGATATTGTTGTTGGAGATGTGGGAGAACCGTCAACGCTCAAATCTGCAGTTGAAAGCTGCAACAAGATCATCTACTGCGCCACTGCTCGGTCTACTATTACTGCTGACCTTACCCGGGTTGATCATTTGGGTGTTTATAACCTCACCAAAGCTTTTCAGGTATAAACTAAGTTTGATCACGTGGTTGATTCGGTTACTTTGTTTTTGTTGAGCACAGAGTAGTCATTCCTGTGTATTGGTTTTGTGTATTATGCAGGATTACAATAACAGACTAGCGCAACTAAGAGCGGGTAAAAGCAGCAAAAGCAAGCTTTTAATTGCTAAGTTCAAGTCGGCCGAGGCTCTTGAGGGTTGGGAAATTCGTCAAGGAAGTTACTTTCAGGACACAACTGCTAGTAAATATGATGGTGGAATGGATGCTAAGTTCGAGTTCACCGAAACTGAGAGAGCCGAATTTTCAGGTACACTCTTATCTTCTGAGAATATGCCAATGTGAAACTTTTTACTTTTGATGTGATTTTTAAGGTATAGTGGTTTTTAAAATGCAGGTTATGTTTTCACCCGTGGAGGATATGTTGAGTTGTCGAAGAAACTTTCACTTCCACTGGGTGCCACTCTTGACAGGTAAAGTCTGGTTTCAAAATGTGTCAACCATCCTTACTCCCAGCTTGTTCTGTGAAATGATTCGATCATAGAAACTTAGAGAATGGGGATAACTTGCAAGTAGTATTAATGGATTTTATAACACCGTCTGAAACCAACTAGAGCCTTAGCTTCCTTTTTGTGCTTATGCTCTTATATAAATAGGTATGAAGGCTTAGTTCTTTCAGTTGGTGGGAACGGAAGATCCTATGTTGTGATCCTTGAAGCTGGTCCAACATCAGATATGTCTCAGAGCAAACAGTATTTCGCTAGGATCAATACCAAAGCAGGATTTTGTCGGGTATGAAAAGCATCACCGGTCTTGCTAATTTAATCTGACCCCTTTTCAGCTATTTATCTGGCTAAAGCTTTTGGTTCCTTGGGCAGGTAAGAGTGCCATTTTCAGCTTTACGTCCGGTTAACCTAGAAGATCCACCGCTAGATCCATTTCTCGTTCACACATTGACAATACGTTTTGAGCCTAAGAGACAGGTTTGCCGACGCTTGTCAATGCTTCAGCAGTTGTTTCTGGCGCTTGATTTGTTTAATCATTGACCAAAAACTTTCATTTCGTGGAGTCTGAGTGTAGCAATCTGTTGTGTGTTTTCCTCTTTCAGAGACCTGCTGATGGACTTGCTGGTACGCAACAAGATCTGAGAAGCTTTAGCCTTGTATTCGAGTACATAAAAGCGTTACCTGTAAGTACCCCAACTTAATTTCTACTTGCTGAAGACCATCACCGAGAGAACTAAAAAACAGAAAATGTATAGATTTAAACTTTCCACATTTTTGTCTACAGGCAGGTCAAGAAACTGACTTTATTCTGGTATCGTGTACTGGTTCGGGAGTAGAACCCAACAGAAGGGAGCAAGTCCTCAAAGCTAAGAGGGTAAGTCTATTTTGTCTGAAACACACACATTAGAAAACTCTTGAATCTTGAGGCTACGTATTCGCAGGGCTTTGTGCCAGTAAGTTGCATGTTTTCACATCTCCCTCTCTGATGTCTTCTAAATTTGTCAGGCTGGCGAAGATTCTTTGAGAAGGTCAGGCCTTGGATACACCATCATTCGTCCTGGTCCCTTGAAGGTACTATTCTTTGAGTTGCCACCAATGTGTATAAAGATGGCTTTAATAACAACTTTACTGATACAGGAGGAACCAGGCGGCCAGCGAGCTCTGATATTTGATCAAGGAAACAGAATTTCTCAGGTTACTTTCAATCATGAAAACGAAACTCAAGTCATAGGCTTGCATACCACAGAAGATTCTCTGGCCCGAGCTAACTTGTAACTTGAAAAATGCCCAACTCTGTTTCAATTTCAGGGCATTAGTTGTGCGGATGTGGCGGATATATGTGTCAAGGCACTGCATGATTCAACCGCTAGAAATAAAAGCTTTGATGTGAGTGGCAGTTCATAAAAAACATGCTGAAAAATAGAATATTTATTCTTTGACCTATAAAGAAGAAATCACGACATGGATCTCTCACATTTTTCTATTGAATTATGCAGGTTTGCCATGAATACGTTGCTGAGCAAGGAATAGAGCTCTATGAGCTGGTAAGAGTAGTCACTTACTATATATAAGTCACATCTTCATCATCATATCATCTGATAGAGTTTCTGTCTGTCTCTGTCAGGTGGCTCATTTGCCAGACAAGGCGAACAACTATCTGACTCCGGCTCTATCTGTACTTGAGAAGAACACATGAAAAGGAGAATCATTGATTCCATTTTGGCTGATGTATTCATCCCAAGTACGCATTACATACATATATACATACGTACCTGTATAACTTGTACATACAAGAATCTCTTTGGTCTCTTTATGTCCATTAACATTGATTTCTTATATTAAACTCTAAATTTGTGTGCTAAAACGGCGTAGAACATAAGACACCAAAAGTGTGGAACTCTATTCTGTATTACACAAAACTCACACTATAAAATGAGCAATAAACATGTAAAGTTCATATGATTCAGAAATCTCGGAATTTTTTCTTATTCATCTTAGATTAACTTGTACACGTAAGATGCAAAAACTCAAATCAGAGCTTCGAGAATGGTTTGGTGAGAGAGCCGAAGAATGACGACGTCGGAGACACATACGGCAACTTGCTGGTGACTTCGTCTCCGGAGCTTTCTTTTGACTTTCTCTCATCGTCTTCCTCTCCTTTAATGGCTTCCTTCTCAGCATCGTCCACTATCTGCTCAGTCATTAACATAATTCAGACAAAAAAAATATTCCCAAAAATTCATTTTGCCGGTGAACTAAAAAGTTTTAAAAGCCAAACCTGTCCGGTGACGTCAGGAGAAACAGAGGGGAGAATAACAGTGAGATGGGTTTTAATCCGGTGCAAAGCGTCTTTTGTCATCCCCTGAGCCGCTCCGGCGAAGTCCTTAATCACACCTTCCAAAAACTGTTTAGTTTTTTCGAGCGACTCCGACGGAACCGAAGCAGCGGCTAGTTTCTCTAACACTCTATCCTTAACCGATGCAAGACTCTTCAGCCCCAACACCATCGTCGTCTTGCTCTGCTTCTCTCCTTGTTCTGAATCTGATGATTCCACAGGGTTGTTGGGGTTAGGCTTCTCTGATAATTTGATCGCGTGGTCAGGAGAGTAGAGGTTACCCTGGTCCACGTTTTCGTCGCGTTTTGTAGCGATTTTGATCGCGTGGTCTGGAGAGTATAGCTTCCCCTGCCCCGCAGCTTCTACGCCGTCGGATTTCGTGGCGGAGATTTGGCGAGGATTATCCATTTTGTTGTACTTGACAGTTCAAAAAGTCTTTCCTCACTCTTTTTTTTTGGGTTTTTGCGTGTGACGACGAAACAGAGCAAAGCCACTTTAAACCTATCATTCTGGTTTTGTTTTTGTTTGTTTCCCGGGGAAAATGAAGAAGAACCTATGACACGTGTTAATGTCTCTTCATGACGTGGCAACACGTGTATTATGTTATGCGTTACTGGATGGTTAATGGGCTCTGTTTAGTTTATGTGGTATCAAATAACATAGGCCCATCAGACGGAGAATGGATTTTGATTGTTACCGGATTTATCTCAGACCCGGACCGGCTCGATTGACCCGGAAATGAAAACAAAATGGGGAAAACACAGAGGCGGCGTTAGGCGAAGGAAGTGGAGTTACACAATAGTGAGAGAAGGGAGGAAGAAGAAGAGAGGAGAAAGATGAACAAGAAGGAGATCTTCAAGCTAGCGAAAGGTTTCAGGGGAAGAGCGAAGAATTGCATAAGAATTGCAAGGGAAAGAGTAGAGAAAGCTCTTCAGTATTCTTACAGAGATAGGCGTAACAAGAAACGCGAGATGAGAGGTCTCTGGATCGAGCGCATCAACGCCGGTTCTCGCCAACACGGTGTACGTTTTTCCTTTTCATCGCAAAAATTGATATTAGGTTTTTGCCTGATTGCTTCGCGTCACTGCTAAAATGCCTTGATTCTAGAAATTATGATTTAGTTTAGAAATGATATTTCTGAGATATTGATTGCAGCTTTTAGGTCCGTGATCGAATCCTAGGGATTTAGGGTTTTGTTATGTTTAATTGGGATGCTTAATTTCGCCGGAGTCTTGCGCTGTTGACATAAATGCTTTTTGTTATACCTAATTGCTTTATTGTCTTCGCCTATCTCACAAGTTGTAGTTTGATTGTATTTGTTTCTGTATCCTCGATAGTTTTTTCTTATGCAATGGATCTCTGTGCTTGCATCCACATAGTGATAGAGATAGAACTTGCTGTTACTGGGTTTTATTATTAGAAGATGGACATCATTAGACTGAAATGTTGAATGAAGGGCATTTCATACTGATTGTATCTTATCTTTGATCAATTTTGGAGTTTTCAAATGTATGAGATGCTATCCAAATGGAGATTTTAGGATGTGAATGTCTACCCTGTAACTCAACTATGCTTAAAGTATCATTTCGTGTTGGTAATATATGACTGATACTTTTTCTGTCAATTGTTTCCAACTAATCGAAACTGTAATTAATTCCTAATACAAGTAGAGTAACATATTTTTCTAACTTTACCTGGTCTCAGATTTGTAACACATTTGTTTTTGTTGATGACTTCTGTTCACTTATAGTCTTGGTTCCATTGTTTAATGCCCTTTCAAATCTATGCTATTAGATGTGGATTAATACTCTGTTTCTTGTGAAAAACATGGAATTGACATGTTTGATTGGAATCCTAACTTGTAAAACTTGAAACAGGTGAACTACGGTAACTTCATCCATGGACTGATGAAGGAGAACATCCAGCTGAACCGGAAAGTCCTCTCTGAGTTATCTATGCACGAACCTTACAGCTTCAAAGCACTTGTGGACGTCTCCCGCAAGTCTTTCCCTGGAAACAAGAACGTGGTCCAAGCATCTCGGAAAGTAGACATTTCATCCATCAATGCCTAGTTAGGACCAAGTTAGTTTCATCTCCACCTTCTTAAGGACACATAACATTTAGTAATTTGTCAGAATAACGTGTACCCTGGCGATACTACTATACTTTTGCAATTTGAGAGAATGTATTTCGTCTTCTTATTTCGTTTAGCAAATCTAAATACATTGGTTTGTTTATTACTTTGAGAAAAGAAGATTGAATCACCTAAATAGTTATAGACCTAAAACCCTAGGATCGGAACAGTATTTGCTATAATCACGTCATTGCGCATCAATGCCCCTGTTATGGAAGAAACAAATACCGAAACCGTGAATCAAAGGGAACTACACCGCATTTGCTACTAGATGAACCCAGAAAACCCCACCGTTGTCGCCGGTGAATGCATTGCTCAACAAATGCGGCTTGGCGAGGAGGCAAATGACGTGAAATCCACAGAGAAACCTTGCAGTCATCGACAAATTTCTTGGCGAAGCAGTGAAGCATGTGAGGCACAATCAACTTCCCCCTGGGGCTCACTCCCACTGACGCCTGTATATAATCTTTCTGAGCTTCTTCAAGTTCTTCGGCTACGTTCTCGGCTGAGTATATTCTCACCTGCAAGTGATTTCTGTGAGAAATTTGCAATGTGGGTTTAAAAATGCTGATGTGAAATGCAGATAGATGTGGAAATATTACTGTAGGAGATGAGTGCATTCCACAGCTGAGAGCGAACGACACTAGAGGTTCAGGTGTGCTTATCCCTGCTTGTCTCTGTGCTTCTGTTACTTTCAGCTTGAGAATGGAGAGAAGCAGAGCCTGAATATCCCGGTTTAGGTAAGAGATATAGTATAGAAAATGAAGAATTTGCAGAAAATAATGAAGTTTGAGCTGAGTTTAGTACGATTTGAGGTCGATGCAGAGGAGGGTTCATCTTTAGAGTCATGTATTCTATCGTTGCTGCGTTGTATGAATGCCCACCAACTGTATAAGCAGCCTGATAGAACCTCCAAACCAGAGACTTACATTAAACTCTGTCTGAACCAAACCAATAAGTGTTAAGTAGTTTTGTGTTTGGAGATCAAACCTTTTGCATCAAGGAGAAGAGCTTTACGTCGGTTTTTGGTACGCCGTAAGCTAAGTATGCCTGATTCAGACAATTAGGAAAATGTAAGTTTTGTATCTGCAAATTGAAGTTTAGCGAAAATTCGGAAGACATTATTACATGCATGATCAAGGCATTGTATATGTTGATCCAGAAGGCGAGCTTCTCGTTGTGGCTTAGTTCTGTTGGATTTACTCTGGCAAGTCTTTCGACGAGGTTCCTGTAATAAAAATGCCACATAGGAGTTTGTCAAATTTCAAGGACCCTAACTAAATCTCAGAAGATGCTTAAAACTGTGTACATACCTGAATCTCCATAACTCATCTGAAGCATATCCGAGCCTCTTCTCCTCAACAGACATTGAAGCCACTTCAGTTGCAGATCTGTAACTCCCTATGTCAGCCAGCTCAGCTTTCCTTGGACTCTATAAGGATCAAATGCATTGCTCTCTGTTGCTAAAACATCTGAGTTCTTCTGAATATCGATCCGTGGACTCTGTGCCCACCTGGAGATCCGTGAGTGTTCTGAAGGAGACCACCACGATGTCGATGACGATGATGTAGGATTCTCACGAGAAGAAAAACTGGTAGTCTCTTGTGAGGATTTGGATCCTGCAGATGTCTCTCCTAGAGACACAAATATGTTTCTCATGCATCTGATCATCTCCTTGGATAGTTCATTAGCATTATCAAAACTCTGCAAGGACTTTGCCAGTTTGCTTCTAGGTTGTCCTTTGTGATCCTTACGGCGTAAAGTTTCGCTCTTTTCGGAAAGTCTAACCAAATCTATAGCATTCTGGGCAACAATGTTGTAATCAGAGCCAGGCACATGAGACAAATATTAAACATACAGAAGAATTTAATTAACATACAGGTGGAGATAGAGAATGCGTGAGGTTATACTCGGCGAGTTTTCTCTCGTTTCGCTCTTGAATCAGCAAGAAATGCAGAGACATGATCTCTTGTTCGAGCTTAGAGACCGTAGCTTCCATAGCTGCTATATTGGAGAGAAGTTCTTGAACCTGCCGGTTTTATAGGAACATTCACAAGGTTCAAGCTTTTATCCATGAACGTCTAAGCTTAGAACTTAAGACAAGTTGGAGAAACATACGCTACGTGGAAGAGAAGATGCGTGAGACAGCTCAATCTTATGGCTTTGATCAGAAGCCTTCAGCAATAGAGCGCGTAGTGCAGTTTCCTTCTGCAATTGATCTCTTAATCGCTGCACCTGTTTCAGACCGTAACAGAGTCTGAGCTGTAAGAAATTTTTACGGATTTCTCGACATGATTAAAAGAGAGGTGAGTGAAACTCACATCGTACTCGAGTTCGAATCTGTAAAGGTGAAACTTGCTCTTCTTGGGGGAATCAAGACCGTTGATCACTGTAGTAACATTCTTTGGCTATATTTTCAGAGAAAACAGAGTCATAAGAAATAATGTTCTTGAAGAAATAAAGAGGAAATAAAAAGCTTAAAGTGAATTGACAGCTTGAGGAGCAAGTTAATGGAAACTCTTTCATTGGATTCAAGGAAACTGAACCTGTGAGAGATTAACGGCTTTGGTCTGAGAGAATCTGGACAAAGAACTTGCTCTGCATAACACATCAATGATAGAATTAGGAAGAAACAGAGAGGAGGAAGAAGAAGCACCATTCAGACAAGAAAAGAAACTGGAAAAATAAAGGAATGAAACTTTACTGTTTAGATGCGATCAGAGAGTCTCCAGACATTGTATGATCGATGAATTTGGCTTTAAACTTGGTCTGGATCTCTCCAGACGCTTAATAATGAAATGACTCAACAAAATGAGATTCAGACAAAGAACCTTGTGATCAGGAAAGAAGAAACAGAAGAGAAGAGAGAGAGAGAGAGTGAGAGAGAGAGAGAGAGAGAGAGAGAGAGAGAGAGAGAGAGAGAGAGAGAGAGAGAGAAGAGAGAGAGAGCTTGGGACATCTGTGAAGATGAGTTGAATGGGATCGGGTCCAAAGAGGAGACTCAATAAATGCATGAGAAATATTTAGCTATTTGTCACTTTCATCACAGCCCCCATTGCACGAGTTGTTCTACCCAAAAAAACAGAGTAAATTTTAAAGCTCGAACCTTTACCTTCCAAGAAACTTTTTTCTCTTTTAAACCATTCGAGTAAATCTAATCAAAGTTTCATTATTCTTAGGCTTTTTATAAATTTTAAAAATTTGATAATGATGTGTGTATGATTGTTTGTTTTCATGTTATGTAAGTTGGAATATAAAAGGAGATTGCTTTTTTTTTTTTGCAAAAGAAATCAGAAGATATGATTGATGATCTTCAAGACTTGAAAGCCAAATAAAATAAATGAGCAACAATAAATGTTTTACCAATTAAAGTTAAAAAATATATATAAAAAAGAATGGTAGCAAAGTTGAGGAATCTCCATAAAAGCACCTTCCCACTACATGTACTATAGTCCATAACACAGATAAAGTTTACAGTTTAATAGTAATAAATATCTACAATATGTAAGTGTATGATTTGGAAACTCTTTTTTCCAAAGTAAGTCGAACCAAAGTAAATATTCTGCAAGTCCCAATAGTATTATTGTAGTTGACAATCCTCTCCTCTTTATAACAAGGATTGGAAATAAATGAAAAGAAGAATAACAAAACCAAAAAAAAACTATTTTTATTATGTCAGTGTATGCAACAAATAAATGCAGTGTGTTAAAAGAGATCGAAATGCGAAGGTAACGTATGCATTTTCTTTTGTACAGGAAATAAATGCTCTAGGAAGAAAAAAAATAGTGCATGGCCCAAAACCACGCGCTCTCGGCCTTCTCAATTTCTAAAATATGCGAAAAAGGCCCAATTTCGAGAGTTATATAGTCCACGGGTTTTTGTATCACGTGCTTAACGCGCGATAGGTGCGCGTGGGTTTTCTTCTTATAGCCTCATGAAGAAACGAACTTAACTTTAGAAGAATATATATCTGCATTAACTTAGTAATGGAATTAAATTTACTTCTTTAATCCAGGATAAAATAGTCAATTACTTCCAATTATAATTTTTATGATTGTGAAATGTTCAAAAGTGATATTATACAGGATATATATGAAATTCAACAAACGAAAAGAGGAAAAAGCATCATAAAGATTAAAAGACTGATCTTAGTGGTCCTTTTCTTTTCCAGTTCTTTCTGAACTATATTGTCGAAACATATATAACTATAAAATCCATTAAACAAAATCAAAATAAATGGTATTTATGATGTGATAATATCATCTACTTCAACATGCAAAACGTATAAATGATTGACGAGAAAAAAAGTATAAATGATTATGATTCTTTATCTTCAAAATTCCTCAACCAAACTACTAATTTTGGCGGTTTATGCGATTTAGAAGCAGAGGAACAACATCCTTCACAACTCCGAAGCCATTCCTTTGTCTACCATTTTCAAATCAATAGACCGAGAAATCATTAACATTACCATCGCCAAAGGATATAGGAAGAACTTCAAGAAGTTTTTCACTCTCTGGGTCCGCTGACTCGTGATTAGGTTCATCCAGCTCCTTGTTTGAGCAATTGTTGCTTCTTTATTTTTTAATCTTTTTTGCTAAAGAACCCATATATTGGTAATCCCCTATGTAAATCCAAACATTTTCATTTTTAATGATATTTATTCACCTAGCAAAAAAAAAAATGCTAATTTTGTTATGGAATTTTTTTAATAGAAATGTGCTTTTTATAAGTAATTAATATGTATATTTTTAATACTGTTGATTTTCTTCACTTTTGTTGTTGCACCTTTATATTTTGAAAGTATTCAATAGAAATATATATTTTCTTGTATCTTATAGCTTAGTTTAATACTTTTCTAGTTTCCACAAATTAAAGAGAATTCAGATAAGTTTCTACCCAAAAAGAAAAGTATTTGTGTGGTTTGAGTTATTACCTCTGAAATTGGATTAGTTTCATCCAATATAGAACCTTCAAATAGCTTCCATCAGATTAAGAAAAAAAAAAACAGAAAAAATCTCTCAACCCATAACATTAATTACTTCTCTTTTGATCATTATAGAAAAATGCGGTGAATCTATTTTTCTTTCTCAAAAAAAAAAATCTTCCAAGTTTAACACTTAATTACTAAGGGGGAATAGTAAGGAAATTTCTCAATATCTTCTAGTTTGTTCCTTTTACAAAAAGAACGGAAGAAGAAGAAGAAGAAGAAAAGCTGTTAATAATAATAATGTGGCTACCGAAAGCAGACGCGACAAATAAAGGAACAAAAAGTGGTTCTGTGGCGATTGCAATAGATAAAGACAAAAGTAGTCAAAATGCTATCAAATGGACTTTGGATAATCTTGCTTCTCGTGGACAAACTCTTGCTCTTATTCATGTCCTTCCCAAATCTCAATCTTCTTTAGGTTAACATTTCACTGCATTCTCACATACTATAATTAGAATCCATATTTTGTTAATTTTGCTCAATGTTTTTTTGCGCAAAGTTTTGAGTTTCTTTTTAGGGTTTTCACTTTTGTGTTTCATACATGCAGATATTGAAGAAGGAATATCACATAAGCAGCAAATGGAGAAACAAACGAAAGATCTATTTGTATCCTTCCACTGTTACTGCAGCCGCAAAGAGGTGTTTAATTATAATAATACCTATTGAAACAAATTTAACTGTTAGTTGAATATAACAAATGAGTAGTTCGAAGCTTTTTTAATAATTTTATTTTTGGATCATTATTTCTGCATGCAGATTCATTGTCAGGACGTTGTGCTTGAAGACGCAGACAAAGTCAAAGCGATTGTCGAATATGTTACGGTTTCTTCGATTGAGAATTTAGTTCTTGGTGCTCCATCACGGAACAGCTTTATGCGGTAATAAAACTGATTAGGGTTTTGGTTTATTGGTTTACGTGCGGAAGAAGAATATAATAACCAAATTTAGGGTTTCCTTTTATGATTTTGATCCTTAACAGAAGATTCAAAACGGATTTACCAGCGAGTGTGTCAAAGGCAGCTCCAGATTTCTGCAATGTTTACGTTATCTCCAAAGGAAAGATCTCTTCGGTACGAAACGCCTCGCGTCCTGCTCCTTATCATCCATCAGCTCTTAACGAATCAGAGAGTCATCATGACACTATTCCCCTTGAGAGAAAACATAAAACAGGTCAGAGTTTTAATCTTGAGAGGAAATATTGTTGCTTGCGTGACAAGCATATCTCAAAACACATTGTTAAATCTGTCCCATCTTCCTTGTTTTCAACAGCTAACACACAGGCCTTGCATAGAGGACGAAGATCAGTAGATTCAGATGTTACCAGGTATTATATTCTGTTGGTTAAACAATTGCTGTGTAACTCTACCTCAACAATTTCGTAAATCTTGGTTTCGACTTTTGTAGATTAGGGGTTCCGAAACCGCCACAAGGACATATGAAATTAGTGGGGGATTTCTCAGATTCAGAGTCCGAGTTCTCATTCATCAGTGCTTCTCAACATGAATCCGACATTTCCTTCATCAGCAGCTCGGGGAGGCCGAGTGTAGACCGATCTTCTTTCACCTACGATCTACCAGAATCAGCAAGATCCTCAAGAATGTCAACGAGCTCAGATCAGAGCATTGGGTCACATAGATTAGGAATCAAGTTTACGGATTTGAGTTATCTCAATGGTTCTTCTACGGTTTCTGAAGAGAGTGGGAGAAATTCTTGTTCTTATTCATCTCAGAGCTTGGTATAAGTTGGAACCAAATCATGATTTTGTGTTGCTCTCCGATTTGTTTTTCTATTACATTCCATGAAAATGTTTGTATTGTTGTTGCAGGATGATGTTGAAGCTCAAATGAGGAGACTCCGTTTAGAGCTGAAGCAAACTATGGATATGTATAGCTCAGCTTGCAGAGAAGCTTTAACCGCAAGGCACGAGGTAATTGTTATATATACATCTATATCTCCATGTTGTTCTTCACCTCAAGAGGGTTGATTCATAAATTTGGTTACAATATGGATTAGGCGACAGAGCTGCAAAAGCTAAGGACAGAAGAGGAAAGACGATTCGAGGAACTAAAGATGACAGAGGAAACAGCAATGTCAATAGTGGAAAACGAGAGAGCAAAAGCCAAAACAGCCTTGGAAGCTGCTGAAGCTGCAAACAGGCTTGCTGAAGTGGAAGCAAAGAGGAGGCTAAACGCAGAGATGAAGGTATTGAAAGATAGCGGTTCTTTCTCTCGACATAGCATCGTTCGATACAGGAAATACACTGTTCAAGAAATCGAAGAAGGTACAGATAACTTTGCAGAGTCGAGAAAAGTTGGAGAAGGAGGGTATGGACCTGTGTTTAGAGGTCATCTTGATCACACAAGTGTCGCTGTTAAGGTTTTACGCCCTGACGCTGCTCAAGGAAGATCACAGTTTCACAAAGAGGTAACAAAACATCTATCTTCTCTACAATTTTTCTCCATTAACTCTGTTTTTCCCTATAGTTTTTACTTGTGTTACAAGAAAAATGTTATTGAATGAAATTTTTTTATAAACTTGATGTGTTTTGACGCTCAGGTTGAAGTACTAAGCTGCATAAGACATCCAAACATGGTGCTTCTCTTAGGAGCTTGTCCAGAATTCGGTATTCTCGTCTATGAATACATGGCCAAAGGAAGCTTAGATGACCGCCTTTTCAGACGCGGAAACACGCCGCCGATTTCATGGCAATTGCGTTTCAGAATAGCTGCTGAGATCGCTACGGGTCTCCTCTTCCTCCACCAGACCAAACCAGAACCAATTGTCCACAGAGACTTGAAACCAGGAAACGTACTTCTCGACCACAATTACGTCAGCAAGATCAGCGACGTCGGGCTTGCAAGACTCGTCCCCGCTGTAGCTGAAAACGTGACCCAGTACCGAGTAACATCAGCTGCAGGAACGTTCTGTTACATCGATCCTGAGTATCAACAAACCGGAATGTTGGGTGTGAAGTCAGATGTTTACTCTCTCGGAATCATGCTTTTGCAGCTCTTGACCGCGAAACAGCCGATGGGTTTGGCTTATTATGTGGAACAAGCGATCGAAGAAGGGACATTGAAAGATATGCTTGATCCTGCAGTACCAGATTGGCCAGTAGAGGAAGCTTTGGCTCTTGCGAAGTTATCGCTACAATGTGCAGAGTTAAGAAGAAAAGATAGGCCTGATCTTGGTAAAGAAATAATGCCTGAGCTTAATAGACTTAGAGAGCTTGGTGAAGAGAGTCTTGAGTCTGTGTATTTTGCTGGACAAGGAAGATCTTCACATCCTAGTCAAGTCTCTTATTCATCGGTAAGACTTGTTAATCCGAAAACATTAGATGTCTCTCTAGCTATGATGGTTGATGTTATTGTGGGTATTGCAGGATGGTAGGAGTGCTCCTTTGATATCAAATACAGGATCTTCTATATCAAACCCATAGTTTTGAGGAATTTGGTAAGATATAACTCTCTTGTCTCATCTTAAGTTAAAGTCTAAGTTTCGTTGAGATAAACACTAATGATTGAGATTTTGATTTGCAGAGGTAACTTCAGTAGAAGCAAGCCAAGAGTAATTTATTCAGAAACGGAGTTGCTTATTTTGAGCTGAAGAAAAGGTGGCTGCCATTTTATTAGATTCGGATTTGTGTATAAAAAAGTTGTGTATATTTTTTATTAAAGAAACAATATGTAAATATGCGGAAAAATGAATTTCCCATGCACATTCATGTTGGAGAAAATGTGAAATTATAATTTTAACTATGAATTACATGTTGGTCGACACGTAACTCACAGTAGAGAACAACGTGGGAATGTTCTGACGTTGTCAAGTGTTACGACAAAAAATATCGTTTTTTAATCGAGTGTTTAAAAAGAGAAGTATTTTTCTAAGGTACGAGAATTCAGAAACAATGGGACAAGGTAAAGAAGTTAAGACGAGACCAGATCCTCAAGTTGAGATTCAGGTTTTATTTACCTCCCTCTGTTCTTGGCTGATGCATCCAAGTTCAAAAAGACTCTATGGTGTCTGTTTTTGTTTTGTTTGTTTGATGAGTTCAGTTTATTGTATTAATCAGGAAAGAGGAGAAATATTTTTCTTTTATAGGCCAAAGGTTAACAAAGAAGAAGCTCACAGTGTGGACGATGTTCAAAGGTTATACATAGTGATGCGTCCTGAGTCCGGTGAGAATCCCACCGAGGAGAAACAAGACCCTCTTTCAGGTAAAGAAGGTTCCCATAAAGATTCCGGTGACGGAGACGCGACTACTAGCTCTTCCGGCGACAAGAACCAAGGTGGTGAAGGAGGACACGGCGTCGAGGTAGCTAGAACAAGAATTAAGAACAAAACAATACTGATTATTAAGCTCTAGTCTTCATTACTACATGATTAAATATGATTGATTTTTCATCTCAATCTTTGTAGAAAGTGAACATCGAGAAACAGCTTCTGCTACGATTCATTGTGATGGGTAAGAAAAGTTTACCTGCTCCGAGCAAGAAGTCGCAACCTTTTTGGGGATTCGTGGAGATGGTGACCACAAATGTTGAAGATGTTAAAAATGAGCTCAAAGGAGGTAATAATTTCTTGAATTTTATTATATTGTTTGGTGAGTTTATCTGATTATGATTTGTTTGTCAGAGGAGTATGAGACGAAGACTCGAGGACATAGACACAAACCGCCAGCGAGAGCTGTCGGAGAAGGAGTCTATCGAATTCTCCGACATAAGCCTAGTCCGACACGAAAACACCATACACATCTTGTCTACAAGCTCGAGTTCCCATCTGAGTCGCAGAACAGAGCACATGAGCCACAAGAGTCGATGAACATTGAACCCGAAGGATCCTTCTTGATCCAAATACGAAATCCAGAGCAAGGAGGTGGAGGAAGGTCAGGGTTTGGTGGGCTGCAGAGAAAGAGAAGGGCTCAGTTTCCGGCACATCTTCAAGCCCATCTAGGTCATACCCGGTTTGGGGCAGCGGACCCGCCCGACTTCCTGAATTACGAAGGATGCGAGTTGTTACTGATCTCGGCGTCCGACGATATAGAGGAAGAGTTAGGGATGGAGTTGGAGCCTAAGGGTGACGGTGATGAATCGACGTGCGATCTTTTGAAGACTTTTGGGGACGATGTTGAAGCCACTCCCCTGCTTCGCGGTACATGGGAGTAATGGTGGGATGTTCACTAGTCAGTACTATTATTATCTAGATGATAAGCTACTAGCTAGTGTTGTAAAGACAAGTATGGACGGCTTTAGGTGGTTATTTTGTATGTGCAGCTCTTGGGGGTCAAGTTTGGTGTATCTATAACCTGTTTGAAAACATGACTCATAATTTTGGTTTAAGATATCAAATGTCACTGAGAAGTGCTTGGTCATCATTTATTCATTCAAAAATAACATTGTTTATTCAGATGAGAGGAAAAAAAAACCTTAAAACATGTTGCATGAATTCATAACCTAACTCACTCAGTCATTCACTCACTCTATATATGTGCAAAGAGGATTTTATCAGAGAAAGATTGGAGCTATGACAAGAGTGATAGTCGCCAACATTTTGATGAGAACGTGAATCGACGGTCCGGCTGTGTCCTTAAAAGGGTCTCCCACACTTTGCCATTTTCAAAAAAAGTGGTTTCTCATTAGAAAACAGTTTTGACTTTATAAAGTAAAAAGTAAGAAGGAAATGACCAATGAAGAAAAGACTAAGAAGAAGACGAAGCACACGAAAAATGAAAGATTGCTTACGTATCACCAGTTACTGCAGCTTTGTGGGAATCACTTCCTTTGCCTCCAAGTGCTCCAGTCTCAATGTATTTCTTAGCATTGTCCCAAGCACCTCCTGCTGTGTTTAAGAAGAGTGCCATTAAGATACCACATACTGTTGCAAACATTAGCATTGCAGCTACTACTTTTGCTCCAAGCAGAGGTTGTCCCGAGTAGTATCCCAAGATCCGGAACAAGAAACCTGAGGACACCAAATACAGAGGGTTTTATCATTATGTCTGTTTCTTTCTCGTTCCACAGATTAACCAACGTGTTACTGACTCACCAACTGCAATGGGTGATACTATAGCCAAAGCTCCTGGTTTTATCATTTCCCTCAAAGCTGAAGATGCGACAATGGCAACACATCGACCATAATCTGGTTTCTCCTTGTAGTCCTGTTACATAAAGTTCAGAAAGTCCTGTTACATAAAGTTCAGAAGGACACCCAATGGAAAAAGGAAGAAAAGGGAACAGACTTGGGAGGAAGTATATTTACCATTATGCCAGGCCTCTCAATGAACTGTCTTCTTACTTCGTTGACAACCTCCTGTGCAGTTCGACCAACTGCTGCACAAGCCCAAGCGCTAAAGAGGAAAATAAGCATGGCACCTAACAACCCACCTATGAAGACTTCTGGGATAGCAATATCAACCTGGTTAGATAAGAGGATAAGGATAAGTACGAGGAGGTTCCTGAAAAAAGAATGGAATAAGAGGTAACAAAATTCAACAAAGAGACTTAATATACATACCTCTTTGAAAGACACATTAGCAAAAGCTGAAACCTCGTCCATATAGGCACTAAAAAGAAGGAATGATGCTAGGGCAGCAGATCCAATAGCAAACCCTTTGGTTGTTGCTTTTGTGGTGTTCCCAACAGCATCAAGAACATCTGTGATCTCACGGACACTTTCTGGCTGCAAGAGACAAGGGACTATTATTTTTCTGTGAGCTTGAAAATCAAAGATACAACATAGACATAGTAATGATTCCAACCACTCATGTGACACCTACCTGCTGGCTCATCTCAACAATTCCACCTGCATTATCAGCTATAGGACCAAACATGTCCATTGTAAGTACATAAGCTGCAGTGCTTAGCATTCCCATTGTAGCTACAGCGGTTCCAAATAGACCTCCAATGGGGTTTCCATTTTCATCCATAAGCCCCGAGGTATTTCCCAGCCAAAAAGCAGAAATAATAGCTACACTTATAACTAAAACAGGAAGAGCCGTGGACTCTAGACCCAAGCTGACCCCAGCAATTATATTGGTTCCATGACCAGTGGAGCTCGCAAGAGCCAATGTCCGGACAGGCTCATACTTATAGTCAGTATAATATCTGGATATCCAGACAAATACATAAGCTGTGATGATCCCAACCAAGCCACACATAAAGAAATTCAACCAAGCAGCTGGAGCTTTTTCAGTGTATAGCAGCCAACGAGTCGACTACGACAAAACAGAGGTAATTCTGTCAGAAAAAATCATCAGAATTACCACAATAAAAGGATTTCACTTGCTTAGAAGTGCCCTTATGTGCATGTGTGTGTAAAGTCAACTATCGATAAAAATGACAACTAACATTAAAAAGCTACTGTTTAACAGCCATGGAATGAACAACATAATCAATGACATATGTAGATGAAATTACCGCGCCAAATGTCAAAACAGCTAATATAATAGTTAGCGAATATCCTTTCTGAAGCACAACCATTGGATCCTCTACTGGAGATTTCACACTAGCATTTCGAGTTCCCTTGATTGATAGAATACCAATTGATGATATTACCAAGTCAAAAGAGTGAACGACTAGAGGAAATAGAATAAAGCCAGATGGATCTGCATGATAAACGATAAAACCTGGGTAAACAATAAAAAATCATGAAGCAGGAATAAAGGTGAACCTTAGTCACAGAAGGATTCGTAATTGTGGATCTTAAACCCTTTATGCTAGTTTGACCACAGTAGAACTGGCCATGCAGTTTTTACTAAATAACTCTATAAATAAAACAGAGACTCCTCACAAACCTTCAATTTTGCACTTCTGAGCCATTGTACCCCCAAGTATCATTGCACTAATGATTTCCGCAGCTATACTTTCAAATAAATCAGCACCACGAGCAGCGCAGTCCCCAACATTGTCTCCAACCTTCAAAAAGATGCGATTTAAGATTCAATGATGAAGAAAATGAATACTTTCGGCGTGATTGATGACCAAAGGTTCTAGGCCGGAAATAATAATTAACATAGGGTCCAAAAATGAAAAGAACTAATACCAAATCAGCAATAACAGCAGGATTTCGAGGATCATCCTCAGGAATACCCTGCTCAACTTTCCCTACCAGATCTGCCCCAACATCAGCTCCCTTAGTATATATTCCACCACCCAACTGAGCAAATAAGGCAACAAATGATGCACCAAATCCATATCCCACAAGAAGAAGAGGCACTGTAAGAAAAAAGGAATTACTACAAGCAAGCACTCTAGTATTCTCTATGCAAATGCAATTTTGGGTTGGAAAACATTACGCATTTGAGAAAAACATCAAAACAGTTTGCATTCGGATTCTAGAGATGAAGATTCAAGCCATGCTGCTAGTTCTTGAGGAAATAGTCATTTGTCAAAATTTGGCAAAACAAATTCTTTTGAAACCCAAGTATGTATGATGCGAACTTATGGTATATGACATAAATCATATAGTTAAGAAGATACAGTTTGTGACTGAATTCGAGCCTCAGACAAGAAACATAACCTTCTTAAATCAGCACACTGATGCATAGAATATGGCTAGTTACTATAAAAATTGCCTAAAATAAAAAGAAATTTCAGGGAGCAGGAACCTATGACTTACGATCAGTAACCTTCATTGAGCCTGGTGAATCCACGTCCAACCATACATAAAATGTAGAATACAGGATGGCAATACCAATCACAGCCATACCAACAACAACCAGCGCTGAGAATCCACCAGCACGAACAGCTATCTGAATTAAAATTTATCACTTAGTATTTGGCCATGTATATAGGAGGAAGTCCTATTAAATTCTAAACAGCTAAACTAAGCAAACCTGCAATGCTTCCCTTGCTGAACGTCTAGCAGCACTGGAGACCCGCACATTAGCACGAACTGACACCCACATTCCAACATATCCAGCATTACCTGAACATAACGCGCCCAAAAGAAATGCAGCAACAGTAATATATGCAGACATTGTCCTGAAGCAAAAAATTAGACAATTGAGTGTTATTTATAACACAGCACAAAAGATAAAACAAATGATTGTGTACAAAATTGTGCATCATCACCTTCCAAGACCAGAAGCCTCTTGCTGGGGGGTTAAGTTACGGAACAAGTATATGCAAAGAATCACGAAAGCTAGCAAGGACGCCATCTTTGATATAGTACCATACTGTGTTCTGAAAAATCCTTCAGCTCCATCACGTATAGCATCTGATATCTAGACGGAAAAGAATAAGCTCATAACACAGAACTAAAGATGCAACTGAGTGCAAAGAAAAAACAGAGTCAAAATCACATAGAAACAACCTAAACTTGTTTGAAGTTACCTGAACCATCTCTGGAGGTCCTTCATCTTTTGCTAATACCCACTTGGTCAGATATACAGACAACATGAAGCTGATGATGCATACTACAAAAACGAACACAATGATGGGAGAAGTGCGTGCTCCCATGTAAAAGATCCCTCCAAAGCTCAAAAGCAGAAGTACAGAAAGGGCACGAACATTTAAATTTCTCAGAATCCGGATAATCTGCACAAAGAAACTCATAAGTTTTACAAAGAGGAAAAGAATATGCTCAAGGTATTGGGATGCTAAAAGAAATAGAAATGAAATCAGTTATAAGGCTAACACATGTTTTAATACAAATGATGGTGTTTTGGTGCAATGAATAGCATAAGAAAAACATGCTCAAGACAGAGAAGGGTATTTATATACTAACCAATGGACTGTAGGTTTTACTACGCATGTCAGGAAACGTCCTTGGCTTTTCAGTGTAAGAGATAAGAGTGGCTTGCTCAATATCTTCATCCATCATCATGTTTTGTAATGAATTAGCCCTCCGAACAATGGGAAGAGGTATAAAGTCAGTGCTACGGGGCAGCTCGGCCCCAGAACTTGGACGCTGAATCTTGGTAGGCTACAAACTACCCTCCAAAGATTTACCGCAGCAGAGAACCCACTAAGTGTGACTATATATTGACCCGACAGGTTCTTCAAACACTCGGTATTGGCTTCCCATATATAGTTTTCGGCATAAGAAGGGTTCCTGAAACAAAAGTGACAAGAATTAAGCCCCGGAAAATTTTTACTCTTTTTATTAATCGGCAATCGAATAGCATATTGTAATTAACATACATATATGCAAAACTGCTCCCAATACTCAACCCATAAAAAATATTATACGGTAAGCTTCAACTATACTTATCGTTACACCCAATCAAAATTTCAATGTCCCTTCAGTCAAGCCTCTCAATCATCAGGAACCCTCCCGGGATCATGCTTGACTAAGTCCTCAGTTTATATATATATATATATATATAATAATAATAAACACAATGAAGCTTCAGCTACACTTATAGGAACTCACACCAACATTTCATCGGTAAACCAAAATCAGATCTAAAATGTCACTTGCATGATCTAAGCGAAAACGGAATACGTTAAGAAACGACAGAAAATTAGCGAAATTGTAGGCAATAATTATAAGAACAACAGATACCAATAATTTCTTACCCCGATGTGAGTAGAAGAAAAAAACCTAAATCGGAGAAACAGTAGCGAGAGAGCGGCTGCGGAGAGTGATCAAGAAAACCGCCATTTAAACGAAAGCTTGTCGTAGCCGAAGAAGCGTTCTCCACTCCAATAGACTTAAGGGAATATTATTACACTTCTCTTTTTCCTTAATTAATTTCTACAGTATGGTTAATATAATAATCTCCCTCAAAACGTTATATAAACTTGAGAGCTCAAAATTGCAAAAACTGATCTTATGATTCGTTGACACGTTATCAGAAAAATCGCTGCCGTAGACTATGCGCAATAACCACCACATTAGACAATCATACCCTTAATTGTTAGGTAATCATATCTAGTAAAAAAATCATACCCTTAATTATCTTCACAATATTCGTGGGCCAAAAGCCCAACATACGGTCCACGAATGAAATTATTACCCAGAGTTTATTTTTACGCAGCTGCTTCTTACACTCGAGAAAAAAAGTTCTTAGATAGGAGAATCCTTTTCCGAATTTGTTTCTCCGGAGAAGAAGATGAAGCAACCGGCGACACCGAACGAGGCGGAGGAAACTACAGCAGAACAAAAGCAGAAATCGAAGAAATTCCCTACTCCGACGGAACTAATCTCTCACTACCAGAAACGAGGCCTTGAACCAGCCGAAGCTTCGATTAAGGTCATCGAAGACCTCCAAAACGCGCTAGTCCGGGTCGTTTCGTCTTCCAGAAACCAATCCAGTAAGGATAAGCTTGTAACCGACGCCAGAAAAATCGACGCCATTAACGGAAGGCTCGCCGTCGTCGACGCCAAGCTGGAGACCAAACCTGGATACGTTGAGACTTTCGTGCTGGGTTTAGCTTCTGGTGCTGCACTTAACGGAGTTAGCGCCGTCTTGCCTCACGTCACCAGAGACATTGGCCAAATTTGGTCCGCCGTTAAGAGCGGGACTGATCCTTCTTCATCTGCCCCTTGATATGTTAGAAATGGATCATCTTCTCCAATTATTTTAGTTTCTTGTTTTTTTTTTTTCTTTGTTCTTACGGTGTTGTAGTATCGAAACTGAGTATCAGCGACTTCGATATTTTTGTATTTGTTGGAACAAATACTCTCATTACAAAATTATCCTAATTAGTTTTGCTTAAAAAAAAAAAAAAAACCAATTGATGTTAAAATTGATACGAGGCATGTTTTACTTTTAATTAAAGATAATGTACACAGCAAAAGGAAAAGAAAAAAAATCTTAGCAGGCAACTTCACAGACAAAATTTTGCGACTGGAGTTGCAAACACTACATGTTAGCCAAAATTTTCTCTCACTGCTAGTTTCAGAGAGAACCTATGATGATACCAGAGGAACGTCTAAAACTTACCAATGTAACCGGAATTTAGCAGCAGGCAAGATTGTGGGAGATAAACTTCGTTACATCAGTTTCTGTGTTATCTTTGTTTACTGTTGTTCTTGCTGGACTCTGCAAATAAGAAGCATGAAGTGAAATTCAGTATTAGGACAGTAATTTACTATTGCACATCAGCTTCTGAGGCGAAACATAGAGACGTTGGATATGTAATGAAATCTTACCTTTAATTGCCTTAGGCGGTCTTGTGTGACTGCCAGCGGTTGAACCTGGGGACAATGGTCGCTTTGGAGGTTTGGGCTTATGTGAAGGAATCAGAGACGAATTCAGAATGGCAGCAACAGCTTCACGCTGTTGCTTTCGTTTGTATATCATATCTTCAACACCTCCTTGATTAGAAGCATTGCCTTTGTTTATCTGTCTATCTTTCTGTCCAACTTCATCTGTCGGGTTTGCCATCTTGCTACCGTCAAGCTTTGATGAAGCCTTCTTAGATTTCTTCCACTCATTTGAATTTTCTTTCTTCGAACTAGTTGCATCTGTATTCTCTGGATTACTGCTTTTTTCCCTACCTTTCATTTTTTCTTTCTTTTCATGGCTCCCTCTCAGAGTCTCTTCGGATGTTACTTTCTCACTGCTTGCTACTAGTTTTCCCGTTTGAGAAGAAGCTTCTTCTTTGGCTTTTCGTTTGCTGTGCTTGCTCTCGGATCCTTTTGATGAGAGAGACACAACTTCTTCATCAGATTTCCTCATTTTTCTATTATCAAATGTCCCTGCTTTCTGTTCCTTGCGACGTGAATGCTGCTTCTCAGGCTTAGAAAATTTCTTTGGAACATTCTCAGAATGGTTTTGATCCATCACTTTTTCGCCGAACATGGAGTTGTACGGTCGCTTAACTGGTATGATGACACCTCTTTCTTTTGCATCTTCCACAAGAGCAGCCCAGTTATGGTCTCTTTGCAAGGTTCGTGTGTTACCCAAAACCCAAAGGGAGAGTTTTGCTCTAGTGAGGGCAACATTCATGCGTCTAACATCTGAAACAAAACCAATTCGACTCTGATTGATCCCTTCAGGAGCAGAATGTGTAGCTCTTACAGTGGATAACACTAATATGTCAACTTCTCTGCCTTGAAAACCATCCACAGTATTCAGTTCCATATCTGCTGTTACTTGAGCCCCAAATGCACCAGTGAAACGCGAACGCAAAAAGGCAAGCTGACGTTTGTAAGGAGTTATAATGCCAATCCTTCCAGCGACAAATTCAGAGGGGTATCTGTAAGTAATAAGCTAGCCAGTGAGTAAAATGATATCATAGAACTTTCTTAAACATGTGTGAATAGATAGCTTAAGATGAATAATGACCTCTTCTTGAAAAATCTAAGTAGCTGAACAGCAGCTTCAGCTTCTTGTTCATTGCAAACGGAGCTAGAATCTCCACTTCGATGCTCTTGGCCATCAACAATATCATAGAAAACGTATGGTCCAAGATGACGAGTTTCGTGAAACGGGGCTGACTTGTTTGACATGTCGACGCCGTTTAGTAACTTGCCATCGTAGAAGTGCATGGACGGGAATCTACAAATTTCTGGGTGCATCCTATACTGTTAGGAGAGAAAGTATTATTAGCTCAACTTCCAGACACAGACATAGTTTTCTAATTTCAACCGAACTTTCAAACATTTTGCTAACACAACAAAGATAAATAAAAAACGTGCAGGAAAAACTTCCAAACTAAACGAAGGCCAAAAAATCAATTAATCAGCGTACCTGTTGGGTAAGCATAAGGATAGGATACCCAGCCCTTTGTAGACGTTCAAACATGCTGCACTCATACATAAATTTACTTGCGACGTTAGAGAGAACGGTTGCTGGAAGCTGCTTTGGGTCTCCAACCTGTAAATCAGAGACAAGGTTATTTAGATACAACTGCAGATATAATAGAAACTTTTCTAACGCAAGTGAACAATACTCACCATTATACATTTCGTTCCTCTTGACTTCAACAACTGTAGAGGAATCAAAGTAGCGGGCTCTAAAGCCTGTAAAAGCCACAAAATCCAATAAGTGATGAACTGTGTCGAGAACACCTTATGCCAAACAATCAAGCATGTCGAATAATTACCTGAGCTGCTTCGTCAATCACTACCGCATCAAATAAATTATCTTCAGATGGACTACCAAATTTATGGGCTGATAAAGATTCAGCACACACATTGTACAAGTCTCCTCCACAACCACTTAAAGTTGTAACGACTATTTGAGCTTCTTTAAGAATGGACTTCCGCAACTTATGTTTCAATGCTCTTAATTCATTGTTAGCTTTTCTCTCTTGAGCCTGAACAGCACTTAGATCTTTGTAAATCTTTCTCTTTTGCTCATATAACCTCCGCAATCTTATTCCTAGCTCCGCATCGGACATTGGCTTCCCATCATCATCTTTGTTGAGGTGTTCATTCTCCGGCTTATCTTTGGCGTCTAAACTTTCTTGATTTATGTTTGCACGCTTAGCTTCAAAATGCGTGATCTGATCGACAATCTTTTCTAGACTAGAGCGCAGTATTGCAGAAGAATCTGCACCCTTATTACTCTTAGATTCGTTTATCCGCATTCTCTCTTCTCCCAAACGCTGATCAACAAGGGTATCAAGAAAGAAGGGCAATGAATTTGGATGAACAGTTTTTGCATTTCCAACCCTTACAAGATAAGGTTTGAACATCTTCCCATCCCCGCCATATATGCCTAGACTGGATATTCTTGAAACTAATTCATCAACTGCAGCATTTGACTGGGCACAGATCAGCACCCTTCCTCTACCAATCTTTTCTGCTATCTTTTTTTTTGTTTCCCCGTCATGATTAAGCTGTTTAGCCATAGCTGCATCTTGCCATGCCCTTGCAATAGCGACATTCGGATTCATTCTCTGCCTAGAAGTTGAAGAACTATGATCTTGTTCAGAATTTCCCCTACCACTTGCTTCATGTGAAACGGATGCAAGCAAGCCACTTATAATGGCAACAATAGTGCGAGTTTTGCCAGTCCCTACAGAGCAAACAAACTTCTTAACAGTTAAAGTCCAACATCAACATCAATTAGTGCAAAATGCTAATCTTTCTCCCGGAACATCTTATAGATATTATCAGCTTTATTGACAGAAATACAATTACTAACCTGGAGGACCCTGAATAAGTGAAATGTCAAAAGCTTTCATCAAATTGGATGAGCCAATAGCAACACTAATAGCCTGAAGTTGACTCTCATTGAAAGATGATTTAAGTATTTGCTGTAGAGAATGTGGTAGTGAACGCAGATCTGATCTTTTAACTTCGGAATCATAATTAGCATCACTCATAGGACTTAAGATCAGAGGAAGTACAGGTATATCCTTTATGGATGACAGAGCTTGAAATTCGCGAACTTGGGATGTAATGTTGAGAATGCGACTTGCATGCCACTGGCTACGTTCCAAGAGATTCCTTCTAGCTAGATTCAGACGTGAAGACGCATTCTGAAGATACAAGCGTACATTCAAAATGCTGGACCGTTTTTTGTCATCCCATTCCCTTCCTTCCACCTAAGAAACAGCAAGGTAACTAATATATATCCTGATCTTTCAAAGTATAAATCCAACAACTATGTAGAGTATTAGACCATCAGGAATAACCCTTTATCTTATCTTAAAATTTGTAAATCAAATTCCACTGAAGCTCCAAACCAGCACCATGAATATATCAGGTCAACTAACTATAGTGTTCTTATGGTTTTCAAGCATATATATTCCTGATTCTACTTTATCAAGCGCATGCAAGTAAAACAAACTACCACATACCTTTCCCATCATATTAACACCAACATTACTGTTTTCTGGATGCTCTTTTGTAAACAAAACCAAGTCATTCTCAGAGAAACTTTTCGAGTTGGTACCATCATTTTCGTCTTGCATAAAACGAACAAAGTGAAAATCGTCAACCCTTTCAATCGATAAAACTGACAAAACACCATAATATATCTCCTCCAGTGACGATATCTCCTGGAAGCAACTTTGCAACTGTGCTTTAAACTCCTCCAGAACCAAGGGTTGAAAAATCTGAATATATTGCTCAGGTGAACCAAAGCGTACAGGAACTTCCCTAAACTTTCCAACATTCTGATTCTCATCTTTATTTGCTGATGCCAATCCCACTATCGCATAGTAGTCCATTTGCAAAATCTTTCTAAACCAATCTTCAAGCCTTGGTGGTCTGAAACGTTTGAATCCGGCTTCTTGCCTCTGCCAACGATCGGATGTCTTATTGACAGGTGCACAAAGTTGAATGACTTGTCTTTTGGGAACAATGGGCCCTGGTTTTGCCAGGGGTAATTGCTGCACTTTCCGAGGTTTAAGAGCCAAGTCCAGTGGATCAGCCTCCGTCTCGTTCACTACCTTTCTCAAATCCATGCCTTTTGCTTTGGAAGAAGTCACAGATTTCTGAGCCTCTTTTGAAGTTCCACGAGGGACGATTTCATCAGTAGCCTTCTTTAAGTTGTGTCTGTTTCCAACTGAAACAGGATCTTCCATATTCTGTCTTTTTTCCGCTTCCCTACTCATACTAGCAGCCTTGCTTGGCTCAGCGTTTGTCGGGGGAAGAACCTTAACAATATTACTGGAGCTAACTATAACATCTCTCTCTGAGAGAACTGACGCTGAAAGCTTTGAAGCATCCATACTAGAAGTACTCTTGGAAGAGACCTGTGAGATACTTTTGATAGGTGGAGGAGCTTTATTGATTTCAGGTAGATGGGACTTATGCAGACTAGGTAACTCCTTCAATGATTCCTTTTCTGCCCCATCCACTGTTAGATCCATCATATTATCTAGTACTTTGCCAACAACATCAACAGGTTTGAGAATCTGGTACTCATTTGCCTTGGGAACCAGGCGTGAGATTTGTTCTGCTAATTGGTCGATGTCAACATCATCTGAATTAAGAAAAGACACAGCATTAAAGAACTGTATCACAGGGGGAAGAAAAACAAGTTTTATAATGGCAGTTATATACTATCGACAAGCAGGAAACCACTTACCAGAGAGTAGAACATTTCTGATAGCTTGGACAGCCGAGGAACAAGCGTCACTGTTTGAACCTTGTAAGATGTCTAGCAGAGCCACTAATGCTCGTTTCCAATACGCAACAACAACCTTAAGTTGTGACCTTCCCCAATCAATGAGATCAGGAAGCCATTTAAGATCAGATGCATCTTTCAAACTTCCTCTAGTATCACAGGAGTCTTCACCGCTTACTCTAAGTTTTCCCAGAACAACAGGAAGAATCTCAAGCAAACGCACACATGTCATCTGCCAAATTATAAAAATGGAACCTTAGCAAAACAAAAAGCAGACTCGATCCATATGAAGCACATACAGCTCAAAGATGAGATTTGAAGAGTACAGTAGAATAAAGAGCAAGCTATAGAAGTATAACCAAGGTTCACCATGAGAACTTTCTAATAATACCTGGCAAAGACTTTGATGGATAAAAGCCTTTCCCTCAACTAGGCACTTCCTTATCACGCCCCATGCAACTTCTGCCAGCAAGTAATGATACTTCAGCAATTCCGGCGTAGCACTCGAGGAAGTTCTGCCCTCTCTCACGGGCAAAGCATTAAAGTTCGGTTGCCTCAAAAATCCCCCTGCCGAACTCTTCACTCCCTCAGTAATTGCCACCTCCTCTTCCTTCAGCAACTTAAACAATAAAAAGAAAAAATGGTGCAAGATCTGAAAGCTTTGTAGAACGGAGCTCAAATGGACCTGCACAAATCAGGAAATAAAAAACAGATATAAGCAATACAAGAACAGTTGCAGTCAAAGATTAATCTACCTAGACACTCATCTTAAAACATCAAAAAAAAAATTGAACATCACAAATAGAATGTGAGATGCTCAGCCTAGACTTTCAGTTTCTAAAGTGGAAAAGGGTGGACGATTTGTAGCCTTAACAAAGACTAACAATAAGAACAACAATACGTACAGAGAAAAAGGATGCAGATTACTACTGTACTTGCATTCCGAGAGACAAACTTCAAAATGGATAGTTAAAGGACTCATTGTATGCATATCCTCCTATATGTTGAAAGAAAATTAGTTGCTGCCTACCTGCTGTAAGACACGTCTAACCCCGGAAGAAACGAATAGGAGGTGTGAACTTTGAGAGCAGAAAAACTTCAGCCCACAAGACAGACCTCTGGTATTTGAAACGTGTTCCAGCATAGACTTTCCAAATTGCCTTACATTCTGTTAACAAAAACAAACTAGCAATAATGTTCAACTTTAAAGATAAAAGAACCAAAACAGAGAGTAATAAATATCAAGTAGTTATCTTTTATAATGGAACCCAGCAATCATTACAGGTCGTTACGTACATCATCTGGGTCTGAAAGAGAAAGGATGAAGGTTTCGGCCATCCCTGGTACCCAGGTCCACTGTTTTCGACATTCTTCACCCATTTGGACCAGATAACAAGTGGTCAATCTACATATTTAAAATCCAAAAAATAAGTATTACAAAGCGTAATAGAAAGATTAGTAGAGTTCCTACCACAATAGTGAAATGCAAAAATACCTCTTCAATGTTCGTGTCAAAGTAAGACACATCTTTGATACTGCCACAGAGTTTTTGGACTCCTTTCCTGGGCCCCCGTCATCAGATCCTGTTGTTACCTTCCACCCAAGCGTGCCTTTGATTTCAACAGCAGAAGATGAAAGCCAAGTTTCTATATCAAGTGTCATTTCATCATTCTTATCAGATTCCACCAAACAAAAACGTGATCGAGACCAAAATACTGCTTGGGATAGCGATACTGGAAGGTTTAGAAGATTTGTATTTGTAAGAGTAGAAATCCACAGCATCGGGATGCACATCCACTCTTTGCATTCCCCAAGGGTAATTTTGCTCTGCTGGGTAAAGTCACTCCAGGGACGATCACTTACATCTTCAGCAGTATGGGAAAATGGGAGATTACTGTCATCGTCGTCATATTGCAACTCATCGCCCATATATTTACCAGTATTATTACGTAGCAGTGCAGCTAGTAAGGCTGTTGCATCAGATACCAAGATAGCTTGGACAAGATCAATAGCAGGTTGCCGCAATGAAATATGAAGTGAAGAATCTTTATACGACGACACAAGAGATGGGCCCCTGTCAAATCAGTTGACTTCCATGAATTGTCTATGTGAAAACCTAGTGTCTTTATCTAAAATACACAAAAATATTTCCAAACCATACAAAACGAACGGGACAATACACCGAACACAGCATTCAAAACATGACAAATATCTATCTTGGCATGCTGCAAATAGATCTCAGTGAACTTTTTGTATTCTCCACATAGGACTGTCAATATAGTTGGCATGCATATATAGCTATAGCTAACATGCAAGTTGCCAGGAGAAAGAAACGATCACAACTATAAATATTTATATATGAAACTAGAACCATCCTACTAAATATCATTCATGTCATATAATAATTACTGAATGGAAATTCAAAACCAAGGATGAGAGAAAAGTCAATTCCTTAAGAAAGTAACAGACACAACAAACAACTGCAAAACAAATGATAGGCCCAGTTATACTAACCACATGTGTGCACACTCAAAGGGAGGGCAAGGTGGGTTCATCTTGTAACCTCTGAGTACAATAAGAAGAGCAATCTGAAGATAAATTTCAGAAGTTCGGTAAAGATAAGAATTTAATGGAGCTTCATTCCAAGATAAAAATTGTCACAGATGTGTGTTAGTGAGAAAGAACTAGAACTACCTTGTGGCCAATTCTTCTTGCTAAAAGGCTGAAGTTACTGCTAACTGGGACCTGATGAAGTAGAAAGTAGAGAAAGTGTCTACGTTGCTTTTCATGCTCACCATCACGCAACGCTTCAAGGGACTGGACAAACAAAATATGAAAATTATGGCAAGGTTAGTAATATGAGGTCATGTCAATCTCATTAGAGAATTATATATGTAAGAGAAACTAATGCAGGCTTGCCTGTAATAGAGGCTGGAAAAGATCAAAAATGGCTTTATGGATCTTCTCAGCTTTTGTATGGAAACACTGACCCAACAATGTGTTACGCATCACACTTGGGGATAAGGTGGACCTAAGCCAGAGCTTACAACCTTTCATCATATGCGAATGTGTCAATAACATAATATAGAGCTTCAAGATATACTGGCTATTTTACAAAAAAACAATAGTTACCATACCAAGTGTCTTAAATAGCTCTTTTAGGCAATTAACAGCCAGCGAAAATTCAGGCGAATCACCGCTTATATGATTCAACACTGTATCGACAAAAATGGGATAAGGCTCTAATATCCCCTCTTCAAAAGCAGGGCCTTCTAAGAACTCAAGCCTTTAAGAAGCAGGAAAAATTCAGGGAATCAGCAAATCAAGAATAATATCGAAAACAGTAATCGAGAAACAAAACTATAAGGGGAGAATTAGTCACTAACTCTTACAATGATGTCATCCCAAGCCATATGGATGAGCGATCTAGATAAATCCTCGGCCGTGGCTCCTGAGACGCAGAAGGCAATCCCTCCATCTCCAGAATTCCAATGAATTTCTTGAGCAATGGCTGGAAGCGCTCCAACTGTGTTGCTGACCTGCCATGATAGCAGATAATATTACATACATGATAGCTATCAAAATTTCACAAGCACTAAAGACAGTCCTGAGAACAGAGTTAGCTATGAATTTACTTAGTCGCTGTATTAAAAAGGGGACTATACCTCAACTTTCCCATGGCCCTTGCCAAGCGATAACCAATTATACGCACCCTTCTATTGAGAAAAAGGAGTGCATACACACCCTAAGAAGGAAGAAATATGAGGAAACACCAATTCATATAAATTGTTTAATAGGAAAGGAAACACGAGAAGCTCTCCGCGGGAAATTAACATACCGGAAATTCTTGATTCTCAGCAAATGCAAGCTCGTGAATGTTGTCGATTGACTCGATAAATTTCTCAAACTCAGCGCATAAGGACATATCATCAAAGAAGAACGGAAACATCAAAACCTGACACCAAAAACAAGGCTCTTAAGTTTACATGATGCCAATTTCAGGATGCAAAGAAACGATGTGACATGAGGATTCAGAGCGCAAATGATTCATCAATGAAAATAAAATACAGTAACTATAAGGAGAAAGAAAAACCAAACTATTGCAAAAAAACTCAGACCACATATATACACACAGTACCTCGTACATAACACTAACAACTTGTGCATGATGATGATCCGGATCATATGTTCCTTTTTCAATTCTCGAGTTAATCTCTTGCAAGTGCCCAGTCACCCTTTCCTCATCAAGTTTTCGCAACACATCAAGTAGTGGACCAACAGAAGAACACTCATACTCTTTTTCATACATCTCTTGAGTCTGATGGTGCTGACAAATGCATTGAGCACAAAGCCGCATTTCTTCAGAGATTCTCTTCCACAAAACCTTGAGAGGTGAATCAACTCTATCATCTTTGAAGTAATTGTAGAATGTCTCTATAAGAGGTCCCATAACATCCCCATTCCCACACCAAATATGAGTATCCTTAGGCAATGATATCAATAAAGTGAATGCATCTGTAAACCTAAACGATATAGAAAACAAAATAGTCAGCTAGAACTGAAATCAAAGCAATGCAATAGCTGAATTTTGTCTAAGTTTCGGATTTCAATTAGATTTTTTAACAATGAACTATCAGAGCAAGCGAGAGAGAGAGAGAGAGAGAGAGATAGCAAAAACAAACCATTGTTCTTTGCGCTGGTTAAGACGTCGTACTGCAGAGGGATCAGAATTGTCATTCTCCTCTTCGTCTTCCTCGATTCTCCTCCACCGGCTCAAGAGCTCTCCACTTGAGAGTTTACTCGACATTTTTTTTAAGCTCTCAATTTAAAACAACGGCGGAAGAAAAGAAAAAACAATCCAACAGGGCCGTAGTCAAAAGTTCCGGCGACTGGAATTAGGGTTTTGTGATGTTACACAGAGGAACCAAATTGAAATCCCTTAATGCGGATTTCTTGGTTCTCGTCGACAAATACTTTTTGATTTCAAAGGGGAGGAGAACCGATTTTGAAAGCCCTTACTGTTTAGTGGGAGAAAAAAGCGAGCGTAGAAAAAAAAACAATGACACGACGTCGTTTTTCCGAACGTGGGAAACAAAAACAAACTGGGCCTATTGGGCTTTATATTAATTGAATGGAAAATTGTAAAAAAAAAAAAAAAAAAATCCTTTTTTCTGGTCTTTTTGTTTTATAAAAAAAAACTCGCCCTTCTCTGTCTCTCTCTCTCGCGTTCTGCAACATCTTCTTTCGATTTCAGGTAATTTGATTGGGTTAGGGTTTTCAGTTTTAGCTCAGTTACATGTTTTTGCTTCAATTATTGTTCTGTTATTGTTATTTATATGGAAACCTTGTAGAGTATGCTTTTCGGACTTCGGTGTTACGGATTCTCTGTTGATTTTTAGGGTATATACAACTATATAGATCTACTATGGCTCCTTCTGTGTCATGTAATGGCTCCTTACTTGTTTAATTGAAGGCCTAGGTCTAGGATCTCTGGGTAATTGATACACAGGGAAAGAAAGAGAGAAAAAAAAAAGGGTTTGGGATAAATTGAGCTCTCTCCGTTTGCTAGTTAAGTAGGTAGTTTTTGCTTATTAATGTCTTGAGAAGTCACCATTGTTCAAGCTTTCAGACTTGAAATTTCATTCTTGCCTTCCAATTTGTAAAAATCTATATTTATGTTTTTGTGGTATTTGTAATATTACTGTACAATGTGCCACAGTCTTTAGTCTGTTAACGAACCTCATCAATGAAATCAAAAGCTTCAAGTCTCATTCTTGGCTTTCCAATATGTAAATCTAAATTTGTGTTTTGTGGTTCTGTGTTGTAACTAGCAGCCAAGAGATGTCAGCATACGACAATGTTATTGGTGGGAAGCTGAAGCTAAAAGGGAAGGCTTTGGATGTGAAAGCAGGTGGGGTAAAGAAGAAGAAGAAACATAAGAAACAAGAAGAACAAGCTCTTAAAATTACTGACCATGATCTCATAGAAGGTAAAGACTCGACCACTTTCTTCTCATAACATGACTTTTTAATTGTTCCTTAACATTCATTGACTATGGAAAAATTGATATGTTGTTGTTTGGCTATTAGGAGAAAGCACAGAAGCACTGGGTAATTTGATCGAAAGAGAAGAAGAAGGTGAAGAAGCGGGCAGGATTGAGAGAGAGGATGTGAACTTGCAGCACGATGATGATGAACTCTTAACGCCTGCAGAAAGAAGGTACATAGAGCAGAAACAGAGATTGGATGTGCAGAAGCTAGCTAAGGAAGCCAACAAGTCTCACCGTAACAGGATTGAGGATTTCAATCAGTATCTGGCTAACATGAGTGAGCACTACGATATCCCCAAAGTCGGACCTGGTTAATATAAGATTTTCCTTGGCTTTGTTTTTACTCTGCTTCTCAATTTGGCATCGTTAAAATGTTGGTTGTCTGTTATGTTTATTCCTACAACATTTCAATTATGTAATCCCCACCTCTCTACTCTCTAATGCCAAAAGAACACATTTTCTTGCAAAAATGTCTTCTGCATTCCTCAATTTATAACATTTTCGTGAGAATTTTCAACCTTTTTGAACCACATGTCGTACGAAACTGATTTTTGTGGAAGACCAATCAACTATCTTGTGGACAAAAGTATAAACGATATTAAAGGACCAATAATGCAACTTAGAGAACAAATGGAATGATGATCCCTGAAGGGTATCATCTCTTATTAAGTGATGAAGGAAGACCTCAACAAATTAATGTTGTGCGGTAAACATAATACCAAATTTATTTGGCTGGAACTCCCAAGAACAATCTTTGTCAAGAGCTGGAACAGACGAACCCGCGAGAGATGTATACATCACCAGATAGTTTTGCAATAGTCTTCAAGTTCAAAGGCCTCTGTAAAGTTAACAGATTGATATCCAGCAACAGTGAGGAGCTAGAAAGAATCTCTAACTGGTAATGTTATTTCCAGTCCAAAATTTGAAGTTTCCAACTGAAGCCAACTTCCATCAAAGATATTTCCCAGTATTCTTGATCCAAGCTCTACTGTCTGATAGTGGCTGTAAACTCAAGCAGAAATACAAATTAGCTGCAATTGAACCATCTCAAAGACAACATAAAGACCACAAAACCTTGTGTGTTCTAAGAAAAATACCAAGATGCAAGTTCAGAGATCCTATGCCTAACAGACAACCATCTGAAATGTATCAAAATGAGATGATTGACTTTAAACAAGTTATACCAAAATAAGCAGATGAGAGCAAACTTTGGATTGTGGCCTTAATAATTTCACCAATTAAGTTATTTTACTAAGTACTAAGCAGTAACTCATACATAGCCGTACCAGCCATTGGCCATACCGTCGGCAACAACAAGAGAACCTGAAATCAACAGTACATTTGATAAATGAATGACAAGAGTTCGTAGAAGTTTTTTTTTGATTCTGAGAACTACATAGGCGGGTAATAATCTTGTACTCGCGTCCACATCCTACTCTCTCGTACCGTACACCATTAGTTTAGTTTTAAGTCCCACATCGGTGAATGAGGAAACTCTCGCTCTAACCCGAGTGGTATAAATAAAACGTCGGATCCAGCTCACAACTCATACCTTTCTCGGCCTTTTGGCTAAGATCAAGTGTAGTATCTGTTCTTATCAGTTTAATATCTGATATGTGGGCCATCGGTCCACACGATATTAACTCTATTTTTTAAGGGAGAAAGCCCGTTAAGATAGCTTGCTATCTGGGCTTTCACGAGTCGCCCATGCGTTGCACTACTGCACGGGCCTGGCTCATCCCACCAACATCAGTCTAAAATAATTCATGAATTTAAACTAAAAAATAATTTATAAAGAACTGAAAACCGACTTGAACCACAATTAATTGCAAAATTGGTGAATTTTCTCTTAACCAAACCGACCCCAATTTGAGAGTCAGAACCAAACCGAAAACTCGTCGCTGTTTCTTCAAGTGAAAGAAGCAAACGGTAAATTTGTGAGAGGAGAAGAGATGAGAGAAATGGGGAAGGCGATCGGATTGCTGATGAGCGGGACGCTAGTGTATTACCATTGCGTTAATCGGAACGCGACTCTTCTCCCACTCCTCTCTGACGTTCTCATTGTTCTCTTATCTTCCCTCGCCCTCCTCGGCCTTCTTTTCCGTCAACTCAATGTCTCGTAAGATCCCCCCCCCCCCCCCCCCCCCGCCCCCTAAAATTTGAGATTTTTCTGCCAAATTCTTATCGTTTCGAGTTTTGGGATTAATCATACGTCTCCAATTTTCCGGTTGAAGGTGAAAAATTGTGACATTGTTTGTTTGGCTGTATGATCTGTTCCAAGATCAAATTGAGTGTGCTTATGCTGTGTTTGATCTCACATAATCACTTGTTTGATTTGCTTTGCCTTTCAATATAACGAATTAGGGTACGAAGCTCAAGCTTATGTGTGAATGTATCAGCTTTTGATATTCATAACCATGAGCTTTGGGTTTTTTTTTACTGTGTCGTACTCATAAATTCTACAATTTTCATCCCTCTTATTTAATCGTATGTATAAGTTATCAACACGAAAAAGTCTAAATGATTTGATGATTTACAAAAAGACTCTCTTGTATTCTCAAAAGTAGAATAATTTACAAAGTAACAAATATATGTTTTGTGTGAAGAGTACCTGTGGATCCATTAGAGTGGCAAATATCACAGGACACAGCATGTAACATTGTTGCGCGCGTAGCTAATACCGTTGGAGCAGCTGAATCCGTTCTGCGGGTTGCAGCAACCGGACATGACAAGAGGCTATTTCTTAGGGCAAGTGCATTCTGTTTTTCTTCCTTGTTTACATTATTGAAGCCTAAAAGATGGTTAAAAGACCATTTACTAAGATTCCGCAGAAACCTGTCAGTTGTGATTTTACCCAATTTCCATACCGATGCAATACATTTCTCTGGTTTTATACTTAGTGGCAGAATTACAAACCTGTCATTTTGTTTTCTCTGGTTTTATACTCTGCATCAGAACTTTTGTTTTATACTTATGCTTTTACATCTGTATGCATGTCTCTCAGGTTGTGGTCTGTCTTTACTTCTTGGCAGCTCTAGGACGAATCATATCGGGTGTTACCATTGCCTATGCAGGTAAAAGCATAATGGTTTGCTCTTAACCATATTGTTAACTTAACGCTATCTTGTAGCATTTATAATGATAAACATAAAGATAATGTGGAATGATGCTTTCAATATTTATTTTTGATACTTTTCTTCTTCTTCTACTTCCGGTTATAAAATGTATCTGCAGATATTGTTCTTGACTCTGTTAATTCTTCTGTCTACAACAGGACTATGTTTGTTCTGTCTCTCCAGGCTTTTTCAGAGTTCTGATCGAAACTCTGAATTGAACCGAAGAAACCGAGAGATTTTGGAACGAGAAACACCTTGAGAGTTCTGATCTACAATCAAACTATCTGAACTTGTTCTCTTCTTATTTTTTTGTTTTCTTTTCACCACGCATGTTCATAGCTTTGGATAGTTGTAATAATTCTTGCAGTTCCTAATTGAATAAATATTTTTCCTAATTTATATCTATCAATTTTAACTAAAAGGAAAGAAAGTAACAAAGTTTTGCTGACAATTAAATGACTGTATGTCCTAAGCAAATGATACTATAACTTTTATAAATTCATCATGTTGTTGATGATGTGACTGTTCAGGAGATTCTCAAGCTGTAAGAAAAAAAATTCATTACTATAGCAAAATCTTAAACCGGACTCTACCAATTTCCATAAGAATCGAACCGGATCCGGTATAGTCATCTATTGGCTCCGCCGCAAGTTCGAGTGTTCCTCCTAAATCTTCTTCAGACCCAACCAAAACCCTTCCCCCGTCTCTTGCTTTCACTAATCTCGCCGGCGGTTTTTTTTCCTTTCAAAGTCGCAAACTTTGTCCTCGATCTCAATTGGGTTTCTCAGAAAAGTTCCCACTTTCCCGAGAAAAATTCGTTTCATGGTTAGGACCTTGGAGTCGCGGGTAAAATGCTATGGAGATGCAATTGGGTGAAGCAGAGGAAGAGAATCCTTAACACACTCAGTTTCTCTTCGATTCAAGATCATTTCACCACGAAGCCAAGTGAATACTCTCCAAGAATTGCTCCGAAGCCACCACTCACGCACGATAATGTGTATTCTTACTTACGAGAATCACCATCCGATCTCAAAACTTTGAATTACTTCTTCTGGTGCGCGAAGCAGAACAACTACTTCCACGATGATCGAGCATTTGATCACATGGTTAGTGTTGTTGAGAAACTAACTCGTCAATACAATAGCATTGATCGAGTCATAGAGGAACTGAAGCTATCTGGTTGTGAGATTAAGCCTCGTGTTTTCTTGTTACTGTTGGAGATCTTTTGGCGTGGTCATATCTATGATAAGGCTATCGAGGTTTACAATGGCATGAATGGTTTCGGTTATGTGCCCAACGCTCGTGCCATGAATATGATGATGGATGTTCATTTCAAACTCAATCTTCTTTATGGAGCTCTTGAAATTTTCGAAGGGATACGTTTTCGAAATTTCTTTAGTTTCGACATTGCGTTGTGTCATTTTTGCAGTAGAGAGTATTTAGTTATGGTTAAGATAGTTTTGAAGATGATGATTAGAGAAGGTTTTTATCCTAACGGTGAGAGGTTTGGCCAGATTATTAGACTGTGCTGTAGAAAAGGCTGCGTCGCTCAAGGGTTTCAAGTGGTTGGATTGATGATATATAGTGGAATCTCTGTTTCTGTTCATGTCTGGAACATGTTGGTTAGTGGTTGTTTTCGATCAGGAGAGCCGCAAAAGGCGGTTGATCTGTTCAATAAGATGATTCAGGTCGGTTGCTCTCTCAATCTCGTGACATATACTAGTCTGATCAAAGGGTTTATGGATTTCGGAATGGTTAACGAAGCGTTTAGTTTGCTAAGTATTGTGCAATCCCAAGGTTTAGCTCCAGATATTGTTCTTTGCAATATGATGATACAAACATTCACGAGACTCGGAAGATTCGAAGAAGCTCGTAACGTTTTCACCAGTTTGCAAAAAAGGAAACTTGTGGCGGATCAGTATACTTTTGCTTCAATACTGTCTAGTCTATCTTTGTCCAGGGAGTTCGATCTCGTTCCTAGGATCGCCAGCGGTATAGGAACAGATTTTGATCTGGTAACTGGAAACATACTCTTGAACTGTTTCAGCAAAGTTGGCCACAATCTGTACGCGTTGAAAGTACTCCGCAGCATGTCTAACAAGGACTTTGCCTTGGATTGTTATACATTTACTGGTTATCTTACTGCGCTTTGTCGAGGAGGAGCATCTCGTGAGGCTGTTAAGATGTATGAGATCATAATCCGGGAGAACAAATGTCTCGATGCTCATTTTCATACTGCGGTAATCGACAGTCTCATAGAGCTTGGTGAATACACTACCGCGATTCATTTGTTTAAACGTTGCATCTTGGAGAAGTATCCTTTAGATGTTGTGTCGTATACAGTAGCTATGAAGGGACTTGTGCGTGCGAATAGGATCGATGAAGCTTGGTCTTTGTTTCACGAGATGAAAGAAGATGGGGTTTCTCCGAATCGAAGGACTTACCGGACTCTTATCTCTGGTTTGTGCAAGGAGAAAGAGAATGAGAAAGTGAAAAAGATTTTACGGGAATGCATTGAGGAGGGAGTTGAGTTGGATCCTAATACTAAGTTTAAAGTTATTAGTCTATTGTCTCGATATCGCAGAGATTTCTCTGAGTTTAGATCTGTTTTTGAGAAATGGAGATCAGATTTCACAGAGAACGTGGATGTTTCTGATTCCGACGATAATTTAGCTGTTTCTGTTGGTTGAGTTGGAGGGATATGTATAATGTACAATTGGCTTGGCGCTGTAATTATACATTTTATAGGTTGTATCATCAAAAATGTGAGCACTAGTTTACAATTTATCACAAAATCAAGCTTCACTGCTTCTGCTCTCTACCAAACCCGTCTCCTATCCAATTCTTATTCCTTTCTAACGTGAGTTCCTTACCATCCATCAAAGTCTCGAATATTGGAACAGAAGAGGTTTTGCCTGAGCTGATTGATGTACGTACCATTTCTCATTTGTACAGGAACCAGAGAGAATACGCATAATAACAAAACGCAAGAGAAGGGGATGAATGAGAGAGACGAAATGGAAAATTAGATTGCAATTTCTTTTCGTCAAAGTATAAAAACCGTACCATGTTAGATTACCTCATATTTCTAATTAACATAAACAACTTGTTAATAACTGAGAGAGCAAGGAAAGAGAAATATATATACACACCAACTGTTGAAAAGGAACAGGTTACAAATTTAAAACAGAAGGAAATGCTACAAACCTACAACAAACTACTCTTTATTCAATTTTCCCACATTTCGGGATCAGATAGAGAAAGATGGTTCGTCTATATCGCATCTTTGCACTTGCTCTTGGACGTCTGAATTCATTGTCCCGGTGGCTCCTGCACTTGACAAATCTACAGATCCCTGAAAACACAACAAATCATAATACCTTAAAATATAATTTTGGAATACAGAAATGTGGTTTGATCATTCCATTATTAAGGTCATCATAACTTAAGTTTAGTTGAATCAACTCACCCAAACGAGAAGTGGGGTTATGTTTTACACTTCCTCGTCCTCGGAGTGAGACTCAGTAGTTGAAACTGTGTTGTCGGTCATGTTCTCCATCAACTTAGGTGTACCACCTAAATAAACCACCCCGAAGGAACAAAACAATAATGTTAATAATGAATGACCGACACCAAAATCGATTCACAGAACACACAGCTATCTATTAAAAAGAACCTGTTCCACCACATTCGCTACTCCCTAATGAATAATGATTCTCTAAATATAAATCACATCCCAATCAGAACCTGTAACAACAACATCGAGCAATAACTAGCTAACGATGATTAAAAAGCTTAAACATATTAAACACTCCAATCCCTAATCAAAAATTGGATTATCAACAAGCACTGATTAAAAAACCATGAAATCGCATTTTTCATCAAATCCAGATAGGTATGTAACAAATATAAGAACCTTTAAGGAAATAATCAGAGGAAGGCCATCCATGAGAAGAATTCGCAGATAAAGATCCTTCGTCGGTTAACGGATTCGCGAGCTTCACAACGAGCTGAGCGATTCCATTAGACTGGGTTCCAGATCCAGAAGGAGGCACCCAATACGAAGCACCGGGAACAAAAGGGAGCCAATCAGGAGCAGATCGGCGTACGAATATCCGGTGAACGGCGTCCTCTAGCTTCTGAATCAAAGGATCAGACGGCGATTGCGACGCCTCAGCGGTATCGATTTCGTACAGATCGACACGGCGACGGGAGGATTGTGATCGGGAAGAGACGAGGTGTGATGATGAAGGGAGGAGAGAGGACGATGCAGCGGCGGTGGCGAGACGGCCTTTAGAGAGAGAAAGAGATCGAGCCATCATCATCATCTAGAGAATAGGAAAGAGCGACGAACGAGATCGGGGTTTCGGTTTCAACGCTGTAATTAAGTTTTGGATAATGTTGAGACAAAGCTTTGTTTTTTCCCACCTTTTTATCGTAATTATTTTTTGTTTTATTTTACTTTTCAGCCGACTTAAAACTGAATTAGCTGTCGTTTTAAAGTACTACGGATTTACTAGGACGCCCATGGTTAGACTTTTTTAAATCCTAGGGGCGTTACATAGACTGATGTATGAACAAGATACGTATTATTGTTTAAACGTATGAATCTGGACCGAAATTTAAATTGTGTTTATCTTTGTTACCGTACCTCCAAACAACCAAGACTGTGAAAGATGTAAAAAAACCAAATACGTATGTATGTCTCTCATCACTATTTTAATCTCTTATTACAAGTAAAAAATTAAACAAATAAAAGGTGTATCTAAATTCTAACGTGATGGAAAATATCTATTTTTCAGCAACGAAGACTAGTTGAATCACCGTCATATATCACAATAATTGGTTGGTCTTATTGGTAGTACTGTATTATATTTCCAGCCTTTTAAAAATATTATATAGATATTTCTGGAACAGACATATATTTTTCGACCGTATTGGAATTTTCTTTTGTTAAAGTGTGTATTAGATATTTTGCGTCGATGGTCTTACGTAGAAGAACACTATTACTTTATAGCATACACGAGAGGGACTAATCCCTCCCTTTAACTTGTGGACAACCCATCCTTTTATAGTTACTAGGCTACGTTTCCTTCTAGGTTAATAATTAACCTTATAGGTTTTAGATATGGATTATGAGTTCTCGAATCCTCAATGCAAAAAACACATTCGTTAGATCCCAGTTTTGTTTCATCAAAATGTAGAATCTTTAAAATATTATTATATTCGTGAACAAATACGAAGAAGGATAAGTTCATGTGGATCTGGTCGTCGTATACAAGAGAAACCATGTGATGTGGTTATGCATACAAGAGAAACAAGCATACGCTGTGGAGTGTGGATCGGAGATATCATCCCCCAAAACTGCGTCGTTTAATACTCAATAGAACAAAACACACAAAACACACTGATTATTTTCATTAATAAAAGGGTCCCGTAACCTAAAGACGACAGGCGTATTAATTTATAGCTCTTCAGAACCCGTCGGGTGCGGCGTCGCTCCACCGGAAAAGCTCCTCTTCACTTTTTCTTTGACCGCTTCCGCCGAGTCGCTCACCACTTCCGCCGCTGATCTAGCAGCTTCCTCCACCGTCGCTTTACTATTCTCAAAGCTCCTCGTCGCCGCTTCTTTCATATTTTCACCGGCTCCCATCGGGGCATCATTCTTTCCTGTAAAGCTATACATATATATACAAGAAACGGTTCAAAACAAAGATTCTCCGAACCAAACGAAGAGTTGAGAGTAATTTATCTAGTACTTACTATGTGTTCGGAGGAAAGAAGTGGGACTGTCCACGATCCAAAGTCTCTCTGAGTTTGGCCCAGTAATTTTTACCAGTACTTCTAATCTTAGTTAGCCAGACCGTCGTCGTTTTATCTTCACTTGGCACCCCTCTCATATGAGAATCGACATCAGCCGAAACGTGTACTGATAATACGAAGAGGATGAAGAAGATAGATAATATGCATAGCAGGTGAAAACCTTTCCCATGCTTTACTATTTCAGCCATCTTTTGATGTTATTTTAGTTGTTTTTTTCTGTTTTTAAATTAATGCAGTAAGAGAAAGCTAAAGGATGAAACTCAAAACTTAAAGGGTTTGAGTTTGCCAAGTGAGTCGGCCATAAAGTCTTGGTAGGGACATACCACGCGTCCAACGGGTTAAGCACGCAACGACAAAACTACCGACGTGAATCGGTGAATGAGGTGGCCCATGGAACACTGAGACACGTGGTGTTTCACCACTTTCAGATTATTTCGTTTTTTCATTTTTGAACCGACCGGTTTATTTTAGTTGAGCTAACCGGTCTTCTCCGACCGTTTCGATTTATCATTTCGAAATTATGTCACGACAAAAGAAAAGCGTAAAACTCTAATTGGTTTGGTAGTCCAACGTAATGGCACGGCATTAGGTGATTAATCATGATTAACAATTATTAAATTCCCAAATTTGAAAAATCAAGAAGTGACTGATATTTTTATATTCTGTTATATAGTATACAACAGTGTCAAGTTGTGATTTTTAAAAATGTTAAAATGACGAGACCTATACACCTTTGGTTTTGATTTGATTAAGATAAAGTAAACTAAACAGTCCAAAGAGCATCAAGACAGGTAACCACGTTTGTGTGTTTATTATTTATAGATATTTTAATATGAAGGGCCTGACTCAAAATTGTTCTCTGGTTATTTCATTTTTAAGAAACATCTAGTTTATTTAGTATATATATAATGTTGTTTTCGTCTTGCTTCAATCATTATAAATGAGTAACATTATTAGCGACTACGTGTCTTTCGCGCGTCGAGGTTTTTCGCATTATGCATGCTAATGAATGAAACCACATGCTCTGCAAAAAGGAATCATAAATTTTGTGTATATATCTCTCTGATTAAAATAGTTGATGTAACCTAAGCTCTTATAGTCTTAGATGTTAAGTTTTCAAGATACAGATTAAATCATACTAAGAGTTATGATAGAGCTTGATTAACGGGGTAATAGATTGACTAACCAGTCGATGTGACCAATCATAATTACGAATTTTACTTTGCTTGAAAGAAAAGCTTTCAAATTCAATAGATTAACTTAACCCAATCGACCAAATAAAACAAACCAATAACACGTCTCTGCCTTGAGGAAAAGAAAACATCTCTTATCGTGTACCAAATATATGTGTGGGTGTATTTTCTTATTTTGGCCGACTTCAATTACCAAGGAGCAAAAATAAAGACATTTGACAAATCTAATCGCCCACATAAACATCAGACTGTATAAACACACTATCGAACAGAGTTTATAAATTATGTCTATGGAAAACAAATCGCCGTAAATGTAACAGTTCTTCTTGTATAATCCAACTTTTTTTTTTTGTGGTTTATTTACAGAAACAATTAAAAAGATTATTTTTCCTACGAGCAATTAAAAATGGATTAAAGGATGAGTTATTTTTAGATAGTTTTATTCCCATGATTTAGATGTATTATATTCCCTTGCTATAATAAAATCTATAAATATTGTAGATTTATAAACAGAAAGACCAACTAATTTATACAAAAAGGTTAGGTGGAAAGAAGCTTATTTACAAATGATTAAATCTTTCAAATGATGATAAAAATACGTTTTCGTAATGTCGATATTGAAAAAAACATTACATTATATTATTTGAATTTACATTTTTTTTTTTTTGTTTCTCTTCTAAAGAAAAAAAGTACACAGAGTGTTTCTTCTTCCTCTCTTCCTATCAGTTTGGTCGACAATTAAAAATTAAAAAAAAAAAAAAATCTTAGCCCTTTTAGAGAGAGAAAGAGAGAGAGAGAGAGAGACTGAGACAACTCATCAGTTGTTGCGGCAGAAATAGAGAGAAAGAGAGAGAGAGAGAGAGAGAGAGAGAGAGAGAGAGAGAGAGATCGAGATCCACACGACGGAGAGAAGAGCCGGTGATGGGATCTTGGCTTCCCCAGTATTGCTTCCGCTTCGTCTTCTACTGTCACTCTTACAACAATAAAATAGCAATTACTTCATCTTCCTGATAGCTTAGCTGCATTTTTTCTCCGGAAACTTACAACAATACTCCTACTACTCAGGTACCAATCAATCCCACCTCCTCCGTTTCTTGTCATTTTCCTAGATTCGATTCTTTCTTGGGGGATGATCGTGTTTTATCTTTTCATTTTTGGGGTTTATCCCTTTTTTTTCTTTTTTTTTTTTTTTTTTTTGCATTTTCACCTGATTCTAGTTTTAGGGCTATTTTCGGGGATTTGTTTGGGAAATGGCGATCTAGATTTCACACTTTTGTATACTATTTGATTTCTGGGTAATTTTACTTGAAATGGAAACTGTTTCGGAATCTGAGAGAACTCCTTTGTTTGGTGTGTGTGTGTATGGATACGGCGTTGAATTTTTCAAGTGATAAGTCCACCGATCTTTTTTTTGGGTAGTATTTGGAAATTTTCTATAATTTGGATTCTGAGCATTCGATTTATTTGTTGTTCTGCTGATTCTCTTGTTTTAGGAAACGTTTTTTTAGATTGCAACTAGTCACAATCCCTGGTTAATAATAATCGCCGCTGGTAGAAAGAAACTTAGAGATCTGAGCCTATACTTATAGTGGTCCATTTAAGAATACAAATGGCTGTTCTGCTTTCTGTGTAATAATAAAAACTCACTTCTGGCGGCTAGCTTGTTAGTTGTCGGCATAGGTCTCTGTCTTTGAAGCTTTTTGTTATTCCTGATTTGTGATATTTGCCCATTGTTTCATCCGTCACAATCTTAATCTGACGAGAGGACTTTTTCTTCATTTTTATAATGTTTGTTATCTCTATACATGTGAAGCAGTTATGCATTTGAGCCATCATTGCTCACTACTTCTTCCTCTGTTTCTTTTTTTCTTTTTGTTTTTTTTGCTGTAGGATTTGAAATTCTTACGTTAGAACAAAGTGTGGTGTTCAGAGTAGTTTGCTCTGGGTTTTCTTTCAAGTAACCAAAATGGGTTCGAGATACCCATCTCATCAGCTCAGCAATGGGCTATTTGTGTCTGGTCGCCCTGAGCAACCCAAAGAACGTCCTCCAACCATGAGCGCAGTAGCCATGCCTTACACGGGTGGCGATATCAAGAGATCAGGAGAATTGGGGAAGATGTTTGATATTCCAACAGATGGGACTAAGTCAAGGAAGTCTGGCCCCATAACTGGTGCTCCTTCAAGGTCTGGCTCATTTGCAGGAACTGCTCAATCTGGTCCAGGTGCTCCTATTGCCACTGGCCGTATGTCTGGCTCTTTAGCTTCTGCTGGTTCTGTTTCTATGAAGAAAACCAACTCTGGACCTTTATCTAAGCATGGAGAGCCTTTGAAGAAATCATCTGGACCGCAATCTGGTGGTGTAACACGGCAAAATTCCGGACCTATTCCTATTCTCCCAGCTACAGGTCTCATAACCTCTGGGCCTATTACATCAGGTCCTCTGAATTCATCTGGGGCACCCAGGAAGGTGTCTGGTCCTCTAGACTCTTCTGGTTTGATGAAGTCACATATGCCTTCTGTTGTCCACAACCAGGCGGTAACTACACTTGGTCCAGAAGATGACTTTTCCTGCTTGAAGAGCTTCCCAAAGCCTGTGCTGTGGTTGGTTGTTCTTATATTCGTAATGGGGTTCCTTGCCGGAGGCTTCATTCTTGGAGCAGTTCACAACCCAATTCTCCTCGTTGTTGTCGCCATCTTGTTCATAGTTGTTGCTGCGCTTTTTATTTGGAATATGTGTTGGGGGAGACGTGGTGTCACCGATTTCATTGCTCGTTATCCTGATGCTGATCTTAGAACCGCCAAAAATGGTCAATACGTGAAGGTCACTGGGGTAAGCATCCGCTCGCCAGTCCTACAATTGACTATTTTGTGGTTTATCTTTCTGTTGCTTGTCTACTTGCCAGAAATGTGACTTCGGTCTCTGATCATACAATAAATTATTTGGCTGCAATTGAGAGAAGGATATAGCTGTTTAGAATAGTGGAATAAAACATATTTGGATGGATAGAAAGCAGATATTGGAATGCATTTGTAATCTTGACTTGTTATGTTCATGACCTTGATTCTTGTTTTATGGTTTAAAGGTGGTTACTTGTGGTAATGTACCGCTTGAGTCATCCTTCCAAAGAGTTCCCAGATGTGTGTACACGTCGACATGTCTTTACGAGTATCGTGGATGGGGTTCAAAACCAGCCAATTCTTCCCATCGTCACTTCACATGGGGACTGCGATCATCAGAGGTTAGTTATTCCCCCAGTATCTCGTTTTCAGATAGGAAATGTTATATTATCTTCCTCAATGTCATCAAAGAACACTTCCTTGCTTTATTATGTGGCAGAGACATGTGGTGGACTTGTACATTTCTGATTTTCAATCTGGGCTCAGAGCCTTAGTCAAAACCGGAAACGGTGCAAAGGTAACACCTCTTGTAGATGATTCTGCTGTCATCGATTTTAAGCAAGGAAGCGAGCAATTGTCTCCCGAATTTGTTCGATGGTTAAACAAGAAGAATCTAACAAGCGATGATCGAATAATGCGGCTCAAAGAAGGGTACTGAACAAGCACTTCATTAACAACTCTTGCAGTAGTAAAAACTTAACAGTAATAAAAAAGCTTAGATCCTGATTCTTGGATTTCAATTTCAGGTATATAAAAGAAGGAAGCACAGTGAGTGTGATTGGAGTGGTGCAGAGAAACGATAATGTGTTAATGATAGTTCCCTCATCTGAGCCACTTGCAGCTGGTTGGCAATGGAGGAGATGTACATTCCCTACAAGTCTTGAAGGAATCGTATTGAGATGTGAAGACTCATCGAACGTCGATGCCATACCGGTTTGAGTCATCATCATCATCATCACCATCCGAGTTTGGGTTCATTAAATATTTTTTCATGAATCTGGAAAATGTGATCTTCCTGGTGGGTTCGTTTGTTGGTGGTTGTAGTGTTATTTTCTTTCTTTTTAATTCTCATTAATTTTTTTCTGTGTTCTCGGACTTATTACGGTTAGGATGGTGATGGTGATGGTGATGGTGATGGTGATGGTGATGGTGATGTTGATGGTGGAGGGTGTGGTTTCATTTTCTCAAGATGAGCTAATTGTTTTTTCTTCTTATTCTTCTTCTTCTTCACCATTTGGTTTGTATAGCTCTTCAAGTCAATTCTTTTTTCAATAGAACTTGTGTATTTTTCTCAAGGTGTTATGTTGTCTAAATCTTTCCTTTTGTGAAAACAAAACTTTTTGCTGTTCTTTCTAAACCCTATCTGTCCATGTCATGTTATATGCTATTTTTGTATTCCTAATCCACAGAATAAATAGGCAAACCAATTTTATTTTTTCCATTAAATAGTGAGTTCATATCTTTTCTTATATTTCCCCATTTCTACATGACTACATTGTTGTCAACTAATAAATGAGAGGCACTGACTTTATTAAAAAGAAATTTAGGTTCAAAAACCAGTGTTTTACAGACAACCAAAACCTAAAAACTACGAACGCAAACAACAGAAATCTTCCTTTAATTCAGAAAGGTCATTGAAACGAGTTTCTTTCCCAAACTAATTGGATAACTTAAAACACCGGCAAAGGCGACATTAATGTAATCAAAATCACAATCTATTTTTGTTTGTTTGTGTGTTTGCTTCTCAACGCAACAATGGGGGACTAACCAACGTCAACGCATGAAAGGGGCTAACCAACGCATCTCAGCTCCATTTCCATTTGCCAAATAGTATATCTTCTTCCAGTTTTCTTCTGTGAATACTTCACGCCGAACTAGTCTTTGCCTGAAACAATAGCAGATTCATGAAATCAATATTTACTTTAATACATCGCCTCAAGTAGATAAACTCCATGATGAACCAAAACTAAAAAGGGGGGTTTGATAAGTAGAGAGGACTACAGAGCTGAGTACTATCATCTCTTAAGACATCGAAATGGTTTCATGTAACTCACCTAAGATAGTAATAGCAGACAGCTTCTGCTTCTTCCAAAGAATAACGTGGGAAAGGCAGACGAGCATCAACTGGAACATCTGGCAAGTCTTTACGTAGTTTTCCCACTGCTGTTGAATGTGAAAATGCACCCACCATCATATCTTCATGCATCATGCTTCTGAAAGCATTCACCTGCCAAAAGAATTGAGTGAATTGGGGTTTTCTTTATTTCTCTGAATCAGATAGAATTTGGAAGAAAAATCCACCGTTGTAAGTTCTCTGGCATGTATAGGTCGGCAAGAACGTGGTGTTACAGGCTCCTCAAACTCACTGAATGTAAACCAACTGTTATACTGTAAGACGAGTCAAAACAAACAAAATTAACACTAGTGGCAAATGATGCAGCTTTAAAATAATATCATATGGTATCACAAAAGGGAAATCCGGGGACTAACTTGATCAATTGCAATCAACACAGGTACATCTTTTACGAGTGAGAGTTCTTTTCTAAGTCGCACGACAACATTAACAGATGCATGAGTGCTCTTAATCCCCATTTGCACAAGGTCATACAGAGTTGAATGCTCTGGAACTGGCATAGTATCTGCTCCTTTCAAGTATCCAACACCCGCACCCTCTCCAAGCACGATGGGATCATGAATTTTGCACCTTAACTCTCTTAAGCGGGATTCATTGAACTTGACAAAGTCCTACAGAAGTTAACTTTTAATTAAGAGATACTCCTAAACTAGGATGAATTCCATTGGCAAAGAGGAGTCATGTGAAATCTTGCCTTGAGAATACTCTCAGCTTGCAGAGGAGTGTCCCATAAACCTGAATGAGGATTCTTGTAGAAGTAACCTCCATGAGCCCAGTCACGTCCTTTCGGCGCATATAAAACTAGCCAGCCTTCATCACGTGCCCAATGAACAAGCATCGCCAAAGCAATACTCTTTCCACATTTAACAGGGCCATCCAAGACAATCTGTTTCTTAAGTTTGACACCTTTTACCCAAAAAGAGAAGCAATGATTAAAAAAAACTTAACGGCATTACAGATCCCAAATAAGGTCATATGACAAGCAAGACTAAGCCAACAGACTACATTGCTTACGTTTCTAAGGAGAAAATACAACCTGCTACTATACTTAAAGAAAACAACCTAACGGACAAAAAGGATCAACAAAAAAAGACTCACCTTTACCGTCACTTGGCCACATGGGAGGATCAGCAATGCGTCTGAAATTATCCCTAAGAGACAAGAAACTTTTTCTCACAAGCAAAGCAGGTCTCCATGATTCCTTAAACTCATCTTTAATCCCTGAAGCCAAACCCTCCGGCAGAACTGTTTCCAAAGCTGCCTCACTATAACATTTCCACATTATACATAAACATCAACACACACAATGATACATACAAAAAAAATTCTGAAAAATATTAACAGAAGAATATCAGATAGAATTTGAGATTACTCGAATTTGAAGTAGGAGCCGATATCCTTATGAGAAAGCTGCGATAGTGTAGTATCTTTGGGAGTAAAGAGAGGCCTTCCATTAGGACCTACATCTAGAGACGGGATCTTCTCATCATCAGCTAACCTTTTGGCTCGACCGGCTTCGAGGTCATCTCCACCGCCGGCTCCAAACTCTCCGTCCTCGGCTCCGGCTGCATTAGGATCGCCGCCGCCTTTAGGTTTGGATTTTTTGCCTTCAGCCTTCTTCGTCTTGGTGATTGAAGATTTCGTACTCTTGGAAGATGAAAAGCATCGATGATGCGCATGATCTAAACTCGGGACAAGTGTTCCCACGGCGGCGGCTGAGTTCGGCGCTGAGAAATGAGAAACGGTATCATTTAGAATCGAAGAACTCCGATTCAATTTTAGATTCCCGGCGGCGATTCTTACGAGGGGCCTCCACATTTCGCTGGCTTCGTCTCTCTCTCTCTCTCTCTCTCACTCACACACACACTCTCTCGTCACCGTCAAAGGTTTTAGGGAGGGATTTGGACGCAAATCTGACGACCAAAAGGAAAGAGGGGCTGAAGCAGCGAGCGAGCTAACTAAGTGGCAAACTTGTAATTTTTGACTTATTTTTTTACTTATGACTTTAAGCCCATTATTGAATGGGCCGACAGATATATAGCGTGTTTGAGATGAAAAGATTTGAGTCCATTTCCTGATATGATTACGTCACGTATCTATTTAACCTTCTCGTTTGTGTAATTTGTTTTCTTTTTGCCAGCTATAATTTATTTTTTTAATACATTTGATATAGAAATATCGTTAGTTTTTCTAATCAATAAACGAATATTTATTTTATTGATATCCGCCGATATATGTAGTATAAGGTATGAGATAACTATTTTGTAAAAATATCAAGTTATTTGTTTTAACTTTTTTAATCACGAGAAATAATTATATTATTTAATTTATGGTTTTGATCCCACGATTTTTTTTTCCAACTTTGTTATATATGTAGGTTTATAGTTAGGTAGCCAACTAGCAAAACAAGCATTTTCTTTTTTTTTTTTTAGGTCAAACTAATACTATAGTTTAAAAAAAACTTTAACGCCATCTAATTTTATTTAACTACGCGGTAAAGTAAGAGCCAATAGAGAATGTCACATCCGATAAAATTGGGGCCAATAGAATAACGAAATTTGTCGAATTGTCAAAAATGAATAAGCAAAAAAAAAAAAAAAAAGAAAGACCAAAGTTTTTTAATAAAGTGGGGAAGGAAAGAAAACAAAGGAAAAGGAAAGCAAGAGAAATGGCGATCTAACGTTGAAGATAATATAACAAGACAATTTGTGTGTGTGTGTGTGTGTGTGAGTAAGTGTGTGTCTCCGATATCCTTTTATTATCCTTTCATGGCGGATAACACGAGAACTGTCCAGAGGCTCTTCATCTTCTTCTTCACTACTACTCCTCTCTAACGTTTTCCTCTCTTTTTTTTTGTTTCCTTTCCTGAAATACTGGGATATATCAGCTATGGCTGCTGCTATGGCCTCTGCTTCTGGTTCTGCTCTTTGCTTCACTGATGCTTCTACCTCTCGAGCTCTCTGCTTTGCTCCCAGTCCTAGAAGATCAATTACGTTTGGCTTTGTTGATAAATCTCTTGTCAATCTCGATCAGCGATTAAGGTTTCTTTTTCAATTCAATCCATTGGTTATATATCTATCAAATCAAGTTTGTAATTACTACGACTTTGTTTCTGAAATCTAGTTGTATCTTTTGGATTGGGTTGAAGATGATCTTTGTTTCTCTCTGCTTTATTTGGGATATTTATGTGTTCTTCTTCTCTACTAATTCAATCAATTCTGTGTTATTCTTTTTTTTTTTTTTTTTTTTTTTTGTGTATTTAGATTATCCAATTTGAAGACCCGAGCATCAAATGCTACTGCTGTGGAGGTATATGGAAATGAATTTGGATTTACACAAGAAAGAGGACACTAATTAATAATAAATAGACTCTCAAGTTTGATTTTTGTTTTTCTTGATTCAGAAGAATGGAAGTGCGGCTGATTCTGATAAAGTACCAACTCCAGTTGTCATTATCGACCAAGATTCTGACCCTGATGCTACCGTTGTCGAAGTTACCTTTGGTGACCGTCTTGGTGCTCTTCTTGACACTGTAAAATGATGACTTGTTCTTTTAACTCCCTTTTTTTTCCTTTGCGAGTTTTTGATTGCTTCTTGATCTGATCAGTCTTTTATAATATCCAGATGAATGCGCTCAAGAACTTAGGCTTGAATGTCGTCAAGGCAAATGTTTACCTCGATTCTTCCGGAAAGCACAACAAGTTTGCCATTACTAAAGCGTATGTCTTTTCATACCATCTAAGAAGTTTTTTGAGTGATAAGAGTCGTTTAGATTGTTAATGTTGTTTACTTTTGACTTTGTAAGAGAGAGTTGACTTTGGAATTGAGTTTTGTGCTGACTCTATTGTTCTGAAACAGGGATAGTGGCAGAAAAGTAGAAGACCCTGAGTTGCTTGAGGCTATTCGTCTCACTGTCATAAACAATTTGCTTGAGTTTCATCCTGTAAGCTACTTGTGTCCTAATAATATCCTCTCTTTTTAAATTTCCTATGTTACATAGTTTCTCAACTCTTTAACATTGCTTCTCGATGATTTGGATCAGGAATCAAGTTCTCAATTAGCTATGGGAGCAGCTTTTGGTGTTCTTCCTCCAACTGAACCGGTAAACAAATCCTTAAAATGTGATGTTGTTTGTATATAACTTTATCATCTAACATTAACTGCTCTTCCTCTTCCCGGTCATGTACAGCTAAGATATAAGAATTAGAGATAACAAAGACTTAACTAATAATAATTAACAATTTTTGATTTGGCGGGTCAATGTAGAGGACAAGTATTAAAACTTCATTATAGTATTCACTTTTGATGAAGAAGGGAAGAAGCACGCAACTTCGAAGTTAGTCCCAAAACTTATTTTGATTGTTTGTGTTTATTGTCAGATCGATGTGGACATAGCAACACATATAAGCATTGAAGATGATGGACCAGACCGCAGGTTAAACAAAACCCATACCTTATCAACAACTCTATCACCATATCTTCATTTATCCATCGAAATGCATATATTTTTTTAGTACTACTATATGATTTTATCATTGATTCGTAACTATATGTTGAGGATGCAGTTTACTCTTCATAGAAACAGCGGATAGACCTGGACTATTAGTTGAGCTGGTGAAGATCATTTCAGATATCAGCGTGGCTGTCGAATCTGGAGAATTCGATACTGAGGTAATTAAGAATCTTAAGTTTAAACACTAGACCTTCTTACTATGTGTAAAGTTTAAACATACATATAATATTCCTCTCTTCTCTCATGTTGATGATTCTTATTGTTGTATGTGAAACAAATAGGGTTTGCTGGCTAAGGTAAAGTTCCATGTAAGCTACAAGAACAAAGCCCTAATCAAGCCTCTCCAGCAGGTAAAAGTTTACAAATCAGACTTTTCTCTTAATGAATGAGTCGAAATGATTTTACTGAAATGAAAGCAAATTTGGTTTTGTAGGTTCTTACTAATAGTATGAGGTACTTCTTGAGGCGTCCATCAACTGACGAGTCAAGTTTCTGATAATGCCATTTTTACAAACTCTGAAAATCTCATTCGTCTGTGACTACTTTTTTACCACTTTTTTGTTTGTTTCACATTTGACCAAAATAAACTGCTTCATTTAAAGTAGACATCTCATACACCTGTAATAGTAACATTCTCCATTATTCATCAAATTTACCTTCATCCACAACCTGTCAAATCTGATTATCTAGATTGCTTGAAGTAATATAGAGGATTTTTGTTTGACACAAGCAAAGATCAAGCCAAGCACATTTGAAGAAAGTTAGATTGCAAATACGGGCAAACAAGTCTTAAATTCCCCTAGTTATACAAATTCAGAGAGTACAAATCTTTTTCCCTGTTTTTTTTCAGAAAAAAGGATTCAGATAAAACCTTGAGATAGAGTTTCACCATATATAATGTTATTTAAATGACAATGATCTTTCTCCATTTGCAATCTTCATTCAAGCACCACTTGCGTAAAGACGAGTCCATTCCTTAGCTGCATGTGTTCACATTGATATGAGATTACCAGAATTAAAGAGGAGAGGACTATGTTTTGTTATATAACTTATTGAGTTTTAAGTTATCACCTGTTTCAACAGCTTCTGCTTCGTTACTTTTCCAATGCTTAGCTATGTTCTCAGACAGTGGATCATCTGGGTTGGGTGCACTTAGAAGAGCTTGAATACTATTTTACACGGCATGGGAAAACCATAATAAGTCAATAACTAATGTTAGTTGCAATAATAACTAATGTCTATAGAAAATATTGATACCTCAAGAGCACAGTTCGTATTTGTAGTGCAGGGCTCCACTTATCTTTCAGTATGTCAAGACAGATTCTTCCAAGCTATATATACATGATAAAAAGCAAACAAAAAATATTTCATAGGGATCAAAGACCATGTGTTTGGTTAATGATATTGCTATTAAGAGAAGAAAAGGAAAGATTTCACAACAGACCTTGTCGATGTTAGGATGGTATATCTTGGTGAGAAACCTAACCTGTGTTTCAAATAATATCATCAATAAGGCCCACAAACTTTTATATCAAATGTAAACACTACGGGTACCTTGTCTCATGCTAAACGTGAAAATATATTTGGAACCAGAATCATCAATCTAATAAAAAAAACCCATTTGGTATAAAATCCAAATATTAAGAGTTAAATAGAATCTTAAAACCAATCCTAAATAGCCATTTACATTTAACACGATGTGGGGGTACACTAATTCTACTCAACTAAACCCAGGAAATGTAATAAATGCAGCGAAAGGATCAGAAACGTGAAATGAAAACGGAAAAAACTCACAAAAGTTGAAGCAACTTACCTTGGGAGCTGCCATAGGATATTCTTCAGGCAAAAAGAGCTCCAACTTGAAAACTCCTCCTACGAAATTCGAAACCAAACAAAATGATTTGGTAAACATCAATTGATAGAAATATGATGCTAGTGAAACCAACTGTGTAAATATGAAATCAAAGGTAGCTTATAGACTAATCATTATTCATACCACCACAAATCCCAAACACCAGCAATCTATAAGATCAATAGAAACTCTAGTACCTAAACAGACATATTTGTTTGTATTAACAAAGATCAAGACCGTGACATTTCCATTAGCATGCAATCAAAAAAAGCACCTTAAGAGATTAAAACAAATTAAGTACCTTCATAAGGAGATTGAGTAGGACCAAGAATCATAACATTGAAGTAGCGCATATTTTCCTCTGATGGAGACGCACTTATCCCAGGAGCTGCCCAAAAAAAAAAAAGGTCGATCGAGTTTACATCCATTAAAATCCATAATTCCAGCTACCAAAACCAACTGATTCAGCTCAAATCGACTGTAAAACTAAAAATAGATGGAATGAATTGATGAACTTACCAGGTTCACTAAGTAAACGTTGAGTTTCCTATCAGATCGGAGAAAGAAAAAAAAAGAGTAAAAGTCAGATCACATAAGTTGCAGAAACGTAGATGGGAGATAAAAAAAAACTCAAACAAAGCTATCAAAATTCTTCGTAACCCAAATTATACTGAATTAGTAATAAGGCAAAGAGAGGTTCCTTCTTCTGATTTCGGATTTACAAATCCCCAAAAATGAAATCTAGGGATCGGAGGATTGAACAGAGGATCGGGAAAACGTACCTTGATGATTCTTCGGGGAAGATTACTATTGGCCATTATCTCGGGCTATCGGATTCGATCGATCACAGGAGGAGAAATTAGGGTTTTTGAGAGAGAGAGAGAGAACGAAGCTCAGCAAAGAAGGTGAGGTGATGATTAATCGAGTTACGCTTCGTTGTCTCTCGTTTCGTGCTCCCCTTTTGATGCTTTTAATTCTTCTTTTCTTTTTCTCTTTTCGGAAAATATTTTTTTTCTGATTAATATGTCTGACCAAAAGAAAAGAAAAGGAAACATCACATATGTAATTCATTTGTGAAAATCTAAATTCTAATTTATACTACTATTTTTTCTATAAGAATAGTAGTATGATACATATTCTTAAAAATCATTTCGGAAAATCCGTTTTCTTGTTAACATAACGACATGCACTGTTGAGCTCGGTTGGATGGTAACATAATGACGATATAAAACCTTTTTTAGTTCAATAATTTTTTTTAAGATAACCTTCGTTCGTCACTGCTTTTCATATCTGTTTTGTTCTTTTCGTGCCTTTTACTAATGCGTTGGTCGAACGCTAACTCAAGATGACAGAAATATCTAGTCCTCTCCATAGTCTTCTCGTTTTAATCTCTTTTTCTCAGTAGTCAAAATTGGAATCCGCAATACCAAAAGGTCAAATAAAAGATACAGACTTTGAAGAGCAACAAAATCTTTCATGTCCTTCCGACCGTTTGTACCTCAAAAGTTTACGACTACAACCGTGAACGTGAGAAAGCCGATACTAATCAGTTATATTAGTTCTTACATCTCGCTCAAAACTGGCCAATGAACTGAGTTAAAAGCTACAAACAAGTCTACAGAGTTTAAGGATTCGTGTTTTATTTATTTTGGGACTCTTCTAAGTGCGACGTATTTGCCAAACACATTTTTCTCCTGCCACATGTGCGGGATGAAAAACGATCTATACTTAGCTGGGGAAAGCTCTCTGTCCAAATAAGGTAACACCGCAATAGCCTGAAAAAAAGGGCATTAAAAACAAGTGGAGATGAGGTAAGTGAGATTAAAGATTTGATTTTGTTTCAGGAAATGGTTTATTTCTTATACGGTACCTCCCATGTAGATAAGTCGCTGCCTATATATTGATATGGTCTGCTAAGCTGCAACTCAATGAGGAATGTACATGTTTCGATGTTCTTTAACTGAAAACAAAAGATGGAGAAAATTAAGCGATGCTCGAGTTTATGATTCAAGAAGTTTGGAAGGGTTTCATTGTAAAAGAGTGCGAGTTTTACATATTGTTCTTCAGACGCTTGGTTCTTGTTGTTGAAGTATGGAGGTGACGCTGCAGTGCCTCCAAGTGTACTGTTAAATGGGAATGGAAGAAGACCACGGAATCCATCATCGATCCACCGTACTTCGCTAATGTAGTCAGGCACAAAAAACGATGATGGGTATCGATGCCATTCACTTCCCACACATAGAACAGAACCTGATTTACCAAGAACTCATCAGTGATCAGAAAACTTTTGACAAAAGGACTTCATTCCTCTTAGTCCGATGGCAAATTCCTATTCTTTGAAGTAAAAGTGAGATTTGGCCTTTCACTCGTATTTGCATCCTAACGATCAAGGAGTTCTGTTCCAAATAAATATACCTGGTCCTGCATCATCATGGTGCTCCAGTAGTTTGTAGACCTCTAAGGGAGCGGAATAGCCATTAATCAGAGCAAATGTGCGAGAATGTGAAGCACATAAGATAACACCAAGAATCACAGGTCGGAGATATTTGGTTATCTACATATTAAAAAAAAAATGTGACTATCGGACATTTCAATTTATGGAAAGGAATAAATCAGAGACAGATATATTGCAAGTTAGAACTTACTGTCACCAGAAAACTTTCACGTGAGCTATACTTTTCCCGGAAAAGTTCAGGGATGTTCTCGATAACAGCAGAAGCAGAGACACATATAAGAGGGTATATAGGATACAGGAACCTGCAGCAATCAATTGAAAATCAAAAACATTGTTTGTTGGATACCGTGATTTAAGTATCATAAAATCAGATTCATCAAGATCTAGAAGCCACCAAATAACTGCTCCAAGAACTACAAGATGAAAGATAAAGAAAGTCACCTTTCTTCTTTGTGGGACTGAAGTGACATGAACGCCAGCCAAATATACATCGGCGAAATCACAACTAACAGGCCATGGTCATACTTTTTTCTGATAACAGGATATATTGCGACAAACAATATTGCCAAGATGAAACAGAAGTTGAAGTTGTTGAATCCATTTCTTATATAAAATAACGGTCCTTCAGTTCCATAGAGATGGCTCTCTCCACCCCCTAACACATTGTATATCAAGAGATTCAAAACCGACGATGTCCACCTCTTGTAATAATAGTAATCCACAAGTACTGAGAGTCCCTAGAAAGTATTAAGAAAAGTACCTTTCAGTTCCAGATGCAAATGAAAGTCAGCAACATGCAATAATTCCCATACAATCCACACAGACAAAGCGCCTAAGATTGGTGTAAACTTACTAGGATAAAAAAAGAGGTGACAGCGCCAGAGATAAATGCTTGTTTGAATCTCTTAACCAGAGAGTAAATAACGACAGGTAAAAATGCCAAGATAGAAAATGGCCAGCCAAGAAGCACCCCGACCACCGAAACTGCAACAGCCATGGCATACTTCTCGAAAAGTAGTAAACCAGATGAGAGGCTAATGGCGTACATGGAAAATGAACTGGGGAGGAAACCTATCCAATTTAGGGAAAGATGAATTAGTAAGAAACCAGAACATAATGCCAAGTTCGCACCAAGGCAGAAGAAAAATGTCATCGGAATAACTTCTACAAGCATTTGAAACTAAAAAATCTATCAGATGCAAGAACACCTTGGAAAAGTCTATATAAGCAAAGCAATATGAGAGCTTAAGAAAGATTAAAAAACCAACATTAAACAAAACACTCACTGGTGCTAGCAAAGAAGCAACCACTGGTTAAGCAAAGCATCGCAACTGCATATGTAGCAATACGTTTCCCGTACTTTCTGGAGAGCGCAACAACCAGGACAGTGTCTGAAACTGCAGAAACCAGTCCGAGGAAGAGTCTTACTGCATAGAAGACTCTAACCTACCCAAAATGGTAGATAAAAATTGGATAAGAGATATGCAGTTATATATACGAATTAGAATGTACATCAGTAAGTTTGCATTGCTTACCTTCTCATCACCAAACCACCAAGAAGCAGGCCGCCCAGCCAGTTCATGAAATAGAATGTACAAGTAGGATCGAAGAGCAAAGTTGGAACTGTAAACAAACAAAAAAATAACAGTAATTATTAAGTTTGATAACTCAAAATTTGAACATGATTATATTTGTTTTCATATAAAAACTCAAGTTACAATCATATTGATGATACACAGAAAATAAATTCAAATTTTATTAGATGGAGGACAAGCATCAGATAGTAAAATAGCGATTGAAGTTATCTGAACTCAAAGCATCAGATACTAATAAGCAAGGAGAACCTAGCCACACTTGTTTTCTCTTCGAGAAAGCAGGATACGATACACTCTAAATACAAAGCTCGATAAACGATTCCATCGAAATCAAATTTCACATTTCAGATTTCAAATTCGAACTAACTTGAAGCAGCTATTACTGATACATACACATAGAACAACAGCTCAAGTAATACGTGAATGCGCATTATAGAACAACAGATAAGAGCAGCGCAAAAAAAGCAAACCTGTATTCCCAGGTCTGAAATCCCGACTTGTAGAGAAGATAATGGAGAGGCTCCCAGTAATTGAACACTTCATCGCAGTCATGAATGATGTTAGAAGTCGCGCTCATGTAGCGAAGATAACATAGCGCTATAAACGGCAAGAACCACCGGAGACCAGGATCCTCCGCATCGCCGCCGTTAGATCGGCTGGGCTTATCGGTCTTCGAGTAAGACTTGGTAGAAGAAGAAGAAGATGAATCAGAGAGAAGTGGACGCCTCTGCCGCGTCGTCGTTAGATCCATCGAGAGCTTTGGTGAACAATGGAGATTGCAGAACGAAGTTAGCTCTTCTTTCCCTTCTCGACGAAGCAAGCAATGAAAAAAGGATTAGTGACAAAGTTAAAAGTATCTTAGCGAATCAGAGGGTCAGTGTGGTACATTTTAGATTTTAGATTTTAGATTTTAGATAAAAAAGAAGGCTTTTTGATGGGCTTAAGTTGTTCATTTAATGGGCTTCTTAAAGCCCGTTATGTTTTCACCTTTTCTACTACACGCCTAAAAAGACTACCACACTAGAAATAGAAAGTAGAAAAAAAAAAAACAACCAAACTGGAGAGTGGAGATGGATAGAGATGAAGAGTTCTACGAACATATCATGTTCAAACCTAGGAAGAAAACGAGTTTACGACTATTAAACTACTATATACGAATACGATTATATCATCATGCTAGTTTGCATACTAATTCTGTATTTGGAGACTTTACATGTTTAATTTATGCTAAGTAAGTAACTAAGAAGCACAATTTTGATTAAAATATTTGTTAGATGACAATAGTTGATAGTTCTCTGTTGGATACTTGGATATAGAGGCTTAATTAATCATAACAAAATTCAATTTTGGTTTATAAGAGTACACCGTACACCGACTTACTTGATAGTTGACATAGATTTAACGCTCGTTACTGATCAAACGTTAGGGGTTTTGATATAAGCCACTTTTCTAGAATCAGACACTTTGACTAAAGTCCCAAGCTCATAACCAATCCAACACTTGGAGCTACTCTTATCGTAAAAATATCCCACGCATTTGCAGTCTCGACTACACGAACCACGACATTTACTCTCTCCAACCGCAAGACCAGCGCTGTACTTAGTCATGAAATGGTGAACACCTCCTAGTCTATAATAATGAAACGTCTTCGGATCACAACTCTTCACCTTCTTAGGCTTACAATCCTTAGTCCAGCCCTGTAAGCCCACCTCCAACGGGCAAGCCACACACTGATTATTCTCACAAATCCCAAACTCTCCACACTTCGACGGTAACCAACACTCGTTGTTGTCGTGGTTGAAAAGCTCGAACGTTACTTCCCATGCAAGAAAACTGACCTTGAAATCAAAAGTGTAGATCCTAAGATTTCCATCAGCGTCAAGCCTGAGGAAACTTTGTGACGCGTTGAATCTAGGCCTCGCGAGAAAATGTTTATAAGGAAACTCAGGCCTAAGCCCCGGTGTGGCTAGGCCCAATTGAGTCGCGGTCCCTTGGTCTTTAGCGGCGTAAAACGTGGCGCTTGGAATAAACCGACCTTCTATAGCATAATACAAAACGGATTTGTTGTTGCGCTTAGAGATTGAATGACTTAGAACGAGTCGGTCGGGCTCTAAGATAAGATTAAACCTGTTGTTGCGACTTACGAGTTTGTTCGGGCCATCGAGAGTAAGAGACTGACCGACCAAGAGCGTATCCTTAGGGAAATCAAAGCTCTTCCATACTGGCCATCCTCTATCATTAAACAACACAAGATTGCCATTTTCATTCATCGTTAAGCCTATAACACCTTTATTTTCCGTCTTAGTCTGCCAGACTACTTTTCCATTCGGTTGGGCCAGGACGAGGTTTCCCTCCGGTCCGAACGAAAGAGAAGCCTCTTCTTGGACTGGATTTTGCGGGTTAGCCTGCCATACCCAACGAATGATGGAATCAGATCTTCCTGTTCCCATCCCGATACCGAGTGTGAATTCGTTTGGCGTGGTGTTGAAGAAACATAGACGAAATTGGTTACGGATTACACCTAAATCTCTGTAACTTGCGCCGTACTCCACCGTGGATTCCCCGAAGTCGCCGTTGTTAAGGAATCGGAATTGCTCTAACTGAGGAACTTGTGATCGGACAAGCGAGATCAGAAGAAAAAGAGAAAGAAGAGTAAGTAATTTTGATGCTAATGTCATTTTTTTCTTCTTCTTCTCTGTTTTTGTATGGAAACAAAGGGAATCAAACGGATGTATTTATAATGCAAGAAATAAAGTAGTCAAACTGGCTTTACTTAAGTCTGAATGTTTATATTCTTTGACAATTTGAGTAATTTCTTAAGCCGTACTATACGACATCGTACATGTGGCTGGGGGTGCGTATAAGACTATATATTACTCGCGCTTCGCACTACAAATTTTAAAGATCATTATCGTCGTATGGTGGATGATGAATTTGAGGTTGCGGAGACAAACAAATTATAAGCTGTGTTTGTATAACGTACATAATGGTTCACCCACGTTTATACTTGATAAAAATGGTTCCGAAGTCAATAACTTTAAGTTGAGGTAGTAATTGAAAAGAAGACATATAATTAGATCTCCGTACACACTGATCCATCAAATAATATATCGTTATTCATTAATTATTCATCAACTTGAACTGCGTTGAGATAAAGATGTCGAATAAGTTTTAACTTGAAGATGTCGACTCTTAAATCTCTATTGGATTTATGGTTTTCCAGGAGAGTTATTAAATTATGACACTATCTAAATTATGTGACAACCCCAACAGTAACTAATCACTAAAAAGGAATCTATATTATTACAAACGATCACCACAAATAGAAAGATGTCAACTAAGAACTGTTTTCTCGCTTATTTTCACAGGGGTTTGTACTAATGGTCGTGTTATATACTAATTTTTATCGTGTCTACGTATACTGTATACAGTATACATCTCCAAATATTCTTTTACTCGTAATTAAATCTCCTTATAACCAAGGCTCATACCATTACAACTCACAATGATGAGCAAGGACCATCCAATTGGGTCTCATTTTCTTCTTGCGTCCCGTAGCCATCTGTGTGTACACGCGTCAGCGACCAGATCTTATAAAGTTGTATGAAAATATTCGAAAATTCCCACTACTTGCATATAGTCCTTATCCAAATCCTCACACTAATCAATAGGTGAACCCAAGTGTTACCATTCAACTCGAACTAGTCAATTATAAAGACTACTAAAAAAACAAAAACTCTAGATTACCCTTTACCCTCAATAATATATATATACGCATCCAACATTTGAGTTCTAAACACAACACAATCATCAGACTTTCATTACCAAAGAAAATAACAAACTAAGTAATGTCTCCACTTAATTTCTTCCTAACCCTACTTCTACTGTCCACTACTCAGACTATAGTAGCCCAAGTCCCTTCCAACAAAACATTCAAGATCATAAACCAAGACGAGTTCGGCGACTACATCACCGAATACAACGCTAACTATAGAATCATTCAGACCGAAAGCCAGAGTAATATTTTCTCTTCAGGTCCTTTCCAACTATTTTTCTACAATAGTACTCCAAACGCATATATCTTAGCCATCCGAGCTGGTCACCCAAAAGACGAATCTCTCATGCGCTGGGTTTGGGACGCCAATCGAAACAACCCTGTGGGAGAAAAGTCCACTCTCTCTCTTAACCGCGACGGAAACCTGGTCCTCGCGGAGTCTAACGGTCGGGTCAAATGGCAGACAAATACCGTTAACAAAGGCGTAACTGGTCTCCGTCTCATGCCTAATGGTAACCTCGTACTACACGACAAGAACGGCGGGTTCGTTTGGCAGAGCTTAGACCACCCAACCGACACTCTTCTCACCGGTCAGTCTCTTAAAACCGTCCAAGTCAACAAACTCGTGAGCCGTAAATCCGATACCGACGGCTCAGACGGTCCTTACACTATGGTTCTCGACAACAAAGGTTTAACCATGTACGTTAACAAGACTGGTCAGTCTCTTGCTTACGGAGGATTGAATGAGAGAGACTTCAACGGTTCCGTCACTTTTGACGTTACAAGGGAAATAGACAACGTAACTGTTCCGTCCGCTTACGAGCTTGTCTTGAAGTTAGGCTCTGCCGATGCGAATCCAGGGAACAAACGGCGACGGTTGCTACAGGTAAGGAAGATCGGAAACGCCGTGACGATAATCCTTAACAAGATTAACTACGACGGGACGACGTCGTTTCTTAGACTTGGCTCAGACGGAAGCCTCAAAGCTTTCACTTACTTCGAAAGGGCTACGTATCTAAAATGGGAAGAAACTTTCGCTTTCTTCTCGACTTACTTCGTCCGACGTTGCGGACTCCCTTCATGGTGCGGTGAGTTTGGTTACTGCGACGACGGGATGTGCGTCGCGTGTCATACGCCTAAGGGCGTGTCCTTATGTTGAACTGTTTTAAACTATTTGATATTGTTGAATAAATTAAAAAAAAATGCAATGAATGATCCATCACAAATCTCTAGTTTGATCTCCAGAAATTGCAAATCTTTTTTTTTTTTTGGTGGGAGAAATTATAAAGCTTTCTATTCTAGTAAGCAAGGTTGTTTGCACTTTGCAATTAGGCATTTCCCAGTAGAGGGTTGATGGGCCCGATGGAATTGGGTTTGGGTCCATTGGGCTGTTTGAAAAGGTCCACCGTAAAGACGAGTAGATCGAACAGATCTCACGACGGAGACGGAGAGAGACCGCCGCCTGAAAGATTCGTTAACAAATTTGGGTAAATAAAATCGATCATCAAGAACTCCACCACCTCGTTTGGATTTTGGAAATGATGTGTGTGTCGATAAACATGCACAATCGGGGATTGCACTCAAATGCTAAACTTATTGGAAACCCTTTTTGATCAAATTGACACAATCGATCCAATGAGCTAAGAAAGCTTAACAATCTTTGCATTGAGCACAAAGCAGGTGCAATTTCATTTTTCCACTGAAGAGTGAAAGATAAATCCAAACTTTAAAGTCAACAACGATACTAAAATCGCAAGATCAAAAAAAAAAACAAAATCACAAGAAAAGGAGGAGGTTAGCGATGATCATTTCATAGCTTTCTGAATCGAATTTGTAGGCGATTGATGCAATAAAGCTACATCTCCTTGTTGTTGATTCTTTTGCTCCTCCTCCTGCTTCAGAATCGAGTTTCTCTCCATCTCACGCCACTTATTGATCGCGTAAGTACATAGAACTGCCAGTCATTAGAAATTGTTGGGTTTACTACTCGATCAATATAGAGAAGAAGAAAAAATCACAAAGAGAACTTACATCCGGCGCCGACGAAGTAGACCATTCGAAGGATCTTCGGAGCTGGTGGACCTTCCTCCATCATTTCTTCTTATCGCTTTCTCTTCTTCTCTGCTCTCTTCTCTCTGAGCTTCCGAGTCTTTTTTTTCTAAAGAGTTGCTTCAAACGTTGTCGTTTTGTAGTTCTGTGACAAAATGAGACCTAAACCCGACAACATAACTCAACCCGACCCGGTTCTGAAGTTATGGTTTTATGATTTCATCACATCTGTGTACTCAACAACAGTAAACAACCAAAAGAAACTAGCTTCTTTCAAATTCCTTGCGTGTTCTCTACACAGAGACGGTAAAAATGCAGCATCGTATCTTGCTTCTACCTTACAGTCTTGAGTTTATTCATTCTCAGAGTCAAATGAGAATCTGTTCTTTATTTTAAAAATCAAGCCGAAAAGTTCAATGTTGCAGGAGGATGAACGTTTTGCCATTGTTCCATTAGAGGCAATGGCAGCTTACAAACCCATGATCCTGTGCAAAAGCGGTGGTCCCTTTAGAACGAACCAGTGAATAATGAAGTAGACTGAGATTCCTCTGCCTCATAACTGATGTACATTGAAACTGGTTCACCTACAATTCTTGATATAAAAGTTAAATAAACATTATGTAGTAGTGTATAGTCTAAAACTCATATAAATGTCGATAGTATTACAAAACAAGGACATAATCAAACAATGGACCATGGGGGGTTATAATTCTCTCTCAACAGTAAAAAAAAAAAAAAAAGCCTTTAATTTGAGCAGCACCCGAGTTTCTTCAGAGCAGAGACATCGTTTTTAACTTCGATTTTCTCACCTTTTGGGACTGAGGCGTTCCCATCTTCACCAGCTTCTACTTGCTTCTTGCTTGTGATGCGATAGATCTGTGTCAACACCTCTGCAAATGCGTCCTCAACATTGGTAGCTTCAAGGGCAGATGTTTCCATGAAGCAGAGCGATTCTTGTTCCGCGTAGGATTTCCCGTCTTCTGTAGGAACAGCTAGTAAGTGACGGAGATCAGATTTGTTACCAACCAGCATCACTACAATGTTTGGATCTGTGTGGTTCTTGAGCTCCTTTAACCACCGGTCTACGTTCTCAAATGTTGCACGGCGGGTTACATCATATACTAGGAGTGCACCAACAGCTCCACGGTAGTATGCACTAGTGATGGCACGGTACCTGTGATAAGAATTAAACTGAGTCTTAAAATTGTGGCGCAAATGATAAAAAGAGCAAAGGTGTCAGGGAAGAAAACTGTTATACGCTTTTTATGTTTCATTATCCTGAAATGTATTTATCAAGCTGTCAAGGATGTGCATACTTTTCAAAAGTGATTAAAACAATGGTTTCAATGGTGGAAACTCAACAAGCAGAGATAGCAAGTTCTTTGGCTACATTCTAACAATAGTCTATGGAAGTGTTTCTGATTCTAGCGATCATTAACCACAAAGAATCACGAGTTCTTGATCATCCATCCAATTTAAGATGTAATTCAAGCAATCATGGTCCTATTGAGTCAAATCAAAGATGTATTTCCAGAAGAAGGGAGTTTTTTTAATCTACATTAATAGCTACCTCCATACTCTATCTTTCAATGGTGGTCAAATGCAGTCAACCGTTTTTCAGAAGAACAAAGTCAACGGAGAGACTCTTTAGTAAATGGGTGTTGAACCCATTCTCTACTCAAAAAGGGACAAAAAAACTAAAAACAAGCATAGAAGCCAGTGAATGAATCAGACATTGAATAGTCACCACACCCGTAGACCTAGAGAAGATAAGATCAGCTTCATCTTAAGCTTTCATTCACTCTAAATAACTATTTTGATAGCACATATAGATTGGGCTTAAAGAGCTCAATTTCGATACAGTATAATGAATTTAGATCAATTCAGACAAACGCTAGCGTCCCACTGTAAAAGTAACCAGAACGATATAGATCTGTGGAAACTCGATTAAAAAAGGCACTGTTAGATCGAGAACCTAAGTATGTAAGCAAATGCGCTAAGAGTGATCTCCTCCGTGAAAGTGGCTTCTAATTGCAATGTACTCAAAAGTAAATTACCAAGATCTAGCTTGACGGCCGATTTACATACAAATCAAAGACGACGAAGGAAGTGAAGAAACGGAGAAGAAGAAGAAGAAGAAGAAGAAGAAGAAGAAGAAGAAGAAGAAGAACGACGAACGAACGAACCTCTCCTGACCAGCCGTATCCCAAATTTGAGCTTTGATGACCTTACCATCGACTTTTAAGGTACGAGTAGCGAACTCGACGCCAATGGTGGATTTAGACTCGAGGTTGAACTCGTTTTTGGTGAATCTGGAAAGGAGATTCGATTTCCCGACTCCAGAATCGCCAATAAGAACAACTTTGAAGAGGTAATCGTAGTCATCTTCCACTCTGTACCCTGCCATCTCTCCGCCGTCTCAGGTGGTGGTTTGCTCTTCCACAGCGATTAATCTGAGAACTAGAGAGAGAGAGAGAGAGACGCAGTGAGGTAAAGAAAGGTGTAAACTGAGATTTGAAATAACGCGAAGAAATTGGAAAAGAGTTAAAGTGACGAGCGGTGACAGTCTGTGATTGTAATCTTATATCTTGTCCGTTGATCTATCTGTGCGCGTTGGTGATTGTAGTGATTACATCTGTCTTGGCTTTTTACACTTTTACCCTTAAAGTCTAATAGTCATATGTGGGAGAGGTTTAAATAAGAGTAATCACTGTATTAGCAAGGTTTGAGTGCCATAAATGCCGTCGATACCGTGTATTCAAACTGTTTTTAAATATGTCTCTAGATCATTATTCTGTCACAAAATACATAAACTAACGACTCCATTGGTGACTTAAAAAAAAAACTAATAATTCGATTTTTTTTTTACTAGAATAAATTAATAGAGTTTAAAAGCTAACCATTAATTTTCAATACAGAGAAAAACTTAAAACATTGACGTGTGAACCACATACTGTATCTACTTTGTTACTGAAATGGGATGTTTAAGAGACTAATTTCATTTCGAAATAAATAATATTAAAAAGTGAGGAATTTTTTGTTGTTGGTCGGAGGATTTTGACTGATGATTTTATTGTCGGATTCAGAGAATAAACCTATATGCTTTTCGCAAAATCATTTTGAGTTTTTGTAATTAAAAAGTGAATTGTGTAATAACATTAAACTTATACAATTTGCATTACATTTCTCAATAGGGTTGATTGTAACACTAATCATTCATGGTTGTTGTTCGAATCTACAATCCCTCATCCTGATGCACCTTATTTTTAGATTCTTATTCTTAAAAATTTAAACTTTTATTTGGTTATATTATCATAAACTGAAAATCGTACACAGATAGAACAAAATAAACTCTCATTTGTTTATATGAAGGCATGTTACATATGGACATCAAACAAGAAGAATTTGACAAAATATTTTATGAAAATTGCGTAGTTATATTGAAATTTACGTTAAGAGTAAAAATATTTTAATCGATAATAATTTGTCAAAAAGATTTCAAGAATGATGTAAGATTGTCATGGAATGGCATGAATATTTTTTCTTTCAACGTCAAGGCTTGTCAGATCTAATCCATCCACACATAACCAATGCATGCAGAATAGAGAGATACGATCGTTCTGTCAGATCTAATCGATCCACACACAACCAATGGATGCAGAATAGAGAGATATGATCGTTCGTCGTTTTTGCAACCACGACTTCAACCACGGCTTCAACCACGTAATCTATCAAATCATCTATAAAGTTATACACAACAACATGTTTTACAGTTTGTAAGAGATTTAAAACATAAAAATATATAAATAATATATTTTCAAAATATTAAAAAATTAAAAATTAAATATGTATTAATACTTATTTTTTAAAATTTTTAATAGAGTTTAAATATTATATTATTTTAAAATTGAGATGTAGATTAAATACTTGTAATATTTAAAAAAAAATTAGAGTAAAATATTAATGATACTTAAACTTTTCATAGAGATTAAATATTTATAATATTTTTTCACCTTTTAAAAATTTCATTAATTATAATATTTAAATTTTATATTTTTTTTTTTAATTTGAACGTTTGGTAATTCAAGCTTAGTATTATTTATAATGGTTAACAGATTATAAAGTTTAAAGTAAACAAGATTACAAGTAGTCAACGTAATCTTTGATTATGGTTAACAGTCGAGTAACATGAAGCTAGATTTGAGCGTCTCTAAATACAAAATCGGAAATTTATGGAACTTAAAGTTAAAACCTTAGCATTCAATTATTTGGTCTGAGCTAAGTTACTTTTGTGAAATCAACAGTTTCATGGGGTTGCTTGTTGGAATTAGATTTATATCATCAATAAAATCTAAATTAGAAAAAGGAAAAAAAAAAAAAAATCATAAAAGTACTGAGTTGACTATTATTGTCAGAAGCAATCTTTAGAATGTCAAAAAGCAAGCGAGACGATCTCTGTGCCATTTCCCCGGCAGAATTGACGCCGATTTCTTCATTATTCTTCCTTTCTCGCCGTCATCTCTTCGGACACCTCCCGCGCCCTCTTTAATTGCAGGTAAATTTTTTTTTTTTTTTTTTTTTTTTTACTGGAGATTTGGAGTTGACTTTTTTAGGCATGTTAGCTAACAGATTTGTGATTGATCTTAGTTCAATTGTTATTTCTACATGATTGAATCTTAACACTATACTTTCTCCGTGATTCAGAGTTCAAAGGCAAACATGGATGATGGAACCTCTGTCAAAGAGAAGCAGAGGAACTCTTCTGATAGGATCAGCAATTTACCTGATTCCTTGTTATATCAGATTCTCTCCGATCTCTCCACAAAGGAATCCGTCCGCACCAGCGTTTTATCCAAACGGTGGAGAAATCTATGGTTACATGTCCCTGCGTTGGATTTGGATTCCAATCACTTCCCAGTTGAGGATGATGTTTTCGTGAGATTCTTAGATAAGTTTCTAGGTTCTGAAAATGAGCAGTACCTGAAGAGTTTCAAGCTGATCTATGAGGTTTATGAGCACGATGCTTCTCGTTTCAAGTCTTGGATCGATGCTGTGATTAAGCGTAGGGTTCGTCGTTTTAATGTTCATAGTGATGTGGATGACGATGAGATTGTTAAGATGCCTCAATCTCTTTATTCTTGCGAGAGTTTAGTTGACTTACGACTTTACCGCGTCGTTTTGAATCGTCCCGAGTCTGTTTTGTTACCTTCTGTCAAGGTTATGCATCTAGATATGGTCAAGTATGATGCTGATTCTACTCTGGAGAGTCTGATATCAAGCTGTCCTGTTCTTGAAGAGTTAACCATTGTCCGTGATCCCAATGATTGTCTTGAAGTTGTGTGTGTGCGTTCCAAGTCACTGAAAAGCTTCAAGATAGATTCTGAGCGCTATGAAAGTCAAGATCATGTTGTTGCAATTGATGCTCCAAGACTTGAATATATGAATCTCAGCGATCACCGATCTGACAGCTTCGTTATACACAGTATTGGTCCATCTCCAAAGGTAGACATTGATGTTCTCTTCAATGTGGAATATAGTGAGCCATTAGATACAGATGATTCTTCCAAGTTAGCTATGCTTGGTAAATTTCTCACCGGTTTAGCTACAGTCAGCGACATGACCATCTCTGCTGAGACTCTAAATGTAAATATATACATGGTTGATTCAATAACATTAACCTTATCGTTATCTCATTGATCTCATGTTCTCATTTATTTCTCGCTGTACAGGTTATTCATGATTACTGCGAGATTGAACAGCTACCTCAATTCTCCAACTTGTCTCACTTGCATGCTTACTTCCAAGAAACTTCGTGGGAAATGTTGCCAGCCTTCCTTGAGAGCTGCCCAAATCTACACTCTGTCATCCTGGTGCGTCTCATTTTACCTATGCTCTCATGTAAATCACATTGAGAATTATAATTTACAAAAAAAAAACTCAAAACTTCCCTTGGTTATATATATCATCAGGAATTTGATTTGCTTCCGGAGACAGAGGAGATTGATCTTTCATCTGTGCCACAATGTTTCCTATCATCTCTTGAGTTTGCTCACCTGAAGGCTCCATATGTTGTAAACATGCGAAAGGAAGGGAGACCACTCACAGGAACATCAAGTAAGATGAAATTAGCAAAGTATTTTTTAGAGAATGGTGCAGCTCTCAAGAAACTGACAGTAAGTGCGAGTTTCTGTAACATCATCAATGAAATCAAATCGATTCCAAGGAGTTCTACCAGGTGTGAAGTCGTCATGGATTAACTGAGCCAGCATACAAGGTAATTCAGTTCTGTATCCAATGATCTACAGAGAAATCAAGAGTTGTTTGCGTCCTTTAATTAACCAGTAATCGCGGAAATTTTGTTGAGCTTTTTCAGACCAATTTGTGTTCTATGTAATGGGAAATCGTTGCAGGAGCTGCTTAGGAGTAATGTAATTTTCTTTCAAGGCAGAAAAAGCTCAGGCGATTAAGTGAACTCCCTTCTTTCTTTTCTTTTATTTTTTATTTTTTTGACCGCAAGTGAACTTTCTATTTACACACCCTGTTTCTACTTAGTACCTAACTATAACACTCTGTTGGTGTTTGGAGTTGTAAGAATAAAAAAATCAAGTGAACATTTTGGTGAGAGTGAGATATGATTAACCAATTACCAGAATCTTTGCTTTGTGTGTACTTTTCAATCTTCCCAGGGAGGGTGTGGTCAAGACACTAGCCTTTATGTCGTAGATGAGGAAATTTTTGGCAATCTGTGCCTGGACTGGATTTGGTGATCAATGGCTTCAAAGATTTTGATAATTAAGGTCAATTTTCTCAATTGGTTTATAGGTTTGAACAGTAACTTGTGCTTACAGAGAGTTAAGCTAAGTTTTGTTGGAAATGGGTACAATACTTTGAACCAGCTGTCGATAAACGCATTAAGCAGAACTTTCAACAGAGTTACGATACCTTCAACCATTTACACATCATTTGAGAGATTGGTATCCTTTGAAACTCTATGGCGTTAGCTTGCCTAAATAGCCGGACTCAGTTTCTTTGCCTTGTCTAAAGATCATGGATCTACAACCAATCAAGTTTGTTGACAATCTGGCAATGTAGATACTGATCTTAGGCTGCCCAATTTGTACACCAGATGTATGGAGTTAAAGTCTCATCTCAGTCTCTGTTGAGCTACTGTCTGACCACAAATAAAATTGGCTATCTGAAAACACAAGTTTTACTTTATGTATATAGAAGATAATGTTCAATCTGCTATATACAACCAAATTCTCTGATATATCATTAATTATCTAAAATATTTTAGTTTTATGTTTTCACTAGAAGCCATCAATAATAGAGAAGAAGAAGTATCAAAAGTAAGATTTAAAAGCATACATATATAATTGTATGCGCCATAGATAAAATTTTGCTATAAACAGTTAAACACAGAATACTCCAACAACAAAAAGCAGTCATAGTAATGAACCACACTGATAATGAGCCATAGAAAATAAGTGTTCATCGACTATGCACTATGAAGAAAATAGCACTTTCTTAAGTTTTCTTGTCTCTTACGGAACATCTCAATCATGAACTTTTTTTCTTTTTTCATTTTTGTTAAAGATCTCTATTAATAAGATAGATATTGGACATATATATTTAAATGAATATAATGACAAACAAATTAGTTTCGTATTTTTATATTTTTGTAGTGGTGAAAGTAAAAAAGAAGAAATATATATATATTTTTAATGATGTTTCGTGTATAAAATTTAATTCTGCTAATTTTATATTAATGCTAAATAATATGCTGGATTCTAATATGAGACGATGTTATTTATCTTTTGCACGAATATTTACTAATGAGATAGTGATGACAAGCATGTAACGTGAGTTTTTGTCTAGTGTTCTTGGAGTTATAAGGGCACAATGCTGTTTCAGATATTTTAAAAAATCACTATTAGAAATTCCACATTGAGGGTTGGACAATGTGTGGAACGGGGGTTATGATACCATATTATTTATGAAATTATATGTCGGTTTGAGTTCACAAATGTGATGATTAGAGTTTAGATTTTACAAGTAGAACGAAATTATATGTCGGTCTGGGTTTATTAAAGAACGGTTTAAGTTTTTAATTTATAATAATGTATACAGATTTTATTTCATTACTTTATAAGGGGTGAATGAAGAGGTTCACCCTACTTAAAGGTGAACCTCAATATTATTTGTTTATTAAAGAGTGGTTTAAGTTTTTAATTTTGAAAAATACTTAGGTTCACCCCTAGAGATTTAATTTTAAAATCCACTGTTATTCAAAACAGTTTATGGATTTGGATTTTAATAAGTTTTAGGGATTCTGGAGGATTTGTTTAGTTAAAAATACAGAAATCCAAATCTCATAGTTTTAGGTGGGATTTGAAATTTTTTTACCATAAATCATATCAACTTCCCTAAAATCTATCAAAGTTTTAAATTTACTAAATCCTATAAAATCCTCCAAAATCATTGTTTCAATACACTCCCTTTAGTAATACTTTTAGGTTTACTTTATTAGTATTATAAGATAAAAAAAAATCTTTAACAAGTGTTATAATTTAATTAACTACAGAAAATATATATCTGTCATATTAAATGAAAATTATATAAAATTAGTGTTATTTGGGTCAAGAGATAGAAAGTTCAACTAAAATAGAATCATTTGATACTCAAAGAAAGAGGATCATTTTTTTTTTGTCAAACAGAGGTATATATTAAAAAAACAAAAAAAAGTGATATACTTTCAAAGGAAGTAACCAAATTAATACTTTTAGATTTACTTTATTATTATCTAATGTAATAAAAAAAATCAGAAACAAAGAGATATTTTTAGGTTTACTTTATTATTATTGTAAGATAAAATTTGTGTACTTTAACAAGTGTTATAATTTAATTAACTACAACAAATATATATATCTGTCATATTAAATAAAAATGATATTAAATTAGTGTTATTTTGGTCAAGAGATAGAAAGTTCAACTAAAAAAGAATCCTTTGATATTCAATTAAAGAAAATCATATCTTTTTATAGTCACAAGATCTAAAATTACAATTACCCACTCGATACAACTTATTGTCATTATATATATCCTCAACATGTAAAATTATATCCTCAACATGTAAAATTTTGTTAACTCAACTCTTACATAAATTTCTACAGTGTAAAGAACATTAAAAAATCGATATATTCATATAATTTTGCGTTCGAACTCATGGCAGATGATGATGATCAACATCCATATAAGCCGTTTGATGCAGAAAGCCCATGGAACATCCTGGTAATGTTGACACCATCAGACATAGACAGAGAATTGAGTAATACAATAACGTTTCCCCAAGAGTTTGTAACAACGCAAGTATTATCCACCTTGACTAATGGTACTTTCACAGGATATTTTAATTTTCTCGATGTTGAAACTAATATTGTATCAACTCTTACCTTACAAAAACATGAAAATGGAAATTATCTATTTCATGGGTGGAGTATGGTTCTCCAGCGACATATTTACAACACAGGAGATATTGTTGGATTTTGGTGGGATATATTCAACAGTAGATTTAATTTTCAGCGACTCATTCTCGCAGGGACGACCCAAGAATAATGGACAGTGTCTCGCTTAGTTGATGGAGACGATTTTCGCAAGTTCATTTCATCAATATTTTTATTTAATTATATTTCTATTCCATATCGTATTTTTTATCTAACCTATGTTTTCTAGAGATAATGTATTTTCTTTTTTAGTAGTAAATAAATAAATTTGACTGTTTCTATTAAATTTAGTTATATGGAACCATTCATTGTGTGGAGGATTTTGGCTGATGGGTAAGGTCGTAGTCGTAGGGGTGATATATTGGGATTGTTGGCGTAATGACTCCCAAGAGTCGGGTGCTCGAGTGCGTGGTGTTGTTAGATTGGCGAATTATAGCTTTCACATGATTGTTTCATGCAATTTTATATAAACCAATGCTTTTTTTTTTTTTTTTGTTAAAGTATATATAAACCAATGCTGCAATGCATATGGTTTTTTTTTTTTTTACTGTTACAGGAAAAGTAGACAAATGATCAATATAGTAAAAAATAAAATGTGTTTCTTTTCAGTGTTAACACCTTAACTTTTTTATTGAAGTAAGAGTTAGACACATCAGTTAAAATATATAACTAATAAAATTATAACATTAATAAAGTTTTTTGTTTGTCTACGTAGACATATAATCGTCTAGTATTTAATGTCAAAACTGATTTCTCAATAGAAAAAGTCTTTCTCTCTTATCACACTGTTCATCTTTTAGAGAGAGAGGTGGCGATTTCCGGTTAACCGGAATTTTGTATACCTTTTGTTTTTGTTTTCCGACTTTGATCGGATCTTGATATCCTACTTAGTCGCTGTTAGTTTCTTAGCTCGTTTTGTATTATCGACTAAGTTAGGATTTTGTTTCTACCTTCTTTCTACAAAACTTTATTCAAATCCCGTTTGTTTTGGCTTGGATTAACAAGCAACTTGATACTTCTTCATGGATGGAGTAATTTCTTCGTCGTTATGTCCTCTACGTTTAGGATTGAAGACCTCTCCTCCTTTAGGTCTTAGACGAAGCTTCCACTAGGAGTTAGTTTGAGTTGTCTTCTGATGAATCTAATTTAATTGCAGCAGTTTTACCTGTAGAAGGTTGGCTCCAGTGGCGGATCCAGGGAAAAAATTTACCCAGGTCATAAAAATTTTTTTTAATGCTTTTTAAATAGAAAAAACAGACAATTGGTGTAGGAGGAGGAGTCGAACCGAGGTTTGGGAGTCAACCAATTAAAGTAAGACCAACTATGCTACTGAAAATTTACAACTTTACATGCAAAACAGTACTATTTCAACATTTTACCCGGTCAGTTGACCCACCTAAGCTCTACCCACTGGTTGGCTCTTAATCTTTTGATTGCAAGCTCACGTATGCGGGAAGCAACAAAAAGAAACGAGAAGAAATATGGTGGGCCCTCTTTTGCTCTTCTTCATACACGACGTATCCGGGTTTAATAAGGCTTGTAATCACGTTTGTAATCTGCTCTTTGTGGGTTTAATAATGGTTGACCGTTAAAAAAAAAAAAAAAAAAACAATTTTCACTGTTAAAATCGATTTCTTCTATTTCCAATATCGCTATCTCACTCCTCTTTAGCGTAGTGGTTCTGATGATCGAGGTTCAGACTTATATATAAACTCTGATTTCACTCCTATTTGAGGATATATAAAAGACTTTTAAAACTTAAAAAAAATAAAAGTATTGACAGCCAATGATTTGCCAATCAGACTTTTTTATTTTTATTTTTTTAAAAATTTTGTAAACCACTTTTTTTTTCTTTGTTTACTAAACTTTTTAAAATTTTGAAATTAAACAAATAAAAAAATTTATTTTTTTCTTCCCATTATATTTAAAATCTCTCCACAAGTTTATATATATATATATATATATTTTATTCTTATAAATTAATTATTCTCATCTCAGTCTACGGTGAGCTACTGTCTGACCAAAAATAAAATTAGCTATCTGAAAACACAAGTTGTACCTTTTGTATATAGAAGATAATGTTCAATCTGCTATATACAACCAAATTCTCTAATGTATCATTAATTATCTAAAACATTTTGGGTTTATGTGTTCACTAGAAGCCATCAATAATAGAGAAGAAGAATTATGAAAAGTAAGATTTTAAAGCATACATATATAATTGTATGCGCCATAGATCAAATTTTCCTATAAACAGTTAAAACACACAATACTCCAGCAACAAAAAGCAGTCATAGTAATGAACCACACTGATAATGAGCCAAAGAAAACAAGTGTTCATCGACTATGCACTATGAAGAAAATAGCACTTTCTTAAGTTTTCTTGTCTCTTACGGAACATCTCAATCATGAACTTTTTTTCTTTTTACTTTTTTTTGTTAAAGATCTCAATTGATAAGATAGATATTGGACAATATATTTAACTGAATATAATGAGAAACATATTAGTTTCGTATTTTTATATTTTGTAGTGGTGAAAGTAAAAAAACAAGAAATATTGTTCTTTTTTCTTAATGATGTTTCGTGTATAAAATTTAATTCTGCTAATTTTATTATAATGCTAAATAATATGCTGCATTCTAATATGAGACGATGTTATTTATCTTTTGCACGAATATTTACTAATAAGATAGTGATGACAAGCATGTAACCTGAGTTTTTGTCTAGTGTTCTTGGAGTTACAAGGGCACAATGCTGTTACAAATATTTTTGAAAATCACTATTAGAAATTCCACATTGAAGGTTGGACAATGTGTGGAACGGGAGTTATGATACCATATTATTTAGTAATTTGAGTCGTCTCTTTCCATTCATTGATTATACAATATATACAAGTACTTACAAAAATGTTTTTCAAGTAAGTAAGGCAGGTGAATTATCATATTCTCTCTTGCCTATCATATTAAGGATACAATATCCACATAAAAAATTGGATAAAGATCATGATAGTATATAAGAGTGTTCTCCAATAATATAAATACAAGTAAATAAAGTGAATAATACATATTTCCATATACAGTATATGCAATTATGAATTGTGCCATATAAATTACAATCACAATCACAGTATTAATATATATGAACTACTCACCAGTTTAGTTCATATGTACCTAACTCAAATAAATTACCATTGACCTCGGCCATCTCCGTTCTCTATATAGATCCACTCTATGATCAAGTATATTCATTCACACAAAAGCAAAGCCAAATACAAAAAAAACACCCAAAACTTTTTCTCGCTTCAACTAATTAATAGTTAGGATTATATAATAAAAGCAATAACAGGAAATGGCTCGTCCAAGGATCTCCATTTCGATTGTTTTCTTACTGATTATTTTGACTCTTAGTTTTGTCTTGCAATCTTCTGAAGCTAGAAAGGTTCTAGTTCCTTACAATACAAGCAAGGGTTTGTTTCTTAGTGCCCTACCCAAGGGCAATGTACCACCCTCAGGGCCAAGCGGCAAGGGTCACACAGCTCCCCCGGATGATTCCCCTAGCCCGGGCGAGGGTCATTAGCCACATTAATTGATTCTCGAGTTTACACTTCATATATGTAGTCGATTTCTTTTCATAATATTAAATATCAATAGTATTTATCATATAATCGTATCTGCCTCTTATTATGATTATGAAGATGTTTGAGTCTGTCCGCTTCATATATGTCATATGGGCGGACCCAGGAAATTTTTTTAGGGGGGTCAATAATTTTTTTTAAACAGTTGAAATGGAAAAAACAATTTTTTGTGTGGTATTGGGGAATCGAACTCGGGTTTGGGGTGTCACACTTAGAGGGGAAAACCAACTTGGCTGCAGAAACTTCAATAATTTACAAGCAAAAATATCTATTTCAATAATTTAACCAGGTCAGTTGACCCACCCATTTCCTATGTAGGTCCGCCATAATAGATTTGTTTATGTTGTGCGTCACTAAGTGATAATAAATCAATATTCTACACTTTTATGTCTTTTTTTTTCCTTTCAAAATAAATATGTATGTTATGGAATATTAAAAATATGTCTTCAACTACATGAAATTTCAAAAAATAACAAATTAAAAAACACTACATGAAGCTCTTTTTGCGTTTGTTTATAAATAAGACAAAACAATCAAGAAGAAATTATATTAACGTTTTATAAAATTTGAGAAAAAATAAATAACTCATTGTATTATTGAAGATAATTTAAGTACTATATTTCTTAATTTGGTGGAAAAAAATCATTTGTGGATACTCATATATATGAAATTTCTAGTCGACTAATAAAATGCACAATTAGTTCACACGATGAATATAACTCCAAAGGCAGGGATGAGTAATCACCGAAGCTGTGGTAGTAAACTTACTCTTTTAATTTGTTTTATCAGGTGTTTGAGAGAGAGATCCTCCTATTCTGATTGAAGTATCCATAATCCTTTTATTTTCTTTAGATGCACTTATTGCTTATTGCATTCAGGCTTGATTCTCTTGTGGCGTTTATCAAACTTATCAGAGTTGTTGTGGATAGTTAAGAAGTAAATAATCCTCTAGTTAATTTTCCGTTTAGTCTTTCCCCAAAGCTGTTTACTGAAGCCGAGAATGAAATAGCTTCAAGCTTGGCACTAATGGAACTCTTCCTCCTCCATTTCCTCTCCTTCCCCTTCTCCAACCTCTTGGAGGGAGTTTTATGCTCTGGGATTTTATGCTCTGGGATTTCGCTCCATTTCCCCATTCTTCTGCGAATTTCTTCGTCAGCCACATATTTCCCTCCAACGTCGAGGCTGGTGAGGTTTAGTCCGCCTTGACAGAACCAGTGGATGGAGAAGAGCGATATGCGGTCGTTGGTCGTTTTTGCAACGACAGCTTTGGTGAATGCGCTAGTCCTACCGCACCGAGAATGAAATAGCTTCTGGGCATGACGAGACGAGGATCGAGATCCCTCGGTATTTTGACGCTCTCGGCGTCCCATATATTGAGATATATCATCAATTTTGACGCTCTCGGCGTTCCACATATTGAGATATATCATCAATTTTGCAATATTTTGCAAATAGTAAGATCTAAACCATCAATATTTCTATAATGAGTATATTAAATATGATTATAATCTTAATTCTTAAAGTATTCAAGCATGTGAAGTCGTGTGCTTTTGTTTTTTGTTTTTAAATCGTATTGAGCCAGAAAGATTCGAATCGTCAAAAGAGTCATCAAACTAACAACACATGATATATATCTATCCCGGGCGGCCAGTATTACTCTCGTACGCTGAAATTATAAACTATATGAATACATGTCATGAGATTCGTACGTATATCCGCGAACTTTAGTTCTTGGGCTTCGTATATCTCAATTTAACACTTGAGTTTAAGGTTCCATTTCCATACAAGGTTGATCATGAGTATAACAAATAAGGTACGCGGTAGATCCTTGGCAGATATGTGCATCTATGCCAAACAAACTATGTGATTCTTCGAATATCTAAAAATATATTTACATTTCTTTTTTATTAGCAATTTTTAACCCAAGTTTTTTTGAAAATCGGATAACTTTATTCTATAATAATTAAGCATTTATGCAAAAAGGAAATTGCTCGTCCAATGATCTCCATTTCGATTGTTTTCTTACTGATTTTAACTCTTAGTTTTGTCTTGCAATCTTGTGAAGCTTGAAAGGTTCTAGTGCCTTACAATACAAGCAAGGGTTTGTTTCTTCGTGCCCTACCCAGGGGCAATCTACTACCCACCCTCGGGTCCAATTAAGCGGCAAGGGTCACACAGCTCCCCCGGATGATTCCGATCAGCACATGGTACCAGTTAACCCGCAGCCAGAGATTTACCGTCGACTTGGATCATCCGTTTTATCGTTAATTATCTGATGTATCGTTAATTATCTAAAACCAAATTCTCTGATGTATCGTTAATTATCTAAAACATTTTGTGTTTATGTTTTCACTAGAAGCTATCAATAATAGAGAAGAAGAAGTATGAAAAGTAAGATTTAAAAGCATATATATATATATATATAATTGTATGCGCCATAGATAAAATTTTCCTATAAACAGTTAAACACACAAAACTCCAACAACAAAAAGCAGTCATAGTAATGAACCACACTGATAATGAGCCATAGAAAATAAGTGTTCATCGACTATGCACTATGAAGAAAATAGCACTTTCTTAAGTTTTCTTGTCTCTTAGGGAACATCTCAATCATGAACTTTTTTTCTTTTTTCTTTTTTGTTAAAGATCTCAATTAAGAAGATAGATGTTGAACATATATCTTTAACTGAATATAATGGCAAACAAATTGGTTTAGTATTTTTACATTTTGTAGTGGTGAAAGTAAAAAAGAAGAAATATTGTTCTTTTTTCTTAATGATGTTTCGTGTATAAAATTTAATTCTGCTAATTTTATTATAATGCTAAATAATATGCTGCATTCTAATATGAGACGATGTTATATATCTTTTGCACGAATATTTACTAATAAGATAGTGATGACAAGCATGTAACCTGAGTTTTTGTCTAGTCTTCTTGGAGTTACAAGGGCACAATGCTGTTACAAATATTTTTAAAAATCACTATTAGAAATTCCACATTGAAGGTTGGACAATGTGTGGATCGGGGGTTATGATACCACATTATTTAGTAATTTGAGTTGTCTCTTTCCATTCATTGATTATACAATATATACAAGGTAGGTGAATTATACATATTCTCTTGCCTATCAAATTGATACAATATCCACATAAAAAATTGGACAAAGATCATGATAGTATATAAGAGTGTTCTCCAAAAAATATAAATACAAGTAAATAAAGTGAATAATACATATTTCCTTGTCTATCAAACACAAATGAACGCATATAAATGCAAATTATGAATTGATCCATAAATTACAATCACAATCACTGTATTAATATATACGAACTACTCACCAATTTAGTTCATATGTACCTAACTCAAATAAATTACCATTGACCTCGGCCATCTCCGTTCTCTATATATAGATCCACTCTATGATCAAGTATATTCATTCACACAAAAGCACAACCAAATACAAAAAAAAAAAACACCCAAAACTTTTCTCGCTTCATAACTAATTAATATTTAGTATTATAAAATAAAAGCAATAACAGGAAATGGCTCGTCCAAGAATCTCCATTTCGATTGTTTTCTTACTGATTCTGACTCTTAGTTTCGTCTTGCAATCTTGTGAAGCTAGAAAGGTTCTAGTGCCTTACAATACAAGCAAGGGTTTGTTTCTTAGTGCCCTACCCAAGGGAAATGTACCACCCTCGGGTCCAAGCGGCAAGGGTCACACAGCTCCCCCGGATGATTCCGATCAGCACATGGTACCAGTTAACCCGCCGGAGATTTACGGCCGTCGACTTGGATCATCCCCTAGCCCGGGCGTGGGTCATTAGCCACATTAATTAATTCTCAAGTTTACACTTCATATATGTAGTTGATTTCTTTTCATAATATTAATAATGTATATCATATATCTTATATGCGTCTTATAATTACGAAGAATGATTGATCTGTCTGCTTCATATATGATATGGTATATGTAGATCGTGTTTGTGTGTTATGCGTAATTGAGTGATAATAAATCAGTATTCTAGACTTTTATTTGTCCTTTCCTTTCAAATTAAATATGTATGTGTTATGGAATATTAGAAATATGTTTGCAACTACATGAATTTCACAAAAAAAAAAAAAAAAAAAAAACACTACATGATGCTCTTTTTGCGTTTGATTATAAATAACACAAAAACAATCAACAAGAAATTACATTAATGTTTCAGGAAATTTGAGCAAAAAATAAATAACTCATTGTATAATTTACCATAATGTATTTACAAGTACTATATTTCTTAATTTGGTGAAACAAATCATTTGTGGATAAGCATAATATATAAAATTTTAGGGTAGACAAATAAGTTCCACAATTAGTTCACACGGTGAATAAACTCTATGAAATTAAAGGGACAAAATATTTACATCATATACAAGATTTTGACACACTATATATAACATGAACATATGCGCACTACACGAGACAATGTAAATACTAGGTTGCGTATGTAAATTATATTCTTCATGGAAAAAGCTACATTTATAAGCCTATATACGGCTATAACTTAATTAGAAAGTAAAAAATTATTCAAAAGCTTACTTTGGCACCTTTGTAGCAAAAGCTGATGCTTTGACATTTTGTCTGTTTACGTAATAAGAGACGTCTTCCTCTGTCCCGTTGACGTTTTTGTATTATGATATCGCAATAGATTCAGGGTTTAAAACGAAAGAGAAGTAGAAAAACATGGTAAAAGTGAAAATAGACATGCAATAATATAAGGAACACCATTATTGCTCATCTCCGGGATTATACTATTTAGGGACTAACTTTTTTGTCGTGAAGACCTTCTCTCACTTTCCTTTTTTGTATTTTCTTAAGAAGTTTAACTAACCAACTAATAAGATGGAGCCGCTTATCACACATTCAATGCATGTGATATCTTTAAGTCGTGGTTCTTCTTCTTCTTTTTTTGTCAACTGTTAATAAATAATTAATATAGTTATTTTAAGTAGTTTTCCCCTTTCATTTTCAAAATAGGTAAACCTATACAGTATATGTATAGTCAAAACTCAAAACCCTCGATCCTTCGATACTGGGATTAAAAGTTGAGGTATTCTATCAACAACAAAAATCCAAGCTAGTCCTATGACTTTCATATGTAAAATCATGTCAGATGAATGTGCCATCAGATTTTATTCATAAATTCTGAATTTGACTTGATTCCCAAACTAGTAGGTTTATAATAAGATTATATGACACGCTACTGTTATATCAAAGGTAGAATTAGGCTATTTTCTGAGATAAATGTGGTTTTCAGATTCCAAATCTTGGAAACTGTTGAAAAGACATTTATAACGTGTTGTATTCGTAAACCCAAAGCTAAAGTTTTAATAGTTCAACGAGTCATTATCATACATTAGTCTACATACATAAATCTTGGTAAATTTGCATTATTATAGATTTGTTAGCAACTTGTAAACCACGTTAATTTCATTATCAGCATGTGAATCGTACCAATGTGACTGTTATTATTTTATAACATCGTCGGTGCGTCGTCTTAGAACAAAACCCATTCTTTTCACTTCACATTCTTTGATAATAATGTATAAAAGTTTACTTCACTTAAATTAAGACATCTGCCATCTTTATTTGACATGACGACAATATAAAATAATCATACTGTCTGGAAGATTTCTTTTTCTTTTCTGAAATATACAACATAATTAACAGTAACACGATAAATACTAGGTTATGTATAATGTATATAAGTATTAATTTGTATAAACATATATAACACTTAGTCCACTATATCACAGTCCTGTTGACCGACTGATATTATTATCTACCAAGGTGAAAACCAGTTATGTATCCTTCATTTTATTATACCTGTCGACTGTCGTTATAAGGAAAAAAGACTCCAAAATATTGAGCAGTATTAAAATAAAGCACTAAAATAAGTCAGTTACATATTACTGTTATAGATGATTTCTTTTATATAATAAGTGTAAATTTACTATCTTCAAGCCCATTATAAATTCACTACCCTCTACCAAATATATTTCTAAAGTTGTCGTATACATTTTTTTTAGAAATCTTGACTAATAGTCTAGTATGATTCATATAGGTACGGGCCTTACGGCCCATAGTCCTCAAACTGAAAGCCCAATAATACAAACAAAAAATGGCGTATGAGAGCATGTATACAAAACTCAAATGGCGCGTCGTCTTGAGATATATTATTATATAAAATAACTATTTGGGATTCATATATGAAATGGGAAGTTTTTCTAGCAAACATTCTCCAAAATTTGCCTTTGAGATGATATGTTATCTGCTGTTTGTAGTATGAATGATTCTGTAAAATATTATAGAGTTACGTATGATCTTATCTTTAACCATAAATAGTTATAAGATTGATGAAATTCCAACAACTACTACAACCACACCTTTGTGGCTCACGAGTATCTCACTTCGAACAGACCAAACATTATGGAGAGTAAAAAAGAAGAAGAAAAAGAGAAACCTTGTGATTCACGAGATAACGCAAACATCATTATTGTCTATTTTCATACAAAAAATATCTCTCGTTTTCTAGTTTATGTGTCTACAAATCTTGCAGACTTAAATCTCTCTCTCTCTCTCTCTATTCTCTATCCCTGCCTCTGCTCTGTATTCTCTGCTTTGTAGATTTTGTTATGTTCGTTTGTTGTTATCTTCTACGAAGGAATATACAAATAATGGGTTGTTCTAGCTCGAGAACCATTGTAGAGGGTACTCTCTTTCTCATGTGATCTAATGTTTTCTTCTTCATGAATGTTCTTAGTTAATTTCTAGGGTTTCGTTCTTTCACCCTCTCTCGGCGAACAGATGGAAATTGTAGATTTCTTTCTTGTAGATTCACATTCAACCACAACTGACGTGCTATGTGGTTCGATTGTGTTTTGTAGGGAAAAAGGAAAAGATTCGAAGACCAAAAACATGGAAACATCCTCAACCGATATCAAGAGCTGAGCTCACGCAGATGCGAGAGGAGTTCTGGGACACAGCTCCTCACTATGGAGGCAAAAAAGGTGGAAATCACATTTACTGAAACAAGTTAATTCATTAGTCATGTCAAAAATAGTTTCTTTTTTATATATCAATGTGTATATACATATGTAAAACAGAGATATGGGATGCGTTACGAGCTGCAGCAGAAGAGGAAGATTTATCGCTTGCGCAAACCATAATTGAGAGTGCCGGTGTGATTGTTCAGAACACTGACCTCACCATTTGTTACGACGAGAAAGGTAAAAAAAAATATATAAAAAAAACACTTTTACTACTTTCCACAACTAGTAAAAGCAGTAGTGTTGAGATGATAGCTTTTGCAGGTTCCAAGTACGAACTGCCTAAATACGTTCTCAGGGATCCTTCAAACTTGATCCGAACCAAATAGAGAGATTCAAGAGAAGTAACAAGTAAGAACGACAAAAAAGCTCGCTTTGTGTATGTATTTCTAAGGAATCATGTGTGTTTAACTTTAAATCAGCTACGTTTTTTTCTTGTTTGGGATATTGCCATCTATCTGTGACTCTGCGTTACTTAGGTATGTGAAAAATCTGCGAGGCTTGAAATGGATTACAAAGGTCCATAAATTTCTTTATAACCTTTTCCAATAGAGAAGAACCTTTAACTTGATCAATAAAAATCTACCTACGCTCATAGTAATTGTAATTTACTTATCTATCTTGTTGCTCAAGATTCCGACTTTTTTTTTCATTATTGTAATTTAATATGGAGAATCATAAAGATTAAAGAATTTTATAGATTTCGCAGATATGAATTTCGGCACTTAATAAAGAGATAAACCATAATGTTAAAACAAAGATAACAGATCATTTCATAATTACATGATTTGGTTAACCAAAAGAGATAATTGTGGGGTGAACCGGAAGGTAACTGGGTCCGGTTCCCATAAAGGACCAGACAAGTTTCAATACCGGAAACTAAAACGTAGCTTCTACAGCCGGAGTTATATATAAGTCACGGTTAAGGTTATTTACCAATGTGAGTCAGAATCCGATTGATCAGAACTTCTTTCTTTCCGCCGACGGGAAGACTGTTGGCAGTCAGATATGTCTTCAGTTCGACAACAGTCAAGTCCTTCAGCTAAACAAAGAAAACAGAGCATTGAAGATGATTAGTTGAGATAGAGAGATCTAAAAAGCAATGAAACAAAATGATTATCATTAAGCAGAGAATCTAAATCAGTTTATAGATCACCTTTCCCGTTTTTGCAAGCTCTATATAGTCATATTTTACGTCATCTGCGTTACCGGCTTTGCGCTTTCTTGATTTATCCTTTGCCCCTGAGTCACTTTCTTCATCAGGGTCATCGCCGTATATCGACTGCTTAAATTGTTCTATCGCTTTTACAACTGCAGGTCTACAAGACAAAACAGCTCATAAGATCGTTTGCTAGAGGAATGTCGAAACAGAGAATTTGAAAAGTTTGTTGAAAACCTATTCATTCCTTCTTCGTCAGGAAGTGTTTCATCTCTGGTTTCACGAAGCTCGTTTTCATCCAGTGCAATGGCTTGTAAGATCGCATAGTGTCTCTGCAAAGCTGAAACAAAGAGGGACGTCAATTTCTATATATGAACGGTTTCCAGATCAGCAGCTCAGCAAGTATTAGGAACAACACTAATAGTGTGTTGGACATACCGGGATTAGCAAATTGGCAAACCGAAAAGTCTTTCAACTCTAGACGTCGCATTAGAGCTGATGCCTTTTTAAGCTGATCATCTGATGGGCGTGGAGCAGCTACACCAGGTTTTGAATGCAACTGCCAAATATCCCACCAATTAGTCAAAATTTAACATACATGAATAATGTTGGAACCAAGTAACTTTTCAAAATAAATAAAAAAGCTCATGCCTCTTCTACATCTCTAATATCATTAGCATATGGAAGATATATCATGTTCATCCCTGGTGGCTCCACTTGACCACCATCACTCTCGATTTCCTCCTGTTTGGGTTTAAGAAAAAGACATTGAGTTAGATTGTTTAACAAAGCACAAATCAAAAAGGAATGAAGTTTCAAGATGAAATATATGTATGTGGACGAAAGGCCTTTATAGTAGTTCTCTCACCTGAGCAACAAGCGCAACCAATCTCGGAGGTGTAGTGCCACCATAAAATGCAACAGCAAAACTGCAGCACAAGAGGATGCAGTTATTATTGGTTAGTATATCACAGCAAGTGCTAGAGTGTAATAGTCTGTCTAATATCTAGACGTTATATTCAACTTCGAGTTCATAGGAGTATATCCAATGTGCATACCGTTGAAGCTGTATCATGGATCTATGCAAGGCAATGAATGCACGAGTGCTCCCTATAACTTCCTGCATCATTAGCTCTCAAAAATAAGAGTTTCCATGATATACAACTTTTGACGGAAAAACTAAGAGAACTTGCTTCAGAACTTCTCAGCAAATTTTTTATCTCTGTAACTTATAATGATAAAGTCTGGTAAGTATCTGAAGCTCCCTACTGATCATAGGACACCATTTGATGAACGAAAAGTGCATAAAAAGAACTGAAATTAATGTTGGTAGAAACAACAAAGGAAATAAACATGATATAGCTATATAGGGTCCTGAAGCTCTATAACTAAGAGAACGACCAAATTTGGATAAACAGTTTCAGCATCAAAGTGAAATTCTTTTTCTTTTCTAAGTGCCAAAATAATGAACAACTACAAGAATATTAGCAACAGCCATCAGATAAATGAGATGCGGCTAACCTTATCACTTGGATAGAGAAATGTAGAAGGCTTCAAATTGTGATAATCTTTGAGGCAATTAAGTGGCTTGAAACCCAGCAATCTTAAGTGTCCAGTTGAGATTCTTTTCACTTGGGATAGTTCTTCCACTGTAAACATGACATTCTGACTAGAAAGGAGAACAAACAAAAATTAAGCCACCTTCTGGTGGGGGCTTAAGTAGATATTAGATTGCCAAGAGATTCACATTTCCTGTATTTTAATTTGCTCGCATAGTTTCTTCCTTGAATTTATTTTTGTAATGATATTGAAATGTAGACATAACTAACAGAAAACGACCACTGCTACTATGCTTACAGGAAACCAGAAACAAAACAGGGTGCTATTCAGAGGCTTACTTTTTGTAAGGCTGAATCCGTTGTATAGGACCTTGCATTATGGCTCCAGTGTCCGTACAGATATATGATCTTTCGACCTGCAGACAAGCCCGCACATGGTGCTTAAAACCCAGACTATACACCAAGGAAAGATGGATCTTTTAAAAACCAAAACATAGATATCAAAGACAACTCTTGATTTATGATATTAAAAAAGTGGACAGTGTTGATCTGAAAACAAAGGTGTTCACTTGTAATAAAAGCCAGAACAACAGAAGACAAGTAAATGCACATACTTTTAATTCACTTGAAGGAGCTTGTCTGTTAGATTACCTTTACAGGAAGATTAGTAGTAGAGTCAAGCCAGGTTATGCTGCCAGGAATAGCCGGACGAAGTAAAGCATAACCATTCAATTCAATAGACAAGCCATCACAGATCACAAACGTAATTCTTTTTGCTATTCTCTTGGCAAGTACACGCTTCTTCAGTTGGTCCTTCATGTCCTCTAATCTGAAATACATACATTTCAGCAAAAAAGGTACAACAAACTGCGTGAATCCTATAAAGCCAAATTCATATTAAAGAGAAATTACAAACTGGGTGTTTTTAAAAGTCTTGAAACTTCTCAAAAATCCATCACTGCTCTATCTGGGTGTAGCACTATGAAGCTATAAGCAACGGAATGACAAAGACATAAAAGGAATTTCACCAGACAAATAAATGAAAGAACATACTTCTGTCCAACCGATGGCATGAACTCTATAAGTTCATCACTGTTTAATCCAATTAAATCCTGGAAATATGTTGACAAAAAATCATGGAAATATAAATTAAAGATAAAAATGCATATAGAAGTCTAGGTGTATAAGGTCAACAGAAGACGTAGATGGTTAAAAGATTAACCTTGTAGAAGAGAGTTATGTTAAATTGCTTATCAGGTTGACTGAGAGGAAGAAGCTCGATTGAGATGCCAAGGTCTCGTGCATCCTTAGGAAATCACCAAAAAGCAATAAAAAGTAAACCCATTAGTCTTTCTACAGTTTGATTACCAAGAAACTAAAAATTTCATTGGTAACTAAACTACCTTAGCTCTCTGCAACGTCGTCCTTGTCATATCCTCTTTTACAGAGATCCTCATATTCCCAAAAGGATCATCTTCATTAGTGAATAGAAACATGCGCTTATCTGCTGTCTTTGAAGATCTAAGTATGTTTTTGTTACAGAATATTACCAACACAGGGATCAGATGGCAGACCAGATTGTAATGCGTATCACAAACGTGGCACCATATCAATAATTGAAATTAGATGGTTACCCTTTGCGCAGTAGTGCTTGTGCAACCCAGAGGGCACTATAAAGGGAATTCTCTCGAGAATCCGAGACGATACCAGTTTGACTGCCAATATCCTTATCAAATGATTCTGCACCCAAAAGATACCGTATACATTTCCCCCTTAGAAATTTTAAGCGTACACACAAACACATACAAGTACGACCGAGCAACAAAGTAAATAACTCTCTTTATGCACACTACTCCACTCAATAATCTTTGATTCATTCTGAGAACTACCATAGAAATCTCAGGCGCTAAAAGCTTGCTCAACCGTTCTATATGTTAATTCTAACATGTAATGCCTTTTCTTACTAAGTGATTGCTAAGAAAGGGATTCGAAACTCTTGTGTTAAAACTTGTATTGATACAAGGGTAATAAGGCACATATAATACCTTCTATGAGATCAAATTCTTTAATCAGCCTTGCAGTCGGACGGTCAATACACTCTCTTTCTGGAACATTAAAGGCATACACACCATTAAGGTCCTGAAGATTCTTCTTTTCACGCTGCAAACAACAACAAGATTGGAAAGAAAAAAAAAGTGGATAGCCAAATACAATGAAGAAAAAGAAAACAATTACAACACATATCATCAAGAAACTTACAGTGTTGAAGAAACAAATTGCAATTTCATCATTTGAACGATTGATAATATGAGACTTGAGTGACTGAGCAATGCAACTAACTGCAATGTGAAAATGACTTTCTTGTTTGTCCTCTTCCTCCTGCCACCATCATATTTTTTTTTGTTTAAAACAGAACATTTTGAGAAATTTTTCAGCGTACCCCAACAAAATTTTCAAATAATCAAACATAAAAATTTGAATTTTCTTAGGTATACTCACAGAGTGGGAAGTAGAACTGAACATTTTGGGAGAGGCATCGATTAGATAGACTACAAATTCTTTGGAAGCCTCTTTTTCCTGTGACACGAAACATACAAACACACTCAATAAGCAAATCCAAATTAGGGTTTCTTGTTTTATTTTTTTTGCTTTGACTTGTAAAAAAAAAACTCAGAAGAAGAAGAAGAAGAAGAAGAACATGTGAAAACCTGAAAGAAGTCGTTTTCTGGGTCTTCGTCTTCATCTCTGAAAACATCATCTGGATCCAATTCCATCTCCTAACAAGGGATCAATGAACAGACAGCGATACAGCGACTGAGTCAGTGACTAACGATGGCTCCTCCTCCGCAAAACCGCGATTATTTGTCAGAATGGTTTTAGCAGAGAACAATTTTACCTGAGTGAACCTTATTATTGGGCTACGATGTGAAGCTTTTTTAATGGGCTGCGGATGTAAACCTTTTTGGAATTGGCCCAAAACAAACATAGATTAAAACTACATTAAATAAAATTATTGATGATGATGATATAGAGAAATTAATTAAATATTTCATCTTCATATACAGAAACTAAACTGACATGTGTAAAAATTATGTCATTGTTGGAAATAATATGATCAGTACGACAGTACGACAAAACTTTATAGATAAAAACGGACATTTGTAATTGACATGTGATGAGCTATTATAGATAAAAACTGACATATCTTTTTTGGGATTATCTTATTTTTCCTTTTATAGATAAAAACTGACATGTGATGAGCTATTAATTGTTTGAAATGTGAGTATGTATGAGAACATAAATAAACTGATATATTGATTGATGCCAGATGGTTTAAAGAAGCTCCAATTTTTTGGGGTAAAAAAAACTATACTAATATATAGGTATACATCTGTTAATGAGTCAGTGGCTGAAAATATAGATTTTTAATTAAAATTCAGTATTTCTCTACTAAATTATTACCAAATAAGATGGTATAGATTCATAATGTAACATAATCTATAGAAAATCAATTTAAGTCTGGAATTTCTTAAATTTTATCCATTACAATAGGTATAATTTTATCCCAATGTGGCTAAGATATTAGTGAAAACCAAAAGCAAAAAAAGATATATGTGTACATATTAGATTTCATAAATCTTGTGGAAAAGGATTAGTAAGATAAAAAAAAAGATTGAAGGGTAATTAGTATAATCTAATGACATGTATACAAGGAAAAGATTAGATCACATAATTAGAGGGGGATATAGTCCACCAAAAAGTTGAATCTTAGACTTCCTATAAATTTGGAGGAAGACAAGAACAATATTCTCACAGTCTCCATCTCATTCTTGACAATTTTCTGGTAATCAAAAATACTTACATTGCTTGTCAACCAGTACTAAATCCAGCTATATCAGCTTTTCATCAAACAAATAAGTGATGACCATATCACCTCTTATCAAACAAAAAGTGTTTATAGTTTTTTTTTTGTTTTTTTTTTAAACAAAATTTATAATTATCATATAGAGTTTTTTATATTTTTAACTTCTTTTCGTCAGGATTCAATAAATCATATTTATATGTACATTAAAAGTTGTCTTTTATTTTTACAATCTGATTTCCACACTGGTTTTGTTTTTATATATATATATATATATATATATATATTTTGCAGAAAAAACAATGAAAACATAATAAGTTACTCCATTAATTAAAGGAAATTTTGTTACCTTTTTTTTTTTTTGTTAAAAGTGGTTCTTGTTATCTTTCTGGCGCCCTTACATGATATTTAATTACTCGACTTATTTACAAATCCTGACTTTGTTTGGAAACCCAAACTGTGCAGATCGTTGATTAGTTTTTTTTTTTTTGGGTAGAAGATCGTTGATTAGTTTGACAAGTGCTTGATCACTAAGTTTGAAAGAAAATGATGACTAATGATGGTGCATGTGGTCAAAGGCAAAGACTGCTTGTGGTTGCTAACCGGCTTCCCGTTTCTGCAAAGAAAACCGGGGAAAATTGGTCTTTGAAAATGAGTCCTGGTGGTTTAGTCAGTGGTCTTCTAGGTAAGCCATGAGACATATATATATTGGATACCTAAAATCACAATAACAATTACAATTTTTTTATTGGTGGGATCTTGAAGGTGTAACTGCTCAATTGGATACCAAATGGGTTGGATGGCCTGGAGTTGATGTGAATAATGAAGTTGAGAAAGCTGCACTCTCTAAATCGCTAGCTGAAGTGGTACGAATTTTTTTTCTAAATTGAAATATTAGCGATTACGAATCTTACGTTTTTTAAAATATATATATTAAAACGCGTATAGTCTCCTCGTTTAAGAGTTATAGATCACCCATCTCAATTTTATTACTTTTGAAATATTAAATATTTTTCATGTTACAAGAGTCTAATTTGAAATAAATATCAATCATGCATCGATGAAAACTCACAAATATTTTACAAAATATGATGTTTAATTACTCTGTTTTTTGTTCTTTCTGTTTTGCAGAAGTGCATCCCTGTGTTCCTTGATGAAGTTTTTGATCAATACTACAATGGTTATTGCAATGGTATTCTGTGGCCAATCCTTCATCACATGGAACTTCCACAAGAAGATCCTCATGACACAAACAAAACTTTTCAAACACAATATGATGCATACAAGAAAGCAAACCGAATGTTTCTTGATGTCATAGTTGAGAACTATGAAGAAGGAGATATTGTTTGGTGCCATGATTATCATCTCATGTTTCTTCCCAAATATCTCAAAGAATACAACAACAACATCAAAGTTGGATGGTTTCTCCATTCCCCATTTCCTTCCTCAGAGGTCTACAAAACCTTGCCATCGCGATCAGAGCTTCTTCGTTCCATTCTTAGAGCTGATCTACTTGGGTAAAATTCAAACTCTTAACAAACTCGTATATGGTTAGGAATCATTTGATTTGAGTCAGAAGAGTTTACAATTTTTCTATATGGTTTTTTTTAGGTTCCACACATATGATTTTGCAGGACATTTCAAAAGTACATGTACTCGAATTCTTGGAGTTGAAGCAACACATGAAGGAGTTGTGGATCAAGGCAGAGTCACTCGAGTAGCTGTTGTATGACTTCATATTCAAATCTTTAACATCTTAATCATACTTAGTTTCTCCAAAACTTAAATCAGTACATCATAACAATATATATCTTCTATTTATGTTTTCTTTTGGTATTTTCAGTTCCCCATTGGAATAGATCCGGATCGGTTTATAAGAACATGTAAGCTCCCTGAAGCCACACAACAAATTAATGAGCTTAAAGAGAGGTTTGCTGGCAAGAAGGTAAAAATTTGTTTCTAACTTTTTTTAGTTTGATGCTTAGTTAAAAAGAAGAGATCATTACATAATACATTTTGGTGTTGTCAGGTGATATTAGGAGTTGATCGTCTTGACCCCATCAAAGGGATTCCAAAAAAGTATCTTGCATTTGAGAAATTTCTTGAAGAAAATCCGAATTGGCGCCATAAAGTAGTGCTAGTGCAAATTGCTGTGCCAACAAGAAATGATGTCCCTGAATGTAAAAACATTTACATTCTATTATGCTTCTTGACTTATATAACATTGATCATCAATTTTATGAGATTATGTTTTATGTACAGACCGAAAGCTCAAAGACCAAGTTCATGGACTGGTAGGACGCATCAATGGTCGATTTGGTTCTGTCTCTTCTCTTCCAATTCATCATCTGGTTTGTTTGCTTTCTCTATCTGTAACTCATGTTGTCATAATTTATATGCATTTTTTACAGTTTCTTGATAAAGTTCTCTCTTATATTCTCTGTTATATATAGGATTGTTCTGTTGACTTCAGTTACTTGTGTGCACTGTACGCGATTGCAGGTAATTAATTAATCTCCTTCACTATATGTGGTGATCATTCTTGATATGGTTATAGTCCTTTTTAGAGATATATATCACTTCTTTGATGAGTTTATTTTCTTTTTTTCTTTAGATGTAATGCTTGTAACATCATTGAGGGATGGAATGAATCTTGTTAGTTTTGAATTTGTTGCTTGTCAAGAGGCCAAAAAAGGAGTTCTTGTTCTCAGTGAGGTAGCAAAAATAATTGCATTTTTTATATTAGCAGTAAATTTACTGATGCTTTAGATTAATTTTTAAAGTAACTGATTCTTTGCATATAATCTATACAGTCTGCAGGTGCTGCACAGTCTCTTGGTGCTGGAGCCCTTCTTGTGAACCCTTGGAATGTTACAGAAGTTTCTTCTGCCATTAAAGAAGCCTTAATTATGCCAGCTGAAGAAAGGGAAAAAAGATATAGAGTAAATTTTCAGTATGTGTATATTCATTCTGCTAAAAAATGGGGAGATGATTTCATGAGGTAATCGAAAGAGTAGAAGAAGAAACCATAACTTTTCTTGAAAACAGTAACTCTTATGCCAAGTTTTTGGTCATCTCTATGCAGTGTACTCGATGACACTATGGCTGAATCCGAGATGCAACTTAGGAAAATCCCACATGAACTTCCACAGCAAGATATGATTCAACGATATTCGCAGTCTAACAATAGACTGATAATCTTGGTAATTATAAGCTAGCTTGGGATATTTTCTTACTCTTTTAAAGAGTTTCATGGTTTTGTTGTTTACTTGGCTTTAATTAATAAACTGTAAAATATGTTTTCAGGGTTTTAATGGAACACTCACTGCGCCAATGAGTAGCCAAACTAAGGAAATGGATCTTAAACTAAACTCAGAGCTAAAAGGAACACTGAGAGCATTATGCAATGATCCCAAAACAACAGTAGTTGTATTGAGTAGAAGCGGAAGAGACATATTAGACAAAGTATGATCAATATCTTTCTTATTCTCTTATCTTTGCTTGTTATCACACATTTTTATATTTATTTGTGACTGATGTCGTACTATATACAGAATTTTGGAAAGTATAATATGTGGCTGGCTGCGGAAAATGGAAGGTTCCTAAAGCGTTCTACTGGAGAATGGGTAACAAATATGCCTCAAAACATGAACCTCGATTGGGTTAATGGTGCCAAGGTTAGTAATTTCCTATATATATGATCTTTTAATTTATATCTTTCTTCAAATCTTTTGTGGGTTAATTTTGTTGTGTATTGTAGAATGTTTTTCAGTACTTCACTGATCGGACTCCAAGATCGTTCTTTGAAGCAAGCGAGACTTCGCTTGTATGGAATTACGAACACGCAGGTGAGCTATAATAGTTTATTGTTGGGATTTATTTTTCCAGCTTGCAAGATAACTTTTTGTTAAATTTTTCCATTTTTTTTAATAACTATTTTTGTAAGATGTTGAATTCGGGAGAGCACAAGCAAGAGACATGTTACAATACTTATGTGGAGGACCAATCTCTAATGCATCAGTTGATGTTGTTCGAGGAAACCATTCTGTTGAAGTCCATGCCATTGGTGAGACTAAGGTAAATAAATGCTTCTCGTTTTTTTTTTTTTTTTTTTTTTTTTTTTTGGAGATATTCCGATATATATGAGCTACACTATTATGCAACATTCGAAATATCAATTTGATTTTATAAGTTGTTCTTTCTTTGTTTCTTAGGGGACAGTAATTGGTCGTGTTTTGGGAGAAATAGTGCATAGAAAATCTATGACTACACCGTTTGATTTTGTCTTTTGCAGTGGTTACTTCTTGGAGAAGGTAAAGCTTGTCATACTCTTTATACTACTAATAAGACTTTAGATTATATCCGTCTGGCTTTTTCATACAAATGGGTCGATAAATTTTACAGGACGAAGACATTTACACATTCTTTGAATCAGAAGTCTTGTCGCCCAAGTTATCTCATGAAACTAGGTCCAAGTCTCCATCAAGTAATCATTCCCTAAAGAAGAAAAGGAAGGTTTCGTTGAACGTTCTTGACCTCAAGAAAGAAAATTACTTCTCTGCAGCTATTGGACAAACTCGTACAAAAGCTCGCTACGTCATTCACTCATCTCACGATGTAGTAGATTTGCTCCACAAGCTTGCAGTTGCAGTTCCAACGACAAGATTGACAGACTCATTTTCTGATAGCGAATTATATCGGACTCGCAATGACAACACGAGTTCAAAAAGCTGGATCAATTCTGTCAAAAGAAAGGAATTGGTGAATGGAGACACTGGACAAATCGACATGTAAAAAAAGTACCAGGTCTTGGACTTAAACCGTTTGTAAACCTTAATTACTAAATAAAAATAAAAAACCTTAATTACTAAATAAAAATTAAAAAAACCATAATTACTAGTTTTTTTTTTGTCAAAATTAATTACTATATGTTGTATTAATTTGTAATATTATCAGCAAATAATACATAAAAATCTAGTTTTTTTGCAAAATAAAACAAAAGGTTTACCTATTATAAATCAAAAATACATAACCTTCTAAATGTCGTATATAGAAGGTTATATATTTGGCTAAAGTCTATGTGGCATAGTATTACTGGCCAGTGATTTATGTTTTATAAGATAAATATAAAATTAATGTTTGAAATATAACTTTGACTTATTGGAAAATTAAAAAAAAAAAAAAAAAACTAAACACGTTTTATGGAGAATTTAAGGTAAATGTTCTCTTTTTTTCTTTTTCCTTTTTCTTTAAATCCCCACTTTTCCTTTTTGTACGCAGAGGTTTAATCCTATAAATATAACGAGAGCAAACTTGTCATCAGATCCTTAATTAGGTTTTAATCGAGAAAGCAAAACTAAAGGAAACTGATACCTAGAATGGATACGGAAGTGAAGCTTCCAAACAAAACTCCGGCAACGGTGCAAATCACAGCCGAACAGATTATAAGCGAGGCTCGAGAAAGGCAAGAAGCTGATGAGATCCGGCCGCCCAAGCAGAAGATTGGTGATTCTATGGTTTCCGAGTACAGACTCCGACGTCGGAAGCAGTTCCAGGACTGGATCGGCGGCGGAACATGTACCATACATGTTTGGATCAAGTATGCGGAGTGGGAAGATTCACAGAATGATTACGCACATGCTCAGAGCGTGTGGGAACGAGCCTTGGGAAGCTTTGACCGGAATTATATGATTTGGTTCAAGTACGCCGAGTTTGAGATGAAGAACAAGTCGTTCAAACACGCGAGAAACGTTTGGGACCGTGCCGTTGAGAACCTCCCTCTCGTGGACCTGCTTTGGTACAACTATATTCACATGGAAGAGATGCTTGGAAATATCGCCGAGGCTAGACAGGTATACGAGCGGTGGATGGTTTGGTCACCCGATCAACAAGCTTGGCTCTCGTTTATTAAATTCGAACTTAAGTATAACGAAATCGAACTTGCACGATCAATCTGCAAAAGATTTGTTCTTTGCCATCCGAAAGTTCCCGCTTACATCCTATACGCTTAGTTCGAGATAGAAGAAGGTGAAACTGCACGTGCAAGGAATGTGTACGAACGCGCCACCAAGAAGTTTGCAGACGATGAAAAACTCTTGTGGCTTATGCTGAATTCGAAGAAGGTTGCAAGGAAGTAGAACGAGCTAGGTCTATCTACAAGTCTCCTCTGGATCGTATTCCTATAGGAAGAACTGAGGATTTGTACAGGAAATATGTTTCGTTTGAGAAACAATATGGGGATAAGGAAGTGATTGAGGACGTCATCGTTGGCAAAAGAAGGTTTCAATATGAAGTTGAAGTAAGAAAGAACCCTCTGAACTACGATTCATGGTTCGATTACCTTAGGCTAGAAGAGAGTGTAGGGAACAAAGATAGGATCAGAGAAATCTACGATAGAGCTATTGCTAATGTTCCACCGGCAGAGGAGACTGAAACTGAAGATGTGGAGCGTACGCGAGTTATATACAGAGAATGCCTCAAGCTTATCCCGCACACCAAAGTTTCTTTTGCTAAAATATGGTTGCTCGCTGCACAGTTTGAGATAAGGCAATTGAATCTCACTGGTGCTTGGCGGATACTAGACAATGCGATCGGAAAAGCTCCAAAAGATAAGATATTCAAGAAATACATTGAGATGGAACTCCATCTGGGAAACATAAATAGGTGCAGAAAACTATATCAGGGGTATCTTGAATGGTGTCCTGAGAACTGCTATACTTGGACCAACTTTGCTGAGTTAGAAAGGTCTCTTGCTGAAACAGAGCGAGCCAGAGCTATATTTGAACTTGCAATATCTCAGCCTGCTCTTGACATGCCCGAGGTGTTGTGGAAGGCATACATTGATTTTGAGATATCGCAAGGGGAACTAGAGAGGACACGAGCTTTATATGAGCGACTCTTGGGCCATACAAAGCATTACAAGGTCTGGGTTAGTTTTGCAATGTTTGAAGCGGAACAACAAGAAGATGATGTTACTGACTCCATCAGACATGCCAGAGGGGTTTCGACAGAGCCAACACGTATTACAAGGACTGCACACCGGATTTGAAAGAAGACCGTGCGTCACTATTGGAAGATTGGCTGATCATGGATACGAGCATTGGTAAGCTAGGAGATGTTTGATCTCGTTCAAAAGAAGCTCCCTAGGAAGCTCAAGAAAAGAAAGGCGATCACTAGAGAAGACGGTTCTACAGAGTATGAAGAATACTTGGATTGTGTCTTCCCAGAAGAATCGCAGACTAATAATCTCAAGAATATTGAGGCTGCATATACATGGAAGAAGCAGAAGCTTGCTGCTGTTGCTTCATAATATTCAAGATTTATGGTTTTTCTTTCTTTCTTTCTTGAGTCCTATATTAACAAAACAAAAACGGTTATAGCTGTTGTTGTATTCTTGTCTATTAAAACGTTACCAAATAACTCAGCTATAAGTATTCTTCTCTGATAATAACAACAAATTCAAGCAAGTAACTAAGTTTATACAGACCTTGAAATCCACCGGGTTAGGTATCTAAGGATTTCATTGGTAACCATGTTCACACCATTCCAGCTCCATCATCACGTAATTGTCATTCCAGCTCCACCAGGTATATATATAAGCTCAAGAAGAACGTGCGTCACTATTGGAAGATTGGCTGAGCATGGAGACGAGCTTTGGTAAGCTAGGAGATGTTGATCTCGTTCAAACGAAGCTCAAGAAGAGAAAGGCGATCACTAGAGAAGACGGTTCTACAGAGTGTGAAGAATACGTGGGTCGTCTCTTCCCAGAAGAATGCCAGACTAATAATCTCAAGATTATTGAGGCTGCATGTACATGGAAGAAGCAGAAGCTTGCTGCTGCTACTTCGTAATATTCAAGATTAAAGTTTTTTATTTTTTTTCATGAGTTTATATCAACACAACAAAACGGTAATGTAAATCTCAAAAATTTAAACACTTAAGAATGTTTATTATTTTTGAAATAGTCCAATGGTAGAACACTTAGTTGAGGATCTAAAAATTTAAATTTCAAAAAACTTGTGTATGAGTAGAAGGAAGAATACTTGACACACATTCTAAACAAAACTTATGAAGGTTTTCACTCTATCACCAATAAAAGAACAAACTGTGCAAGACAATGAATATCTTAAGGAAGTGGCTCGAAGGTTTTGGCAACATTGAATATGACAGCAAGCACCACTGCAGTTGTTAAGCTGCAAAGCATTTAGATAAAGTCATTCAACATAAGGCATTTCAAGATTCTAAAAACTCAAGAAAGAACAAACTTGACAAAGTAAAATCAGCTAAAGCACTGAGATTCTAATCAGTTTATAAGTAAACAAAAAGAGCTAGGACTGTGATTATGTAACTGCTTGTGTTCCATCATCTGACAGTTTGCATTGCTTGTGTTCCGTTATCTGACAGTTTCACTCTTACTGACCTGAACTCTAATTCGTAAAGACATCACCTTTAGCACTAAAACAATGTTGGGATTACCTCTGCCCACCTTATTGATGGTTCTAAAAGAAGCTCCTTCTCATTGGTCTCACAGAATTTAACACCTGCAGGAGATTAGACAAAATGTCGTTAACCATTAGCAAATTGAACACAACGGCAAGAGATCACAAGAGTTAAATGGGACAAGGATTTACCGTTAACAGTTGGTGGAAGCGGTCCAAGACTCATGTTTTCGAACTCAATAGATTCTATACAGAACTTCCCAATATAATCTGCAAATATAGGTTGTGCAGAACTCCGGATGATCCCACAAATAGCCTATAGAAAAAAAAAAAAAAAAACCTAATGTTTTAAAACAGGGAGCCAAATTTGATGTAAAGCAAATGAGAACAAGAAGTAGAGAGCACCTTATCGAGGTAGGGCCACATGTATGAGAGAAATCTGTTAAAAACCAGTCCACCTTAATGTAAAACCACCATCAGTGATCGAGCTTTAGATGCTAAAGTCCAACAACATAATCCTTAAAAAAAAAAGAAAGTGACTTACTATTTCATAATCTGGATTCTTAATCCATAATGGAATGTCTGGTAAAAGATCAAGAAGGACACTGATGCTAGTTTCAACAAGTGGCCTCGCAGGTGGATACTGCAATGTGTTAAAAAAAAAAAAAAGACATATTCACAAAACTAAGTAGTTAAATCACTAACCAGCAATCAAAACAGTAAAACCAAATTAAAGATTCAAAATTGATGCAAGCTACACCGAATCTATAAATGTGTATGTCCACCGAATTTATAAATAATAAACTATAATTTTGTTTTAGATTTAACAAATATTTTTTTATCATATAAAATATGTGTTAATATAAATGTTTAACAAATATTATTAATCAAAGATGATAAGAAACTTTTAATCTAAATATCTCTAAAATAATTATAGAACAAATAAATATGATAGATTTTGAACATTTTCTTCTTTTTTTTTTTTGGCAAATTTTCTTCAACATTTTCTAAACTTTTAATTATATAAGAACTTACCCATTAAACCAACATAAATTGTACCATAACCGAAATAAAAGGCATAAGTGACTAAACCGATTTATTGCCTTCTTTTTCTTCTTTTTTTTAAATCTTTTTAAGAAAGGATCTTAGGGTTTTCGATGGCGATTATCACGGCATTGAGCATCAAAAAAAAAAAAAACAAGGGAGAAAGCTTTGGAGTTTTCTAATCGGCTTTTGATTGAAGGAGAAGAATTAAGTTATCTGTGAATTTTGGTTTAGTTCTATTCGGACTTCGCTGTTGTTCCAAAGGTATATCTGCTTTTGAGTTTGTATGTCTTGTCGAATTCAATGTTTGGACTTTGCTTCTGGTCTCTCTCGTTTGTTTAAATCAGTGTATATATACATCTCCAGTTTTATAAACTTTTTTTTTTTTGTTTCCAGAGATCAATTTTGCCATCTTTCTCTGTTTGTTGATACTTGTTGTTGTTGTTGTTGTTGCAGTGCTGAACCAATTGAGCGAAAAAGGAAGGATGGATAGCATCAGCATCAGCATCAGCATCAGCATCACTCTACCTGATGATATAATTATCCACATTGTATCTCTTCTTTCGGCAAAGGAGGCTGCTTTCGTATCTCTTCTTTCAAAGAGGTGGCAGAACATGTTTACAATCATTCCAAATGTTGAGTTTGATGATGACTCTATCCAGGTTCAAGGGATGATGGATTTCTTAAACGCAGTGTTGGTTCTTCCTCCCAGTTCCCGCGTAAAGAGCTTGTCTCTAAAATGTCGAAAGGATCGGACACGCTATGATCATATCAACCGTTGTCTCTGTAATGTGCTTAAACGTGGAGTCATGGATCTTAAACTGGACTTAAGATGTGGACATGGGTATCGTCTGCCTTTTTATGTCTTCTCTTGCAAGACGCTAGTTGAGCTGCATCTAGGGACTGGTCTTGTTGTTGATCTTCTCACTAAGAATGCTCTTCTCCCTGCGCTTAAGACTCTCATTATTGATTCGGTTCGATTCTATGACCATTGTGGTTGTGCGTTCCAAATGCTTCTTTCTGCTTGCCCTGTCCTTGTGGAGTTAGTGATGCGTGATGTGGAGTTGGAGCATTGGCAATGGTCACGCACTGTGTCCAGTCCGACCCTCCAGAGACTTGCTATTAACCATAGATATTTCTTTGATGTCATTCATTATGATTTGGAGAGCATTACTTTTGATACTCCGAGTCTTACCTCCCTGAGTTACTTTGATTTTGCTCCGCGATCCTATCCAATTGTTAACCTTTGCTCCCTTGTTGAAGCTTCTGTCGGTCTTTCTTTGCCAGATGATCACGTCTGGATCCGACAATATGCAGGTGATCATGATACTATTACTCTTGATATCACCAATCTGATTAAGGGGCTTAGAAATGTCGAGATCTTGAAGTTATCCACTCCTATGACGTTGGAGGTAAGATTGCTCTCTTCTTTTTTTTCTTTCTTTGTTAGTTAATTCATTTAGGAACCAGACCCGCCGCTTAGGATCGCTTAAATCCATTTAATAACAACAATGCTTAGAACACTGCTTGTCGGGGTATAAGAATCAAAATCTTGTTTGATATGAAAATGTTTCTTGTTTAGGTTTTGATTTTATTTTTTTGGTTTTCAGGCGTTTTATTGCTTCCTTGAAGTAATTCCAGTATTTGAAAACCTGCATCGTTTATGTGTTACATCTGAGCACGACTTCCGTTGGCCAACTCTGCCATATTTGCTAAAGAAGTCTCCAGTTCTAAAGACTCTCTTCATCAAGGTATGTACCCCTAAAAAAATTTCAGTTATACACGCTTAAAATCTCCAATCTCTAATCGTCTTTGTTTCTTTCTTCAGGGTCCCTTGCACTATAATTATTATTCGGACGATGATGATGAAGAACCTGTTTTTGAGTACTTGCCGGAATATGATTTCCTATTGTCATGTCCTGTGAAGGTCCTGGAGATAACCGAGTACAGCGGAACTAGAGGAGAATTGGAGCAAATCAAACTTTTCCTGGAGAACTTGTTATGTCTTGAGCTTGTCAAAGTTTGTGTTTGTGAAACAGACTACGAGGAACAGATTCAACTAAAAACTAATCTGCTAAACCTTCCTAGATCGTCCAAGTGCAATATCCAGTTTTTTATGCCTCATGGGAAGTCCGTCTGAGGATGACTCTGTTTTGTAGTCACTGTTACATAGACTGTCTATATAATGATGATTTTTCAGCAGTTAGTTATTTACTTATTTTTGATTTTTATCAGTTATTTGCTTTGATTGACTGACTGCTTATGGATTTTGTTTTGGTTTGATCTTTTCAATAGCAATTCGGTTTACCTGATTTTCACTCAAAGTGACAAAGGGTTCACAGGATTAAACCAATATATGTTAGCTTTTTGTATACACAAAACATTAATAATAAAGTTTAAACTAAGATTCAACAAATTTATACTGTATGATATCAAATAGCCTTCGCTTTCATTTATTATTATATATTTAAATTAAAAGATCTACTGTATATGGTACTGGCCCAATGATCTATGTTTTATAAGATAAATAATGTATAAATTGATGTTTTGAAATATATACTTTTATCTAAAATCTAACTTTAACTTAACGGATAATAAAAAAGTAAAAAATTAAAAAAACACGTATTCTTGATTGGAGAATTTATGGAAAATCTCCCTCTTTTCCTTTTTCTAATTGGAAAACATGTATAGGTTTAATCCTATAAATAGAGAGACATAGGTAACGAGAGCATATTATACTTGTCAAACACAGATCCTAAATTAGGTTTAAAGGGAACTAACTGATCATGACGACCTACACGAGTGATCATGAATAGGATGGATACTCAAGTGAAGCTTTCAAGACCTACACGAGTGAAGAACAAAACTCCTGCAACGGTGCAAATCACAGCCGAGCAAATCCTCCGGGAGGCTCGACGGAGCCAAGAGTCTGAGATCCGGCCGCCTAAGCAGAACATTACTGACTCCGTGGAGCTTTCCGACTACAGACTCCGCCGTCGGAAGGAGTTCGAGGACCGGGTCCACGGCATAGGAAGTAGCATCCATGTTTGGATCAAGTATGTGCACTGGGAAGATTCACAGAAGGATTACGCACGTGCTCGGAGCGTGTGGGAACGAGCCTCGCGAATCTATGACCGGGAACATACGCTCTGGCTCAAGTACGCCGAGTTCGAGATGAAGAACAAGGCGGTCAATCACGCGAGAAACGTTTGGGAACGTGCCGTTGAGATCCTCCCCCGCGTGGACCAGATTTGGTACAAGTATATTCACATGGAAGAGATGCTTGGGAATATCGCCGGGGCTAGACAAATATTCGAGCGGTGGATGAAGATGGGTCACCCGATCAACAAGGTTGGCTCTCGTTTATTAAATTCGAACTTAGGTATAACAAAATCGACCGTGCACGATCACTCTACGATGGACTTGTTCTTTGGCATCCGAAAGTTTCCACTTACATCTGATACGCTAAGTTCGAGATGAAAGGAGGTGAAACTGCGCGTGCAAGGAATGTGTACGAACGCGCCATCGAGGTGTTTGCGGACGATGAAGAACTCTTTGTGGCTTTTGCTGAATTCGAAGAAGGCTGCAAGGAAGTGGAACGAGCTAGGTGTATCTACAATTTTGCTCTGGATCAAATTCCTAAAGGAAGAGCAGAGGGTTTGTATAAGAAGTTTGTTGCGTTTGAGAAACAGTATGGTGATAAGGAAGGGATTGAGGACGCCATCGTTGGCAAGACAAGGTTTGAATATGAAGATGAAGTAAGGAAGAACCCTCTAAACTACGATTCGTGGTTTGATTACCTTAGGCTAGAAGAGAGTGTAGGGAACAAAGATAGGATCAGAGAAATCTACGAGAGGGCTAATGCTAATGTTCCACCGGCAGAGGAGAAACGGTACTGGCAGAGATATATCTATCTTTGGATTAATTATGCACTCTTTAAAGAGATTGAAACTGAAGATGTGGAGCGTACGCGACTTGTATACAGAGAATGCCTCAAGCTTATCCCTCAAGCCAAAGTTTCTTTTGCTAAAATATGGTTGCTCGCTGCACAGTTTGAGATAAGGCAATTAAATCTCACTGGTGCTCGGCGGATATTAGGTAATGCGATTGGAAAAGCTCCAAAAGACAAGATATTCAAGAAGTACATTGAGATGGAACACGATCTGGGAAACATAGATAGGTGTAGAAAACTATATCAACGGTATCTTGAATGGTCTCCTGAGAACTGCTATGCTTGGACCAAGTTTGCTGAGTTAGAAAGGTCCCTTGCTGAAACAGAGCGAGCTAGAGCCGTATTTGAACTTGCAATATCTCAGCCTGCTCTTGACATGCCCGAGGTGCTGTGGAAGGCATACATTGATTTTGAGATATCACAAGGGGAAGTAGAGAGGACACGAGCTTTATATGAGCGACTCTTGGACCGTACAAAGCATTACAAGGTTTGAGTTAGTTTTGCAAAGTTTGAAGCGCAACAACAAGAAGATGATGTTACAGACTGCATCAGACGTGCCAGAGCGGTTTTCGACAAAGCCAACACGTTTTACAAGGACTGCACACCGGATCTGAAAGAAGAACGTGCGTCACTATTGGAAGATTGGCTGAACATGGAGACGAGCTTTGGTAAGCTAGGAGATGTTGATCTCGTTCGACCGAAGCTCCCTAGGAAACTCAAGAAGAGAAAGGCCATCACTACAAAAGACGGTTCTACAGAGTACGAAGAATACTCTGATTGTGTTTTCCCAGAAGAATCGCAGACTAAGAATCTCAAGCTTGTTGAGGCTGCATATAAATGGAAGAAGCAGAGGCTTGCTGCTGTTGCTTCGTAAAATTCGAGATTAATGGTTTTTTCTTTTTCTTTCTTGAGTTTATATCAACAAAACAATAGGGTTATAGTTGTATTCTTCTCTATACAGAGGACTCATCTTTTTGTTTAGCTGTTATTTTCATCGTTAAGGAAATATTCTCTTCTTCTTTTTTTCGATCCCTTTAATTTTCTTCATGCAAATATTTTTATCCTATTAAAGCGTACCAAATAACTAAAATTGAATATTATTTGCACATGAAGACAGACCATGGAGTAATGAATGGGCACCAACGTGGTGACAGAATTTGTTACCGCGTTGTTGTGTTTGGGACATTGGGTTATGTGGCACCGCCTAGAGGCTTTTCCGTCATTTGCACTAATAATTTGGATTTGGTAATCTATACTCTAAATGATAATGTGTAATCTTTGACCCCCAAAAAAAAAATTGATAGATGTAATGAAACAGGCTCCAATTTGAAATTTTAGAAGAAACCTCGTTGAGTGAAGTCAGCATATACAATGAAACCCAATGGTGGAATTACCAAGAATTGTGTTAGATAGGCTCATACAAAAATAGGAATCTGCTTTCTAGAATTAGAAATCTACTCTTCAGAAAACTTTTAGTCCCGACAAGGAGAAGTCGAGGCTAAACCCAAAATTATTCGGACCTATTATAATCAATCTGAACAAAAACAAGCTTTGGTGGAATTCTAAAAGTTGTTGACTAGCCGAAGGTCTAAAATTATGCCCACATAATGCAAAGAGTTGTGATCTCAAAAATAAACCAAACTTATGAGATTGTCCTACTTCCATATAAGTATGTAGTCCAAAAATCATAGACTATATATTGCAATTTGCAAATAAATTAAGATTAATAGAAAATGAAATCCTTGGTTGCTGTGAACCGCTTTACTTCCTTCAAATTGATTGTTATGGGTGAGGGCGATCATTCATTCTATGCTCAAATAAAACCAAAAGTAGTTTCCACTTTCCACCATAAATCAGGTAGAGTTGGGTTTTTGACAAAGCTGCACTACACTAGGCCAAAAATAAGAAATACTTGTTAGTGGAAACTAGTTTTGGTATGTGTGGATTTATGCATTTGTAAACAAGTATTTCTTATTTTTCTGTCACTTTGATGTAATTCTTTAATTAAGGTATGAGTAAAAATTCATTCCATTTTTTTTTATTTGTTTCTAATGACTTAATATTTACCTAAAAATAAAATATTTTTTTTTGTTATGTTTAAAATATTGTCAAATAAACAGTGATGTTAATTTGTTATCTTATGTTGCTTTCAAATAAACCAGAATATCTATAATATCATATTTTTATATGTTAATACTTAAATTAAATCTAAAAGTAAATTAATGATCTCCTTAATTTTATCTTTATGTATATTTTGATAAACTTTAATAGATTGAATTTTTATATTAGCTGATTCATATATATACAATTAATAGTTGTACACATACCAATTTCATATACTCCCTCTATATCATAACAGATGATTTTTTAGAATTTTCACCAAGATTAAAAAAAATAATAATAAATGTTGTATTATTATTAAATACTCTGTATCATAATAGATGATTTTTTAGGATTTTCACCAAGATTAAAAAAATAATAATAAATGTTGTATTATTATTAAATACTTTCAAATAAACCAGAATATCTATAACACTCATATTTTTCTCACACTTACCATTCAAATGCATGTATATATTTAATTATTCATTATAAAAGTAAAAACATTAATTATTGATTTGATTTTAGGAATAAAAATACATTAAATACACTAAAAAAATTATCTTTTGTGATACAAGGAAAAAGTTTAGAACATCATCCTTTATGATATAGAGGGAGTAGTCAATAAAAAGTTAAATAGTCAATGCATGATTTATTCTTTTACCAAAAGTAATTGGAAGTATAAAATATGACATGATGACTTGTTAAGCTATGAAGATTTCCCTTTGAACTATAAATAAGTCTATAATATATAGGATTATATACACACACAGACATATATGCTCAAATAAAACCAAAAGTAGTTTCCATAAATCAGGCTTTTAGCTTAAAATCTACATCATTTTTTTCGTTGCTCCAGAAGAAGAGAACCGCCATGGAAGCCAAAGGAGAAACCTCGTGGAGCTCTATCATAGTTCCTTCTGTTCAAGAGATGGTGGAGGAGAAGATGATCACGACCGTTCCTCCCAGGTATGTCCGGTATGATCATGAAGACAAAACTGAAGTCCTCGATGATTCTGGTCTCTCAACCGAGATCCCAATCATCGACATGAAGCGGTTGTGTGCTTCAACCGCCGTGGACTCTGAAATTGAGAAACTCGACTTCGCTTGCAAAGAGTGGGGATTTTTCCAGGCAAAGTCTCAACCTTTACACTATTTTTCCAGGCAAACTTTACACTGTTACGTACGTGGAGCTTATTAGGCTTGTTCAAGCAAGTATGGGAATTAATTATCATCGTTTGATGAATATATCCCTATGAAATCGTTTCATTGCAAAACAACCCCCTGTTTTTTTTTATTACCATGTTAAACCCATAATGGAGCTTAACACTTTTTGTTTCAAATTTATCATTTTTAATTACGCCTTTGTGATCATCTACAGCTTGTAAACCATGGAATGGACCCAAGTTTCGTGGAAAAAATCAAGTCAGAGATTCAAGATTTCTTCAACCTTCCCATGGAAGAGAAAAAGAAGCTGTGGCAGCAACCAAAGGTGATGGAAGGGTTTGGACAAGCTTTTGTGGTTTCAGATGATCAGAAACTCGACTGGGGAGATTTGTTCTTCCTTGTAACGCAACCTGTTCAATCCCGCAAGCCTCACTTGTTCCCCAAGCTACCTCTTCCTTTTAGGTTTTGCATTCCATCAAAATGTGTTAATTTAACATTCTTAAGTAACTCCAAAAAGTCTATCTGTTTACGTTTTGGTTTATGTTTTTCAGAGATACGGTAGAGATGTATTCCACTCAAGTGGGGAATATAGCTAAGATCTTAATAGCGAAAATGGCGGAAGCCCTGCAGATCAAACCAGAGGAGATGGAAGAATTATTTGGTGATGATATGTCGCAGAGTATGAGGATGAATTACTATCCGCCGTGTCCACAACCTGATCAGGTTACCGGTCTAACTCCCCATTCCGATGCGGTCGGACTCACCATACTTTTGCAGGTTAATGAAGTTGACGGTCTCCAAATCAAGAAAAACGGCAAGTGGGTTTCTGTCAAACCTCTACCAAATGCTTTCATTGTCAATGTTGGAGACATCTTAGAGGTAAGCCATATTATATGAAGAGAGGGAGAGAGAGGATATGGTATCAATATAAACAGAGAACTTTTGATGACCTAACCCACTTTTTGTTAACTGATTTGAGTTGGAAGTCTATCATTCTCAACAAACCCTGACAAAACAAGACTATCGCTTTTGGACCCACCGTGACATGTGTTACTGTAAATATTTTGACGATCAATTAATGGGTAATGGTATTGCAGATCATAACGAACGGGACGTACCGGAGCATCGAGCATCGGGGAATGGTGAACTCGGAGAAAGAGAGACTGTCCATTGCAGCATTTCATAGTACGGGACTGGATAAAGAAATTGGTCCGGCGAGAAGCCTTGTTCAAAGGCAAGAGGCAGCAAAGTTTAGAAGCCTGAAAACTACAGACTACATGAATGGCTTGTTCTCCCGTGAACTCGAAGGAAAATCTTATCTTGATGCTTTGAGAATTTAAGGGACCCGATATCTTGTTCGCCAAGAAACTCTGTTTTCTCAAACTAGTCACTGTCGTGCGTACACCTACCCTAGTACCCTGTTTTACCCTTCTCTTGTTTTTTTTTGTTTTATATTAAGTAAGTTCCGTCCTTCTCTTTTATGGGTTCATATCTGTTAAAAGACAAACTCACTAGTATTTACTATCTAGTACTTATGTGTTTGATATAATAATACTCCCTCCCTTTCATAATATAGGATATTTGGAGAAATATTTTTATTTCATAATATAGGATGTTTCCAATTTTCTATGCAACTTTTAGATTAATTTTATATTTTATATTATGCAGTTTATGATTGGTTAAATTTTTTAAAATCAACTATTTCTTAATATGCGTGTTTTATCTAAAACATCTTATATTTTGAAACGGAGGGAGTAATACATAAGCTTGCCATCGTCCACATGCAGTAATACTAGTACCAGTTTACTGTGTACAACATCTTTATTTGGAGCCTTCACTTTCGTTGTCTAATATTCCTTCTATTCTTTCTTATTTATCTAATTTCTTGGAAAATAAATTGTTGCAAAAAGATACGCAGATTTTAAATCTGAAATCAGTTTTTAATATGTTTTCTTAATATCGGACTAATAAAACAGAGAGAATACTTTTTTTGGGCAGGGCAAAACAGAGAGAAGAGTAAAAGTACTAGTTGTTCATAATACACCAATTATTGACGATATGTCATTATGACATTACCGATCATGTCTTTATTTACGCCCAACTTTTGGGTCATGTGTCTTTTTTTCAAGATTATGACATGTTATAGTACTATATTGTAAAATTCCAAGTCCCAATGTTCAAACTAATCAATCAGTTACCGTAGACAAATCCACCTACCGTGCCTTTTCAGATCAACCAACCGAAGAATAATCACCCTATAGATCAGTAGCATCTCCAATTCCAATATATATCTTTATCTTTATATCGCTTAATTTGTTCTGCAAGAAGCCACCATGGAAGTAAAAGGAGCAGCACAGTGGAGCTCTATTATAGTTCCTTCTGTTCAAGAGATGGTTAAAGAGAAGATTATCACGACCGTTCTTCCAGGTATGTCCGGTCTGATCAAGACAAAACTGACGTAGTCGATGACTCGGGTCATCTCAGTACCGAGATCCCAATCATCAACATGAAGCGGCTGTGTACATGGATTTTGAAGTTGAGAAACTCGACATGGATTTTGAAGTTGAGAAACTCGACTTCGCTTGCAAAGAGTGGGGATTTTTCCAAGTAAAAGTCTCCAACTTTACTGTTTAGTGTTTACACAACAACCAATCTTCTTTCTTTCTTAACTCTTCATACGGAATAGCCTATTAGTAGACTTGTTTTCTTTTTTTTTTATAGGGAAGTCTCTCAAAAAATTTACTATTTTTGCTTGAGGAAATTGCTCTGCATGAACACATTTTTTACAAAATAACTCCCTGTTCTATTTTTCTTTGCAAGCAAGTCTCAGGAATTTACCGTTTTTATTTGAAGAAATTATCATGTTAAAATCGTTTCTTTCAAAGCAACCCATGTTCTTTTTTTATTATCATGTTAAACCCCAAGGCGGAGCATAAGTAACTCTGTTTCAAAATTTTATTTTGGTCATGTATTTATGCCTTATGGTCATCTACAGCTTTTAAACTCCATGGAGTTATGTATTTCTACAGCTTGTAAACCATGGAATAGATCCAAGTTTCTTGGATAAAACAAAGCTGGAGATTCAAGATTTTTTCAAACTTCCCATGGAAGAAAAGAAGAAGTTCTGGCAGCAACCAAACGAGATCGAAGGTTTCGGACAAGCTTTTGTGGTTTCAGAAGATCAGAAACTCGATTGGGCAGACTTGTTCTTCCATACAGTGAAACCTGTTGAATTACGGAGGCCTCACTTGTTCCCAAGCTACCTCTTCCCTTTAGGTTTTGTTCTAACTTAACCTAAATAAACTCCACAAAGTATTTCTCTGTAAGAATTTGTTTTTATTTATTTATTTTCAGAGATACATTGGAGACATATTCTACTGAAGTACAGAGCGTAGCAAAGATCTTAATAGCCAAAATGGCAAAAGCTCTAGAGATCAGGCCAGAGGAAATGGAGAAGTTGTTTGATGATGTTGATTCAGCTCAAAGTATGAGGATGAATTACTACCCGCCATGTCCACAACCCGATCAGGTTATCGGTCTAACTCCACATTCTGATTCGGTTGGACTCACCATACTGATGCAGGTGAATGAAGTTGAAGGTCTCCAAATCAAGAAAGATGGGAAATGGGTTCCTGTTAAACCTCTCCCAAATTCTTTCATTGTCAATATTGGAGACGTTTTAGAGGTAAATTAAATTGTATAAAATGCATATGGTAATAGACAATGGTCAATGATTCTATAATGAATGGATTTTTGGTCTAATGTAGATCATAACGAATGGGACATACCGAAGCATTGAGCATCGAGGAGTAGTGAATGCAGAGAAAGAGAGGCTCTCTATTGCGACCTTTCACAATCCGGGAATGTACAAAGAAGTTGGTCCAGCGAAAATCCTCGTTGAAAGGCAAAAGGTTGCAAAATTCAAAAGGCTGACAATGAAAGAGTACATTGATGGCTTGTTCTCTCGTACGCTCGATGGAAAAGCTTATCTCGATGCTTTGAGAATCTAAAAAAGGAAGCAATTCCATGTGGCCCTATAAACTTTATCATAGATTATGTTTTCTTATTTTCTACAATAGGCAATCTCTATAATCTTACCTCATCTCTTATTGCTTCATATCATATAAAGACAAAAGTTCTCCAGTTGAGAATGTTTCTACATACATATTGCTACAATAAGACAACAAGCTTGCTCTTTTTTTTTTTTTTTTTTTTTTGTGAAAACACAACACAATTAACACATATCAAAGTCTTAAAGTTCAACCAGGGGTCAGGCAATGAAACAGTGAACCGTCATCTTAGATATGAGTGGATGGAGGAGAACTATTGTTGGAACATTGCAGTGGCAAGTGAGGGATTCGATGCATAGTAGGAAGAGATCAACAAGCTTGCTCTTATATACATTTAGACACTTATCTATGTATTAGACCATGGAAGTTTTGACATAAATTAATAAGTAGGTTTGGCTAATACATTTTCTTGACTAACAAGAAATAAAAAAGCATACAATATAAGGTGACCTGGATTGCCGAATTGCTTTCTAGGGTGAGTTTCCAATAAGTCCATGCTACAGGAATTCAGTGGTTTTGAAACTAGTTAGTGTAGCTTAAGTGGAATCTTTTATTACTAAATCTTTTCACATTATTGTTTTAATAATTTTAATAATAAACTGAAAATTACTTGAGAGTTGTATTGAAATCTTTACCATGGTGTAGAGGACGATATAATAATAAACACAAAAACGTGAAACTATATATTTATCCTGCAAAACAAAAATTACCTAGTCCAACTACTAATTTAAATTGATTAGTGGAAAAGTCCTTGAATAGCGTGAGTGTTATTGATGTTTCCTTAAATTTTAACTTTTCTCGGTCAATTTCCGTAATCATTCATCCCTTAAATTCGTGGTAGAAACTAGAAAAGTCCACTATATAGTAGTTGTTGAGAAGATGAGATCATTCGAAATAGTTACCTAGCGACAGAGTCTTTATTTGGTACATAGACATATATCAAGTGTGTATTGGGCTAGAAGTTAAACATAGTCCCGGGAATTAATTCAAAGTAGTAGTAGATTTGGGGAGACTTTGAAAGATATGCAATAATTAGGTGAAATTTTTAGTTTTATAATTTAAAAATAAACCAAAAAATCTTTCGAAATCCCTAACCCAGCCACCTGTCTATCGACAAAATTAAATATTTGTTGGGCCATATATATTTTTCTTCACTTGTGCATGTCATATATTTTTAGTTATATAGTAGTAATTAACTAACAAAAACTGAATAGTGTAACTAAGAAACTATCAGTGATATGATTTACTATATATACATATATATATATATGTCTTTATAAAAATGTTTTTTCGTAATATTTTGTATACGACCATCTAATATTTATGAGATGGCACCCTAACAGAAATGATTTTTTAAAAAACATTGGATGGATAAAATTAAACCACGTCAATCAAGTTGTTTTCTCCCCCTAATTATTGGATATGGGTCAATTAACCTAATCAATTATTTACATCAAGTAGTACAGTACGTACGCTTTTCAGACCACCTATATAGAGGGACAATATCTTACCATGAGTAGCAATATCTTACATTTCGTACAATAAAGAAGTCTCCATGGAAGCAAAAGGAGCAGTGCAGTGGAGCTCTATTATAGTTCCTTCTGTTCAAGAGATGGTTAAGGAGAAGATGATCACGAACGTTCCTTCCAGGTATGTCCGGTCTGATGAAGACAAAACTGAAGTCGCCGATGACTCTGGTCTGAATATCGAGATCCCAATCATTGACATGAATCGTTTATGTTCTCCGACCATCATGGACTCTGAGGTTGAAAAACTCGACTTTGCTTGCAAAGAGTGGGGATTCTTTCAGGTAAACTCTCTTACTTCTATAGGTGATTTTCAAAAAAAAACTGAAATCCTATCTAATTAAATATGAATATTTAATTTGTTAAAATTATATGAAATCGAGGATTATTTGATTGTTTATTAATATTTAAATTATCTTCCTATTGTAAAAGAAATTTGTTTTTTGGACTTTTTACACAAAATTTGTGTCAAATCTAGTTACGAGGATCGACTGGTTTAATTCAGTTATTTTTGGTCAAATTTGTGTCAAACTAGGTAATTTTAAGAAAAATTAATGGGTGAGAGTTAACAACAGGCTCGCATGTAAAAACTAACAACTCAATCGTTCAGAAAATAATTCCCATTTTACAACAACATTTTAATTATTTCTCTCTTGTCTTAATTATTAGTCCCCCATCATTTAATTTTACTCCATTTCACCCAGCAATAAAAATCATAAACAAAACCTTCGAAAGGGACAACAATGTAGGCTTTGATAACCGAACCTTTAATATATAGAGAGCTCCACCACGGCCACAATATTCACAATACTCATAGGTTTAAAAATTCTTCTTACAAAGAAATAAAAGGATATGGGTATGATTTACAGAAACAAACAGTTAACAAGTGAGAAGAGCAATAACGGCTCATGTTAACAAGTATAAACAACTACCTATCCAGTTTTGGTTTGGAGAGGTTACCCAATTTACCCAGATAAAATCGTTTCTTACAAAAGAAACCATGTTCTTTTTGTATTATTAAACTCAAAAATATGGAGGACAACACTATATCATATATGGTTATGTTCAGCTTGTAAACCATGGGATAGACTCAAGTTTCTTGGACAAAACAAAGTTGGAGATTCAAGATTTCTTCAACCTTCCCATGGAAGCAAAGAAGAAGTTCTGGCAGCAACCAAATGAGATCGAAGGCTTCGGACAAGCTTTTGTGGTTTCAGAATATCAGAAACTCGATTGGGCAGACTTGTTCTACCATACAGTGAAACCTGTTGAACTACGCAAACCTCACTTGTTCCCCAAGTTACCTCTTCCCTTTAGGTTTTGTTCTAAACTTCTAACTCAACATTTATTTACTAACTCCACAAAGTATTTCGAAGTATATATTTTTCTGTAAAAAACTAAAAATTAATATTGGTATATTCTTTTTCGTCAGAGATACATTGGAGAAGTATTCTGGTGAAGTACAGAACATTGCAAATATCTTGACAGTGAAAATGGCGAGAGCCCTAGAGATCAAACCAGAGGAAATGGAAAAGTTTTTTAATAATGTCGATTCAATCCAAGCTATGAGGATGAATTACTACCCACCGTGTCCACAACCCGATCAGGTTATCGGTCTAACTCCGCATTCTGATTCGGTCGGACTCACCATACTGATGCAGGTGAACGAAGTTGAAGGTCTCCAAATCAAGAATGATGGGAAATGGATTCCTGTTAAACCTCTCCCAAATGCTTTCATTGTCAACATTGGAGACATCTTAGAGGTAGAATTATATAAAATGCATATGGTAGTATATCATTGTAAATGATACTAATGATGGTTTTTTTTTTGGTTTAATGCAGATCATAACGAATGGGACATACAGAAGCATAGAGCATCGTGGGGTTGTGAATGCAGAGAAAGAGAGGCTCTCTATTGCAACGTTTCACAATCCGGGAATGTATAGAGAATTTGGCCCCGCGAAAAGTCTCGTTGAAAGGCAAAAGGTTGCAAAATTCAAAAGGCTGACCATGAAAGAATTTAATGATGGCCTGTTCTCTCGTACGCTCGACGGAAAAACTTATCTCGATGCTTTAAGAATCTAAACAAGGCAATGCCTTGTGGCTCACTGCTCTGTTTCTCCTCTGTTTTTTTTGTTTTTTTTTTCTAATAATTTATGCAACAAATAATATCTAGTATCTTTTATCTTCATTGTTTTTCTAGTTGCTGCATATCTGTTAAAGACAAAAATCTCCAGTGGAGAATACTTGTACGTATAGTTACAATAAGACAATAAGCTTGAATATTTTGGTTACTTGACGTTCCGTGTTGTTCGAATACTTATCCAATGATAGTGTGATCACATGATTCACAGACACTCTGTTATTTTGAGTAGAAGCCGACGGTTTATCGCAAAATCCAAATTTTATTTTCACCTTCCAAATTTAGTAACTTTTGTGTTACTACTTATTAGCGTGCGCTGAGAAAAGACTATAGCTCACAATTTTTTTTTTCTAAGATAAGTTAATAAGAAACGTCGACGTAAGACACACATTGCACTTAACGTATTACCAATCTCTTGCTCAATCTTGTGGGTAACATCAAGAGCGTTTACAGTAACGGATGTAGATTTTTTAAAACATGTATATATTTCCCTAAAAATGGATAAACAGCCAAATTTTATTTTAAAATTAGGGTTAAACGTTCTTTTAGGTGGTGGACAAATAGGCAAATATGCAGAGCTCCACAATTTGAGAATGATAAATAAACTAGATTAAGACCCGTGCTAGAGCACGGGTTGAAATTCATTTTATTTACATTGTAATTTTTTTTTGTAAAATATAATTTATGTGATTGTTTTTTTAAAAAAATTTGGATAAAATATTATGCAAAAAATCATACGCTAAGTATGATGACTTGAAAAAACACTTATTTTGTAATTTTTATATTGTAAAAGATTCTAGATAAGTACCCGTGCTATAACACTGATTAAATTTTATTTCATACAAAATTTTGTATATTTTCTAGTTTAAAATAAAATTTTAATATGTTATATTAGTTTATGTACGTGAATGTTATTTCAACAATGTATATTCTACCTCATGACTTGCATGTCATTATAAGATATAATTTTGTGAATTTGGTATTTAAAAAGCAAGTTATTATATTATGAGTAATTTAATATATTGTTATACTTTTTGTTTTAATATATTTGGCTTTTTTGAAATTCTTTCATATTATAGTGACATATTATTGACATTGCTATAACAAACCAATTTAGAGTGTTTATAGTTTCTAACTTTAATATCAAATTTCAATATTTTAAAAATATTTCAAAATAAATTATTTAAAGTTTATTAAATTATATAAAATTGAATAAATTCAACAAAAAAGTATGAAATTGAATTTAAATATTCAAAATTTGACCCGTTACTCAGTAAATTTTTAATTCAATAGATATTATTTTTAGAGAATAATATTAATAAAAATTAAATATTTTATAGATTGAATCATTTATATTTGTTTTTAAAAATTTAACTTATGGTATATCCAGAAATAAAACTATTTTTTAATCATAATAAATAATATGATGATTTATTTGTTTCACAAAATAGACTCATATATAAAAATGAGAGGTGAAGTATAATAATAATTAACAAATTAATATGTTAAGTTAGATATCAAAAGATTTTATTTGATGAATAATTTAATAAAGGAAATTAATATGATAAGTTAGATGATATCAAATGATTTTTTAGAATATTCTTTTTAAAATTTTTGGAAACAATAAATCCATACTATACAAATAATATAAAACTTAATCTATAACCTATTTGTAACCAACTTATTAAAATTATATAGTTTATAAAACAATGTTTTGTATTTCCATTTTATTATATAGGGAATTAGTTAAAAGAGTTTTATTTTATTTTTTGAAATCAAAATGATAACCTTAACTATATCATTTATTCTCCATACCAGCCACATGGGTTTTTATTTAAAAAATAACACGTGGGAGCTAATTGATTTCAAATGTAAGGTTTAAAATAAAAGAAAACTCCATTTGAAATCAATTAGCTCAAATTTCAAAAATAAAATCAATTATTCTCCATACCCGGCCACATGTGTGTTTTTTTCTCCTTTTCTTTTCCTTTTTTTCTTTTTCTTTTTTTTTTTGTTTTTTTTTCTTTTTCTTTATTTAAAGGCATGTGGGTTTGCTTATATTTATACAAAATAACATATGAAACCAAATATAATAAGGATATTGTCATATTTTGAGCTCTGTAATGGGTATGGGGAAGAGTGTCCATGAATCATGCAGACTCATGAAGAGACTTATGATTATACTTTCTTGTCTTTCATATTCATTTGTTCGAACAGATTTTACAGAAACAACAAATATCGATTATGTATCAGCTTTAGGAGATCCCGGGATGAGAAATGATAATTTAAGGGTTGCTATAGAAGCTTGGAACCAATGCAACGAGGTCGGTGAAGAAGCTACGAACATGGGAAGCCCTCGAATGGCAGATTGCTTTGATCTCGACAACTCGAGCTTGCCTGGTAAACTCATAACGTTGTCTTTACTTGCAGGTTTTAGGTCTCTCCAACGCAATTTTTTGCGTTTGTGCTAACATGAGAAAAACAAAACTTCACACTTTGAAACCACTTTTATAGTTTTTGCATAAACTTATTACTTATGGCACACGCAAACAAACGATCGAGACATTGATTGTGTTCTTGGGACATTTTTAGGGAGAATAATCCACAAAGTCGACGAAAAAGACAACAAACTCGGTGTACGAAATGGAACCTACGGAGGAATAAGCGCTGGAGACAACGCAGATATCTACGCTGCACAAAAGGAGATATACTTAGGAAACAAATGTCAAGTTATGGACAAGCCAAACCCATGGCAGTTCTGGATGATAATGCTGAAGAGCGGTAATATGGATACCTTAGCCGCGATTTGTCCTGAAAACGGGAAAAAGGCAAAACCATTTCCTCAGACCGGGAGGTTTCCATGTTTCGGAAAAGGATGTATGAACATGCCATCGATGCATCATGAGCAGACAAGGTTTGTGGATAAACAAGGTCATCATATGAGTGGGAGTTTTTACGGGACTTGGGACTTGGATAATGACCGAAAAGATCCGGTTGGTAATAATTCGTATTATAAAGTGAAATGGGAGAAGAAGATTGGTGGGAATGAGAGTTGGGTTTTTCATCATTTGTTAAAGACTTCGTCTAAGTATCCATGGTTGATGCTTTATCTACGAGCTGATGCTTCTCGAGGTTTCTCTGGTGGTTATCATTACGACACTAGAGGAATGATGAAGATGGTAAGTTTCTAATCGCGATTTTACTCTGTTTTTGAAACGCAAACGCAGAAAAAAACTAAAAAAAAAACCCTGTTTCGTAATCTTTCCATGGCACATTTAAGACACTGAAATCGCCGGACTTCAAAGTTAGATTCAAGCTGGAGATTCTAAAAGGAGGCGGTTCAGGGAGCCAGTTCTACCTAATGGACATGGGAAGCTGCTGGAAAAACGACGGCAGGTACTGCGACGGCGACGTCACAACCGACGTCACGAGGTACAGCGAGATGATAATCAACCCGGAGTCGACCCCTGTATGTAACCCCAACCGCATAGGGGCTTGTCCGCCGTATCACGCGTTTCCAAACGGGACAAAAATTCACAGGACGGAGACTGAGAAGTTCCCTTACGAAGCGTATCACTACTACTGCGTTCCGGGAAACGCGCGTTTCGCGGAAAAGCCGTACGATGTATGTGATCCGTACAGCAATCCACAGCCGCAAGAGATTATGCAGATCTTGCCTCATCCGGTGTGGGAACAGTTTGGGTATCCGACAAAGAAAGGACAAGGTTGGATTGGAGATCCAAGAACTTGGGAACTTGATGTCGGGAAACTCTCTCAATCACTCCACTTCTACCAGGTATCTTTAGAGTTTACATATATCTCTGGATTTACACTATTACAAAAGAATTTTGTTAAGAAAATTTTATAAAAAAAAAAAAAAAAAATTGCAGGATCCAGGGACGAAACCGGTGGAGAGACATTGGTCGTCAATAGATTTAGGAACAGAGATATATATGAGCCAGAATCAAATTGCTGAATGGACTGTTACTGATTTCGACATTGTTATACCAAATGCAGGTATTTAAAATTTTAAGTGGTGTAAATTACACCGTGTAATCTATCTTTTATAAATTGGTAATTGCTGCTAATACACAATTACATAGTTGTTATCGTCGGGACTTTGAGATAATTTGCATTAGTAGTTAGTCTTTCAAAAGTATTTTGCAAACCGGCTGGTTGTGGTAATTTAAATTAAAAAAAAAAACCCAAAATCAATTTTACACTAGTGTAACCAAACAATTTGATATTTATTTTCTAAAAAGTTTTTAATATGAACAGATGTATTAAAGTAGACGTTCTAAAAATATTATTAATTACTTCATTTTTTTAATAAGTTTTCTTAATTAAATCGAACCAGATTTAATCCAAAAAAACTTTTAAGAATAAGCGCAAATAAATCGAAATCAAAACGAATTTGTAACTGCAGATTTAATCCAAAGAAAATTAAAAAAAAAAAAAAAAAAAAAAAAGAAAGAAAAGAAAAAGGTAGTCAAGGCAAGTCAATAAAAGAATCAAAGAATTTTGATTGGCTGAAGAATAGGTTAGAACAGTAGTCGTGGATGCAGTAGATTATTTTGCTGATCTAGACTGAAACCACCACGGCACCACCGGAAGAAACACACGACGGTACCAAACCGTTAATTAACAGCCGTCAAAAAACGTGACGAAATTTTCCTCATAGTTTCTTCTTTTCAGTTTCCCTTTAAAGCTCCTCCGCGATTGAGTTTTGTTTAGGTAACGAGCAAAAAAGCAAGAGAAAGATCAAGTTTTCTTCTTTTCTTCTTCTTCTTCTTCTTCTGTGGGTGTTTTTATTTCCTGGGTTTTAAGGGTTTTGCTTGCAGCAAAGTCGACAACTTTTTCTCTTTCTTTTGGGAGGGGGTTATAATAATGGCGGGTGATTGTGCGATTAACACCGAGAAATACTCTCTCTTGGAGGATTTTAATGTCGATGTTCAAGTCCAAAACCAAGGTTTTGAGTCTTTCTCTCTTTGTTTCTGGGTTTATCTTTTAGATTCCACCACTTACCCTTCTACAATCATCAGACAGGTCAGTTCTCCGATTAGCTTTTTTTTTTTTTTTTACTCTCTTGGGGGAAAAAGGTTTGAACTTTTGAGTTCAATTTTGGCTTCCCATTTTTTGGTTTTGGTTGTTTATATACCGGTGATGATGTTGATGTTTCATCATAGTTTTCTGATCAAGGGTTCTTTGATACGGCAAGCTTCTGATTCATGTGGCTTTCTTCTCAGGTTCACTCAGACATGAGTGTTAGTGCACCTTTCCTTGTTCTAGATGACAAAAAGAAGTTGATGCTTTTGCCATTGACTCTCCTTCACAAGGAAGCTCCTGATCCTGTCAACATTTCTTCTTGGACCGAAGTTCCTAATGTTTCTACAACAGCTGAGTTTCCCCTTCAGAAATGGGTTCATGTGGGCTGTGAGGTATTACTGATATGATCTCTTCTTAAGATCTTTGAAGATCGCTGAGTTTCTTGGAATTTATTGATTTCTCTTGTTTCTTAGGTTTCCAGAAACTACATGCGCCTTCATATATGTGGAGAGTTAGCAGGAGAGCAAGTCTTGACTTCCCTGATGACCAATGGCACATATTTTGATTGCACACGAAAGATGTCGCTATTTAGTGTTGGTGGAGATGGTTATAGTGTTCAGGGTTTCATTCACTGCGCAGAAGTCTTGCCTTCTTATGTCCCTGCAAATTATCACTACAAAAAGGTACTAGTTTCTTGTCCTTGCTGGCTCTTCCTTTTCAACAAAAGACTCTTGTGCTGTGTTTCTTTATTTCGGTTCATTTGTTTGCCAGGACCCACCTTTGTTGTTATCTGTTGACAAGCCATCTACATCTGAAATCAAATTAGATGAAGATGGTGTTTGGAGTATTGTTGGCGGAACTTTTTGTTCCTTGGATGTTGTTTTAACCAATGCTATTGGACAGCCTGTGCACAAGGATGTGAAGGTTCATTATCTCCCTTTCTTCTACTCTTTGTTAAGCTCTGGAAGTAATTCTAATAGCGAATTGTCGGTTTGATGTTGCAGGTTGTGGCTTCTCTACTGTATGCTGATAGTGGGACGCCTGTTGAGAAGATGAGTGGCTTTGAGGCTCCCCTTTTGGTAAGCTATGAAGGAGTTGAATTCTCAGCTGCAGATAAGCCGTGCAACTTATTGAACGGATGTGCTTCTTTCAATCTCAAAATATCTGAGGTGGTAATTATAAATTCTAGGCCATTGGATTTGGATTTCACATCCTCGCTAGAATTCTTGTTTCTGTCGAAAGTTATTGAAGGATTCTTGTTTTTATTTTGTTTTGTAGCTTTCTCCCATGAGTGATGAGAGGTTGTTCTGCATCAAATTCGAAATACCAGAAGTGAAGTCTTGTTATCCTTTTCTGGAAACTGTTACCAACCAAATCCGTTGCATGTTGAGGAACCGTGAGTCTGTTACCCCTAAAAGGTCGAACCACATTGATTATACATTAGATGGAAGAGAACAAAAACTTGCTTCAAGAAATGGAACACCAGATATTCTACACAGCACTTCCTATATGAAACGTATCAGATTAGGTGAAGACAAGGTTTCTGAGAGTAAGGTACATAATCCAATCTCTCTGCGTTACGTTTCGTTCTGCTTCGTATCCACATCCCACTTACTGTTATTCTGCATTGTTGTTTCTCTCGAGTTAGTTTCAAAATGGAAATGGTACCAGTATGGAATGGAGACCTCAGGCTCAGAACCATGAAGAAGAAGAAGATAACTCTTCAACTGATTCTGAAAACACCAAAATTAAAGACTCGACTGGTTTCAGGAGATATACAATCCCAGACTCGATGATTTTCAGATACTGCCTCTCTAACTTAACAGAGAGATCTCTTCTTCTGAAGGAAATCACAAACAATTCATCAGATGAAGAAGTCTCGGAATTTGCAGATCAAGTTTCTCTCTATTCTGGATGCTCCCACCACAGGTAAAAAAATATAATTAAATTCACACCTGCCTCAAATATGTGGATTACGAGGAGGAATAGAACACTAATCGTCCAATTTTTCCAGCTATCAAATCAAAATGGCAAGAAAACTGATAGCAGAAGGAACAAATGCGTGGATTCTGATCTCTCGGAACTATCAACATGTTCATTGGGATAATGTGGTAATTGAGATTGAAGAACATTTCATGAGAATAGCTAAATGCAGCAGTAGATCTCTCTCTCACCAGGTCTTGTCTCTTTCTATTCTCATATAAGCTTATACTTTCACCAAGATCAAAGCCTTGATCTGGTCTTTGTGATTCTGACATGAAAATGTGATCAGGATTTTGAGCTTCTAAGGAGAATATGTGGATGCCATGAGTACATAACTCAAGAAAATTTTGAGAAAATGTGGTGTTGGTTGTTCCCTGTTGCTACGGCTATATCCAGGGGATTGATCAATGGAATGTGGCGCTCTGCTACGCCTAAATGGATAGAAGGGTTTGTGACTAAAGAAGAGGCAGAACGTTCACTTCAAAATCAAGAACCGGGCACTTTCATTCTCAGGTTTCCTGGTTCAAGAAGCTGGCCACATCCTGATGCTGGTTCCTTGGTTGTGACTTATGTCGGTCATGATTTAGTTATTCATCATAGATTACTCGCAATCGATCACATGTGCGAGTAAGTAAATCTATCTATCTCTCCACTCTCCCTCTGTGTGTGTGTCTGTCTGTCTTGTGACATTTCGTTTTGTTTTCAGTTCTAGTGAAAGGTATACAGATGCAAAACCGTTGCAAGATATGCTTCTGGCGGAACCTGAGCTATCTCGGCTTGGAAGGTGAGAGAAGAGAAAGGTTTTACTTTTAGTTATTATCGTTGAAGCAAGGAGAGATCAACTTCAAAATCTCAAATTGGTTTTTGATTTGGTTTGTTGCATATTTCAGGGTCGTAAGAGGCATTTGAATATCAAAACACACTCAACAAGATAGACAAGGCGTCGGATATATTATTGAGGTTTATACTTTTACTAAGTATATAGAGAACAGATTTGCTAAATCCCCTATTACTGATACTACTAACTTCTGTAAAGCTCAGTGGTTGAAAACCAAAGATTATTTCTTTTTTAGTCTTTTAGTATTTTGTTTTCTAAATCAATTAATTTTATTGAGTTTGCGACAAGAAACAAAACAAAACAGGAGTTACGAGATGACGTCAAGAAAAAAGGAGAAAGGAGTTACGAGATTTGCTTCTTCGGCTTGGTTTTTTTATAAAAATATGTGTGGCTCATTTATGCACACAAGTGACACAACACATGAACACAAGTTACACAATACTGTTACTAGTGTAAGTTTAGATTTGAATATTTGATTATGATTTCACGTAGTCTGATGATTTGTTTAAGTGAAAAAGTACAGTACACCTTAAAACCTAATTGTTGTCGGTAAGAAAGAGATTAGAGATGGGTGAGATCTAGAATGATAATGATATATTATAATGGTATTGAAATCAGGATATTCTCTCTAATCTCGAAATATTTTGATACGAGTTGGATGATTGACCAACTGCTAGTAAACACGTGGTAATATCTCAGCTTCTGATTTGATAAAAGAATAGAACGATGGACTCTTTTTTTTTTTTTTTTTCCCTCTCTCTCTCTCAACTAATTTGCTAGAACCAGTACCAGTAGTAGTACAACTACAAATGAATTAGAAAAAAAAACGGACAGGACACAACAACAACAACACACAAATCTGAAATCTCTCTTTCGTCCTCGAAAGGACAGACTTTGAGGAGAGAGTTCTTATGTGGTTTTGTCTCGTCCACCCAAACAAAATCAACCAAAATAAAAATAACTATTTTCACTTGTAATTTCTTCTCTCTTTTATTTTTTTATTTCTCATTTTTTCTCCAAAAAAAAATTCATACACACACCCAATCTCTCTCTCGTCAGCCAAAAAAAAAAAGTAACTTTGGTTTCCGAAGATTCTCTTCTGTTTGGACTCTCTGTTTCCGGAACTTATTAACCGTATTTGGTTCTTTTTGTATTTGGGATTGCCTAAAAAGTTTTTCGTCATTTTGTCTGAGAAAGGATGATGTCATGTCGGAATGTTGACTTGGGTACGAGTGTTCTTGATCTGATGCCATGTGGGTGTTCTTGTACCTCTTCTCCTACCAGTCGTCAACTCTTGTTTAGGAATTGTTCCAAGAATCTTTGTAGGATTGGTGGCAGAAGCTATGGTGGCAACTTGGTCTTACTCCGTCCAGATTTGGGGACTTGCAGAGCCGTTCCTGCTAAACCAAAGGAGACTTATCTCCTCAATGGTAACAACCATATCTACTCTTTCTCTTAAAACTATCTGATTTTTGGTAGTGATATAATTGATTTGAGATTCTTTAGTTTTGATGTTTGGTTTGCTAAGTAATTGAATGATTGGTCTTCACTTTTTTCTGGTACATACTAATGTCAATTAGGAGTACTATCCATTATTTTTTCTTTTTTTTTTTTTTTTTCTTTTTGAGCATGCATGCTATAGAAATATAAATCTTTAGCTTTGGTTGAAGCAACAACAGCTTTTAAACATATAAGACTTTTCTTTAGGTTTTGAAATTTTCTGAAACTGGAGTTTTAATTAATGCTTATGAGAATAATGATGGTTGTGTAGGCATTGGTCAAGATAAAACAGTGATGCTCAATCTGAAGCCAGAATCACAAAAGCCTATATCTTTGGAAAATCTGTTTGAGGTTGTTGCTGATGATTTGCAGAGGTTGAACGACAATCTTTTATCGGTTAGTACCCTCAGGCCAACATTTCTTTTTCTTATGGTCTCTTAAAATTAAGAGAGTTATGTTTCTAATGTTTCAATGCTCTTCTTTTATTAGATTGTTGGTGCCGAAAATCCGGTTTTAATATCTGCAGCTGAGCAAATTTTCAGTGCTGGTGGCAAGAGGATGAGACCTGGTTTGGTTTTCCTTGTATCACGAGCCACTGCGGAATTAGCCGGCTTAAGGTAATCATGTATATTACTGCCATTATCATTACATCTTTGACCTTCGACATTGCCTATAGTCTCTAGCAATATATAAATGATGGTTTCTAGCTGATCTTGGTGCAGGGAACTTACAGTAGAACATCGGCGTTTAGGTGAGATCATTGAGATGATTCACACCGCAAGTTTAATACACGATGATGTCTTAGACGAAAGTGATATGCGAAGAGGTTTGTTTGAGACAATTTATTATATTCTCTTGATCAGAATGTACATGTTCTCTCTGCAAAGTTTTAAAAGCTTTCACTTTGTGTTTGTTAGGAAAAGAAACGGTTCATGAACTTTTCGGAACAAGAGTAGCTGTATTAGCTGGAGACTTCATGTTTGCTCAAGCATCATGGTACTTAGCGAATCTCGAAAACCTCGAAGTCATTAAGCTCATTAGTCAGGTTAGAATTCTTTTCTGAGGCTAGAAGAAGCTTTTTTACAATACAAAGACTTTGGTCTGAATCTTGATTTATGCATTTCAGGTTATCAAAGATTTTGCGAGCGGTGAGATAAAGCAAGCATCGAGTTTGTTCGATTGTGACGTCGAGCTTGATGACTACTTGCTAAAGAGTTACTACAAGACAGCTTCATTAGTAGCTGCAAGCACAAAAGGAGCTGCAATCTTCAGTAAAGTTGAAAGCGAGGTTGCAGAGGAAATGTATCAATATGGGAAGAATCTCGGTTTATCTTTCCAAGTAGTGGATGACATTCTGGATTTCACTCAGTCCACAGAGCAGTTAGGGAAGCCTGCAGCAAATGACTTAGCCAAAGGTAACATAACCGCGCCAGTGATATTTGCACTAGAGAATGAGCCGAGGCTAAGAGAGATCATTGAGTCTGAGTTCTGTGAGCCTGGATCGCTTGAGGAAGCGATTGAAATAGTTAGAAATCGAGGTGGGATCAAGAGAGCTCAAGAATTGGCTAAGGAGAAAGCTGAACTTGCGTTAAAGAATCTGAATTGTCTTCCTAGGAGTGGTTTCAGATCGGCGCTTGAGGATATGGTGATGTTTAATCTTGAAAGGATTGATTAGTTTCAAAGGGTCTTTTGGCACAGGAAACTGTAACGCTCTCCATTTGTTCAATCTTCATTCAAACACAGAATTTTTTTTACTGTATGTCATAAAGTAATAATAAAAACATTCATACTTATTATTGCAAAATCATACAATTTAGAAAGAAAAATGTTAAAACATCTGATCTTGAAATAGTATTTCTGTGTGATGTGTCTCACCAACCATCTAGTCTTTTATTATCTCATCTTTGATTCTTTAATTCTTCTTCTTTTATTCATTGCCTCTTCCCTTATATTAGACTAAACTAGCTAAAAACATGTTGGTTAATTATTTTGTCTGTTATGAATATATTGTATTATGTGGATGCCCATTATCGGCCCATTAGTATAACCCTAAACCCTATTATGTATCTCTATATATATGTTGTATCATATGGAACAGATGAATAATACAATAATTCTCTAAACCTCTTGTTTATAACACGTTATCAGCACGAGTCTCTAACCCTAGCCATCTTAAGAAAAAAAACCCCTAGCCGCTGAAAAAAAAAAACTCAGTCGGTTGTATCTCCCTTTTTCTAAGGTTTCCGTTCTCCGATAAACATCAATATACAGAGTACAAACCGTCCATTGTTCATCGGTATTTTCATACCCCAACTAAGGGGGTATGTTGAATTCATACACTAGCTATAACACTGAGTAAATCCATACACAAAGTTTAGTAAAATTCAAATTGGCTGCACCAACTCGACAAACGGTGTAAGAACATGCACAAGCCGTGACGGTGTTATCTGACCGTTAACAGCTGCTTACGTGGATGCCACGTAATAAACGACGTCGTATTGAGATACGAAAGAAAGAGCTTCTTTTGTCCAAAACGACCTCGTTTCCATTGTCTTCTTCCTTTTTACTTCTTTCACGAGTCGAGAGAAAGTTTGTTCAATTGATTTGGGGATTTTTAGAACATTTAGGGTTTTTGGGCGAAATCGATTAAGATGTCTTCATCATCAGCTTCTTCAAGTGAGTAATTGAGAACATAATGTGTTTAGTTTCCTTGTCTTTGTGTATTTTGATAGAAATATTATTTGATTGTGAATTGGTGAATCCGTTATTTGGTGAAGGAGTGAGCAGCGACAAAGTCAATGTCATTGGAAGAGGAATCCCATGAAAATGTAGATGTGGTCGATTCTCTGTAATGAGAACTTCAAACACAGTGAAAAATCCTGGAAGACTCTTTCATTGTTGTCCTAATGGATCCGACGAGGTAATCAATATAGTTGGTCATATGAAAATTGTTCTCATAACCTTCTCATAATGTGTATTTTTGTATTAGAATCCGAATCATTTGTTTAAGTGGACCGACATAAGCATGGTTGAGGAGATGGAAGAGGTTGAAAGTGTAGTTGACAAAATAGAAAGAGAAGTGGGAAGCTTAGCAAAGGGATTAGATGAGGTAGAAGCTATCAAAGAAATCGCAGAAAGATGTGAAAAAGATATTGTAGAGCTCAAAGGTGTGGTGAGTTCTTGTGAGAAAGAGATTCAAGAGCTAAGAAGCTTCAAGAACATGATTGTTTGTGGTGGTTTAGTTGTGGCTTTTGTCTACTATGTAATATTTGTGTAATGTGTTGTTAAGTGTTTTTGTTGTGATTAAGCATGTAATCATGGAGTTGTTAAGTGTTTTTGTTGTTAACTATGTTAAGATTAACATAAAACTTCAATAAGTTTTGATTAGATGAAAAATAGAAGCTATGTTTTGAGTACAACAAAAACTTGAAATTCACCGAACTACAACCATAAACTACCATGAGATTACCACAAAAACTTTCAATCTCATCAGACAAAAACAAAAAACTAACTTCCATTCGTCCCTTCCTTCTATTCAGTTCATTCATTCCATTCCATGGCTTGGTCCTTGGGTTGGTGCTTGACTAAGTCCTTGGCTTTGTCTTTGGCTTGGTTCTTGGCTTTGTCCTTGGCTTGGTTCTTCACCAGTTTTCTTCTTCTTCCACCTTCTACCAACAACTTCCAGAGTCGGACAACTTCTAGTATTATGACCGACGGTACTACACCGGCCACAACGACTATCTCGTCCAGCTTTTGAAACTTTGATTCTCTTCTCCGGTTGTTCTTGTTCTTCTTTTCCTTTTGACTTCTTCTTTGGAGACTCATTCTTGCCCTTCTTTCTTTTTTCTGTCTTTTTGGGACCTTTTGTAACTTCTCGTGGTGGTGGTTGAATCCTAGGCTCCTGAAATCTTATCCAAAAACCAATGCCATTAACTTCTGAGATTGACTCAGAGTAAATCTTGACATTTGTTGATGCCAAGTACTAATCACAGTTAACATAATCTTCAGGATTGTGCATCTTGGTCAGTATGACTCTTAAAACATGGCGGCAAGGGATCCCTGTCATACTCCATCTTCGACATGCACATGTCTTTGCATTCATATCAACCTTGAATCCATGTTTGTTTTCGAGAACCTCATACTGCCCATTTCCACAAGGAATTACCTGACAATACTTTCGTAAAAGCTCTTCCTCTTTGATGGTGTTGGCGACCTTGAGAGTGTATTTCCCTTGACGTTTCATTTCTTTTTAAGCCTCACATCTATGCGCATCATAGTTTGTCTTCTTATTGTCTCCAACATCTCCACTAATGGCATTTCCCGTGCTTTGTTGATAGCATTGTTGTAAGACTCAGAAAAGTTATTAGAAACATCTTCACAACTGGATTTGCAGCCAAAGAAGGCACGACTACAGTTTCGCGGATTCCTTTGCATGACAGCCTCATACACTCTTTCATCAAACTTCTTCAATTCGTCAATGGCTTTGTTATACTCTGATGCATTAAAACTCTTTGCAACTGCCCAAAACAACTTCTTTGGCAAATCTTTACCTGGATAAACTCTTCTAAGGTTACCATAGATATGGCGTGCACACATCCGGTGTTCCACCTTTGGTAGATCTTGATCAACGACATTGAGCAATCCCTTTTGTCTATCAGAGATAAGGGTAAATCCATCACCATCTTCAAGCTTCAAATCAACTTTCAGCTTCTTAATGAACCACAACCAAGCATCATAGTTCTCTGTTTGCACAACTGCCCAAGCAACCGGATAGAACTGATTGTTAGCATCTCTTCCTACAGCTGCCAACAGTTGTCCTTTCACACCGTTTTTTAAGAAGCAACCATCTATGCCAATTATTGGCCGACAATATGCAAGCCAAGTCTTCCGAAGGGCTTCAAAGCAGACATAAAACCTATCAAACCTGACGATACCAGCATCATCAGTCAATGTCCCAACCTCCGCTGTTGAACCCGAATTTGATCTACAAAACAGAAATCAAACCCATATTACCGACTAACTCCAAAATTATAAGAAAAGCAAAGTAAAAAAAAGCTTGACTTACTCTAAAAGATGTTCCATGTAATCATGTAGACGAGCAAATTGCTCATCATATTCCTCTTGAATCATCTTCAATGCTTTTGCTCTAGCTGTCCGACACTGATCATAAGTAGCAACTATGGTGTAACGCTCCTCAATCGCATCTTGCATCGCCTTAGCATTGAATGTCGGATCCTTCCTTATGTCATTCAAGAACAACTGAGCAAGGACTCCACTCTTGATCACTTTACTAAACCCGTCCTTTGTACATGCATGGACATCATTGCATGTCTTCACCATGTACTTTCCAATTTTATCTTCATAGGAGCAGTAGATCTTGAATTTGCAATTCCCTCCAATGGAACACCTTACTTCACTCTTCTCTGAACCCCATCTTGTAAACTTTATATTCTCTTCATTCTTAAGAGCATAGTCAACCACAGCTTCTTTAAACTCACCTATACTATCAAAGACTTGCTCTAATTTTATTTCTCCACTACCTTTTTTGCACCTCATATATCTTCTTTCAACGTCCTCGCAATCTGAGTTAGGAGGAGTATCCTCATCATTATCATGCTCTTCTTCGTCAACAAAACCTGCTAAGTTCTCCTCCACTCGATCTTCCATGTCAACAAATACCCTACGAGCATCTCTATCATCACCATGAGAACCATATCTATCACTATGAGCACCATCTCTATCATCGCCAACAGAACCATCTCTATCACTATGAGCACCATCTCTATCATCACCATGAGAACCAGCTTCAAGAAGCTCATGCTGTTCTTTCTCTAGAAAGATTTCTATCGACTTAACCCAAACCGCAGTTGTACACATTTTCTGAAAATTCTCACCTTCATTTATTAACTTCAGCTCTGAAAAATCTTCAAATGGATACTTATACCAGATTTTCTGCCCATAAAGAGGATCGTCCAATGCCGCCATCAGATTAGTCACAACACTTTCTGGTTTGCTTTCAAGGGTTAGAGCCGATCCTCCAACATAAGTAATTTTTTTCCCATCAACAACTCCAAACGCTCCACCATTGTGGCATTGGAATATGACATCCTCATCGGAGCTGAAAAAAAAACTTAAAAGAATTAGAGGGTTTTCTAAATAAACACTCGTAAGTATCTCAATTAAGAAAATCCCTAAATTATAAAAACCCTAAAAATTGAATTAAAATTACCTCATTTTCCGATGACAATACGGTTAACAACACTTTATACACTCTCCACGGTCGACAATCGTTGCTAATTGAATCAATTGACCAATTGATTTTGATTTATTGGTGAAAAGAAGAGAAGAAACATGAGTCGGGATTGAGAAACATAACTCGAGTCGGGAAAGAAGAAGTAGATGGCTTAGGAAGAAGACAATGGAAACGACGTCGTTTTGGACAAAAGAAGCTCTTTCTTTCGTATCTCAATACGACGTCGTTTATTACGTGGCATCCACATAAACAGCTGTTAACTGTCAGATAACACCGTTACGGCTTGTGCATGTTCTTGCACCGTTTGTCGAGTTGGTGCAGCCAATTTGAATTTTACTAAATTTTATGTATGGATTTACTCAGTATTATATATGGTGAATTCAACATACCCCTTAGCTGGAATACGAAAATACGGATTCTCCTCCTAGAGATAAGTTTTGCTTTATACTTTATATTTATTGCATATCGCTTATACTATGCTTATGCTTTGACTATTGGATATGTTAATTCAATTATAGGTTCACAAAAAACTGTGTTTGTTATCAGTATTATTTATTGCTTGTGGTGTTACCCAATCATACGTGTGCAACGCTTTATACGTGTGTATGATCATAGTTATTGATCTATATTATTATTATACATGTTTGAAATCTGAACGGTTCAGTTAATTTGTTTAAGCTTGAAGTTAACTATATGTATAATATTGCAATTATTATTTTATCCATCATCGATTATTATCCCTTTGTTTTACTGTTAGTAAACTGAGTTTCACGGTTTTAATATTTAGTTATCGAGATCTATACTTTATTGTCAATTGAACTCGATTTATAATATACTCATCATGAGTAACTCATGTGGTATCGTTTATATGCAGTTCGGGCTGGGTTTTAGTGCGTCTAATAATTGGACTAAGCAAATAATCGATCACCGATGGTGTCTCCGTCTCTTGATGTCTGTACCGAGATAAGTACTACTAATCCATCATATTATATATAGTTAATCGTTACACTCATATATGACATAGTAACAGACGGAAACAATTTTATAGAAATTGATCGTCATATAATTATAATTGTTATAGAATCATACACACATGTCATATTATTGCTATATGATTGTTTATAACTTTTTGTGATATATTTTATTTGTTTAATCACAAATTTAAATATAATTAAAATTAGATATAATATCATAATGAAATCTTTTAAATCATGTTTCCAACCTTCTTTAGTGAATATATCAAAAATTTAGTAAAAAATTACTAAATAATAATTATTGATCATGTTTTCTTGTCATCACTTATATGGAAAGGTTTAAGTCCAAGTATATGACCATAAAATTCATTAGTTCTTTAGAATAATCTAAAGAAAGTAAATGATTAAAATTCTATAAAAGAATACAAATCAACTTGATTCTAATTATTACCAAGATTATATAACTGAAAATGATATCTTTGATGGAAAGATATTGGAAAATACATAATTTACTTGTGACAAAATATTGTTGTCATGTAGACACAATATAGTGAAAAATATATTTTTAAATTTTATAATCTTGTTATTTGTGAATGAGTAAAATTATGAGATGTTGATGTGAATCACATCCTATTGGGCTGGTTTATTCTTTGAAGTGAATATGACTTTATGCTATAAGTGGTTTCCACTATTCTACTACAATATTAAATAGTAGAAAAAGTATTGAAAACTCTTGAAGAGTATATATACAATTGTCTATGGGAACACAATTTGATATTAATGTGTTATAGTCTCCCAAGTCTCAAAGTTAAAAAGTTATAAGATATAATACGTGAACAATTTGGGAATATTATTGATTTCAGAGTGGGATTCAAATCGAGATTGATAGACATGAAGTTTCATCATCTCGAGGGGGAGAATTAATGAATCCCACATACAGAGGTGATGGATAAAATATAAGATTATGTTCACACCCGAAATGAGTTTAATCACTTATATGATAGAACAAATTTTGAGGATTTGAAAAGTAATCACGTTGAGACAATAAGAAAGAAAAAATACTTTGAAATCATAAGTATTACCCAAGACAAGAAAAATATTTTAGAGATTACATGCATTATCTAGAAGATAAAGTGCATTGTGAAAATCTCATTGTTTGGCATGACCGGTTAAGCCATTCCGGTTCACTAGTGATGCGAAAGAATAATCAGAAATTTCTGAAAAGATTCATTAGAGAACCTAAAGAGTTTCCCTAGTGATTTCTTATGTGTGCTGCTTACAAAGCAAGCCGATTATATGGCTCACCCCATGAATTTGGATAGTGTCAATTTTCTGGTACGTATACAAAGAAATATTATGGATTGATCATCCACTATATATGTTTGTTATTAACTTGCAACATGGAGTTTGCAAGAGTATTTGGTTAATTGACAATGGTGGTGAAACCATGCCAAGTAATTGACATAAATGACTCTATATGTCAATAAGTTTGCATCAGGTCAACATATTATATTATGAGTACTCCCCACTATAATTGGTTTGGGTCAAAAACCATATATATTCCATCTAAATGTGTTTATACATGTTAAGTTGCTCCACCACAGTGATTAAGATGGAATTTGAAAGAATGTTGGAAATATGTTGGATATAAATATCTCTTGATGATTGAATATCTCGAGATGCAAAGACTGTTGGTTCAGTGAGTCAGTCTTTCCAACATGAGGGGGAGAAAATAAACAGCTGATAAAGAAATATTATGGAAGAAATTATCTTGATCCTCGTACTTTGAAATGTGCGCTAGAAATTGAAAATATAATTTATTGGCAAAGTTTGCAAAGATGCTAAATGCATGCAAGAGCCATTTTCTGACTTTGAGTGAAAAAGTCACATATACCAGCTGTGCTCCAATTAATGTCCTAGAAGGATAAGATCAACTGCTATTAAGTCTAAAGATCGCATGAAGTGTGATAGACTTATGGTTCCAAATATAAGCATCCTCGGAAAATAAAAGGAGCATAAATTAATATGGCACCGAGGACGCAAAGAGTCATGAAAATCTCTAAAGGAGATGTAAACATGAGTAAGAAAGTGTGATTCAGGTACCTGAGAATCATAATGAAAGGAAATCTCAACAAGTTGAGTCATGTCTAGAGTGAAAAGGAACCAATAATAAAATCGACGTCGTAATATGTTTGCATGCAGTGTTGCAGTTGATGATGTTATGATTTAAAAATCGAGGATCATATAACGCGGTTAGTAGAAAAACTTTGATTGAAAAGTGTAAACAAAGAATGATTGATTAATCATTAAAAGAAGTAACTATGAAATGGTTATAGTCTCTTAAAGAGATAATATTTGGACTTGTAGTCTTTACACTTGAAAGTGTAAAATGAGTGGGACATAAAAGGATCTTTATGAGATATAAAGTACGGTTAGTAGTACAATGATTCTCATAAAATCTTGATATTGATTATGAGAAATGTACTCTCATATGGTGGAAGCAACTATTTTAGATCTCTTATGAGTTTGACAATAAGAGTAAGACTTGATTCAGTCTATTGAGAAGTTTTCAAACTATCAGAAGTTTCCCTTAAAGTGATCATATTGCTAGAAGCAATATTTTATAGTTCTCGGGAAAAAGTTTTGTAGACTTTTGACACCTTTGAGGAGAAAATGGTGAGAGTTTATCTCTATTAGAGTGTAGATCATTGTTGTTGATCTTAGGGATCTTATAGTGGGTTGAAAATAAATCGGGAACAAGTTAAGGAATATCTTAGGGTTGTGTAAGTCCGAGATTGAACATTAATTGTAATTATGTTCAAGAAGTATTTTCAACAAAGTTTGAGGATGTAGGCATTTGTTGAACCTCGTTAAAAGAAAAATTATATGTGTCTCTTGTCTCTTCAGCACTTACAAGTGGGTCTTGTTAAAAGAAAGGTACAAGAACAAGTGCAAATATGTTGATGATGAAAATGTTATGTAATCTCTAGTAGAGATTTCGCATACCAAGGAATATATGGAGAAATAATCAATGATGAAATATTACTCTTGAAAGATAGAGAAATCAGATTATATAAGATCAGATATTTCATGAAATTTCTTGAGGTTACAGATTTGACATCTGATGAAAGAGATGTTATCTCAGGATGCTTACATCAACATAGAAAAATGGTCTTTGTAATACCATACTAAGAAGAAGAGTTGAAAGAGAAAGTTTTACAAGGAGATTATGAATAACTCCTATGTATAAGATGATTGTTTGGAAGATTGTATGTAAAAGAAGATTTGGGCTTAAAGTTCAAATAGATCTTCTATATAAAAGGGGTTCAAATGACTTGAAGTTCAATGACCTAGTAGAATATATGATGATCATATGAGTTTGTACCTGAAAGCGTTGTTTATAACAATTCAAAAAAGATGATATATATGATCATAATGCATAACCTGAAGATGATATTTTCAGGGGGAGAAATATAATCATAAGTGTGGTTGTACTCTTTTTTTCTTATCATGGTTTTTATCCCATTGGGTTTTTCCTTGAAAGGTTTTTAACGAGACAACAAAGAACACGCGAAAGATAAATACCTGAAGAGAATATTATGATTCCAATGGTGAAAGATTATCATCTTCAAAGTTTTTGAAATACATTGATGAGATTGTGAGAAACAAAGATAATGATAAAGATGAGTCACTTGCGAGACCCACAACCAGTAGAAGAATGGCGATACACGTTTACTACATATTCGTTCAAGTGAAGATTTGGCGAACCATTTACCAAGGCGTTTCGAACCACTACTTTTAAGAAGCTATTTCATCATATTGGATCGTCATCTCAAAGATTTCAAGTGATGTACTCATGAGGGAGAGTAAAAGCGCGCTGCACTCTTTTTCTCTTAACCATGGTTTTTCCCATTGGGTTTTCCTGGTAAGGTTTTTAACGAGGCAGCATATCATATGCGCATTTAGAACTACATTTTTATAATGGTCATCCAAGGAGAAGTGTTATGAATATATTGTATTATGTGAATGCCCATTATCGACCCAGTAATGTAACCCTAAACCGTATTATGTATCCCTATATATATATTGTATCATATGTAACAGATGAATAATACAAAAGAATAATTCTCTAATTATTTTATAACATTGTCGACTTTTTATATAAGAACTACATTTTCATATATTACGTATTGTTTATAACATTGTCGACTTTTTAACAAATATATGATTATTAATCTAATTATTTCACGTGACAATTTCTTTTCACATGGAACTTAGTTTGACAAGTTTTTTTTTTGGTTGGGATAGTGGAAATTAAACAAAAAAGGCCTCTATTAATTAGCTTTTGCCTTTTGCTGCCACATATTGCAAAAAACGTACAAACACATTACTTGAGCTGTTTCGATAAGTGTATTACTTGTCTATTCAAAACAAGATTCTTTCCTTTTTTCTCTTAAAGGGCCACTAGTTTCAGCAGGCACTGGATCTTTATGGTTTAAATGTTTAATGTGCTATTGAACACTTGCAAATAGGAATTTTAAACCCAAAAACAAAACAAAACAAAAATATTGCAAAGAGCAGCATTTGAGGAAAATTAAGAGGAACAATAGCAAGAAACAAATATAATGAAATTTCTAGATTTAATTCTGTTTCATATATACAAAAAAAAAAAAACAACCAAATAAAGATTTCTTGACAGGATTCAAACTGCATTACCACTACAACACCTTCAAGGTTCTGTTTTGATGACAAAAACAAAAAAAAAGGGAAGCACCTTTACTTTTATAATTCTTCTTCTACCACCTAAACTTTACGGATGGTCAAATGAGCTCCATGTTGTGGGAATGTAGTTGCAGCCGGGAAAGGAGCATGAGTATACGATGGTGAGAGCTCTACACTGAACCTTTGAAGTACCATTGCCAAGAAGAGCTTAGCTTGCAACATCGAAAAGTTTTGACCGATACAAGTCCGAGGGCCTGTGCTAAACGGCAAGAAGGAGAGTCTTCCTTTGGTTGCACCCGCTACACCATTAACAAATCTCTCGGGCTTAAACTCTTTCACATCATCTCCCCAAAGATCAGGATCATGGTGCACTAAGAGCATTGGTATTGTAACTACAACTCCTTCTGGTAGAGAGAATTTCTCTAGCTTCACTTCTTGTTTAGTTATCCGGCATGTGAAGTAAGCTGGCGAATAGAGTCTTAGCACTTCATGCAGGATCATTGTTACCTAATGATAATAGTCAAAGAAGTTGTTAAGCAAACAACCCTTTTTTCTTGTTATAAAATGGTTTAATCGGTTTTGAAAATGTCTACTTACGACTTTTAGATGGCCTAACCCTTCGAAATCTGGTTCGTTGGTACCGAACGCCTGAGAAATCTCGTCTCTTGCTTTGTTTTGCCAGTCTTGATGTTGGCTTAAAGCAACAAGTGACCAAACAAACAATGAAGAGGTCACATTTTGACCAGCTAGATAGAAAGCCTTACAATCATCTATGAGATCATTAAGACTCAGCCCTGAATCTGGTCCTTGTTCTTTGATAACTTTTGTATTGGAAGCCAACATAGAGAACAACAAGTCGCTGTTCTTGTCGGTACCTCTTCCTCTTTTTATCTCCTCTTCTTTAGTCTCAATCATAGCTTTAAACATAGCCCTCATGTCCCTTTCGGTTTCTCTCAACCTCCAGTTGAATTTTGTTGGCAAAAATCTGCAAATGACAAATCCACAAAAAAAAAAAAAACATGAAAACTGAATCAGCAAAATTAGCTTTCCACTTTTAAACTCAGTTGTTAAAAAGAACACATTTTATTTTACTTGGATCCAGGAATGTAGACGGCTCGAATAGCTTGGAGACCAAGATCGATCTGTTCTTGTTGGATTTCGAAGATCTTGATTCCATCTTTGTAGGAATCACCAAAAGAAGCACGAGCAAGCATGTTTCGCGTTAAGTCATGACAGTGAGTCCATGAATCAAGTTCCACTGTTCCTTTTGCTGACGCTAATTTCTCCCATTCTTCTAACATGTCTTTGCAACTCGTGTTAAATGCTGGTAATATGCTCTGTTCATTTTTATTTAGAAAAATTTATCAGATATTATTATTCCAATTTCAAAAATCAAAACCAACATTTCACACCAAAAAATCACAGATGGTTTCTAGTAGAATAACTAGCTTACACACATGACACATATGGATGTTGATATATTAATCATTATTGGCTCATAATGTTGTTAAAGAATACTGAATGCTCTGCATATGTGATGTTTCTGTACAAAATTCATAAGTTCTTTTGTCCGAAAAAAAAAAAAAAAAAAAGTGGATATATCTTTAGAAATTCTTGAAATATGATTTCACTTTTTTTCGTTAATGTGTCTTTTTGGCTTTTTCTGTTTCTCGCTTTTAGACTTTTAGTAGGTGGCGTGGCGTGGATTCTAGTCTCCTGTGTGGACTTTTTCTCTGTTTGTTCTTTTTTCTTCAAATACCTTTTTCAGTTTTTTTTAATACTAATATTTTGTTTTTTTTTCTCCAAGTGACAGTTAATATTTTCTTTTTCTTTTTTTCTGATTTATTTATTTTTGTTTAATTGTCTAGGGGAAAAATTAAAACTATATATTTTAAATTAATAAAAATATTGTTTTTTTTTTGTATTGTATAAATCTCTCAACTACCAAACAAACAAAAAGACGTTACTTATCTGACTTTCTTTTCGAAAAAAAGTAAAAGAGAATGAAACTGACCAAAATCTAAAGAATGAGACGAAAATGATGTTCACATTATGTCAGAGTTAAAAAAAAACAAAAAGTAATTATTATTAGAGTCAAAATGAGCAGTGTGTGTAATGTATACTATTTCTTTAATACAGCAAATAATTAAGAAAAACATACCTTCAAATTATCGATACGAAAAGCAGGATTAAGAATGCTTCGGTGTTTGGACCATTTAGGACCTTCGTGGTTGAGAAGACCACTGAGGAAAACATGATTGTGTGATCCAATCTTTGGTTTTGGAAAGAGTTCGTGCCTTGACATTATCTCTCGTAGTGCCTCTGGATCCATTACTATCACGTTCGGGTACGGTCCGTACCATGTGAAACACTTCTTCCCTATTAAAAACAAACAAAAAAATATATTGATTAATTAACTACCACCATTTTTAGTTTAAACAACCTAATATGTATGCATATGAAACAAAACACAACACATACAAGAATGCTATATTGGACAAGATTATCTTTGATATGATCCGCTGAGAGTGCTTTTATTCTATTTTATGTGACTATAACCAGAAAAATAAAGATATCAGATTTAGATCTAAATTATGCAAAATGTGTGTATATGTATAATACACAATTAAGACTTTTAGTTCCTTACTCTGAATTTCCTGTTCATATATATGCCTTGAAAATGCTAAAAACTGAAAATGAAGAAGAAGAAGATGACCAACTCCTAACCAAAATTAGAAATAACGTTTGTGAATCTAATAACACAAGATCAAGTGTACTTGTTGGTTCTTATTTAGATTCTCTTGTAAGTGTAAAAAACATACAAAACTTGAGAACTAATAAGTTGAGAGTAGTTGATGTGGGGGATCATCATACCATGTTTTAGAACAGTGTGATGGAGAAAAGGCATGACACGGGGAAGAAAATCAGCGCCGAGAGGAAGAGGAAGAGAGTGAGCAACTTGATCCATCTGATTACTCTCTCTCATATCTCCCATCAAAATCCTATAAGAATTCCCAGAAAATCCTTGTTTCTTGAGATATCTCTCCAGTCTCTTTGGCCTTAACCAAACCCAATTCACAGCTCTCCATACCCAATTCAGTATCAAGATCGAAACCCCGATCAAGAACACTCTTTTAACAGTAGTTATCTCCATCATCATCTTTGAGAGGAGGAATGAAAGAAAGAAAGAAGGAAAGAAAGGAGACAAAACTATAATGATGATGCTTATAATTTCATCAGTTGACTATATATGTTGGAGGCAGCTGTACATCTATCTAGCTATATATATATATGCGTGAATAGGTGTACTGTAGGATACAAAATGTGATACAAAAACTTGGTTTATAATAGATATAGACACTATAGAGAGAGGATATAATGTAATAAATCGCTGTATCTGCAACTGGCAATGAATTTATAACAACAAGTTCTTTGGTGTATATTTCCAAAAATTTAATTTTGTCTTCCTTTCCTTACGCTACATCCATGTGGCTTTATTGCATGAGTATTTAGTATATGTATATATTTGTTTTTTTTTATATAGAAAAAATATTATACTGTATGACGATGCTTCCATATTCACATTTTTGTTTGCGTCCCCATATCGTAGATATCGTAATTAGAGAAAGGAAAATTCCCACGTAACTCTCTCCTGAATTTTTTTTCATTAATTGTTTGTTTCTCTTCAATTAACTAACCTTTTTAGGTGGATAACTCGAAATTAACCTTAAAAACAATTTAAAAAAAAAAAAGATTTGGTCACCTTAAAATATATGTCATTTGTTTTACAAAAAGTATTATTTTACCATTTGTCAGTTTGTTACACATATTAAAAAACTGTACACGTCTTTTTAATTATCTTTGTTAATAAAGTTTAAACTGATATTCTAGTGGTAGAAATACAAAACGATGTTTTTTGTAAAATAAAAATATAACTTTATAATGATAGTGTTTAGAATGGAGGTAATATGAAAGTAAAAAAAAAAAGTAAAACATGATTACATGAGTTGGTAATGTTAACTGTTAAATTACCCTTAATTTAATATGGAGACAATAAATATGGAACCAGGTGGCGTTGTTCTTTGGAGACGATGAATAGCAATGTCAACTCTCTTACGAAACGCATGTGATATATAATATCATACTAATATATACACAAAAAGATAATGTTCGTCCAACCATATCAATTAATTTCTGTTTTTAAATAAATTATAATGCAATTACGCGTAGACTAGGGTCATTATCATTTACTAATTCCACCTAGGACAAAATAGGTCTAACGGCTACGAGCGTCGTTGGTTAATTAAAATAATTATAACGTATGCTTTTTATTTGATTAGCAGCTATAGATTAGATAGTAATTAATTGGTTTGTTCAAGAATAATAAATAGCCTAGGCTTACAGAAAAACAAAAGGAAAAAAAACGTCTTGTCGCGAAGCTCAAACATATTTTATTTATTTATCGGAGATATTCAAAAGAATTCTAATAAGTTGATCATGAAAGTTAAAAAAAAGTCTAGTCATGGTTAAGAAAAGTAAGTTGCGTTATTCAAGCAACGTGTGCGATTAAGTGACGACATATATAAAATACATCTACCATGTGAGATATATATACGTTTAGTTATTAATTTCAACAAGGTAACAACAATGGTAGCTTTTGGCGTCAAATTATGAAATATGACATCGAAGCCTACGTAAGATTTTTCAAAAAATTTCAACTTAATAGAAAAAGGCGAGTCATAGTCAGTCACAACCGACTTTTCTTTGTTATAAAAACATCTAAAAAAAAGGTGGGGTTTTCTTTATGTGTTATAGTCTGAAATCCCAAAATTTATGTGATTTGTAACAGAAAAAATGGGATTTTGTTGTTACTAGTTCTGAAAGAATATAATTATTCTTTCTTTAATTAATACATTTTGTTGCAAATAACAAAAGTTTGGTTAGAGAAAATAAAGTGTTCCTAAAAATTCTTGACTTAATATATAATACGTACTGTGTGAACCAAAAATATATTGACTTATTATAATCCAAAGGAAAACGAATTCAATTTAAGATAGAACAAAGATACTGTATATGCATTTTTTTGTTGTTGATAATAACGTAGAAGAAAAATATATCTTAATTAAAGAGACAATTAATTCTTAAAAATTATAGGGATTAATTAATTAAGGAACACCAAGTGACAAGGATAAACCTAACATTTCAAAAGGAAGAAGTCAAAAAGCGACCTAAAAGAGAAGAGAAAAATACATAATCGATATCAAAATTGAGAGTGATCATATCGACCAAAAACTGAAATAACCAACGAAAGAGGATAAGAGGACAGAGACACGAAATGTGAAAAAAAAAAACATAACTATAGTTGCAAATTGAGAAAGACGGTGCCGTCTAAAATATCAACAAGTGTGTAGCTTTTACAAAGTAACAAAGGGATTATATAATTTGAATGCAGTTATGACTCCATAATCTTACAAATTTGTTAACCAAAAGCAGTTGATAAACCAGCCAGCAAACCACAAGTTGTGAAAGTGATAAAACAAGTGTAGCAATAGGTTAACGGTTCATCTATTTAACAATCTGCCTCTCCATGGATCGATACATAAATATAACAACTAGAAGGAAATGTACAAAATGCACTGATCCAAAGGCTTTTATCTTCAAAAACCTACATGGTATGAATGATACCAGAGTAAGACATTGTGGCACACAAAACTAATTGAATGATAAAATTAACGTTTTCAACATTTTTTATGATAAGTTTATGTTAAAATTTGCTGTATTTATAACAATTCATTCAACAAGTAATAACTTAGCTACATCCATAGTCTAAGAACCACATTAATCAACCAATAACACTTGACTGCAAACCCAGCAAAATACAAGCTTTATGATGACATCTCAATGCATGACTCGAATATCAAACATAATCTCTCACTAGGAGAAGGTTAAGCGAGTGAAACTGAAACATTATGGGCTCTGGTTAAAAACTAAATTGGGCCTTTCTTATTTAAAAAGCCCAGTTCGGTTAACACTTTCTCTCCGATGATACGCTGCGACGTCGGCGATTTGGGAGTCGAATAAATCCGAAAACCTTAAAAATTGTTCGATTGATTTTTGATTCTTGTGTCTCTCTCAGATAGTTTGGAAAAATTAATTGGCAAGAGATTGGGATCTAGCTGCTTCGCCATGGACGAGTATCAAGAGATGGAGAAATTCAGTATGGATAATGACTATGAAGGAGGTCGATGGGAAGGTGACGAGTTTGTGTACGAAAAGAGGAAAGAGAAGCGGAAACAAACCAAACACGACGCTACTTATGGAATCTTCGCTGAGAGCGATTCTGATTCCGATTACTCTAGCGGCGGAGGATCTAGGAGGAAGAGGCGTAAGGATCGAGACTCGGGAATGAAGGCCGGCTTAACCAAGCCTGTCAGTTTTGTTTCTACAGGTACGGTATCGCCGACTCGAGAGATTGATAAGGATTCTAGAGAACATAACGGTGATAAAAATAGTGATAAAATCGAAGATGGTGATATGATTGATGAGGATGTTTCAGTTAGAGGTGGATTGGGTATTGGAAGCTCAGGTTTAGGGTTAGGGTTTAATTCGAATGGTTTTGATGATGAGGACAATCTCTTACCGGGTGCACTGGGGAAGAAGATAGCTGATAGGGCAAAGATGAGAGGGAAGGCAAAGATGGAGAAGAGAGGTCAAGAGGTTGGTGGTGCAAAGGGAGGGAAGAAGAAGACTTTGAGCAATGATATAGGACAGTTTGAGAAGTCTACTAAAGGAATTGGTATGAAGCTGCTTGAAAAGATGGGGTATCAGGGGGGTGGCCTTGGGAAGAATCAGCAAGGTATTGTCGCTCCTATTGAAGTGCAGTTGAGGCCGAAGAATATGGGTATGGGGTACAATGATTTCAAGGAGGCTAAGTTGCCTGATTTAAATAAGGTTGAGGAGAAGAAGATTGTTGGTGTCAGTGTTAGTGAGATTGAACAGCGTCATTGTGATAGCGGAGGGAGAAATCTTTGGAAGAAGAAGAAGAAGGTGAGGAAGGAAGTTTATGTCACTGCAGAGGAGTTGTTAGAGAAGAAGCAGGAAGAGGGTTTTGGTGGTGGTCAGACCATTATTGATATGCGAGGACCACAGGTTCGGGTTGTGACGAATTTGGAAAATTTAGATGCAGAGGAGAAAGCAAAAGAAGCAGATGTTCCAATGCCAGAGTTACAACACAACTTGCGCTTGATTGTCGATCTAGTTGAGCATGAAATTCAGAAGATTGATAGGGACTTGAGGAACGAGAGAGAATCAGCCTTGAGCTTACAGCAGGAGAAGGAAATGCTTATAACGGAGGAAGAGAAACAAAAAAGACACTTAGCCAACATGGAATATATCGCAGATGAAATAAGTCGAATCGAGCTGGAGAATACATCTGGGAATTTGACTCTTGACTCACTTGCTAATCGTTTCGAGGACCTGCAAGCAAGCTACCCTGATGATTATAAGCTTTGTAACTTGTCCACCATTGCTTGCTCACTGGCCTTACCTCTCTTTATCAGAATGTTTCAAGGTTGGGACCCTCTTAGGGATGCAGTGCATGGTCTCGCGGCTATATCTTCTTGGAGAAAGCTTTTGGAAGTCCAGGAAGACCAAAATATCTGGGTAGTCTCAACGCCTTATAGCCAACTAGTCTCGGAGGTAGTGTTACCTGCTGTGCGAATAGCAGGCATTAATTCCTGGGAACCTAGAGACCCTGAGCCGATGCTTACATTTCTAGAGACATGGGAAAATTTGCTGCCTTCCTCTGTCTTGCATACGATTTTGGACACAGTAGTGCTGCCAAAATTGTCAACTGCTGTTGAATATTGGGATCCCCAAAGGGAACGTGTTGCCATCCATGTTTGGGTGCATCCTTGGTTGCCTATACTTGGTCAGAAGTTGGAGTTTATGTACCAGATAATTCAGATGAAATTGAGTAATGTTCTTGATGCTTGGTATCCTAATGATCAGTCTGTCTACACTATTCTTTCGCCATGGAAGACCGTTTTTGATGCTACAAGCTGGGAACAGCTTATGCGCCGTTACATAGTTCCCAAACTTCAGGTGGTTTTGCAAGAGTTTCAGGTAAACCCGAGAGGCCAGGATTTAGAAAGGTTCCATTGGGTTATGATGTGGGCATCTGCAGTACCCATACATCTAATGGCTGATTTGATGGAGAGGTTCTTCTTCCCAAAATGGCTGGATGTGTTGTACCATTGGTTACTGTCTAAACCGAGTTTCGAAGAGATCCACGGATGGTATTCTGGTTGGAAATCATTATTCCCGCAAGAGCTTTCAGCAAACGAGAGGATCCGAATCCAGTTAAAGCGTGGTTTAGATATGTTGATGGAAATTGTTGAAGGAGTTGAAGTGTCTCAGCCAAGGGCAAAGGCAAATGTGCATAGACAGTCCGAGCCAGCTAAGGCTCAACCTCAAGCTAAGGCTCGGCAGATGGATAGCACTGAGGTGCTGAGTTTGAAAGAAGTGTTGGAAATATTTGCGCAAGAGAAGGAGTTGCTGTTCAAACCTAAACCGAATAGAATGCACAATGGTCTTCAGATATATGGGTTTGGGAACGTAAGTGTGATAATAGACTCAGTGAATCAGAAGCTGTTCGCTCAGAAAGATGGAGGTTGGTTTCTTGTAACTCCTGATGACTTATTGAGGATGCACAACAATACCACTGTTTCTGGGAAACGATAGACCGCGTTTTATTTATTTATTTATTTTTTATTTTTTATTTTTCGTGCGAACCCCATTTTATTAAGACCGCGTTTTATATTGTAAGGTTTCTGATGTATAAACAATGTTCAATCTTATCACATTTTGTCTTTTTAAGTTTTCATAAAATTGACTTCTTCTTATTTAGATAACAAAACCCAAAATAATCTTCTGTGAAGTTTACAGCTTTTTCTTTCTTCATAGAGTAGCTAGCAAAAAGAAGTTGATAATACAACACACGATAAAGAAACCTATACAACCGTTTTGAGAATAACTGACAAGATGATTGATCGATCAATCACCAATCTTCTGCTCCTTTAGATACACCCAGAATCACAGCTATTGTTGCAAGAATAGCCTGCAATGTTGAGACATGGATCAACTAAACTTGTTAGGGTCCCATGAAAGTTAGAGAAACATGGTGAAAGATAAAGGAGAGAGCGTGTAGGAAATATTACAGCGATAGTGCAAGCAATGTATCCTGGTTTCTCCCTGTAATCGATCCTTCGTCCAAACATCATGATGAACAATCCGACATACCAGGGGACTGCTCCAAGGAAAAATCCAACTATGAACCTTCAAGAAGACCAAAAAGACATTCTCAGGGATATTATAACAACCAAACAAGCAAAGACTTATGTTAGCAGAGACATGTTTAGAAAGAAGCAAGGGCATATAAGTGGTGCAGTAATGTGAGTGATAGATTCACAAGATTTCGAGCTCATGAAGTTTTGAAGATAACTTACAGGAACCATCCAAGACCAATTCCACAGCAAGGAAGGCGGCGTTGTCTCCCAGTTACAGGTCTTCCTTCAGCAACACCACCAGGGACTGAAAAATAAAACGATAAGAACAGCTAAACAAGACATACATGTAAATCCTATACAACCTATAACTGAGCTGTTCCTAGAAAGTACTCAAAAGCTCCAAACTTTAAAATTCTCATCAAAGATTACACCATCATAATCCATCTCAATGCATGACAAAGAAGTTAGATTTTCACATACAGATCCTCTTTTCCCTAACATTTTTGATTGAACAAACCCTAAAATGGTTTCTCTTGCTAAACAAAACAACGATCCCGTGATCGAATTAGCATCTAATCTAGACAATTTCATGATCGCTGTCAACAATTTAACAAAAATATAATCCAAACCTAAAATTCCCAAATCTGCAAACAAAACTGAAATCCGCATGATCCAATTCAGGAAGAGAGAAGCTAGATACCTGGAACAGTTTGATAACCATGAGCGTAATAAGGAGCTCCGGAATCGTAAACTCCAGGGGGAGCTGAAGGTTGAGGAAACCCAGTGACCGGAGCAGAGCTCTGCGGCGGAGGGTAATTGGAAACACCTTGAAAGGTACCGTATTGATGATGGTGATGCTGGTTACCTTCTTCCGAAGCAAATCCTTTGCTCCTTTTCTCTTCTTCTCCGTGACCCATATCTTCTTCTCCGTGATCGATCGCTCTTTCTCTCAAAATCGAGATTGCAAAATTCTTTGAATCAATATTTGGAAGATGAAGAAGAACCAAGTCTTCTGTTGTTTTGTTTATTTGCTGTCAGACCCGTGATAACGCGTATTTTCCAATTTTGGCCCGGAGTTATTATTTTTGTTTATCTACAACCACCGACTGAAATGTTTGACATTTGTACAACAATTACTCTATTTATTGATTTTAATAATAAAGTTTGGGAAATTTATTAAGTAACCTGTGGTGAGAGATTTATAAATATATTAAATGCGTCCATCGAAGCTTCGAGTTCGTGGAAAGGATTATGGAACTAACTCATATTCTTTATATATTAGTGATCTAACATCTAACTAACTACTAATCAACGATGAATATGATTCAATCATTTTCCCTTATTATGCAATTATAAAGTTCATAGAAAATAATACAAAAAGAGTTTTTTTTTGTTTCCCATAAATATGTGTCACTATTAGCACTTCGTTTTTTTTGTTTTTCTTTTTTTTTAATTTCTTAATTGTCACTTTTGTCAACTAACAACTTGGTTGTTAAACTTTTATATTTTACTTTCTCTGAGTGGAATTTGTTTTCTCTTCTTCTTTTCCATGTCTTAGTGGAACCTTTAAATCTCAGCCTCCAAAGAAACATAAACCTAAACTGAATCAAGAAAAAAAGAGTATTACAATACAAAACTTTATAACTTTCCACAAATTTTGTGCACCTCCATTTATTTTATTTAACTTTGCAGACTATATGACTTTCTTTCAACATTCATAATGAAAAAAACAAAAAAAAAAAATCTGGATTCTGAAACAGAAGATGTCATGCTCTCTCAACCTATGGGTTTAAGACCATTTTACATGTAGAAGGAAGATGATGGAAAAAATTGCAAAACATGAGGAGAAGAACTCTGTAATGAAAAATAGAAGCCACCTTTTTCTTTTAACAAGCACAAATATCCTCATGAGAGCAATCTTGGCCACAATCATCATCAATGGAGTCTGAGAATCCTTGGCTACCCGAGACTGTAATGATCATTACCTTCTCATCCGGTTTGGCTTCTTCTCGTTCGATAAGATTCTTCCTGAGATCACTCAAATCCTTGTTTTCCTCTGTCATGAATAGAATGGAGAAGCAAGTGAAACATGAAAACACTAGATTGATTGCAAACAAGGCGATGCAGAAGATTATGACGGTACAATTGTAAGCATCCATTCTTCTTGGAATCTGAGCATGTTGGTTGGCTAACAAACACCAGAATCATTCAAATTGGAGAGAAAAACATTGGAGAGAAAAACAAAGTACTTCACTTTTCAAGAGAAGTTGAACCAATATATTTTTGATTCTCTGGTCCCCCTAGAAGATATAAGAAGAAAGCTCAAATCTGAATGTATTTGTGTGTTTTACATCTCTTTATAAGAAGACAACAAAAAGGATTAAAGAAAACAATATTATTATTTTTTGGGTCTGCGGTGGAGAAAAGATTTTTCAACGGATAAAGGTGGTAAGCATGACAAAAGCATTTGTCTCTTTCTTTCCCTTTCCACCAAATCTGTGAGTTTCATAGATATACAGATATATATTTATTGTGTTAAGACATTAGTGTACACATATTGATAAAGAAGTACACGTTTATATAAGTTACAGACAAGACATATTTTATTGTATGTTTCAGTTTTCAGATAGGGAATTGCATCTTACCCTTTTACCATATCGCAGGGTATTTGGTTTCACCTGCACAGTTTCCATCAGTGAATGGCAATAGCAACTGAAGGGATCATCTCACCATCTGTCTGTTTCAGACATTGAATCTAAGATTTGGAATCTAAGTATGACCAAAAAAAACATTTGTTTATAAAGATTATCTGATGTTAGCATTCAATATGTGGCTTTGAGTGTGGATGATAATCTATCTACAAATTATTTGTTAAAAGGGTTTGAAGATTTCTAAGTTTGATGTAAACAACAAGAAGGCATTACTATGAATACAATTTCATTGACAAATAAGTTTTGTGGCAACCTGAATTAGTAAAACTAGACTAGTTCTTCCACTTATCTCTGAATTCATAGATTATTTATCACAATAACCACACAACTTTATCATTGACTACCTGCATTTTGCAATATAGAAAGAAAGTCTCAGGATTTTACAATCTATTATAAAGTACATTTTTGTAAAGACAGCTATGAATTCGAAAGCCATGAACAAAACATAGACTACGAAATTACTAAAAAAGTTAACCTGTTTTTAGTAAGCGTTGCCAATTCTTCTGCTTTGAATTTTCTCCTTTAAAGACAAGTCTCTGCATAAAAAACACAGTTGACATTCGATCACAGAAGTCAAATTGTTTTAAAAACATGGCAAGATGAAACAAGAACATGTCAATGACTTGCACAAAATACAAAAGTGGAGAAAAAAAAGAAGAGATTCAGATGAATAAGGCAAACATCATGTTGAAACACAGAGAACCACCAGCAGCTAAGAGCTGGGCAGTACTTTAGTCTTTCATATAATTCAGCCATTACTGTTTTCATCATAATCCCAAAATTGAGTCAAAACAATACAAATTTTTTAAAAAGCTTTGATTGGAATAGTCTTAAAGCAATAAAATCATCATTTAAATGCACAAGTTTATGAAGCAATCTATAAACATTTGTAGAGTGCATTTATCAAGTATAGGATTGTGCCATGATCATTCGAAATACATTTGGATTCTTCAAACTCAGATGCACAAAGGTTAGATATTGGAAGAGAAATCATTTAAATCATTTAAAGAAAACTGATAAAAGTGACAACGTCGCTTCAAAACTCATAAACACACACACACATATATATACCGTCCAAAACAACTTTCCTTTCAGGCATTTCGTCGAACAATTGATGGGCAACTTTCCCAACCGGACCGTGTCGGGTTCCTTTTTAAGTCTAACCCGTGCCCCGTGTTGACTGGTTCTCCCGCTACCTCCCGCAAACGTTGCGTTTGTGGGTGGTAGCGGTTGCTAGCGATTAGAACCAATTACACAAAACGCTTTTAATCGCTTCTAACCGTTTTAAACCACTGCATTCCAAAAGTTGCTTCCCGCAAACGTTTGCGGTTGTGGGCAATTGCGGTTGGATTTTTTATTTTATAAAAAACTTAAAAGAAATCAAAGATAATGAAATTCTTTTGTATTATATTTTCTATCTAACCATTTTACTCATTAAGGATGAGAGAAAATGAAGTACGGATACGATTACAGACATTATAAAATAAACAATTAGAAAAAAAATATTATTCTAATTAACAATAACCCGGAAAATTTGATGTAAATTTAATGACACATCGCACATAAGTTCAAAAAAATCTAAATAAATCTAATATTTCATCAGAAATTTTTAAAAAATAAGATTATTTGTGAAAAATATTAAAACAAATCACCAATGACTCTTCTCAACTCTCACTTAACCATTCCTACCGATGCAAATACTGACCCACGATCGAAGAGAAAAGAGAAAAGATCTACGATCTAAAGCATATGTTTTGTCATTTATCAAATTACCTGATTAAATTTTTGGTGAAAAGCCAAATGCATAAAGGAATAAGTATTTCAATATGAAATTTATTTGTTTTTTGAATAATTATTTTAGTATTTTTTTAATAAATTTAAATTATAAATCAAGTTTAATTAAAATTTTTGTGTTTTTAAACATTTATATATTATATATCACATTTATTATGTTCCAACCGCTATTGCACCCGCTGGTCAACCAGTCGTAAACCTCCCGCAAACGCACCAATTTTAAACCGCTAAACCAGTCGTTCAAAACGCTTAATAACGTTTGAAACCGCAATCGCCCGCTTCCGCAATCTCCCGCAACCGTAACGTTTGAACCAGTTAGGCCCTTAGACGTACATAAACAAATACCAAAAATATGAGAAAAAGCTAACAACATTTTTTTAACACACAAAACCTTATCCCATCCCATGTATGAAAAAGGTAAATTTAAACCCGTACTATTTCAAAAGTATAAATTCCTACCCAGACAACAGATCTATATGTTTTTTAACCTGAACCCTTACATAATTCAAATTTACTATCTAGATTTCGAATTATTACCCATATTCCTACAACGTTAGTCGACCGTTAAATGTTTTGATCAATTTGACACATAAGCGATGATGTGTCAAGGTCGTTGGACTCGAAACTTTAAAATGACATTGTTTGTAATGAAAGGTTAAAACGACGTGTTTTGAATTGGGGGAAAGACCTTAACTGCAAACGACGTCGTTTGCAATGATAGGTTAAAACGATGTGTTTTGAGTTGGGGGAAAGATCTTAATTGCAAACGACGTCGTTTTAAGGTTTTGAGTCCAATGACCTTAACACATTATCGCTTACGTGTCAAATTGATCAAAACATTTAACAGCTGACTAACACTGTTTGAATGAATATAGGAATATGGGTAATGATTCAAAGTCCAGATAATAAATTTGAATTATGTAAGGGTTTAGGTAGAAAAATACATGAATCTGTTGTCCGGATTGAAATTTACACTTTTAAAATAGTACGGATTGAAATTGACCCTTTTCCGTATGCTTTGCCTATGTTTTAATAAAAGAGTTCACTTGTGAAAGAAAAAAATAAAAATAAAAATAATATTCGCCTTGATATCTTTATAGTAAGAGAAGCTTCTGTCTGTTTTTTTCTTTTTCGGATCTACAGTTCTCAGAGAAAGGAAGAAGTATCTACAAATCTCAGATATTTTCGCATAAAGCTTTCTTCTTTTGCACCCAATTTAATCACAGCCCACTTGTAAATCATCTCCAACACTTGCGCGTGTCTTTTGATTGGATCGACATACATACGGCTTCTCTCCTCCGCTTCCTTAGCTTCCAAATCCCAAGTATCATTTTGTTGTAAAGCGATCATGGAGGTATCTCAAACAACAGTCAACGTTGTGGTCTTCTTCAGTGTGTGGCTTATCTTTCCCTGCATCTTTAGGCTTATCAAATCAAACTTCTACATGACCAACTATCACCAGAAGGTCCAGGAGCTAGTCTTCTTCTGGTTTATCGCTGAAACTCTCTCAGGCCGTCCTTGTATCGACATACCAGAGATAGGCTCTGCTTGGGAAATGAAGAAAATGGTTAAACGTGGCTTCGGTTTGAAGATACAGACTGAATCCGAGGCTATAATTGCTGCTAAGAATCTCTTCCAACACTGTAGCCAAGCCTAGATCCGAGTAATTTGAGCTCTTCTTCTTATATGTGTTTCTTTCCCATAACATATATGTAATTTATATGACTCGTGATTCCAACTTCTACTGTTCTAACAGTTTCATTGAGTTGGAGGACTTAGCTCGCTTCCTTCCAGAATATGATGCTTTGGCGACTTTTAACATCCTACAAGGAGAGGGTGACAAAACCCCAATCACCTGCTCCTCTCTCCAACATTGGATGGTATAAATCTAAAAATCTTGCAACTTTTCCTGTGATCATCATGTCATGAAATTTCTTCTTACTTACTCCTTTTTTTTCTCGTGATGCTAGTTATATGCATTCAGACTTGAAAGATCTCTTGTCTTGTCAATGCAAGACACAGATTCTATACTCAGTTGTGTGACCATCACAGCACACCTGGTTGTTTGGATTGCATTAGCCATTTCTTCTGTCCCTATTGTGCTACAGCTAGGCGGATACAAGCTCCAGATCTTCTATGTTTCCTTGGCCTTTCTCGCCATAACCCTACTTCCCACGCAGAGTTTGGCCCAGCAGTCGATTCAGTATTTCGTCCTTGTTCATCCTATGTTAGTTGGCGAAAGATGTCGAGTTGATGGTGTTGAAGTAAGTAAATAAAAATAATAATTTCCAAAACCACAAATTTATACTCTGACGATTGATTTCCTGATTTCGCTTTTTTTTTTTTTGGTTTTGATGTTGGAATCCAGTTGGTGGTGAAGAAAATAGGCCTATTCTCAACAGTGTTTATAGGACTCGATAACAAGGAACAGCAAGTTAGCCATAGTACTCTATGGTGCAAGGGCATTCATAAATATAAAGGCAGTTCTCGGTTGGAGAAGATGTCGTTGGTTCTGGGTTTAGGCTAAGAGGTATTTGTTTCCATTGACTACTTGCTATGAGGTATTTGTGTTTAAGGTACAACAGTAGTTTTCTTTGTTTTCAAGTCTTTGAAGATCAAGATATAAAGATGATTTGTAGAGGGTTCAGTGCATCTATCAAGTATAGCTATATATGATGCTTTCGAAATACATTTTGATTCTTCGAACTCAAATGCATAAAAGGTTAGATATTAGAAGAGAAATCCTTTAAGAAACCTGATAGTTTATGAAGATCTCAAAGATAAGTCGGTCAGTACTCGTCTAAGAAAACAACTTTCCTTTCAGGCATTTCGTCCAACACTTGATTGGGCAGGTTTTTCAACAGATAGTAGCAGAGAGAGAAGCAGAGATGACTTGGGAGAAGTTTTTAGTAAAGTTCCTTGAGTAGGGCAATTCGTAAATAAGGGTACAAAATCAGTTTATTGGGTTTTAGTGTTCGACCATATTGTTGTAATTTGCTATAAGGATCCCTATGCAGTTTGCAGTTTCATTTATTACGATATAATCCTCCTAGTATTTTTTGGTTAACCCTCTTAAGAACGCGTGGCAACTACAAAACTCAGAACTGTTGACAAATGGCTCATAGACACATATAAAAAGACCAAAAGTGATATAGAACTCATAGAAGCTCAAAACTTGTTAAACACACGAAACCTATCCGAAGATGAACCACACATTCATAATTATAACCAATGTTACCATTCCTTATATTATAAGGGCCGCTTAAAAAGAAGAAACAAGACAAGTAGCTCCTCCATACCCCCAAAAAAAAACCGCCATGGTAGCCGGTTTAAGCTTCTTCAAGCTCTCATTCCTCCTCAGCCTCCTCTCTGGTGGTTCAGACCTACTACTGCTAGGTCCCGGAGCCGGATCCGGACCTGCCCAAATCGGAAAGTTCCCGCCGTCTTGTAACCGAATCGAGTGCCCGAGCTACGAGCTGGTTCACTCAGGAAATGGATACGAGATTCGCCGGTACAATACCACCGCCTGGGTTTCCACTAAACCGATTCAAGATCTCTCTTTCGTCGATGCTACAATCTCTGCTTCCTTCCAGTAAGTTGCTAAACAATTCCAATCTTAATGCTTTACTTAGATAAAGATCGAGTCTTTTAATACTTTTTTGTTTTTGTTTTGGGGATTCAGATTGTTCGCATACATTCAGGGGAAGAACGAGTATCACCAGAAGATCGAAATGACCGCTCCGGTCATAGCTCAAGTCTTACCAAGCGATGGTCCCTTTTTTAAATCTTCCTTTGTTTTGTCTTTCTACGTTCCCAAAAAGTACCAGCCTGATCCTGCTCCGGCGGAGGATCTTCATATCCAGAAATGGAGCCCCAGGTACGTGGCGGTCAGACAATTCGGTGGTTTCGTATCCAATGACGGCCTAGGAGAAGAAGCTGCGGCGCTGGACTCCAGCCTCAAAGGTACGGCGTGGGCTAATGCAATAGCGAAAAGCAAAAAAGAAGGTGGTGTTGCCTCGGATTCAGCTTACACGGTTGCTCAGTATAACTCACCTTACGAGTTCACCGGTCGGGTCAATGAGATTTGGTTTCCGTTTGAAATGGACGTTTAAGCCTCTCTTTAGTTTAACAACCCTTTTCAATAAAATAAGAGGTTAATACGTAATAAAAGTACATTTTTGTAAACAGCTATGAATTCGAAAGTCATGAACAAACATTAAAAACTACACTCCCCTTTTAAAAACCGTTGTCAACTCTGGTGCTTTGAACTTTCTCCATTTGGATATCAAAACTTTTGCCCAGCTCGAGAAAACTCCGAAAGGTATAGTTTTAAAGACAAGTCTCTGCATAATAAAAAAACAGAGTTGACATATCGTTCACACAAGTCAAATCGTTTTAAAACAGGGCAAGATGAAGTAAGAATATGTCAATGACTTGCAGAAAATACAAAATTGGGGGAAAAAGAAGAGATTCAGATGAGTAAGGCAGATATCATATTGAACACAGAGAACCACCAGGTCCAGCTGCAAAGAGCTGGGCATTTGTAGGGGGTTCAGTGCACAAGTTTGTTAAGCAATCTGTATAAACATTTGTAGAGTGCATCTATGAAGTACAGGATTGAGCTATGATGCTTCGAAATACATTATGATTCTTCAAACTCTTGCATAAAGTAAAGGTTTGACAAAATTGTACCAAATTGGGGTGTGTATAGCCTTGGGTTTTAGTTTACCATATTTTTACCCAAAAAAAGAAGATTATTATTGGGTTTTAGTTTACCACGTTTTTACCCAAAAAAAGAAGATTTTTAATTGGGGTTTAGTATTTTTTTTTTTTACCACATTGTTGTAATTTGCTATAGGATCCCTCTGCAGTTTCATTTGTTATGATTTAATCCTAGTGTTTTTTATATAACCCTCATAAGTCTTAACGCGTGGCAATCACAAAACTCAGAACACAAACGGTTCATAGACGTACACATATAACAAGACCAAAACAATTAAGAAAAGGTCCAAACTTTTTAACACACAAAACCTATCCGAAGACGAACCACACATTCTCAGACGTAACAAATATTACCATTTATAAGGCCGCTTAAAACGAAGAAGAAACAAAGTAGTTCTACGCCATGGCAGCCGGTTTAAGCTTCTTCAAGCTCTCATTCCTCCTCAGCCTCCTCTCCGGTGGATCAGACCTACTACTTCTAGGTCCCGGATCCGAATCCGGACATGCCCAAATCGGGAAGTTCCCGCCGTCTTGTAACCGAATCGAGTGCCCAAGCTACGAGCTCGTTCACTCCGGAAATGGATACGAGATTCGCCGGTACAATACCTCCGTCTGGGTTTCCACTAAACCGATTCAAGATATCTCTCTCGTCGCTGCTACAAGAACTGCTTTCTTCCAGTAAGTGCAAAACTCAAATCTTAATTTTTTTTCCTGTAGAATTCGGATAAAGATTGAATTTTTAATATTTGTTTGGGAATTTCAGATTGTTCGCATACATTCAGGGGAAGAATGAGTATCATCAGAAGATAGAAATGACTGCTCCGGTCATCTCTCAAGTCTTACCAAGCGATGGTCCCTTTTGTAAATCTTCCTTCGTTGTGTCTTTCTACGTTCCTAAAAAGAACCAGCCTGATCCTGCTCCGGCTGAGAATCTTCATATCCAGAAATGGACCCCTAGGTACGTGGCGGTCAGACAATTCAGTGGTTTCGTCTCGGATGACAGCGTCGGACAAGAAGCGGCGGCGCTGGACTCCAGCCTTAAAGGTACGGCTTGGGCTAATGCAATAGAGAAGAGCAAAAATGAAGGTGGTGTCGGGTCGGATTCAGCTTACACAGTGGCTCAGTATAACTCACCTTTCGAGTTCACCGGTCGGGTCAATGAGATTTGGTTACCGTTTGAAATGGACGTTTAAGCCTCTGTTTAGTTTTTAACCCTTTTCAATAAAATAAGAGGTTGATCTGTTGTAAAGGGTCAACCTTTTTTTTTTTTTCTTCCGATTCAAATTTTGAAGATACAGAGATACAGAAACAGGGGAATTTGATAAAATGAGATTTAAACATTTTGCCTTGATACCCAAACACACAGATGATTTAAAGACAAACAAAAAAATCTCAGGGCACTTGAGTTAAGTATCCCTAAAGAGATCTCTCTAAACATATTTAAAAATCAGGGAGGTTCAAAAACAGAATCCTCTCTAGTCTCTTCTACTAACTACCAGTAACTGTAAGTTCGATCCTGATCCTGACCATTGTTAAATTCTGGGTTAGTCTCATAATTTACATACATACCCTGCTCGTAATAATCTTGGGACGGATGCGTTGCTGCTGATTGACTTGGATATGGTGATGGTGATGATGATGAGCCCAGCACGACCGTGTTGTTGTGATTTTTTTGTTCCTCGACGAAATACCGGGTTTCTGGTTTGGTCCCTGAGAACATTCTGCAAGCGACAGTATTGTGCGGCGATGGCTCAACGTTGTGGTATAAGTTGTTGAAGATGGCAAAAGGAGAAGAAGAGTCTCCAACGTGGCAAATATCTGTGTAGTCTATGGTGCTGAAAGAGTCTCTGGTTGATTCTGTGGTGAAAGAAGCTTCGTCTGAGCTCGTGAAGAGAGACCATTCACTTGATGATGATTCGGGGTTCTTGTGGTCTGCTCTCTGTTTGAAACGGTTCACCGGTGATTTCCTCTGTTCCTTCATCTCGTATCTTGGTTGCAAATGCTGAACCTGAGCTTTTCCGTAGTGTTCTCCTTTTTGAGGACGCGGACAAGATCTGCAAAAAAAATGTATATTCAGATTCCATGACCGCAAACAAGAGAAAAACCATTACAAGTTGCAAACCGGTATTTTCTTACCTCATGTAGAACAACATATAAGCTCCTTCTGACATAACTTGAGTCATTGGTACTCGGTGAATCTGCAGAGTTTTAAAAGAAAATTTCACAAGTTCGTTAACAGTTTCGCTAGCCACATTAAGGAAGAGGAGGAGGAAAAATATACTCTACCTCGGAATCATCGATTCTGTACCAGTTCCCTCTCAAATCTTTGACATAGGAAATGTAATGACCCGAGAAAGATGCGTTGAGAGTATCCAAGTGAACTATGACAGCGTAAAGCATATAAAGCGGAGGAACATCTCCGGTTCTTGTCATGAAAGGAATCATGTCCAGCATTTCAGGAAAAGTTATACATTTGTTTATTTTCCCATATTTTCCCTCCTGCATGCACAAGAGATTTACAAGTACCTTAAGGATTTTTTTTTTTTACACCGTGTAACCGAAGAGTAGAAACTGTAGACATCTATAAGTAATTGATACCTGGAATCTCTTGAGAACAATTGTGAGAATATTTGGTGCTTCATGAATGCTCAATTCTTTCCTTGCTCTAACATATCCAGCACACCTTTTTTTCAAAGCATTTTCACAAAATGACAATTTAGTTTCGATACTACAAAAAGAAGGCCAATCAATTTGGTTTTTGGATCTAACCTGCTGCATCGATACATGTTTTCTCCATCGAGATCTTCCGGTCTAGTAAACTGAGTCAGGGCGTCTTGAAGAGACTCTACCCAACCATATATCTCTAATGTGAGATCCATTATATTCTCGTATCTTTCTGATTCATGATCACACCTCAAGCATTTCACCTGATTTTTAATGTAGACAGCAGCAGAAACAATGAGAATGTGTTAAGTCAAAGTAGAGATAGTTATGAGCTAGGAGATTTAAACACCTTTGAGCGGAGACGTCCACCAAACATATGTTGAACTAAGGTTGTTTCTTGCAGTCTTGGATCCACTTTGGTCTCACCTCCAAGCCTCTCCAAACATATGGACTGCATAGAGGCAACCAAAAGCCTACATCCAGAATAACAAAATATGGTAATTTCATGAGAAATCAGCATAAACGGTGTTATATATTAATCACATTCCGAAGAAAAGATCCACAAACTCAGATCTGAAAGGACACGAAGAAAAACCTTAGGAACTCATGCGCATCTTCTTGACTCCCATCACCAATCTGACAATTTATACTTCGCATGTGTGAGAGAATCCTGCTAGCAGAAAGTGGACCTCCAGATTCCCTAAGCATCATTACATGTTGCTCAAGTTCACACATAAGGCACCAATCTTTCCCAGAACCTATTGGGAAAGAATATCATAGCTTTGTCAGACGTAGTATACTAAATATGCAACAATTTATGCTACGAGATTAATTGGGAAAAGCATTACATGATCTTGAATGTGACCGTCGAAGCAAATAAGCAACGAGTGGTTTTGTACATGTCAAGGACTGCAAGACTGCGTTTGCGTAGCAACTGGAGAAGAAAGATGATAGTAAATTTAGTAAGCATATACAACAATAAGGAAATTTATACAAAAATGAATATTTATCCATTTGACAATCAATTTTGCAGTTAAACAGAATGTGAAGAAGTAAATGAGATAATACCTGTTTCCACAATTTACAAGGCCCCTAGGTGACAAGTCAAACACTTCACACTGAAAGAATTTAAGAAATTCCTCGTATGGAAAAAGCATCTGAAACATAAGTTATTGACTCAGAAAAGTAGGAAACTAAAGATATAAAATTGAATTAGCAAAGATGATAATATCAACAGGGAACTAACTTTCAGGTTCTTATGTCGATCATCATGCTTTGTAGAATTTCTTAAACCCATCATCTTCATTATTCCCATCGTTGTGGAGATGCCATTGCTTTCTTCAGCGATGTCAGTATCCTTTGACCTAATAGTCTCTGGATTATAGATACAAACATGAGACACTCTGTAAAAGAATTCTTATATCGAAGCAAAATATCAGAGACACACACTTGATACTGCAGCAACTTGCCCCTTCTTACTTGTCTCGGTGTATGCTTGTTCTCCAGATTTGTTGACACCTGTTTTAGGCAATGTAGCAGTTTCGTTCCCTATATAATTCAACACACATTAGAAGATGCAAATCTCAAACTGACTAAACCTATACAAGAGTAACTTTTATCAGCTTAGGTATTAGCCTCACCGTTTGCAGGAATTTGTGCGTTTGGGCAACCAAAAGAGCTTCTTGCTCCCAAATTGTTTACATGACTTTCCTGCATACCACTTAGAAAAGGCTGTCCTTTCATTTGCACACCATAGCTGTCAACAGAATGCCTTCTAGGATTTGTTTCCGCAGCATAGCTGTTGCTTCTCGACTGCAAGCAAAATCACCAGGTCTAAATTCAAGCACAGTGTTGAGTTTTTAGTAAGAAACAGTTTTGCTTCTGTTATTTAATACAGGGAGATAAATAGTTCATGAACTGCTTACCTTATGTTTAGTGTGACCCTTCGTGTTATCGCCACCAGCACAAGCAGCTTCACCTCGAGAAACTTCTTCAGAAGAATCAAACAAAGTAGCACTGTCTCTTCTAGATGATTCTCGGTTGGATTTGGAAGAATTTTGTTTTCCTACACTTTTTCTCCCTTGCGTGTTGACTTGTGGCGTAATATCTATCTGAGAGATACCAGAGCTAACAAAATCTACAGAGCGTTTTGAAGTCTTTCCCTTTGCTGCCTGGGTAGTATTGTTACTATACATTGTAGAATCCATGCCATGGTCATACAAAACATCTTTCTCAAAGGAAACCCTCTCAGATGAAGAAGAGCAAGCCTCAACAGGGACACATTCATCTTTATGAGCTAACCTCCAGTGAATTATTTGGCACTTCCCAGAGCTACAAGCATCAAAATTCAAGACAATTATGTGTAGAAAGATCAAAGAAATAGAAAGAAACATATCTGAAGTAAGAATAATGTGGAAACTTACCAATATCTAACAGATTTGCATCTTGAGCAACGTGTCTTAGCAGGACCAAAACATTTTGCACATACATGTAACTCATTATTGTTGAGAGGAGCCACAGCTGGGACTCCACATGTAGCAGCCACGGAATCAGATCTCTGCTCTGCTACAGTCCCACTCACACCAGCCACAAACTCGGCTCTTACAGTACCACTAGAAGCAGAAACAGTCTTGGTCTTAGATCTTGGAGCCCTAATATCAGTAGCTACAGCCTCATATCTACCATCACTACTCGCATTAATCATGGTCTCAGCTCTAAAAGCTTCTTCAGCTGCCATCTGAGCCAGCAAGTTAGCCCTTCCTCTTTTAACAGAAATATCACTCCATTTTCCTAATAATATGTAAGCTACAACAGGAAGTACAACCAAAACCAGGAACAATATTGGTATGTCCGCTCCCCTTGGTTCAAGCATGTCCTCAGACACGCATTCATGACCCGATCACAGCCCCTGAGAGTCCCTACAAACTACATATATTCAGATAACCATAATGCCTACAAATCACACTCCTGAGATGCACCAAGATCTATTTCCAGGTTTAGGTTGTCAAGCTACTTGATTACTCGGAAGATAGATAACACTGCAATAAAAATAAAAAACACCAATAGAATTAGTATAATTTTTCAACTCACAATATTCCATCATATAAGAAACAGGTAACAAATCGGATGTACACAATCAACAGAACTAGAGCAGTAAGCCAAATTGAATCTAGTCCCCGTTCATTACCTCTAATCCCTAGAATCGAACAAACCCCCAAAACTGAGAAAAGCATCTCACTGAAGAACCCCCGATTCAAAGCAAAGTAGTCGGAGATGAGTCAGAAAAATCCCAAATTTTTCAGACAAACAAACACAAAAGAAACCCTTTTCCCGAAAAACTAGCGCGAAACACTCGCGATCCAACTAAATAACCCCAAATCCATACAGAACCAAGCACATTATCCAACCAAGCAGCTCAATGAATTTATTCCTAAGAACTTCACTAACCATAAAAATCTGAGGTTAGTGAAAGCCTCCACTGCTCTCTCGAATCTAGGATTCCAGTACCCACAAAACCCCCTTATTACAGAGTAGCAGCTCAAGAACAAATTTGACAAGGACTAAAGACACAAGTCCGACGAAAAAGGAAAGATTGAAGCTTTAATAAGAAATTTTGAGGGCATACCTTATTTAGCGAGCTGAATGCAAAGAAGAAAGATAAAGGAAAAAAAAAAACCCTAATTTTTCAGCCCCTTCCCTTATCTTTTAGCCTCTCGTCTTCTTGAGCTCGAAAAAAGATGCTTTGATTCCTCGAATGGGTAAGAAGACACAAACAGTCTCTTTGTCTCTCTCTCTCTCTATCTTTCTCTTTCTAAAGACTAAAACACACTCTCTCTCTCTCTCTCTCTCTCTCTCTCTCTTCGTCCCGTGTTGTTTATGCTCTTCGTTTTCACACTCTTCGCATATACTCTGTCGCTCTCGGTCCTTCAGGATGCTGTTAAAACCAAAATAAATTAAAAAAATTAACCAAATTGCAAAAAAGGAAAATAGACAATTATTACTATAATTTAATATAGGGCTAATTTGGTTAATAACCAAAAATATAGGTAGCCAAATTAATTAATAAATTCCGGAATACTATGTTTTCTCACCTGTAATTATGTTTTAAAGCAAATTTATGGTTTATTTTAGTGTTGGTGATTTTTTTTCTATTAAGAAGAACTAATTGCTATAAAATAAGTCTATCATTGTCCTAAAATACATGTCACATTAGGTTTACTAGTATGTTTCACCACCTTAATCCTTAAGAACCTTTTTGACAGGTAACATGTAAGTTTTTTTTTTTTTTTTTAAGTATGAAAATGGCTGTTGTGACAAAATCTACTACAACTATATCCGGTGGTAAGTAATAATGAATCTGCTAATAATTAATCTTTACTTTTCTCATATAGTTAAAACGTCACGTAGAATATCAGCAAAAATAATAATCGAAAAGCAATTGTATACTACTATTCTACTACATCAGAAAAGTAATAACAAAAACTGTTATTGTCAATTCAAAAGCGAAATATTCAGTTTTAAAAAGAAATATTCAGTTTAAATTTTTTTTTATTTATACTAGTAGCAAACTAGCAAGTTGATGAAAGAAATCAGTCAAGCTCGCTCACATCCACGAACGTGGCATGATCTCGTAATAGGCATTTCGTCACGTGGCGTTTAGCCATTTGATCAAAACTTGTCAGAACAACATGGGTCCCACTCTTTGTACGATTCATCTCAAAAGGTGAGAGAGATGAGAGTCTTACATCTTCCAATCCTGACCGTCGGAATTATTATTTTCTATTTCAATTTTTTTAAGGCAGAACCTAAGTGTGGGTCCCATGTTTTAGGGTTGTAGTACTGTCACGACCCTTTTTAGTTTCAGTGAACTCTGCACGAATTTTAACTACAATTATTTGACTATTTACAATTTTAATCCTTTAACTGTTTTGTAATTAAATTAAAGACGCTTTAGTTTTTTATATTATCAATCTTTTCCACTATTTTTAGAGAAGACGAATTACGATCCTCCTCCTGCTTCAATGGAAGCTCACCAGCAGCAGCCTGAGTCGGGATCCGATGACTTAAGTCAACGGAGGAGGAGCTACTGGAGATGGAGAAAGCAAGCTTTTTTCCCGGAATTCTCGTTCCAGAGCTTCTCTTCATACAAGTCAGCTCTCTCCGCCACTTGTCCCCGCCTCGCCGATCGTCTACTCTCTCGTTCTTCCGACGCCTACGAGATCGATGCAGCGCGCCGGGAAAGCGAGAACCCTATGCGTCGTTGTCTCACTTGGTGGGACCTTCTATGGCTTAGCTTTGGTTCTGTTGTCGGCTCTGGTGTGTTCGTCATCACGGGTCAGGAGGCTCGGACTGGAGCGGGTCCTGCCGTTGTTCTCTCTTACGCTATCTCTGGTGTCTCTGCTTTGCTATCAGTTCTCTGTTATGCTGAGTTTGGAGTTGAGATTCCTGTCGCTGGAGGCTCTTTCTCTTATCTCAGGGTTGAATTAGGGGATTTTATTGCGTTTATTGCTGCTGGGAATATTCTGCTTGAGGCTATTGTTGGTGCTGCTGGATTAGGGAGGTCATGGTCTTCGTATCTAGCTAGTTTGGTCAAGAATGATTCTGATTATTTCCGGATTAAAGTCGATTCCTTTGCTAAAGGGTTTGATCTTCTTGATCCGGTTGCTGTTGCTGTGCTTTTAGTTGCTAATGGTATTGCCATGAGTGGAACAAAGAGGACTTCTTGGTTGAATTTGATTACTTCCATTGTCACTGTTTGTGTTATTGTGTTTATCGTCGTTGTGGGGTTTACTCATTCTAAAAGCTCCAATTTGGTTCCGTTTTTCCCTTACGGAGCCAAAGGTGTGGTTCAATCAGCTGCCGTTGTGTACTGGTCATACACTGGGTTTGATATGGTGGCGAACATGGCTGAGGAAACCGAGAAACCTTCGAGAGATATACCTATTGGTTTGGTTGGCTCGATGTCTATGATCACTGTGGTTTATTGTTTGATGGCTTTGGCGTTGACTATGATGGTGAAGTACACTGAAATTGATGTGAATGCAGCTTATTCTGTTGCTTTTTCTCAGATTGGGATGAAATGGGCTAAGTACTTGGTTGGTATATGCGCTTTAAAGGGTATGACCACAAGCCTGCTTGTTGGATCTCTAGGTCAAGCTCGGTACACCACTCAGATTGCTCGGTCTCATATGATTCCTCCATGGTTTGCTTTGGTTCATCCCAAAACAGGAACCCCTATCAATGCTACTCTCCTTGTAACTATACTCAGCGCAATAATCTCCTTTTTCACCAGCTTAGATGTTCTATCAAGTGTTTTCTCCTTTGCTACCCTCTTCATTTTCATGCTTGTGGCAGTAGCATTGCTCGTGAGACGTTACTACGTGAAAGATGTAACTCCTAAGACCCGTTTGTTAAAGTTTACTGGTTTTCTGTTTGTAATCATTGCTTCTTCCATCGGAGTATCAGCGCTTTGGAACGCAGGCGTTAGAGGTTGGATCGCTTATGCAGTAATCGGAGTTATTTGGTTCATAGGCACTTTGGGATTGGCATTGCTACCAAAATCCCGTGTTCCTAAGGTTTGGGGAGTCCCGCTTGTTCCATGGCTGCCATCGTTTTCAATCGCCATGAATCTTTTCCTTATCGGATCACTCGGATATGTAGCATTCTTGAGATTCATTATCTGTACCATGGTGATGCTTGTGTACTATCTGTTCGTTGGTCTTCATGCAACTTATGATGTAGCTCATCAGCCACCGGAGCAAGCAAAGTTTGAGGGAGAGAGATGATAAAAGAATCGATCACAACACTTCAGTATGGTTGGTAAATTGTATAAATTTCCATGTTTTTTCTTATGTAACTTCAATACTCATGTATCAAATGTACAATAAAATTAATCTTTCCACATCCATTATTTTCATTACATATTGAAAAAAAGCTTGTTGTACTGTGTGTTGTATACTTGTATTTGTATCATCTATCTTGGAATTGAACAACCTGTTCTCACAGCTTTATTTAGCTACTTTGTGATTATATAGTTAAGCACTACTCGTATTCCTATATATAGATTTTATTTTATCTGTCCCTTCCTGTTCGAAATAGAGTTCCTCAATTATTAAGATCACAGTTTCTAACGAATCATGATAAAAACTTATCATCATATGCCAGCCATATCATTATCACACCATACCATTTGATGGTAAAGAGAAAAATATCATTATGATCCGAGCTACCGGTAACCCGGACACATATCCCGGTAAGGCGGTAACTGGGATCGACCCGGTTAATTAAGCCGAACATTTAAAACAGCCCGATAAGATAACCTAGGCCCAAAGCCCATGACCCGATTTTTAACCCGATTTGTAGTAGCGGTTGCATCAGACGGACTTTATATCAAAGGAGAAGCCGGGATAGAAGAAACGAAGCGTGAAATAATAACGCGAAATTTCCTTTTTCCTGTGATTTTGCTCAGAAGGAGGAGGAAGAAGAAAGAGGCGACATGGGAGAACGGAAGGTGCTTAATAAGTATTATCCGCCGGACTTCGATCCTTCGAAGCTTCCCAGGCTCCGGCGACCGAAGAATCAGCAGATCAAGGTTCGTATGATGCTTCCAATGAGTGTCCGATGCGGTACCTGCGGAAACTATATCTACAAGGGAACCAAGTTCAATTCCCGTAAAGAAGACGTCATTGGCGAGGTAATTGAATCGATTCGATTTTTTTTTTGTTTGATCTCCGTTCTGTGCAATTGGTATGGAAAGTGTTGATACGAATGCTTAGGAATGTCATCTATTTTCTGTTTTTTGGGTTTCAGTGAAGAATATCGAGATTACTGTCGTCAGTTCGTTCATTTGAGACTTATCTTGAAAACGATTTCAGATTTGTGGGGTTTTAGGGTTTCGAGAAATTGAGCTGTTGTTTGGGCTGGTGGTAGAGAAGCTAGTTTCTACGTCCTGTTATAACTGAGTACCATTACCTCTTGATATTACTAATTTCGCTTCTGAGCAAGGAATTTTGCCTTTACCATAATCTAGTTCGAACTACTTGAATAGTTATTCGTGGCTTATTCTAATGAAAGGTTTTTTTTTTTTTTTTGCTGATATGCAGACGTATCTTGGGATTCAAATATTTAGATTCTACTTCAAGTGCACCAAGTGTTCTGCAGAGCTGACAATGAAGACGGATCCACAGAATTCTGATTACATTGTCGAATCTGGGGCATCTCGTAATTATGAACCCTGGCGTGCAGAAGATGAGGTAAGGACTTCAGACATTTAGCTTTTGAGGATTATGTTGTTCTTGAATGGTATTGAAGCACACCTTTCTAGTATACTAATTTACTTTGGTTTTTTCTGTGTAGGAGGTTGATAAGGATAAACAGAAAAGAGATGCTGAGGAGATGGGGGATGCGATGAAGTCCTTGGAGAACAGAACTTTGGACTCTAAAAGAGAAATGGACATTATAGCTGCACTTGATGAAATGAAATCAATGAAGGTATCTTCTCCTTTTTTTATCACAGTGTCCAACCCTAAAGATCTGATTCGTCATACTTTGGTTACACTGCCGGATAAGTTTTTTTGTACTGATTTACTTTTTATTTTTCTTTTTGCAGACTAGACATGCTCATGTCAGCGTAGATGCAATGCTGGAGGCCTTGCAAAGAACAGGTGCCGAGAAGGTATGTTCCTTTCGCTCTTTGCTTGTTAATACACATACTGTTTTTTAGTTAATAAGAAACAGAAATTTCAAACCTTGTTCTTAATAAGCGAGTCATCTTATTGCTCTTTGCACATCTCATAGTGTACCTCTCTCTGATAAAAGTCGTCTTGATTATTGATATGTTAAGTTCTATTGCTGACTGAGGCAATAATTTGTGTTTCTTTTGACAGGTAAAACGAATAGAAGAAGAAGATGAAGCAGTTATAAAGTCTATATTTGGTGTAAGTTTTCATATCATTCTTGTGTAAATGTTGGTTCTCCACATGATACTAAGCTTTGCTAAACTTTGTTCATATCCCCTATTTTCATCTGAAATGCAGAAACAGAAAGAAGTTATTAGGAGGATTGCAGATGACGACTTTGATGATGATGATTATGATGATGAGAGCTTTGATTATCCCAGCCATAATAAGGAGAAGAAAGGATCATCTTCAGATCTTTCAAAGGTATCCGCCATAAAAACATATTTCTTTCAGATCTGCCTCGTTCTATCACAATGTGTCGATTTTGTTTTTGAATCACGACTAACTGTTAATTCTTTTAATTTGAATGCAGAAGAGAAAGGCATCAGAGGATAGTCCAAGCAACCCCACAGATATTTTGACTAGTTCTTCTGCAGGTAGGTTATCTATCTATCTTTTTTGAAGTTTACGACTTTGATTTTATTTTGTCACTTGAATAATTTTTAATGGTAATCCTTTTGCAATCAGATAAACCAAAGGAGCCTAAGAAACAAGCTACCAGTAAACAACCGTTCAAATCCGTTCACATAAAAGTCATCAAGAAGGAATCCCAACCAACTTCTGCAAAACCAGAGGAGAAGAAGAGCGATGGTGTGGCTAACGCCAGTTTAGTGTCTCTATTCCAAAACTATGGTAGCGATGAAGACGAGGATTAATTGTTTTTGTTCTAAACAGAATTAGCACTTTCACAGATTTATCACTGTTTTAGAATCGGAGAATTGGAGCCCATCCTTGTACTGTTCATATATGAGATCTTTCAGTAAATTTGAAGTTATATTACGATGCATATTGCTGTTCATGAAATTGTGTTTGCAGGTAAGAAGCAAGAGAATCGGCAATTGATTTGGATTGATAGTTAGGTTAGCTTCTGGTGAAGCCGACCAACTTACAAAAATCTCCAGATAAGTTCAGCAACATGCATCCTAATAAAAAAAACAGAAATGGTGAGCACACCATTTCTTGAATCACACTCCACACCAGATGCATCTCACTTCTGCCCTTTCTTCCTCCACAACTCACCAAACATCTTCATCCCAGAACTCTTCCTCTTTCCACTTCCCGATCCATCATCAGAATCATCTACCATTCCTGGCGGTTCAATAAACCCAGCAGATGTCGTGTCAAACAGCCCACCTGCAAAACACTTCTCAGTTGATCCAGAAAGAACGGCAGCTGCAGCATCCGCGGCTTTCCTCCATTGCTCAGTTTGAACTCTAAGCTTCTTCATCTCAGCCTCTAATGCGTCTTTTTCTTCTTCCATGAACACGAGCTTCTCCTTCAGGTGAGCCGTCTTTGCTCTGCTTTCTTCTAACTCTTCCCCAATCCGAGTCACCTTTGAAGCCATATCATCTTCATGTGCTTTCACATTAGACATCTTTGAAGCTGAATCGCTTAATTGACTCTTCAAGCTGTCGTTTTCTTTGCCTAGTGATTCATGTTCTTTCTCCATATCATAGAGTCTAGCTTTCAACATCTTGATCTCATCTTCCTTTGCAACCAACTTCTCAGCTTCTTCATTTCCGCTTCTCGGTTCTACTTCCTCTACCGCAATCTTCTCAACAGGAACCTCAAACACATCAGTCTCTTTCTGTGCATCACCCGGGATTTCGTCTCTATCGATCGTCTCAGCGGCCTCATCAGATGCAGATCCCTCCACCCGAGCCAACGTGTTTGGTTTCTTTGACTTGATATGAAGCTCATCTTGAGCTTGTTTCTTGACAGCTTCAGCATTAGCCAACTGCTCCTTGAGCAATCTTAGTTCCTCTTGCGCTTGTCCTAACTGCGACTCTAGATCAGATATTCGGCCCCCAAGTTTCTTCTGTCGAAGAGGATCACTGTGAGGTCCAGCGCTTCTAGGAGATCTACGGTCAACAACACCAGGCTTAAAACTCCGGTCCGTAGTGATGAGACGGTTGGGATGATTGGAGACAGAAGTAGATGAGGATGTCCTGAGCCTTGGAGCTTGCCTCTGAGACAACTCCGAAACTCTAAAGAAAGACAACACCGCAAGAACTTATCTTAGTCACACAATTTACTTGAATCAAAAGATCAAAATTCCAACAAATATATAGTCGAAAACCTTTTACCTTGGTCTTGGCATTATGATATTCTGCAGAGGATATAACACTACAGACTACAGTTGCTGGAAGCTCGAGGGTTTTATGGATTGCTTATGAGAGAATCTGGAGCATAAAAGAGAAAAAAGAAAAAAACATGTCATTCATTACTTCAACTACCAAAGCCATCATCAACACTCCATGTCTGAAAATTCCGGAGAACTGAGATAAGATTGTAATCACGCGCCGTCAAAATCGCGCGTGAATGTTTACAAAAAACAGTAATCTTCAAACTTTCACCCAAAATGAGAGAAGAAATTTCAAAGCAAATAGAAAAATAAAAGAATTTAAACTCACCTAGAAAGATGATGATGAGGCCTACTTAGCATTTGAAATCCAACAAAGTGAGAATCTATTAGAAATAAATAGTCAAAGAGTGAATATGAAAAAGATGGATTTGCGTTTTGGCTGATTGCGAGTTAATAATAGTAACAACAACAACATAAAACCAGAAGAAGAATACCCAAAAATGAGCAGAAACAAAGAGAGAGAGAGAGAGATGGCTGTTGTAATGTAACGCATGTACCTTTTCGAAACAGACAGCTTTATTTGAAGACACTCTCACTATCCAAGAAGCCTTGAGAGAGGGAGAGAGATAGAAAAATGAATAGTGTTAATTTTTTTTGAAGATTTGAAATAAAGCTGAGTGAAATTGGGCGTGGTGAGGATTTAAAATTGAGGGACCATTGGTTAGAGAGAAGAAGGGGACAAAAAAAGTAATTCATTTTTTAATGTCTTGTAATAACGTCCACATATACACAATTTACATAACATCTTGTATATAATAAGTCCTCTTTATTGTTTTGAATTGCAAACCATCTATTTAATGTCATTTCTCAAATTTAATGGCATCACATAAATTTTGTAGTTTTTTTTGTGTGTGCCTGATAATGAACAAGAAATAAATCATTGAAGTAGAATTAAAAAGATCTGTAAGTTATAATGATGAGAATGTAAATAAAGTTCAGGAATTAGCCTAGACAATTATGCATATATAAATGTGGATTTATGTGACATACATTATTATAGTTTATCATAAATACACACACACATGTATTTCACCTACATGTCCATATTTCTGACACTCTTGTTTCCTTTTGTCGGTTTTCTACAAATTCCAATTTTTTACAAACCTTTTTTCTATTACACCCTTCTCTAATTTCGACGTTTCTTTTTGTCATCTCCAACACGTCGAGAAACCAATTTGATGTTTCTTAAGGAAAACAAAAAACCAAAAACGAGACTACAAAAAAAGTGTAATTTTATATCGAGCATTGAATAGCCGTTTAATATATATTGATGGCAGGTTGTCCAAAAAAAATATACTACATATATTGATGGCATGGGTGTCCATATCAATAAACAATTATTCTTAATTTTATTTAGTATTTTTGCGTGGATTGTGGTGTAGTTGACACTTTCTTGTTTTTTAGTTTTTTTCGTTTTCTTTTTTTGTATTATTTTGTTTTAATTAGGTATATATGGGTTTTGCAGTCACTTGTATTTATACACTATATGTTTATACCATTTCGTTTAGATGTGTACAATTGTGGTGTTTATTTTTTATGAATTATTAGGATGTTGTTTCTTGCTTTTGAAGATCCAATCTTATCATTGACTGATATTGTTCCCAATACATTTATTGTATTTTAGATTTTCTGATTAACTGCTTATGTAAACCCTTCATACGTTGATGTTGCAATAATAAGTTATTTTTTAAAAATAATTATCTTATGTGTAAGTGATTATGTTTGTATGCCCATGTTTTGGTCTATTATCAATAAGATCGTTTCTGTTTTTCTTTAGTTGGCTTTGAAACCAATTTTGAGTTAAGCAAATAATGAGTCGAATTATGGTGTTAATAATTAATATAAATTCTTATGTATATATATTGTATATATGTGACTATAAGTTTAGCTAACTAGAAAATTCTGTAATATTTAAATATAATCTTGAACATATATATATATATATATATATATATATATATATATATTTTTTATTTGTGGGAGGAATGTATGAAATTATTGGATAGAAGTTATTTTTGAGTTAAATGACCTTTTATGCCTTCAAAGTGAGTTAAATATTAATAAATTTTTATATGTGTCTTGACTTTTTTAAAAAGGAATACCAAGTGTTTCCTTCCAAATTTGAAGTGACATAGTATTTTAGTTTTCTTATATGATTTTATGAACTTCAATGTAAAGGTTTTTCAAAGTAATAAGTACACTCACACTGATTGAATTCTAAATTTTGGAGAAATGTTTATTTCGATTAATCATCTGCTCTTATAAATATATTAAATAAGTATGTTGTTGTTCCTACAAATAGGACAACATATATTATAGTTTATCCATAGAGTTAAGCAATAAAAATGGAACTTGTGATTGCAAGACAAAATGTTTATATATATTATGTTACACATTGATCGTTTAAAAATGAATAGCAACATCTAATTCTCAAATAAAGTTGATTTTTTTGTTAAAACCAACATATGTGAATTTAAATTTAACTATGCAAATTTAAAAAATAAATATGAATAGATTAGAATGGCAAGAAATATAAAAGAAATATTTTATTTTTATATAAATAAAATAAAAATTGAAAACAATGTTAAATATATATAATACTTTCTAAATTAAAGTATAGAATCAAACTCTTACAAGTTACGACACATATGAGATATAACAACATTTGATATTGGTAGGAGAGGAGGAGAGAATGTTACTATAAGATGGTAATCCAAATTAGATAATGAAGATGAATATTTAAAAAATAGAACAATGTAAAATATATATATATATATATAATACTTTCTAAATTAAAATATAGAATCAAACTCTTACAACACATATGAGATATAACAACATTTGATATTGGTGGGAGAGGAGGAGATAATGATTACTTATAAGATAATAATCCAAATTAGATAATGGAGATGAATCTTTTAAAATAAGAACAATGTAAAATATATATCATGTAGTCTCTAAAATTAATATTTAGCATTAAAAATTTACAATGATATTTCATTTGTTTTTTACAACCCATACAACATAATTAAGAAATCAAAAATGAAAAATGATTTGAGGTATTGTAGAGAGAATGTGAAAATGAGATAGTAAAAGAATGGCAATATGAGAGAATGAGAGATTGAGAGAATGCTTATTTATATGATAAGAAATGATGGAAGTTACATTTAGAATTATGGAGTTACAATAGTAATTTATTGTGTTTGAATAAAATTGAGTGGTAGAATATGATTAATGTATAATTTATTTTATTTTCAGTTATAATTTTATTTTAATGTGTGAGTTAAATGTATTGTGTTTTGTTGGGTCTTAAATATTGTTTATAACAATTAGAAAGCAAATAAAAAAATAAAAAAAATTAGAAACATTAAATGAAAATCAACCAATAAGGAGAGACCAAAACCTTACTTTTATATATATGATATATTGCTTTAAACTTTGAAATGAGAAATATATTATAAATAATAATTTTACATGAGAAATATATTAATTTAGCCAACCAAAATATGAATATAAGTTTAGCCAACCAAATTAATTAAAAAGTATTAAAATCTAACCAAAAATATTTTCTCTTGAAAGATAAATCAGTTAGTAGGAGGAATGAATTAATGTACAATTATTGGATAGGAGTTACATTTGAGTTAAATGGATTTTCATAACTTTAATTATAAATAAATATTTTAATTTTTTATAACCTAAAATAAAAGGAATACCAAGTGACCGAATCAAAATTCACATGATTTGGCTGTTTGTTGATATAAACTCAACACTTACACATAATATTTCAAAATAAAAAAATATTACTTCTGAAGTGACAAACTAAATTAGTTTTCTTATAAAATTATATGAATTCTTCAATCCCAATAATTTTTAAAACCCCAAGGATGACTTATCTTTTTTAGGTTTTTTTTTTTGTTTTTCACTCATCAATTTAATGTATAGTGCTAGATTTCATACTAATGGTTTCATCTTTAGAGAATTTAGTTAAACGGTATTTTTAAAATTATATTTTATTTTTATATTTAAGTTCCAGTTGAATATGATTTTTTTTTGGATCATTTTTTATTTTGATTAAACACACAAAAACCAATTGTTTAATTATGTTCTTTTTGTTTTCAAAAACCTCAAATCATAGAAATATATATATATATATATATATAAATTATATTGATCTTTGCAGATTTATCAATTGGATCACAAAACAAAATAGTTCTTTATAAATAGAGATGATAGACTTTACAAAACAAAATAGACTTTATAAATGGATAATTATATTGATCTTTATAAATTATTAAAAATGATACATGAATATGTGAGATAACCAGAGACATAATAGATAATTAGATATGGATCATTTCAACTTCATGATCTTATTGTGTGGTGAATATTGTAAGAAAGTATAAAATAATGACTCCTTTTAAAAGATTAAAATATATATATAAGATATACATATCATACAAACTCTAAAACTAAGCTTTTTTACAATGATATTTGATTTGATTTTTTATAACCCATACAACAACAATAACAAAAAAAATACAAAACAAAACAAAACAACAAAAGAGATTTGAGAGTAGTGGAAGAAGATGAGAGAATGAAAGAGTGATAGACTAAGAGAATATGATCATGAGTATTTATAGGAAGAAATGATGAAAAATTACATTTAGAAAAATGAGAGTTACCATTCTAATTTATTGTTTTGTTTTAATACAATTGATTGATACAACTTAGTGGAGAAATAAAGTTAATGCATAATTTATAGAGGAATTTATATAATTTCAGTTTTATATTATGTGAGTTAAATGTAAAAATTAATTATTTTTAAATTTATGTTTTAATATAAATACTTTTTTTTGTTAAAATTGCATTGTCAAATACTAATAAAGAGAGAGTGAAACCTTACTTTATATATTTATATATATGATTGTCACCGGCAAATTTGAATTTCATTTTAGTTGGTCATTGTCATTACTTGGTCAGTGTAATAGACTATGTAGTTGGCTCTATTACTTCAAATAGTGCGCTACAAAATCATTCACCTTCAAATTTAGTTTCACGTGTTTGAAAACAGTATAATAATAGTACTCCTGTTTCATGAAATTTGATTTTTCAGTTCATAATTTGTCGTACTCGATATTCTTTATAGTTTTAAAATAAAGGTGAATGGTGTGTGTAAAAAAGAAAAACTAATAATCACGAACTTCCAAAACATATACAACTTTGTTTAAGTTGATCATTCCCCATTTCGAATATAAATCCCAATAGGACTCGGACTAACATGGGTTAAATGGTTTGGTCAAAAAGTAGAAACTATAATAGTACTCAGTACTCACATTTACGTTCTAAGGAATTTTTATTACTTGTGGGCAACTAAATGTAAATGGACGCTCCGAAAAGGTGAAGTGTTCTTGATATTTCAAAAATCAAAGACAAAGGCATGTGAGTGGAGGAACTCTAAGCAAATCCCTAAAAGGCTATAATAAACCCCTTAAAAGTTAAAACCCCAAAGATGACCACCACAATTCAATTTTTATGTTCTCTTCTCATTTAATACCAAAGAGACCAAAGCATATGAATCTTCATTTCTTCAACTACTAACTAACTTTTCTTTTACTCCCCCTTTGCATCCCACAATCATCCATTTGTCACAAACTCATACAAACTGATAGTTCATGGGATGGCAAAATCACTCCGCATTTATGCAAGGTTCTACCAATATAGATTCTCACAGAATAACGATATATATTCCATTTTTTGTATTATCAATCAATCGCAAAAGACTCGCTGCAAATCTAAAGCAAAGTTTCTTTTCCTGGCCTTTACAGATTTGTACCGGACCCGTATGTTACCAGTCAATCGGAATATATAACCAAACAACCAACCTTCTCTATTGGAATTGAAAACCATTTGTCTTTTCCTATTGGCACATGTACGAGTGATCAACAAACACCCTGAAAACTAACTAACAAAACTAAAATCATTCACTCACACTAACATATATAAGCAACGACTATATAACAACTCTTAAAACTTTCTACATTTAGGAACTCTATTGCCATGTTACTTCCCTAGAAACCTCACTCCCACTATCATCAGCTATATCAGATCTTGCATAGCTGGTTCCTGCTCCTTGAAGGTAATGGTTACTATCTTCGGCTATGGTATTGTAATGGCTGTTGTTACAACTGCCTATAACCATGTTGTGTGATGCAACGTTATCGTTTTGATTGGAGGAAGATTCACCAACCATTTGCTGGCGTTCAGCAAGAACAGCGATTGCACAAGCTAGCCCACCCGATGGAGATGATGATGATGGAGTCGATGGTTCCACGTTATGATCTTTCTCTGAAATTTCACCAGGTGAAGTATTTCTCTGAATTCCAGATTCCTGATTCAAAATGAAAAGAGTTAGGCTTATCTTATTCAGGAAACACAACATCCTTAAAAGTTAAAATACAGCAATCGAACAACTTACCTGCAATGAGAGCCATATTGCTTCCATGACCATTATGTCCTCAAGATCGAAGTCAGATTGGCCATCCCTGAAGAGTTTTCCAGATAACCACATAATAAGTAACCTGATGTAGACCACTCAGATTGAAATTTCTAAAACAGGTATTACCGTTGTAAATATAGTTTTAGCCAGAAAAGGAATGATGTGAAAAATGTAATACAATGATTGATTAACTAGAGACAACTTAACAAGATGTTGTGATGATTGTTCTCGAAGCATCAGAGTTTCTCAAGAGAAAGAACTAATCCAATGAAAATAAAACAGCTAAATCGAGAAAAATGGTTGTGGGGATGAATCTTATGCACCTCATGGCATGAAGCGACATAAAAATTCACTAAGATCCATTTCTAGGAAAAATGACAAACCTTGTAACCTGAGGATGCGATGGAAGACATGAGTCTTCAGATGAAACAATTTCCCCATCATCCTCTGCGTTAAAACTATTTGATTGTGATTGCAAACCAAGAAAAACATAAATGGAAGTTCTGAGACATGCTGAAACCGAGACTAACCTGCAGCAGAACCATATTCTGTATCAACAGCTGCTGCACTAGTGCTAGAACTAGAAGAAAATGATTCCAGACGTTTCTGCATTCTTTCTTCATCTTCTTCAACCTCCTTCTGCCTCATCCTTATTTTAGCTTCTATAACTCGCTGCTCTTCCTTCAGAACACAAAAAGAACAGATACGGGCAGAATCAGCCAGTACTTCAATCGTATACTCATTGAGAAAGTAACTGTATTTCAAGATTTAAGTCTGGCTTACAATTTGTTCAATGTTCTTCTCCTCTTTAGTCTTCCCTCCACGATACTCGACAGCATAATTGGAAGTTTTGCAAAACGGGCATCTTACATTTTGTTAAGGGTGACAAGGAAAGAGAAAAATGTCCATATGTGAAGAACAAAACCTTAATACGTAATATGAGAAATCAAAGGATACTGAGTAGGTTGAGCTGAATTAGGACTCTTCATCCGCAGAAAGCACTCTGTGTAAAACCAAAACACAAAGTCGATGAATACAAGAATATAAAAGATTCGATAGTTATGAGATGGCCGACGAATATATTCAATTTACCTGTACAAATGCTTTTCATACAACATCTTGACCTATTAAGGCTCGGATAGTACTAGAAGCACACAAGAAAAAGAACAAGAACAATAAATTACACAGAGTTAGTCAATTTCATCTTCTTAATTGAGGCAATAAGGAAGGAAGAAAGACAGACTTGAAGAGACAAAATACAAACCAGAAAGCAAATAGGACACTCTTCAAGATCATGATGGCAGGAGCTTTCTTCATGACCAGGATAACAAGGAGCAAGCTTAGACTCTAAGATGAGCTTCTTAAGCTTTTTAATGTCAACATCTTTGCTCATGTATAAACCTTGTTGTGGCTTAGTGAACCTTTCGTCCACAGTCTGTCTCTTCCTTCCCAGCTTATTACCCATCACAATTGCCTATTCAATGCTTTATGCCTTCAAATTAAGATCACAGAGAACACACACATTCACAACAAGAAATCAAACACTGTATTTTCCTTTCTACAATCCACAAACGCAATTGAGAGCACGCAGCAATCCAAAAAAGATTCCTTTTTTCACGAAACTAACAAAGATCAAAACCCAAAATTTCCAACCTTTAATATCAATTACAGCAACTCCACGCAATTGAAGGGTCGCAGAACAACAATTTCAAACCCTTGAATATAAAATAAGTAAGAAAAGTTGAAAGAGTCGGCGAATATACCTTAATGGAGTGGAGAATCTCGAGGCAGAGAGAGAGTCAGAGACTTAGATAACGATAAGAGAAGACAAAGATCAGAACTTTTCCTCTGTCAGAGAGAGAGAGAGAGAGAGATACAGTAATGTTGTTGTGTAGCTCTACCGCTACGTACAATGTGTATAATCGCAAAGATTTTTTCTTTTTTCCTTTAAAAAAAAAACAGAGTTTCGTGTCTGAAAGTTTTGAGTTTTCGGTATGATTTACCGATTCTTTTGACTGAAAAAGATTGTAAATTTCGACAAAGATGATGGAATTGAATTGATGAAGAAGAATCGTAAACGGTGGAGTTAGTCCGATACCAAAGAAATGAACCTTCGTCTATCTTTTTTGTTTTTGTTTTCACTCTTCCTCCTTCGTTATCTCCCACGCGCCCCTCTCGCGCGTTAAATTTCTCCACGCTTTTTTTTTTTTGATACTTTATTCATTTCGACTTTTGTCAATTTAAAAAAAAAAAGTTTGTCTTTTTTGCTATAAAATAATACACTAGACGAAAAAAAAAACCGTATTAATGATAATATAAATCTGGTTTTAAAAAAATATGTAATTCTGCTACATATAATTTCAAAAAGTGCATATTATTTCCTTATGTACATTAAAAATGCATTAAGAAAAAAAAAAAAAATGTTCACATTCTAAAGGAGTAAAGGGATCAGATCACTCGCGTATTTTACAGAGGCTTGAGATGATGATACTAAGATTAAACCCAATGGGCCTCAAATAGACCAAATTTGTGAAATTAAAATAAGTAAAAAACTAATTTTTTTCACTAAGAGTCAATTGGCTGACCAAAGATTGTACAATTCGCCGACGGGAGGGGTCTCCCTGAAAAGGCTATCGAACTCCGTCGTCTCTGCACCCCCTTCTGTTTCTTTTCCTGTGCTGCAGAACCTCTGCGATGAATCTTTACCACCGTAGCCTTGACCGGAGAACTCGAAAGAACCATCGGCCACGACGGCATTTTTACCGGTGAGTTCTTGAACAACCGTCTTGAAGCTCCGAGCATCTGTCTGAACGTACTGTGTGTTTATGAATACAACCTTCATCGGCTCTGATCTCACTCCAGCCATCCTTTTGTTTTCTATGAATTTTGTTACACGATAAAAAATAAGTCACTTGGTTTTGCTCTGTTGAGTAGTTTTGCCTTTTGGATCTCCGGAGATGTTTCTTGTATTTATATGTGTAGATAATTATGAAGATATATACATAGAAAATGAAAGATTATATTCGTGGGAAGACTGAACTTTTGTCATGTTAAAGATTTTTAATTATGTTCATTATGTTCAAGGAGGTCAATTTGGAGAAATCGTCCATTATGTTCGGCAAGAAAGTCCCGCCTGATGTAAGATCTCGGATTAAAAATGTTATTGGTATTTCTAGAGAGGGTGGAATGGGTTCCTATTTGGGCATTCCTGAAAATCTCCAGGGCTCGAAGACTGAAGTTTTTAGTTATGTTAATGATCGTTTAGATGAGCGAGTTAATGGCTGGTCGGCGAAGATTTTATCAAAAGGGGGTAAAGAGATTATGATCAAATCAGTTGCGTTAGCTCTTCCGACTCATGTCATGTCATGTTATAAATTAACTCAGGAGTTAACGTCCAAACTTACGAGTGCTATTTCAAAATTTTGGTGGAAGTCTAATGATAAGGCCAGAGGTCTACATTGGGTAGCTTGGGATAAGCTCTGTGAGGATAAATGCGATGGGGGTTTGGGATTCCGTGCTCTGGAAGAATTTAATGATGCAATGCTGGCTAAGCAGTTTTGGAGGTTGATTCACTACCCAAATTCTCTAATGGCGCGGGTGATGCGCGGTCGATATTTCAGGAGAAAACATCCTTTACTGGCGACTAAACCCTATTCCCCATCCTTTGCATGGAGGAGTATTTTTTCGACAAAGGGTTTAGTAGAAAGAGGGGCGAGGTGGCTCGTCGGGACGGGACATAATATTTCCGTTTGGAGAGACCCGTGGATCCCGGATCATCAGCCAAGACCGGCGAATGGCAGGGGTAGAGTTCTCCATCCTAATCTGATGGTCAATCACCTAATTAATCCCCTTACTTTGGATTGGCATTTGCCTACTCTGGAAGAGTTTTTGGATCCTGCGGACATTCAGTTTGTACGGAGTTTGGCGGTCAGTAAGTCATTGACTCCGGATAAATTGATTTGGCATTATACTAAATCCGGCAAGTATTCAGTGAAATCTGGTTATAGGATAGCACGGGAATTTCATAAGCCTCTCGTTTATGGGCCGACATGCACAGTTTTACGGGCACAAGCTTGGAAGCTTGATGTTCCCTCAAAGGTCCAACATTTTTTCTGGCAGGTGGCGTCTGGGTCCCTTCCCGTGAAAGAACGGCTTGCTCACCGGGTTGTCCGTTGCGTCGATACGTGTCCGCGGTGCGGTTTAGCGGTGGAGACTATCAACCACGCTCTTTTTGCGTGTGTTCGCTCGCTTTTGGTGTGGGAGCTATCTCCGATCCAGTTGTCTTCGACTGGTTTTCCTTTTGGATCCGTGTATTCGAACCTAGATTTTCTTTATTCCAAGACTTTTTCAAATTCTGGGGGACCTAGCATTGGCTATAGGTTGCCTTGGATATTGTGGACAATTTGGAAAGATAGGAATAATAGGGTGTTTCAAGGAATAGAAGCAGAGCCCATTGATATTTTAAATCAGGCGTTAAACGATAAACTTTATTGGGAGGAGGCCAAGTCTGGCCCGGAGACTTATGTGGTTTCCCAGCCTTCCCTGGAGGGTAGGGATTCTTCGATTCGTTGCCAGGTTGATGGTTCCTGGAAAGGTACGGATTCTTTGGAAGGCTTGGGTTGGTGGTTTGGTAACGATGATAGGACGGTACTTATGGGAGCCCGCAGTTTGCGTCGTAGTCCCTCTCCCCTTCATACGGAGTTTGAAGCTTTGATTTGGGCTATGGAGTCTCTTCGGTCGGCGGGGATAGATTGCTCCAACTTTGAGTCTGATAGTTCCGAGCTGGTGGCGATGGTACAGGCTCCCGACGATTGGCCAGCCTTCTCGTATTTGTTGGAAGACTTCCAAGCGCTAAGATCATCCTTCTCCACCTTCACTCTGACGAAAATACCGAGGACGTCTAACGTGAGAGCTGATTGTCTGGCGCGCTCTTCTAGATCTCTAGTTTCTGAACTTTGTTTTGTAAACTCTTTCCCTCCAAATTGGGCAACCAATTCTGGAATCACCTTTTAATTTATTTAATTGTTTGGTTGAAAAAAAAAAAAAAAAAAAAAAAAAAAAAAGATTTTTAATTATTTTTTAGAAACATTTATTATCATGGGGACTCCTTTATATGTACGTACTATGGATAAGAGTTTTTGGTATTTTTTTATTTATTTTAGCATATAGTTTGTATTTGGTGTATTTGGAAAATAATAATTATATAGGTGTGTCGAATGGTTTTTTTTTTATTCTAGAAAAAATGCTTTCGTATGGTGTTACGATCATATGAATAAAAAAAAGAATATTTTATATACAGATATCAGGATTCAGTAGTGGCGCAAATTTTCTACGTACTAATTACTAAAGAAATTATACACTCAACTAATTAACGTTACATTATAAAATCTTTTATCTAGAGTTTTGTAACGGCGGGGTCAACTGAAACAGGAGATTATTACTTGTTGGTTTGTTTATTTTTTGCTACGTTTCACTTCACTGATAATTGATATGTAGACAAATCTTTGATTGGGGTTGTTATTTGTTTTGGTACACAAGTTCGACGATATATTTTATTTAGCATTATCTAATGATCTAATCTATCTAAAAGAGAGTCAAGAGACTCGATAAAAGTTAAATATTTATGGTCTTTGGGGCAATACGGAACTATTTATGGTCTTCACAATTATTGTATTGGTCTTCGACGTGATTCTTGTACGGGTGAGACAGGTTTGACCGTTAAAAATTCAAGCAGCCTTGACGGACCAACTAATAAATGGACTTTTGTTATTATTATCTGACCATTAATTTTTTTTTGTTATGTTGAAAGAAAGAATCATACTATTTATATAGTATATACTATTGTTTAATGGGTCAAAGCACGCCTTATTTGATTGGATGTGGAAATCACATCACGTGAAACCAGCCTACGATATATATTAGCAGGACCGGTGTTAATAGTAAAGCCCGATTGACACCCCTAATTTGATGTGTGATTGATTGTCGAAAATCTTGGGCAAGTATACAATCTAAAAAATATCACAATTAGGGAATAAAGTAGAAGATTTAGTATTTAGTTAAGGAATATATCACTAATAAGAAGTGTATGTTTAGTAATTTGTTTAATTTACTATATTTTCTTGATTGCATGTATAAAAATTTTAGAAACTAAGGAATTTATTTCAATTTAAATATTTTACGTAGCATTAAATCATCATAATGGATTTCTTTTTCTCTCAAAATCCTACTACTAATAACCGATTGTTTCTATTGAATGGTGTTAAATTTTCATAATTGATTTCTTTATCTATAAAAATTCTTATACATTAATATTAAATCGATTTTGTATATTAAATTGATTTCCCATATTTTTATTTATTGTCTTTTTATGCAATTTTTTAAAGATTAACTTTATAAATAACTTTTTAAACAAGTATAACTAAAGGGTAGAACACCAATGTACTTAAAAAATGTTAATATAAGATGCAACCAAAATAGGACCATGACATTTTATTAATTTATAGTGATATTAATTTACCTATAAATTAATAATTATTATTTTATAGTGTAAACTAATAATTATTAATTTATAGATATACATTTTAAGTGTTTAAACTTTTTAAAATTATGAATTAAGACAATTTTAGCAAAATAAGATTAGACTTTCGGATGTTATCAATTTACAATTGAATTTGTAATATTTAGAAAATATTATTGACAATCAATTACAAATAATCTATAAAAATATCAAAATGAAAATGATGCATATGTTAAAATTGAAAACTTCAAAAAAAATTAGCTATTTTTATGACATGTTATAGATTATTTTCTATTATTATAGTTTGAAAATAAAACATAATAATTTTTTATAGATATGAGTTCTATGAGAAAATTCAAAATTCTAAACACATACATATATCCATATATATATATATATATGTAAATTTATATATATATATATATGTAAATTTACATAATTATTAATTTACAATATTATTGGAACTATATTTTACTTGGAAATTTTTTAAAAAATATTTTATTATTTTATCAAATTTTTAAAATTTATTAATATATAGAGTATTTATTTATAGAGTATTAATTTATAGAAGTTTTACTGTAATAGTTTTCTTGATTGTGTTTGTGTAATTCGTATGCATGAATTTCAAGAATATTTTATACAGCTAGCTAATCTCAATTGATTCAGACCCCAGACCCAAATAAAATACATATTGAGTAGTATCTATAAAGATTTTAGAAAGAAATTGTTTTTTTTACCCAAAATTGGTAAAAAAAGATACATATATCCAAATAATACACATGTCAAGTAGTACATATCACTTTTATCATTCTGGATTTCTTAGCATAGATCGTTAGGATATATTTCTGTATAAGTACACGAACACCTGTAATCATATTGCCTCCAAAATCATTTGAGAAAATTAAGCATATTTTTTTGTCTTTCTTTCAAAACTTAAAATAATCCAAAACAAGAGAGGGAATAGAAGGTACTAAAAAATAAGAAGATGGCTTACATAGATTTTGTGTTTAAGGTTTCTAGTTTGACTCTTCTTTTCATCATCGGCACAACAAGTCGCCCAACCACTGTACCAAAAGTATTCGACGTTCGAAGATATGGTGCTAAAGGTGACGGTAAAACGGTTAACACCAAGGTATTGATATGGTGCTTGACTTTTTTATATATTGGATTTCAGATCTGTTTAATTTAACTTCGTACATCCATCCTATTAATTAGTATGATGGAATTATAATTAGTTTTTTAATTTATTGAAGAGCATATTTTTTTGTTTGTGACTACAAGTTTTTTGAATCTTATAAATTACTAAAGAGTTTTTGTCTAATAAAATAGTCTACCTTATTTGTTAATGTATATCATATAAGGCGTTCACAAATACATGGAAGGATGCATGCACATGGGATGGACCGAGCAAAATGTACATACCAAATGGAAGATTCTATCTTGGTGGTGTATCATTTGTAGGGCCGTGCACTAGTAAGATTTCATTTGTCATTGATGGAACTTTGTTGGCTCCTCCGAACAACAATGACATTAAAAAAGAAACGTGGATCAATTTTGGCTACATCGACTATCTCACAGTTTCCGGCAGTGGCACCATCGATGGTCAAGGAAAAAAGTCTTGGTTACTAAATGACTGCCAAAAGAATACTAATTGTCCTAAACTTGCTATAGTACGTACCATTTCTTAAAAAAAATTTATAACATTTTTTTAATCATATTTCCACAGTGTTTGTATACATTACAGAATATGGGATTTGATTTCGTAAATAAATCAAGGATGGAAGGGATAACATCACTCAACAGCAAAGCAGGGCACTTTAATTTCTTCTCTGTTGATCATTTTAACATCACAGGAGTACACATCACAGCTCCCGGCGATAGTCCCAACACTGACGGCATCAAAATAGCTTTATCAAGCAACATACAAATCTCAAACACTCACATCAGCACTGGAGATGATTGTATAGCAATGCTCTCTGGAAACACCAATTTTGATATTTATAATGTCACATGCGGTCCAGGACATGGGATAAGTGTTGGAAGTTTGGGAAAAGATAGAAATGAGAAGAACATCAACGGCTTAACGGTTAGGGATACAATATTTACTGGTACGTCCGACGGTATTCGGATCAAGACATGGGAATCTTCGGCTTCCACGATTGCAGTTTCCAATTTAGTTTATGAGAATTTACAGATGATTGATGTTGGAGCTCCTATCAACATTGACCAGAAGTATTGTCCTTATACATCCTGCCAGAAATTGGTAACTTACTACGCAAAAAAAAAAACAAACTTCTTTGTTTTAAAAATCTTAGTCGAGTTTAATTTACATGTTAAATTATCATTTTTGCAGGGAGATTCTCACATTCAGATTCAAAACGTGACACTAAAAAATATTTGGGGAACATCAAGGAACAAAGTGGCTGTGAAATTTCAATGTAGCAAAAGTTTTCCTTGCAAAAATGTTCACTCAAGTGACATTAATTTAAAGCACAACGGAGTCGACGGTCCTGCAATCACCTTGTGTGAAAACATTAAAGGTTCTGCTACCGGCAAGATGATTCCTCCGCATTGCTTGAATTGATTTTGTCAAAACAAGTCGTTTTGTTGTATTTGATATTTTCGTGATAGCTGTGGTGTGTTTATGCATGATCTAGTTGTGATGATGAGATCCTAGAGTAGATTAATTAATAAATTCTCTAAGTTAAAATCCTTCAACGTTGTGATTTTGTATTCAACAAATCTGTTAATATTTTCGAAATAAAGTATCAAAGTTGCATACTGAATTGTCTTTTAGATATGAAAAGTCACTAACTCACACGGTTTATTTTATACATAATCATATCTATTTTTTTTTTGTAGTATAACTTTTTATTGAATGACAAGACTTCGTATATATATGTATAGCCTCTAATTAATTACAAAGGGTTTTAAATGTTACTAGCAAGGCAAATGTAAGCAATGCTCGAATGAAAAAAACTAACAGTAGTAATAGCATTTGTTGGTGCGGGATTTAGCACTTCCGACATACCGAACTAAACCAGAAAGACAATTTGGTTATTTAACTGGGAATCCGGTTAAGAACTCAATTAGGTCATTTAAGCCCAATTCGGATAGAGGAAGCCCAGCCTCGAGGGTGAAGAACCGACTTCCACTTCGCCCGGCGGCCGATCCAAGAGATAAATCAACTTTCCTTATTTCAGTTCGTCTCATAAGGAAAGTTAATATATTATGCGATCTATGAATATGTATAAAGAGGGAGAGACTTCTCCATTGTAAAGCATCTATTATTGAATACGATTATTCAGTTCTCTTCTTGTTCTTAGCAATAAAAACCCTAATTCTTCGAGATCAATTCCCTTTCTTCTAATTTCAAAGCTTAGATCGGTTTTCTAGAGAGTTTACTTTACTGAATTTGTTTTCCCCCATAAACAAATTCATCGTGGAAACCAGTTTCTACAGCATTCGAACCATCGACGGCCAAGGAAGTGACTCTTGGTCCTCCTCCTGTGCATGCAAAAAATTGTAGGCCTAGACTACCTGCTGTACGATTTTAAACTGTTTTAAATACTATAATGAATTACATCTATATTTATATTACGTTTGGCATATAATTTTGCAGAACATGGGATTTTATTTCGTGAGATACTCAAGAATCAGTAGACTAAAATCACTCAACAGCAAAGGAGAGCACTTGAATATATTCACCGTCGATCACCAACATCACCAGAGTCAATATAACGGCACCTGGAAACAGCCCCAACACCGACGGAATTAAGATTGCCTCATGCAGCAACGTGAACATTTGGGAAACTTCCACCTTCTTTATTCTTTTTGTTCGATACCCTCCTACAGTCCTACGTACTGCTTTGCTAACTCTTTATTTTGTCTGCTTCGTTAAATTGACAAGAAACCATCCCACTAGGGTACTAGTATTATTAGAATTTTGTAAAAGTTTAAAAAAGAAAAAGAAAAAACGAGATGTAACTATGTAAGATTGGATATTAAATGTTGTGGATTTTGGAAGTTTTTACTAACTTTCACACTTTGTTGAATTAAACTTGTATAGATTAGTCAGAACGTATTATGAATAAGAAAATTTGAGCTTATAGGTTCCAAAAATTATACTGCTCAGTTACAAGTACACTCAAACAAAGCATCGATCAGTAAATATAATCTTAATCTAAAACACTAAGATTAGTAACAGACTAGTGATTTACTTGCTATAGTTTCAGAATCCGAAAAAGAGAAAAGGAACGATAATATTTCCGGAAAGCATAATCAACATTGAACCTACTATGAATTTCTATCAGATGGCCCCATGAATTTTCAAATTTTCAAATAGGCCCGACGTTTCTTTTTGGGGGCGCACCGTTTTCGGCCATTAGGTAGAGAAATGATTTATTTTATTAGCTTCTTATTATTTCTTTTACTAGGTTTTGAACCGTGGGTTTATTTGATGATAAAAATTATATATGATTGATTACGGTAATAAAATATTATCTCATAAAAAAAACTAAAATTAGTACTAAGGAAAAAAAAATTAAATTTCAGATACACAATTTTTTAAAATATAAAAATCAGTTATGTTATAAAATCAAATTTGATTAAAAAAAATCATAAATTTAACTTGACATCCAGGCGAGACAAATCAAACTGATGTCCTCACATATCCTAAACCATTTTCTTTGACCACCAGAAAAACGAAACAATTTTATAATCATGAATTTAACTCGTTTTCATATTTAATTGATCCCTACTACCTGTGTTTTTTATTCAATGTTTTCTTATTCTTCATATTCTTTCTTGTCATTTTTATTGTCAAATTTTGTGTTAATTGTTATCGTAACTTTTACCGTTTGGTTATTTGTTATACTCTTTTTCTTCTTCTTCCTCGTCAACTTCTTCACATTCTTCCACTGAAAAACCTTTTTTTTTTTACTACCACACAACTTGTTAACCCATCAAACTTCAAGAACAAAATCATTTCTTTTCTCATAAAATTTGTGAAATTCATGATTAACAGCATAGTCAACACATGCACCCAATTATTGACAATTTTATCCATATACTTATTTGGTTTTAGATCCACGCGTTTAGAAACTTTTCAAACCAAAATCCTTACTTGGTTTATAATATTTTAAAAACATAATAAAATATACTAATAATTATTTATTTAATATGAATCATATGATATATAGAAATATGGGTACACTATAAGAACATATTAATTATAAATAAATAATATCAATTATATTATATCATCAAATAATATCAACCGTATAATATTATCAAATAACCGTAACCGTATATAACAGTAACCGCTTGAACCGTAACCGTATTTAAACGTAACCGTTTAACCGTATGTTAAACGGTTCTGGTTAAGGTTAAACCGATGGTTAATAAACTTTACCCGTGACAACCGTAACTCTGATCATGCCTATGTATAACTAATAAAACATGTGTGTTTGTTGTCCATCTTTTTTCTTTAAACCCCAAAATTTGACTCAAACATCAAATTAAGGTCTTGCGATATCAATCCTTCTTTCTTAGACCCAAAAATAAAAAATTAATGAAAGAATATCAACTCATCTATAAAATCATACACAAAAATATGTTTTACAGCTCATAAGAAATAAAAAGCACAAATGTAGATAAATAAGATAATTTATGTTTTGCATCAATATTTATAATAGTTTAAACTTTTAAAAGGTTTCGAAATATAAAATTTGAACATTTTAAAAATTTTCAATATTTATAATATTTTAAACTTTTAAAATTTAAAACTTATAATATTTAAAAACTTTTTAAAAGCTAAGAATTTTTAAAGTTTTAATTTGATCAAATAAAAAACCAGATCAAACCAAATAAAACTTTTAAACTTGGACGCCTGATAAATCAAGTTTTCCTGCTCATTCGTTGTTGGAAGCATATTAATCTTATTTATACTGGTTCTGAACCATTGTCTAAAAAAATTCTAGCCGATGTAGGATATTGTGCTTAGTTCTTTGATTTCCATAAATTTAAAATTTTCTTTTTTCTAAAAAATCTGTAAATTTAAATAATTTTAATGAATGACATGTCAAATCATGATAGGTTATTTAAAATAATTCTTAATATAGAAAATTCTGGAAATTGTATAAAATGTTAATAAGTGATATGTCAAATTTCTATTGGTTGTTTAAAATCCTATGTGGACGGCCTTAGGAGCTTATAGCTCATATTTTTTATTAATATAGATTTTAGTGAGAAAATATAGTAGATATTAATATTTTACATTTCAGTGGCTACGAAAAAGAAATTATATATTTCAGTGGCTATCAAAAATAAACTATTTATTTGAGTGAGATTATATAGCAGACATAAAACTTCAATACCAGAAGTTACTATTCATTTTTTTAAACCATTAATTTGTAATATGGTCGATAAATTGATGTTTTCACATGTGATTTCAAATTATACAGTTTATATCCAAATATTTTTTTTTAATCGAATTTTTAAACCATATTAATTTATTCCAATTATCGATGATATCAACACATTTAATTTCAAATTATATATATATTTCTGTTTATAAAAATTGAATATATTAGTAGATACATAAATTTGTTTATTGATGACAACTCTCAACGATAACATTGTGATTGATAACTTTGAGAATGATGATTATAGTCAATTCACATGATTTAGAAAAGTAAGGATTTTTTTTTTTGTAGACAAAAAAATTTAAAGAATTTGATCTTAAAAATGTTGTTATGGTTCTATATTTTTCAATTGAAAATTCATATGATATTGGCACTACAAATCAATAATTTAATTCAAATATTTTTCAAAACAGCAAATTAAATTTTTAATGCATTTAAATGAAGCGATATTTTTACTATACATGTACAATACAAAAGAATTATTGAAAATTTTGAAAAATATAAAAGTTGAAAAAAATAAACAAAATATAAGCAAAACATAAGCAAATATAAAAAAATTAACAAAAAAAATATAGGGGATAAGCTCAATTATCAGTTGGTTGAATAGAAAGAATGAGTTTTTTTACTACTATAACATCTCTATTGAAATAATAAATACATGGATGTTGATTTCATACTAGAAGATTTTATGATCATCCCATCAATCTAAGAGCTGCTGGGGTTTTTGAATGAAATTCATAAGATTTTTGTTCTGCTCTTGTATGGCTTTTTTGTAGGTATGGCTATTGAGCTTGCTAACGCTGGCACTAGCTCTGTTGTTATCAACGTTCCTGATGAGGAGGACACGCCACTTGTGTTCCCAACATCGAGAAGCAGACCGTCTTCTTCACATCCATTTCAAGTGTCGGTTCAGGAGGCGCGTGAAGAACCATCTTCTGGACCTTGGCAGAGGAAGCCTCCTAGTTTATGGTTGTTGTCTTTATCTGCACATCCGCGCTATACTCTTTGCTCGTTTCATCATTGAGACGGACAACAATGTGGAGCATCAAAGTATGAAAATGAGAGTTTCGTCTGCCGGTGACCGTCATCTCTAGACGCATCAGTGATCAGTAGCATCATCGTGAGACCTCTTTGGCGCTTGCTCTTAACTCTGCTCAACTAGGAGCCGCTGGGAGTACTTCCTTCATGGTACTAGCAGAGACGTGGAGTTTTTCTTCACATGTGCAGTGATCACATACCAGCATATTTTTGATTTTCTTGAATTTATGTAATTATTGTAATTATCATATTTTTTTTCTTGAATTGATGTAATTATCATATATTTTCTTAGCACAAAAAAGTTTACATTTTTATATTTTATATAACTAATAATTATCCAGTCGCATCATCTTGAAATGAAATGATGATCATTGGCCGAGAAAACTATATATTTCACCATGGTTTTAAAACAAATAATTTACTGTGAACTGGTTTTAGGATTTATACAACGATTTAAACCTTATCCAAAATTCTGTAATTTATTAAGTAATTTACGGTTCAAAAACTACAAACAACAATACCAAATATATAATACATTTTATTCATGCTAATGTAACGTCATCGCCAACTTCAACCTCTTCCCTCTGTGATCTGAAGAGCTTTTATTGATAAAAAGAGTTGACAAAAGTATCACGTTTTAGATACTAGATTTAAGGAGCTTCAAGACAGATGTTCGGTCGGGCATGCTCGGTATTGCACCTTTTACTTGGACACAAAGAGAGGCAGCTGCAGCTGTAGGCACCGGAAGATAGAACCAAAAGTGAGACAAAACTAATCTGAATTATTTTGTGTTAGAAAACTAGATTTCTTTGGAGTTTGTCCACTAATTATTACCAGCAAATCTCAAGCATTCCTCATGGGACTTGCCCTCAACCATAGCCACTGCAAATGCTGCCGTGAAAGTATCCCCAGCTCCTGTAGTATCGACCACTTGTGCAGCTGGTATTATAGACTGCTGGATTGGTTTTTTCCCTTCTATGAATAGTGCAGATCCTTTGGACCCGAGCTTCACTAGGACTTGCTTAACTCCCTGAGAAAAAAACAGCTTAAACCTTATAAACCCCAAAAACCACTAAACGAGCGAGTTGCAGCAAGGATGATTAGCCAAAATTTAAAGTCTGATGTATTGACAATAAGCAAAAAAAAAAAAGGACTTACCAACTTATGGCACTTAGCAACAGATTGGATTCAGTTGGCATTCCAGTCAAGCGACTGAGCTCAGTTTCATTCGGACTCAAGATGTCAACAGAATCCAATAGCTCATTCGGGATTGGCGTATCCATTCCTCCAACATCAAGGATGACAGGAACACCTGCTTTCTTCACAGCCTGCAAAACAAGACCCCACCACCAGCAAACCTAAGCTTCTAGGAGAAATAGCAATCCCATCAAGATGATCCAACCATTTGAATGATCAACCTATCCCAAAAGGTGACATCGTCTTCAAGACTCAAAAAATTCAAACTAAAGCTGCATCATCCATTCAACAGAGCTTTCCTAATAAATACTACTAGACCAACTCTCACTGAAGTAACCCAATACTGAAAGCAAGTACAAAATGTGACCTTAGCAACTTGAATGTTGATGGAATCTGGGATCTCTCTTTGAAGCAGGACAATACCAGCACTCGTGATCAAGATCATCATCACTCATCTTCTCAGGCCAAGCTTTCATATTAGCACCACCAACGATAATGATCGAGTTCTGACCGTCGGATTGAAGCATGACCACGGCGTGTCCCGTCGGCTCATCATCCACGGATCTCACGTAATCCAGATGAACCCCACACCCAGCCTCGCCCAACGCCTCGGCGATAAGCTTCCCATGCGCATCCTCACCCAAACGACCAACGAAGTAAGTCGGATACATAAGCTTCGCTCCACACGCCGCCTGGTTCGCGCCTTTTCCTCCGGCGAGCGTTTGCCCTGTCTTGGCCGAGATCGTTTCGCCTTCCTTGGGCAATCTCTCGATCTCAACGTAGATGTCCGCGTTCGCAGATCCCACAACCACCAAAGGCGGCGCGTGGGCTTCGACGGCTGATTTAACATTCCGATTCGCGGATGGATCGACGGAGAGCGAGAGAACGCGGAGGGGTCGTCGGGGAAATCGAGAATGGGTTGGATTAGGATTGATCTGAAGCTTGTTGGGTCGATTGAATTCGATGTTTGTAGGATTAACATTGGTGGATTGATAAAGTGAAATCCCTTTCATCATCCTCCAAAGTTATTTTTTTAGTATATCCAAAGTTTTGACCCTTCTTTATGTAACAACTTTGTGATCTTGATGACTATAATATGAGTAGTTTAAAAAACTCACACTGACACACACACACGTCCGTCTTTCGCACGTGGTTACGCTCTAAAAATGTAATAATTGCTATATATTAATTCGAATTTAAAGTGATTAATACAATAGACCATTGCTCAAATCAACGTCAAAAGCACGATGACGCAGGCAGTGGCATCAGCAGCAAAGAGATCTCTTCTTATTTAGTGAGCTAAATCGAGAGAGCAACAAAACAATTAATGGCGGAGGAGGAGGAGGTGATTCTTCTGGATTTTTGGGCGAGTATGTTCGGGATGAGGACGAGGATTGCTCTGGCGGAGAAAGGAGTCAAGTACGACTACAGAGAACAAGATCTATGGAATAAGAGCTCCTTGCTCCTCCAGATGAACCCGGTTCACAAGAAAATCCCGGTTCTCATCCACAATGGTAAACCGGTATGTGAATCTCTCTTTCAGCTTCAGTACATAGACGAGACTTGGCCTGACAACAACTCTCTCCTTCCTTCCGATCCTACTTACAAGAGAGCTCTTGCCAAATTCTGGGCCGACTTCATTGACGAAAAGGTATAGATTTTACCGTTTGGTTTTGGTTCATTTGTTGTTTCACTTTATCTGCTTTATACCGGGTTACCAGTTTGATTTGATTTTGGTTAGGTTTGAATGTTTGATGCTACTACTACTGTATGTATATTTATTTCCTTTCAAAACTGAAAGCTCTGTTTTCAGTATGTTAAGTTAAACCATTTGGTTTTTACAAAAATTCTGGTTTTGGTTTCGTCTAAGTATGTTGGATTGGTTTGGTTCTGTTATTTCAGCTAGAGTCTCTTGTTTGTGATTTTTTACTAATGGATCAGGTGAATGTTGCGGCGAGGAGGATTTGGGCGACAAAAGGTGAGGAGCAAGAAGCATCCAAGGAGTTAATCGAGATACTCAAGACGCTTGAATCCGAGCTTGGAGACAAAGATTACTTTGGAGTCGAAACGTTCGGGTATGTGGACATAGCTCTCATTGGCTTCTACAGCTGGTTTGGAGTGTACGACAAGTATGGGAATATCAATATCGAATCAGAGTGTCCAAAACTGATCGCGTGGGCCAAAAGGTGTTTGCAGAGAGAGAGCGTCGCTAAAGCCTTGCCTGAGTCGGAGAAGGTCACTACGTTCATTTCCGAGCGTAGGAAGAAACTTGAGTTAGACTAAATCTCTTCTTTTGTTCTGTTTCCATGTCTCTTTTCTTGTTTCGTTCTATTTTGTTTGATGTCTTGTCTGCATAATAATACTCCTTTGTATACTCAAAATTAATAATTATTAGGCATATAACTTCTCTTCTCTCTCTCTCTCTCTCTCTCTCTCTCTCTCTCTCTCTCCCTCTCCCTCTCTCTCTCTCTCCCGTTGATTAGTGATCACAAACCACTTAATGATGATGAAATCGTTTTGCAAATTGGAGTATGATCAAGTATTTGGCAAAGAAGATCATTCATTTTCATTTCTAAACCCCTCATCACTTTACTCTCATCAAAGGTAAATTTAATTCACTCATCATGCATGAGTGTTTTTAAACGTGTTTCTAGCTAGTAGTTCTTGATCCATGTTTTAATTGTTGTGTGTTCTTAATGCAGCGACTTAGCGAATCTTTTCTTCGGCTTAGAAGAAGAACTTCCTCCTTCTGCCTCAAGCTTTCTGGCTTTACATGATTGTCTTCCTTCTGCGCCTCAACCTTTCTGACTTTGCCTGATCTTGATCCTATATCCATCGTATCTCTTGACGGTATGCATATATCAGTACATGTTGCACTTAATTATGTTTTGTTCTCATGGATTTTATGTGTGCACTTCTCATTCTTGTCGTTCTGTTTTAGCAGATTTACTTAGTGGGTACGGTTCTGTTTCATGGAAAAAGAGTGAAACCATCTCCACCAAGAAGAGGAGATGCAGAGAAGAATGTGTTTCTAGCTGTTCTGTTTCGAAGACATTGTCGAAAGAAATCATCTCATTGTACTTCTACATGCCCATAACTCAAGCGGCTAAAGAACTTAACATTGGTTTAACTCTTTTGAAGAAGAGATGTTGATGTTGATGTTGATGTTGGATGATCGTCAAAGACGAGGTAAGAGAAAATGATGGTTCTATTTGTTTATGTGTTGTGTAACGTGTAGTACTGTAGTGTTTTGGACTCTAATTGCAAAACGATTTTGACTCATTATTACTTAAGTAGTAGTAGCATATGTTCTACACTAGTTAGTTCTTCAATCACGAATATGTTAAATTAAAAAACTCAAATTATATATTGCTTCTAAATTTTCCATAAGTAATAATAGAAATTCACCTTTAAGGAAAAGGAAATTATCAAAATCAGTAAAGGAAGAAGAGCTAATATGGAAATCGTAATGGACTTGACAAAAAAAATTGGAAAATGTTATCTCAAAAATCCCAAAAAAATTTAGGAACCGACAAAGGTCTCTGCTATAAATACTGTATATGAGTTCATTCACTCTAAACCCTTACATCATCGATTCAATTTCTTCTCGGGTGACCACAACAACAAAGAGAGAAAGCAAAAACAGAAACCACCAGAATTATTATTGTTACTTTATAATCATGTTCACGGGGGTTTTCGAACACGAAATCAAACACGATCCTGAACCAGAAGATGAGGGCACAGTTAGAGTCAATGCAAGGATCTTCGGAGGAGACGACGAAATCTTGACATGCACGAGAAAGTCGTCCGTTGACGAATTCATCAACGGTGAACGCAACGAGTGTCAAAGCAAACTGGACTTGGATTATTTCTTAAACCTTTCAGGGATCAGCGACTACGATATTGCACATGCCATGCATCACTTAGTTCGCTATGTTGCTAAAATAACTTCTTCAGAAAGTGATGGGTATTCTCCGGGGTGTGCTTTACAAGTGACGTTGGATCTTATTTTTTACGATGAGCCTCAAACTTTAGAGGATGTTCAAGTCTCGCGTGGACACAAAATCAAACACGATCCTGAACCAGAAGATGCGGGCACAGTCAGAGTCAATGCGAGGATCTTCGACCAAGATCATCACTCGTCATTCACGACTTTATCGTTTGCCGACGAGTTCATCAATGGAGACGAGTGTGGGAGCAGACTAGACTTGATTAATTTCTTGCGGGAAGCAGGAATGAGCGACCACGAGGTTTTATATGCGATGTACAAATTAATCCCCTATGTTGCTCAAGTAACTTCTTCCAAAAGTAATGGCTATTCTCGAGGGTGTGCTTTAGAAGTGTGGTTGGATCTTCTTCTTCTAGAGCCTCGATCATATCAATTATGAATCAGATTGAAGAAGCAGTTCGAGTATGAAAATACAAATTATTACGAAGATTTGTTTTCTACAGTTTATACAAATCCCTTTTCTTTTTAAATTCTACTTCTTTTTTTTTGTTTTTTTTTGCTTATATAAATTTGGAGAATGTTGTGTTAATCATAATAAGACTATTTAATTTACTCAAATTTACCTGCAACTACTCGGGAGTACTCAAATTTACACCTCTAGCCTATTTATGTATGTTAATCCTTGGCTTTGAATGGTTATCCAATACTCTGCTGTATATCCGATAGTACTGGACTAACTTTTTCGTATGCTAACCCCTATATATTAGAGTAGAGAGCGGAATATATAGTATGCAATGTAATTAATATACAATAGTATGTGATATAGAATGGACTGAGTTGAATGATGAAATATATAAACATTTGTATGCAATAAAGTGGATATCAATATGGTCTATTATTTTACCGTTTGCAGGAAATATAAGAACGAAACAAACTAATTGAAAACTAAACCTAACTGAGAACTTTTTAACCGAACACATCTAAAAATCATTGGATAGTGTTTGGTTCTTCGTTTCATCATTTTAAGTATTGGAAAAATTGGTTAAAATTTAGTAGCTAGTTATTATTTACTGCAAACCGATTCTACACCATTTTTATTGTTTACTTAATTTGCATATCATTTTTTCTTTTCAGTTTGATCTGCTTGTTTCTTTTATCACTTTGTTCTTTGTAGATCCACAAAAGAAATTAAAAAAAATGAGAATAGTGGGAAATGGATGCCAGAGACATATGATAACAGATGTATAATAGATCAATTTGAGTATGTTTTAGACAGCTAAAATTTGATCGTTTTATCTTTGTTGTTGTTGGCATCCTTAAAAGTAAGTAACAGAGGCCCGAGAATAAAAAAAAGGTAACCAATACAAATTTGTTTTTTGGTATCAAACTAACACCAATACAAATTTGGCAAGGAATACATTTGAAAACCCACCGTCCAAACTCAAAACTCAAAAGTAGGATGACGAAAGCAGTGACATAATCAATTCAACTCTGTAAATCCTGTGGTCAATGTAAATGAATCGAAAACACATTAATAAATTGAGTAGGTCAACGACTTGCACCTCTCCAAAAAATGAATTTAGCTTATACTTTATACTCGGTAAGCATTTGATTAGTTTGTATCAAAAATGTGTGTGTATCAAGTATGATGACGTAAGCAGTGATTTGTTTGCCCCAAAGAAAAAAAGAAGCATTTGATTTAAAAAAATTCCCGTAAATGTTAACATGTCTGATAAATATAAATATTTGAATTACTGGAATGATATGAACTTAAGAAAACAAGAAAAAAAAAACATGAAATTTTATCATACTAATCACACAAAATTACAATACCAATTACAAACCCCCTTGATACATGCACTCACATTCAATAACACGAAACAATAATGAAACTAAACGAATATCTTAAGCTGAAAAGCTCATGAAAAAAAATGATTAGTGAAAAGTATATTCCCTTCGTATTAAATAAACTACTTTAACGTGATTTATTAATTTTAGATATTAGTGTAATGGGAAAAGTTGATGTATTTCTGACTTTACCAGCAAGCAAAATGCGATTTCGTTTTGTAGTTAATGTTTCTCCTCTATAAAACCTTCTTCTCTTCACCATATGCTTAAGACACAAAAAAAAACAAAACAAAAATATCTCAGTGAGCTTAATATCAACAACGACAACAATGGCGGACGAGGTGATTCTTCTTGATTTCTGGCCGAGTATGTTCGGAATGAGGACGAGGATTGCTCTAGAGGAGAAAAATGTCAAGTTCGATTACAGAGAACAAGATCTATGGAACAAAAGCCCGATTCTCCTCGAGATGAATCCGGTTCATAATAAAATCCCGGTTCTCATCCACAATGGTAAACCGGTCTGTGAATCTCTCATCCAAGTCGAATACATCGACGAAGTTTGGCCCGGGATAAACCCACTCCTTCCTTCTGATCCTTACCAGAGAGCTCAGGCCAAGTTTTGGGGAGATTACATCGACAAGAAGGTAAAATCAATCTAGCTTCCAAAAAAATAACCTTATTATTAAAGCAAGACATCGACATTAATGTTTTGGTATATAATATGTGATTTTAGGTGTATGCTTCGGCGAGGTTGACTTGGGGAGCGAAAGGAGAAGAGCAAGAGGCAGGGAAGAAGGAGTTCATCGAGATACTAAAGACACTAGAGTCTGAGCTTGGAGACAAGATTTACTTTGGAGGTGAGACGTTCGGTTACGTGGACATAGCTCTCATTGGGTTTTACAGCTGGTTTGGGGCGTATGAGAAGTTTGGGAATTTCAGCATTGAAGCAGAGTGCCCAAAACTGATAGCTTGGGGTAAAAGGTGTGTGGAGAGAGAGAGTGTGGCCAAGTCTCTTCCTGATTCGGAGAAGATCATTAAGTTCGTTCCTGAGCTAAAGAAACATTTTGGGATCGAGTAGAGAGATCTTTTGATTCTACTCTGTAATGTTTCTACGTTTCTCTTTTGTGTTTGCTGTTTTTGCTCTGCTCTTTTTTTTTTTCGAAAATCTAAAGGTGTTTCAAAATAATACACACATGACACATTCCGCATGCCTAATATTTTGCATTTGTTTCAAACTTCCAATGGTGGTTAGTTTTTGCGATCTCACCCATTGTCATGAGAAAGTCTTCCATATCGAATTAAAACAGTACCAAACTAATCCGGTCCTTTTTTTTTAAACAAAGGGGGAAACAAACGGACTGGATCCTTTTTAATATTGCGAACCGAATACGTTAGGTCCAATGTTAAATGGGCTTTCTATCTAGCTTATAAACTTAATCATTAGCAGGTATTTTATATTTGTAAATTTAAATGGGTAAATAAATCCCTAAATCATTAAAAATCAGTTTGTCAACTAAATAAAAACTCATGGCAAAAGAGTTTGTCAAATGAGAGAGACCGTTTCTATCTTATTTCATACATTTTTATTTTTAATAAAAATATTATTTTACTAAGAGTATCTAGATTAGATATTCTTTTTATTTTCTTTATGATATTAAAAAAATTGAAAGATTTAAAATTATGGGACAGGCGTGAATAATATTAATTTATAAGAAAACAATATTTATTTTTGATACAAAAAAAAAAAAAAAAAAAAAACTAAGTCATGTTACGTGGACGTGGTTACTACCTTGAAAAATCCCCAAAAACCCTCGACCTCTTAAATATACGCATCTACATTTCAACAAACACTACACAAACAGTTGAAAAATATCAATTGATCAAAGCTAAACCGGATCTTCAAAAAAAAAAAAAAAAAAAATGGCGGACGAAGTGATTCTTCTTGATTACTGGCCAAGCATGTTCGGGATGAGGACAAAGATGGCTTTGGCTGAGAAAGGAGTGGAGTATGAGTACAAGGAAACTGATCCTTGAGTTAAGACTCCTTTGCTCCTCGAGATGAACCCTATCCACAAGAAGATTCCGGTTCTCATCCACAAAGGTAAACCCATCTGTGAGTCTCTTATTCAGCTTGAGTACATCGATGAGGTTTGGTCCGATACATACCCGATCCTTCCCTCTGATCCTTACCACAAGTCTCAAGCGAGATTCTGGGCTGATTTCATCGACAGAAAGGTTATTAATTAATTAATTTTATGTACTTTTATTAACTGTGATCCCATAATTTTAGTGTTTTAGATGATGTTTTGTTGGGCCTTTTTGACGTTATCATAGTTGATATCGCATAAATGGTAGAAAATGGAAAAATGAAAAACAACAATTATCATATTTCTCGGTTAAATACTCCTAACATGCAAATTAACGCCAAAAACATAAAACATTAGGTCTTTAAGGTTTTAAATTCGTTTAGGAAGAAAGAAACACACACACAAACGAAAACATTAAATCGAGTTCCAAAAATTATCAAAATGCTCGTTTTTGAACAATATTGACTTTGGTGATTTTGATTTGGTTCAGTTTTACGACCCATCATGGAAGATATGGGCAACAGTGGGCGAAGAACATGCTGCAGTGAAGAAGGAACTGTTGGAACATTTCAAGACACTTGAAACAGAGCTCGGAGACAAGCCTTACTATGGTGGTGAAGTGTTCGGATACATGGACATTGCATTAATGGGATATTACAGCTGGTTCAAGGCCATGGAGAAATTTGGTGATTTCAGTATCCAAAAAGAGTTTCCGAAATTGACTACGTGGACCAAGAGGTGTCTGGAGAGAGAGAGTGTGGTTAACGCATTAGCTGATTCTGACAGGATCATTGAGTACGTTTATGTCCTGAGGAAGAAATTTGGAGGAGAGTGATCTTTTAATGTTGTATACCAAAAATATGGTTGGGTATCAAGAAGACTGTATGTAATGTTTCTGTGTTTTCTGTAAGATTTGTAGTTTTCTTTTTCTTGTTGTTTTGTTGAAACCGTAATAAAAATGTTTACTGTACTATTTTTTTTTTAATACAATTAAACTAAACAACAAGAAAAATAGTATTAAAAAAAATATAACAATGCAACCTAAAACATTCAATTAGAGTATTTGTTATATTCTTTCCTAAATAATACGATGAGACTTTTGTATTTTGATATAGTATATTTTTTCTATCAATTATATCAACATCAGCATCGACATGATCACATAGTCCACAATTGATCATTTTCCATTTACAATATAATGTCTCTATGTAGTATGGCCTTAATGATTAACTGACTAATTTTGTTGTTTATAATGGAATATGTAATTTACAATAAATCCAACCAGTAATACTTAACTGACTAATCTATCAATTAACTGTCGAGCTTCTGAATTAAATTCGAATAATAATGATGTGACAACCGTATTACATATTATAAAATTATTTATCTCTGGTTAGGTTAGCCACAAAACTAAGAACAATATTTTCATTAAGTGGGCACATATATTCTTCTTTTCTTTTTGGTTTTAAGTTTAAACCTGATATTTGAAGGAGATTGCGAGTCAGTTTAAATTTTACATTAAGCAAACAAAAATACATGGTCAAACTAAAATTTATTTATTTTTGTGAAGTATATATGTGTCCACTTCCACTTAATGAAATACAATATTACTACTTCCAAAATACTATTTGTGTTCCTTTTTTCTTGCGTAAAATATATGTTAGGTTGTTTCAAGTTTCAACACTTACAAAAGACTTTAACATAACGTTGATATAAGATGTCTCCCATCCTATCATTATCAAACTGATTATTAATAATATCTGCGCTATTATTATTAGAGGGTAAATTAGGAAAAAAGTCTCCTATATTGTTTTACAAAGACGATTGAATTTTGTAATTAAGTAAAATATCCCACCTCATCGGTCACTAATTAATAACCTGAATTTGAATGACGTTACTCAGCGGAGCACAGCACGGAAGATCTCGACGATATAAAAATGATTGTTTTGAAAACAATGGAATCTACACTTTCCCTGCATAAAAAGAGTACATCGTCAAGTAGATACCATATATATATTGTCCTTGTTAAGATTTTTTAAGGTTTTAGATGTTTTGTAATCATTGTACCCTATATATATATCCAAAAATATCAAATTAAACAAATCACTCCAGCTTATCCTTCAACCAATGCTAATACTTATAATATAAGATTTGAAAATATGCACTATACAGTATTAACAACCCCCATTCGAATAACTTTGGATTTTTGGTTTTTTTTTTTTTGTTAAAATATAACTGTAGATCTTTTAATAAAGAGTAGGTACATTTATTATACAAGAAATAAACCATAGTATTTTCTAGTTTTTATAATTAATCAATAAATGTATTTTCTCTTATACCATTTGAGCATATATAAATCATTATAGAAGTTCGATTGGATACACCCCAACTTTTTAAAAAACATTAGAGGTCAGGTCATGGTTGCAACTTGCAAGAAAAAAAAAGAACGAATAACTATAAATGGATTAAGAAAAAACTAGTTAAAATGAATAATTAATTCACGAGACATTTTCAAAAGCAAGATAGATTTCGATTACCTTACCGTAAACAAAAGCATTTTGATTCAAAGCTACTATCTCGTAATATTCAATATATATTTCATAATATTTATTTAGATTCTTGATTCACAAAGGTAAAAATTTAGAGGTGCCTAATTCTTATGCTTATCAAAATTTGCAGTAGCATTCATTTGATCCACCAAAAATAGTCAGTAGTGGGGATACAAATTTAGAATTAGTTGCTTTTATTAAACCAACTAATCCGGTAACCATACTATTATGAGGAAACGTGCGTAGCCACACTATTACTCTATACATTTATTATCTACGCCACGAAGAAACAAACTTTATTCTGGATCTATTCTCGATCACGAGATTGAATTAGCTCCAAAATTTGTGTATCCTAGTATCCTATAAACACAGTTTACTTATTTGAAAATATATACACGAAGACGAAGTAGTCTTGCAAAATATTTTCTTCAAATTCAAAGCTAGGGTTCTTTGATTGCGATTTGAGATGGTAACCGGTTTTTTAACTTGAGCATGAGCCCGTACTGAAAAAATATGATTTCTTATGCAACGTCGAAAAATAAATACATTAAGTTATCAATATATACAATGTTGTTATATATATATATGTTTAAAAATACAGTGTTCTTTAGATTGAACTGAAACAAAGGATGTGAAAAAACCGTGAGAAGCGAATAAAATAAACATGTCCACGAGTGAGTAATTGATTTTCCAATTTTATTAAAGATAAAAATGTACTTAATTAGATTAAAATGAGTAGAATGAGCTCCTGATTTGTTTATTTTTCTTTATAAAAATTATTTTCTTAGACAAATCGATTTTTTTTTTTTCTGTTAAATAAAATACATTGTAGTGGAGTGATCTATTTTGTTTTGCAGTTTTAGTGGAGTACTTATCAATTTCGAAGCCTTTAAATGTTTTCTTCTAGGGAAGTGTGAGAAGCGTCATGAATATCGAAATTAAATGCATTCACCAACCTATCGATCCAACACTTCCTTTTATTTAATGTCACACATTAAAATCATCACCACTTGTTATAACCACATTTTTCCTCAGGAACCACAAAAAGAGACAAATAAAATTGAGAAGATCAAAATGGAGAAGAGTAACGATCATGACAAGGCTAACCACGGCGGTTCCGGTGGCGGTGCGACGGAAAAGTGGGAGGAGGTTGGTCCCGGAATGCGAACCGCCGAAACAATGCTCCGGTTAGCTCCAGTGGGGCTTTGTGTTGCGGCGCTTGTTGTCATGCTTAAGGACTCCGAAGACAATGAGTTCGGTTCTATATCTTACTCCAATCTCACAGCTTTTAGGTACGTATCTTATCCATACATATGTAGTTATGCAAATAATTGTAATAATCTTTCATCTCTAAGGTTCAGAGTCACATCTCCTCGCATACTATATATAATTAGGGTTTGTGTGTTGTGAGATGGTTTACCGAAGTTTTACATGAAATCCAAAAAAGGTTGTAGTTTCAAGAAACTGATGTATATATCTATGTTTATACATATTTTACCCAAAATTTGTAACTGGAGTTCCAATATTTCCCTCAACAGTTGTGTTAACTATGAAGACACGTAGAGCCATTTCTAATTTGATTTTTTTTTGTTTTACTAGATTGATTATGATCGGTAATCTTTGGTTTCAAACTTGTCATTCATCTTAATTTGGTCCCAATTTTGTTTCACTCTTATCATGAAACATGCGGCTCTGATGAATTACAAAATGGAGATTTTTTTTTCCTTTTTTAATTTCGTCTAGGGCCCCAAAATGCTAGGCGTTGACACGTTCTAGTTAAGCTACATTTGTTGTTATCGAAGTTAGCATAGATATAGCCGTATAGGGTTTGATTAAGAGTGCTATTATGGCTGAAATAATGTTTTATTTATTTATTTTTTTGAAAATAATATTAAATTATATTCAAAAGTAAAAAACTGTTTTACAACTAATGCATCATTATTCAAAAGTAAATAATGTTAAATAATGTTTTATTTATTAATATCGGTAATGGTAAAAATGTCATTATAAAATTAGGTACTTGGTGCATGCAAACGGAATATGTGCGGGCTACTCTCTTCTATCAGCAGCCATCGCAGCGATGCCTCGTTCTTCTTCAACCATGCCTCGTGTTTGGACCTTCTTTTGTCTCGATCAGGTTTAGTATAGAACATTCGGTTAATCATCAACAAAATGATCCCCCTTATTACTGATATTAAATTTTCAATATTTAATTGTCTCAGCTTCTGACATATCTGGTTCTTGCTGCTGGAGCTGTGTCCGCGGAAGTTCTATACTTAGCTTACAATGGAGACGCAGCCATTACTTGGAGTGATGCATGTAGCTCTTATGGCAGTTTCTGCCATAAAGCCACTGCTTCTGTTATAATCACTTTCTTCGTGGTTTGCTTCTACGTTGTTCTCTCTTTAATCTCCTCCTATAAGCTCTTCACTCGCTTTGACCCTCCCTCCATTGTTGACTCCGACAAGAACATCGAAGTCGCTGTCTTCGGAAGTTGATCCTTCATTTGCTTTACAAATACATCTAATTAGTCAAGTTTCACAAGCTGTCTTTTTAACTTGGGTCAAGAGAAAGAATGCTTTTGTGTTTGGACCACCTTTTCTATTGTGCTTGTATTGATGTTACGACTGGGTTGTAATGTTTATATAAAAGGTACGAATCATAAGAATCACACAAACTTATGGGAGACTAATGATCCTTAACACAACGGTTCCATGCACACATTGTCTTGAAAATTGATTAAAACCCAACTAAAGTCGTAGAATTCAGGACTAAACAGGACAAAAAGTCAATATAAGATTATCAAACTAGATTCAATACTGTCACCTTTGTTTACGCGTCTTTTAACAGTTACTACACAAACTTTTACTTTAACTTCAAAGAAATACAAAAGTTTGTAGATCCGAGAGACTATAGAAACTTCTTTATTTGTCCTGCGAAAAAGGAAACACAAGCTAAAGAGCCCCCTAACCAAGTGTTGTGCAAGCTTATATGCTTCACCACACCAATATATATCAATTTCTGTCTGAAATCAAGAAAATTTGCAATTGTACCTTTTTGTTTTTATTCGCAAGTAAATAATCTTACTTTTTCCCATGGCTGCTGATAAAAGATTGGCGTTTCAAGAGCTTCTGGGAAGGAGTTCGATGGTCATCCTACAAGCAAAACTAATTAGTATTAGTGTTAGATCATCAAACGAAGGAAGAAAATTAAGTAACGGAGATGCAAGTTGACGCAAACCTTGCACAGAGATGCAGCTGATTCTGATTCCATTGTCTGGTTTTGAGGATTTTCAAGCGACTGGAACGAATCAAGGGCATCAAGAGTTAGTTGCCACCCACAAACCGCCTCAGCAAAACCCGAAGAACCTGAACTGTTGCTGCTACATCCAGCAGCAGCCACATTTTCATTAACCCACGGGCAGTAACAGTTATGATACTTTATTGGATCAAATTCCACAATTTCATCATTGCTGTCTCCGTTTGGAGGCCCTGAAAATGAAACAGCATATGCTTATTCTATCATTTTTACACTATTTTTACGTGATGAAGTTTGGACTTTATAAACCACAGGAAGAAATCTACAGACCTTGGTCATTCGCAGTGTAACTTGATCCGGGGAGTGCAAAGCCAGCATTGAGCGGGGACTCCCACGTCTGGGTCACTTCTTCTTTAGATGCTTCGTAACCAGAACACATGATCGCATTGCAAGACAAAGATGGATGAACACTGTCGTCGGTGATCAACACATTTATGTTACTCATCTTTTCACCACTTTCAACAGATTCAGCCTTCAATGAATCAACAATTTTAGAGCCACTGTCCGCCCTTACAATTGATTGAGACACCCTATCTTGACTATCCCCAAGCCTACCTTCTCGATCCATTTCTTCAGGAACAAAATCATCAGTAAGGCCTTGCTCTGGTGCAAATTCACCGCTTTGTCCTAGATTCTCTATGACCTCTGCAACTGGTTCCATGTCTCCAACAACGCTATCTCCCCTATGGACTGAAACATCAGCTCCGTGGATTTCTGCCTCGTGACTTGCACCCATTCCGACACTACCCCCACTGACACCTAAACTTGGTCCATCCCTTCCCTGGGCAGTGACAGTCTCTGTGTTCAGTACTTCCTCACCGTCATTTATGCTGCTAATGCCTGGTTCAGCATTAAACCGAGCAGGAGCTGGTTGGAAGCAAGCACTCTGCTGAGCTTGATTGCTGAAATTCAGTTCCGAAGGATCATTGAGATCCGCACTTTGAGCTGTCGCCACAGAGGGATAATTTATATCATCAAAGTCCGCTGGATGGTTTTCCACACTTTCCATAGAATCATCATTGGCACTGTGGCAAATTGTATCCATTGCAATGACAGAGGAAGCCCGCGTGGAGTCTCTAGTACCTGGGAAAGCCATAGCTTGTTCATTTCCTTCACTAAATGGGTCACTTCTATTTACTTCCCTCTCGTTTTCAGTATCCAGTGAGTGACTTGGCCCCCCTACTGATAAGTCTCGCCCATACAAGGGAGGATAAGCTTCATGGACATAAGAGCCTCGGGTACGCTTTGAAGGCCCTGCTGAATCATCATTAACCTCATCACCGTCACGGTCAACAACAGTCCCTTCAACACTGTCTGCATGTTGTATCCGTAGATAAGGCCTATCAACCGTGCTTCCACCATCATCCAGACTCCGTTTACGAGTACTAGGCCCTCGTGATTCATATGAAGCAGCACGATCACCAACCTCACTTCCTGAAGGCTGCCTCCACAACACTTCCTTTCCTCTATCACTAAATTGGTAATTATCGCGCGTCACGGACATGTTCAGTTGTGCAGAGGATGATGCACCAGCTGCAGTTTGATATAAGTTCAGACCTACATTTGATACTAATCTTCTCTTAACTGAAGTTTCAGCCTCGTCAACATCTTCATTTTGCTGCTGTTCCATGCCCTCATAAGCAAACCATCCATTTATCCCACTTGTTGCACTAATGCCACGTGTCACTCCCATTTTCTTGCTCGTTTCAGGAAGATTGGCATTAATAGCGGCAAACGGAACCGGGCGAGAAGTGGTCATGAAATCCCAAATCCTGATGGTTACACCACATAAACTACAATCCAGTAAGGGTAATCTGGATTCCGATTTATATTCTGGACCCAAAACTTCATAATTTCCAGAGGCTTTTCGGGATGAAGCCGAAAACTGTTTCCTGCTTGGACCAGGATCTTGTAGACGACTTTGATTTCTAGCTGCGCCAGAAGGGCACCCATTTCTAGCTGACTGGGCCGAATGTTCTTCACAATCTTGGATATTTGGAAGCCATCTAGGCTCCCATCCACATAGGCTTATCAGCTTTTGAGCCTGTAAGATAAAAATTAAAATAAGAAACAATGGTAGTTTATTGCTAGTAAGCTTAAGAGCACATTTTACTGAGTTCTTACGCGATAGTAATTACTGAGAGCCACTTCTTTGGACGTTTCTGCAGCTGAGATATTATCCATTCTGAAACTGAGATCATCATTGGCATAGACTTGAGGATGTGCCAAAAGGCGGTCAATTTGTGGTCGTCTTGAAGCACGCATCTGGTCAATCGCAGATGGCGAGACAATTGGTAGAGAATAGAACTGTAGGAGCCCATCACAACGATCCTTGTAACCTCCAATCAAGGCTGATGGAGGAGTTGGAGGAAACTGAACTAAGCTTTCTGCACAACTTTGTCCTACCCATGGACAAGAGCTCTCATGTGCAGCAGCAAGCTGGTTGGAGAATTCTTCTCCGATGTTATCAGCTGTTATCAAATATGAATAAGGAATATCAAATGTGAGGACCATATAAAAAAGCTGATTCATGCCTACTGATTTTTCTTGCTTAAGAGCAAACACAAAATTCTTTTCATTGGTATATGTTGGTTATTGATCAAAACTCTTGGCTCTGAAGATGCCCAGAAAGGGTTTGAGAGATTTTCTCTTTTTTGATACAGTACAAGTGAAAGACGAAGACTTAAATTATCCCCACAACACCTCGGGGCCGAGAGTTAGATAGAAAAAGACGATCAGTTTAGTTACAGGAACAAGAATTGACCTTCAGGATGATTCAACGAATCTTGTGGAGGAGAGTAATGTAGAGTAGACCCACAGTATTCACATTGAATTTTGTCCAGATCAACACTAACCCAACCTTTCTGAGCACAAGCCAAAGAACTAGCTGTCTGCAAACAAAGGAATAACATGGCAGGACACAGCATTAATCAAACAACATTTCTTTCCACCAGCTGAAACTTGCAACAGATACCAAAGGAGATAGAAAGAACCAATCCAAAACAGAGAAAGACGATTAAGTATAAAACCAGACAAATGAAGCAACCTAAGTTACTAGGATTAACTTCTCAACATAAAGCCCCATTAGATATACTGTCGGATCAACTATACCAAATCTGTTTGAGCCAAAACCAACTACAGGAGGCTATATGCCAGGTTTATTTGCATTCATTCCAAAGAAAAATTCCCATCACTATATCAACTAGATAAGGAGAATTGAACTTAAGAATTAGGTGGGATATGCACTACCGCTTTGCCAAAGAAAATCTAGTTTATCTGAGTGTGGAGAAATGAATTAGCAACTGAAAGTGAATATAAGGAGAAAAAGAAAAGAGTCATACTTTGGGCTTCCCAAGCCAATTTGAAGGCTTGAAAGTGGCAAGACGTCGAAGTAAATCTCCTCTATCCCAAGTTCTACAGGAACGACCTGATAAAGCCAGCCCATGACCTGACCAGTCCACACTGCCAGCGTTAACCAGAACAGCAGGAGATGATGCACCTGCAGAGCTGTTAATGCTTGAATTGAAATCAAATCGTCCAATACCCAAAAATCAAAACTTTGAAATTTTTTGAAAGCATTGCTAGCAAAATTAAGATGCAAATCTCAAACAAGCGAAACCCTAGATATATATATATATATCTCTCGTATCGGCTCAAATTCAACAAAACGAATTAAAAAAAACTCATAAATTTCGCACTAGTGAAACTCGATCTGCGTTACCTAGCAGCAGCAGTGAGAGGAGGAGAAGGCGATCTAGCACGACGTCGGAACCTATCAACGGGAGTAGCAGAGGCGGAAGCAGAAGCTGAGGCAACACTGTTCCGATTACTCCTAGGGTTTACGTTCTGCGAACTCACATCCTCTTCCTTCATCCTCTCCCTTCGTCAACTCAACGACACACACTCTCTCTCTCTCTCTCTTATATCGGTCGGGGCTTCTTCACTTTCAACAACAGAGTAAAAGGTAAAGAGAGAGAAAATCTCAAATCTCAAAACTCTCTCTCTCTCTCTCTCTCCTTTATCGAATCTATATTTATTTAATTTTAATATTAAATGCTCTTTCTTTACTGATAATAATATTAGAATTTTTTAATTTTATCTTTGGTTGTTTCGGTGACGAATTTGCCCTCTCTATACCATTTACGGCTAATATATTTTGTCACGTGTGCCAATCACGGAGACGGGTTTCATTTATAAATGGGCTTTTCTGTTGAGCCCAATATCATAGTTTATTTTCAGACAAGAAAGTAAATTGAGTTTTTTTTTTTTTTTTTTTTTGTGTGGATAAAATGGTTTATTAGAGTAAAAATAATCATTTATTTGTTATTTGTAAAAAATTGGCCTTATCGGAAATCCGCGAAAAAATTCAGGCAGAGAAGCAGCCACACCCACACCCACACACAAACAAAGCTCTCAAGTTCAAAGTTATCTCCGCTTCTTCTTCCTCCACTTATCTTCTTCTTCTTCTTCTTCTTCTTCTTCTTCATCCGCTCTCTCTTTTTCTCTCACCATCTCTCTAAATTGCTCATCATATTCTCAATTCAGCTTGATGATTACGGATTTGATGAATTTATAGCCCCAATTTCTTTCGGATTTTGTAGCTTTTTTGTGTTATTTCTGGTTCGAAAATTCGTTGGAAAACTGGAATGAGATAAGAAAGTCTCTGAATTTGCTCTATTGCTTTGTTTTTTTTCGTTTTCTGGGTTTTATTGGAGATGCCGTCGATGCTTGTTCTCGTCGGCACAATGCCATCGCTAGCTTCTCTGGTTAGTCTAGGTGGTGCTTGTGCAAGTGTTTCAGGATCGACTTCTTCGGATGCGTCATATGCATTAGTTAAAAGGGTTTCTTTGTCAAGGAGAAGTGTTAAAGGTACTAAGAAATGGCTCTGTAGATATTCAGTTTCGTCTTCAACTACTACTACTACTACTTCTACTACTGCTGACTTCATTGCTGAGCAAAACAACAGATCAGTTTCTATAGATTCTAACTCGTTTAGAGGGAGTATAGATGGTGGGGATGATAGTGAGGTTGTGCTGAAGCAGAATCCTAAACCTGTGTTGAAACCCCCTGTGCCAAGGGTTGAAAGAGGTTTGGGGGTGAATACTGCTCCTTGGAGTAAGGATTTATCCAATGGGGGTAAGTTCGATGTGCAGGAAGAGAGGAATAAGGTTATTGAGTCTCTTGGTGATGTGTTAGATCAAGCTGAGAAATTGGAAATTCCTAAACCAGGTTATAAAGAAGGTGGTGAGGCTGTTAAACCGTCACAGCCTAGTGCCAACAGTAGTAACTCGAGAAATGGTAGCTATGCGAGTGCTGCAGCTACAAAGAAGACGAAAACTATGAAGAGTGTGTGGCGTAAGGGCGATGCTGTTGCTGCTGTGCAAAAAGTTGTTAAGCAGTCACCTAAAATTGAACCTAGAACGAAAGAAGAGGAGGAAGAGGTTAATGCCAAAGCAGGCACTCAATTGGCACCACCTCAGCCACCTTCTAGACCTCAACCTCCTGTAAGACCCCAGCCAATGTTACAAGGGAAGCCTATGGTAGCTCCGTCACCCGTTAAGCCACCTGTAAAGAAATCACCCATCTTAAAAGATCTTGGTATGGCAGCAAAGCCTTTGGTTTCTCAAGAAGTTGATTCTAGCGTTAAAAGTAAAGAAAGGAAGCCTATTTTGGTCGACAAATTTGCTTCCAAGAAAAAAGGTGTTGATCCTGTGGCCTCTCAGGCTGTGTTAGCTCCTACTAAGCCTGGAAAGGGTCCTCCCTCTAACAAGTTCAGAGTTGAGCACCGTAATAAAAAAAATGCACCAGCTAGTCCAAGACGAAGAGTTGTTGCTGAAGATGACGGCGACGAAGATACATCCATTTCTCGATCAGGTAGAAAAGGGAGAAAATGGAGTAAAGCTAGTAGGAAGGCTGTGAGAATCCAGGCTGCAAAAGACGCAGCACCTGTCAAAGCTGAAATCTTAGAGGTAGAGGAAGAAGGCATGTCCATCGAGGATTTAGCTTACAACCTAGCCATCGGCGAAGGTGACATCCTTGGGTATCTATATTCAAAAGGGATTAGACCTGATGGTGTGCAGACCTTGGACCGCGAGATGGTGAAGATGATTTGTAGAGATTACGATGTTGAGGTCCTTGATGCTGATTCAGTTAAAGTAGAAGAGATGGCAAAGAAAAGGCAAACTTTTGATGAAGAAGATTTGGACAAGTTAGAGGACAGGCCTCCTGTCATAACGATAATGGGTCATGTGGACCATGGAAAGGTAGGCACAGTTTGCACTACTGTTTTTTTTCTCTCATATCCTACTCGCCCATAAAAGATATGTAGAGTCCTAATGGCATTTGTTACCTATTTTGCAGACTACTCTTCTGGATTATATCAGAAAAAGCAAGGTATGGATGAGACTAGATATCCGACGTAACATGGATTTGCCTTTTTATTTATCAAAAACTTTCATTGTGGCTTCTTAAATTCTTTATCAATTCTAAAGCATGGCTAATGGAGATTAATGTGTTGAGGATACAACTCGTCTTTAGCTCAGGAGTACATATTTCTGCTTTGTTTCTGAAATACTATTTGTGTTAGTTCATTTTGCTTACTGCCTAGGTTAGTGCTACATAGCATTTTCAGCTAATCTCGCTTTGCTGGATATCTGTAGGTTGCTGCTTCAGAAGCAGGGGGAATTACACAAGGAATTGGTGCCTATAAGGTGTCGGTCCCTGTTGATGGAAAGTTGCAGTCCTGCGTTTTCCTTGATACCCCTGGACATGAGGTAGATCCTTTTTCTTGCAATTGAATCTTCACTTGTTCGTTTCTGATGCTGAATTTTCATTGATTATACTTCCTGAGCTTCTATTTTTCCATGTAGCATGTTCTTGACTATCTCACATCTCGTGTTAGGCATACCATAGTTTTGCTCATCTGACTTTTATGTGCTCATCTAGGCATTTGGTGCTATGAGAGCTCGAGGGGCACGAGTCACTGACATTGCAATCATTGTGGTTGCTGCTGATGATGGAATTCGTCCTCAAACAAGTGAAGCAATAGCTCACGCAAAGGCTGCTGCTGTACCAATAGTCATAGCTATAAATAAGGTATTAGATTCATGTAGCACATGTATTCTTCTATCTACGAATAGAAAGATTGCTGAGTACTGTTTTTGTTTTGTTAATTCTTCTTTACCTTGTGAATATGTAATTTCTCTCAGTCTGATTCATTTCCTGTTCCAGATAGATAAGGAAGGAGCAAGTCCAGAGAGAGTGATGCAAGAGCTTTCTTCAATTGGTTTGATGCCTGAAGACTGGGGTGGTGATGTTCCAATGGTTCAGGTTGAAATACATACTTTCATCACATATATGTTTCAGGTTCCACATGTTCCATAGGTTCTCATATCATGCTCTATATTTGTCCTTAACAGATCAGTGCGTTGAAAGGGGAGCATATAGATGATCTGTTGGAAACTGTCATGCTTGTTGCAGAGGTTAGTTTGCTATAAAACCCATGATAACAAGTTTGCTTGATTTTTCCGTCTCTTTTTGCTAGATCCATAATGAAGCTTAATTTTGACTTCTTCTTGTAAGCTACATAGTGGCTACGAAATTACTTACATACTTGCTCCAAAGTGGACCCAAAATTTTGTTTTAAGGAGGAATATAGACTAATAACACTTACATATGGGATTAATTCATATATTTTCTCTTAGTCTCTGCTTTTGCTTCTCATTAGCTTTTGCTTGTGGACTGACCCTATTTTGGCTGTTACAGCTACAAGAGTTGAAAGCAAATCCACACAGAAATGCCAAGGGCATTGTTATCGAGGCTGGACTTGATAAAGCAAAAGGACCATTTGCGACATTCATTGTTCAGAAGGGCACTTTGAAAAGAGGGGATGTTGTTGTTTGCGGAGAAGCTTTCGGAAAGGTCTACCCAAAATTTTAGTTTTCTCCTGAAGCCGCATTGTGCAGATGTTATAAAATGGCTAGGAACTTACCTACTTTGGTTTTGCTCTGTTTTTGTGTGTTAGGTACGAGCTTTATTTGATCACAGCGGGGAACGAGTTGATGAAGCTGGGCCCTCCATACCTGCACAGGTTTGTAGTTTCATAATCTAACCTAAGTTAAACGTCACTGCACACTCACTAATGGAAATACTCTATGCAATTTCATGTTTATTTTCTTGGTGACACAATTTTGATACTATGTTCTCATGTGTGGATTGATTTAGATATCTAATTTGAGAATCTAAATTACATTTTGCAGGTGATTGGCTTAAATAATGTCCCAATTGCTGGTGACGAATTTGAGATTGTCTCTTCCCTTGATATGGCGCGTGAGATGGCAGAGGCACGTGCAATATCACTAAGAGATGAAAGAATATCTGCAAAGGCTGGGGATGGAAAGGTCACGCTTTCCTCCTTAGCTTCTGCTGTATCAGCGAAAAAGATGTCAGGCTTAGATTTGCATCAGCTTAATATCATCTTGAAGGTCGATGTACAGGTAAAGGGTCTATTTGGTTTCATCCGCTCATCTTCTTAAACACTTTGGTTTCTGTGGTCTCTTCTAATTTATGCTGATGCAAATCGTCAATGTGACAACTAGGGATCCATTGAAGCCGTCAGACAAGCCCTGCAAGTCCTCCCTCAGGAGAATGTCACCTTAAAATTCTTGCTACAAGCGACAGGGGACGTCAGCAACAGTGATGTTGATCTAGCATCAGCGAGTGAAGCCATCATTTTTGGATTTAATGTCAAAGCGTCTGGTTCTGTTAAAAAAGCTGCAGAAAACAAAGGTGTTGAAATCCGACTATACAGAGTTATCTATGAGCTTATTGATGATGTGCGAAACGCAATGGAAGGACTTCTTGAGTCTGTTGAGGTTAGCATTGATTTCTTAAGCAATTCGGAAGCGTTTTTTTGTTGCCTTATCTGATAACAAGCCTCTTTAGAGTTACACACGATGAAATATCTGTTCCTTCCACATGAGTAGGCATAACAACTGGAATTATTTTATGGTTCAATAGCCTGAAAAGTAAATCTCTGTGTCATGTCATGGATTATCATAAAACATAGGTTTTGGTCTCAGTTGATGTGCCTTATTGGATTTTTCGAAAACTGAGGATGTCTGTTGCTGTTGATAGGAACAAATCCCGATTGGCTCAGCAGAAGTTCGGGCTACTTTCAGCAGTGGTAGTGGTCGTGTGGCTGGGTGTATGGTGAATGAAGGGAAATTTGTCAAAGATTGTGGCATCAGGGTACTCCGGAAGGGTAAAACTGTCCATGTCGGTGTCCTTGATTCTCTTAAACGAGTTAAAGAAAACGTGAAAGAGGTAAACTATCAACTTCTATCTTACATGCTGAGATATGTTCAAATCCAAACCAAATCCTGTTTTTTTTAGACTTTCTTACTTGATCAGTATAAACCTCTCACGCTCATTATGATTTTCTAGGTGGGTGCTGGATTAGAATGTGGTATTGGTATGGATGACTACGATGATTGGATTGAAGGAGATATCATCGAGGCCTTTAACGCAGTTCAAAAGAGGCGAACGCTAGAAGAAGCATCGGCTTCAATGTCTGCCGCGATTGAAGAGGCTGGAGTCTAATTGTGATCCTGGTTTTGCTTCAAAAGACTAAAGTCATCAAAGAAACTCAAGCAAACAACAAAATCAGACCCTCAGGGTAAGATTTGGGTCACAAGAGTTTGGTTGGTACATTGTTTGTATGGTCTCATATTGTACATGGCAAATGTTTCTACATGTGGTTGATTGATGTAGGAAAAAAAAGGAAGATTCAAATGAAACAATATTTATCTTGAAAAAAGTCACAAAATAATATCCTTTATTTATTTTGTCTATAATAAATTCATATATCTTGTTTTATAATTTTTGGGTTTCACGCAACGGTTTATAAAAGGATTATACGCCTCAATTGGAAAAGTTTTTATAAAATTATAAAATTATAAAAATAAGTTCACAAAAATCATATTTCTGAAAATTCATTTCCTAAAATGAGAAAGTGGGAGAACATTGGTGTAGTGGAAATTTAACAGACAAGAGATGGGCGCGAAAAAGACAGCAATAACTTCCCCACTTGTGTGTATATGTGAAGTGGCTTTAACGGTCAACGATAGAAATGATGAGTTCACAGACTCCAACGCTCTCTTCTCACCCATCACCAAGAAATTAAAACAAAAAAAGCAAACAGGTGCACTTAAAAAGATCATTGTCCTGAATCATCCTTTTTCACGTGTCGTCTTCATCAAATCCTCACCGTCACAACAACCAAGATCCTCTGTTTTCTTCGATTGACAACCCAGAGAAACACTAAAAAGGATCCCTACATTTTTATTCAATGGATTTGTACGACAAAACCAGATCACCATCACGTGATTTGAAACCACTAGCAGCTCAAAAATATGGTGAACCAAATCGGAGAAAGAGACGATGTCGTCGACAAAGAGAATTAAAACAGAGTTGACTTCTTGAAGAGACAGAGAAAACAGAAACCTTTCCAAAGTGTTTTGCAGATAGTCTTTCTTGATCAATCAAAGCCAGTCTGTAATTTTCTCAATCTCAATCTAATCTTTTTTTGTCCTCGTAGCCAAAACCATTCCGTGACTGCCCCCCCAAATCGACGTTTCTTTTCGTTTCTTCCTGATGTTTTCGGAGATCACTCTGTGTTCTTACCAAAGCTAACTTGTAAAAACATGAGAGGAAGTATCTGTTTCCTGGCAATAGTGGTTCTCTGTTCTTTCTCTTTCATCTTTGTGAGATCCTTAAACGAGGAAGGGCGTGTTCTTCTGGAGTTTAAAGCTCTTCTTAACGACTCCAATGGCTATCTGGCAAGGTGGAATCCGTTGGATTCAAATCCCTGCAACTGGACCGGAATCGCGTGTACCAGTCTCAGAACTGTAAGTTCTGTTGATCTAAATGGGATGAATCTTTCAGGTACACTATCTCCTCTCATATGCAAGCTTAATGGTTTGAGAAAACTGAATGTTTCCACCAACTTCATCTCTGGTCCGATCCCTCGAGATTTATCTCTCTGTCGAAGCCTAGAAGTTCTTGATCTCTGCACAAATAGGTTCCACGGAGTAATACCAATTCAGCTAACCATGATCATCACTCTTATGAAGCTGTATCTATGCGAGAATTATCTTTTCGGTTCGATCCCTAGACAAATTGGTAGTTTGAGTTCGCTCCAAGAGCTTGTGATCTATAGCAACAATCTCACCGGTGTAATCCCTCCTTCCATGGGGAAATTGAGACAGCTGCGGGTCATTAGGGCAGGGCGGAACACGTTTTCGGGTGTGATTCCGTCTGAAATCAGCGGATGCGAGAGCCTAAAGGTACTTGGACTAGCAGAGAATCTTCTTGAAGGTTCTCTTCCTAAGCAGCTCGAGAAGCTTCGCAATCTTACTGATTTGATACTCTGGCAAAACCGTCTATCCAGCGAGATACCTCCTTCAGTAGGAAACATCACCAGTCTGGAGGTGCTTGCGCTCCACGAAAACTACTTCACAGGATCAATTCCAAGAGATATTGGGAAGCTCACAAAGATGAAAAGGCTGTACCTTTACACAAACCAGTTAACCGGAGAGATACCTCGTGAAATAGGCAACTTGACAAATGCAGTTGAGATAGATTTTTCCGAGAATCAGTTAACAGGTTTCATCCCGATAGAGTTCGGTCAGATCCTGAATCTCCGATTACTTCATCTTTTTGAGAACATCCTTGGAGGTCCAATTCCTAGGGAGCTTGGGGAATTGACACTGTTGGAGAAGCTAGACTTGTCTATCAATAGACTAAACGGTACTATCCCACAAGAGCTTCAGTTCCTAACTTACCTTGTGGATTTGCAACTTTTTGACAACCAGCTTGAAGGGACGATTCCTCCTCTAATCGGTTTCTATAGCAATTTTTCTGTTCTTGATATGTCTGCCAATTCTCTGTCTGGTTCAATTCCCGCCCACTTCTGCAGATTTCAGAAGCTAATACTTCTGAGTCTTGGTTCAAACAAGTTATCAGGAAACATCCCTCGTGATCTGAAAACCTGCAAGTCACTGACAAAGCTAATGTTAGGCGATAACCAGCTAACAGGAAGCCTTCCCGTTGAATTATTTAATCTTCAGAACCTTACTGCATTAGAGCTTCACCAAAACTGGTTATCAGGGAATATATCTGCAGACCTGGGAAAGCTGAAGAATTTAGAAAGACTGCGTCTTGCTAACAACAATTTTACTGGTGAAATTCCTTCAGAGATTGGGAGTCTCACAAAGATTGTTGGCTTAAACATCTCCTCCAATCAGCTCACTGGTCACATCCCTAAAGAGTTGGGGAGTTGTGTCACTATCCAGAGGCTTGACCTTAGTGGCAACAAGTTTTCCGGGTACATAGCAGAAGAGCTTGGTCAGTTGGTCAATTTAGAGATTTTGAAATTGTCTGATAATAGATTGACCGGAGAAATTCCTCATAGCGTTGGAGATCTTACTCGGCTCATGGAGTTACAACTAGGAGGCAATCTCTTGTCTGGAAACATTCCAGTGGAGCTTGGAAAGTTAACCTCTCTGCAAATCTCCCTCAACATTAGTCACAATTATCTCTCAGGTATGATTCCAGACAGTTTAGGAAATCTACAAATGTTGGAGATACTTTACCTCAACGACAACAAGCTTTCAGGTGAGATCCCTGCATCAATCGGGAATCTCATGAGCCTCCTCATCTGCAATATCTCAAACAATAACTTGTTAGGAACAGTACCAGACACAGCAGTGTTTCAGCGGATGGATTCATCGAACTTTGCTGGAAACCACGGTTTGTGTAACTCTCAGAGAACCCACTGCCAACCACTTGCCCCAAATTCTGATTCGAAGATAAATTGGTTAATGAACGGTTCGAAAAGGCAAAAGATCTTGACAATCACTTGTCTTGTGATCGGCTCGGTTTTTCTTATCACTTTCCTTGGTATCTGTTGGGCCATAAAGCGGCGAGAACCAGCCTTTGTTTCTCTTGAGGATCAAACAAAACCGGATGTCATGGACAGCTACTATTTCCCTAAAAAAGGTTTCACATATCAAGGCCTTGTGGATGCAACCAGAAACTTCTCCGAAGACGTGGTTTTAGGGAAAGGAGCGTGTGGAACGGTCTACAAAGCTGAAATGTCAGATGGCGAGGTGATAGCCGTGAAGAAACTAAACTCTCGCGGCGAAGGAGCTAGTTCTGATAATAGCTTCAGAGCTGAGATATCAACACTTGGAAAGATAAGACACAGGAATATTGTGAAGCTATATGGTTTCTGCTATCACCAGAACTCAAATCTTCTCTTGTATGAGTACATGTCAAAAGGAAGCCTCGGCGAACAACTACAGCGAGGAGGTGAGAAAAACTGCTTGTTGGATTGGAATGCTCGGTACAGAATCGCCCTCGGCGCTGCAGAGGGTCTGTGTTACCTCCATCATGATTGCAGACCTCAAATAGTTCACCGCGACATAAAATCGAACAACATTCTTCTTGATGAACTGTTCCAGGCTCATGTTGGAGATTTTGGCCTGGCTAAGTTGATTGACCTCTCTTACTCAAAGTCCATGTCAGCGGTTGCAGGCTCTTACGGATACATCGCTCCAGGTGAGTAAAACATCACAGGATTCTTTCTCCCACACTAGCTAATCTGACACATATCTGATTGATGTTTTGCTTTGTTTCAGAATATGCTTACACGATGAAGGTGACAGAGAAATGTGATATCTATAGCTTTGGAGTAGTGCTTTTGGAGCTAATAACAGGAAAGCCCCCAGTTCAACCGCTGGAGCAAGGAGGGGATCTAGTCAATTGGGTTAGAAGATCAATCCGTAACATGGTTCAAACCATTGAAATGTTTGATCCGAGGCTGGATAGAAATGATAAGAGAACGGTTCATGAGATGTCTCTTGTCCTAAAGATTGCACTGTTCTGCACCAGCAATTCTCCGGCTAGTAGACCAACGATGAGAGAAGTTGTGGCAATGATTATCGAAGCTCGGGGATCAACTAGTCTCTCTTCCTCGTCAATTACATCAGAAACTCCTCTAGACGAAGCAAACTCCTCCAAAGGTAAATGTACCCACACATACTTTTCTCTGCAAGTCCTAACATTCATTCAATTTTTCTGATTCTCATATGAACATTTCTTGCTGTTCTGCAGGTATTGACTTTGTTGTATCACCTTAAAGTCAGCAAAAAAATCCAGTTCAGTCAAACAGTGGAAAATAGGATGTTGACTCTCTGATTCACAAATTCACAATGATATCTGCAGTTATTAGATAAACCAACACATTGTTCAGAAACATTGCAGAACATGTAAAGCATCTATTTTGCAAAAGAAGAAAACCAGAGTCCAAGAACAGATAAGCCGCTAAGATCTTTCTTAAAGGAAAATATAATTAGTTCTACAGATCACTTATGTTTCAATTTAATACGGATTCAGAGGGGGAAAAAAAATCCATAAACGTATCTTCCTAGAACCTTCGTGGCTCTCTGATAAACTCTCGTTGACATACATTGAACATAAACAAGCTTACTTCTCCAACAAAATAGAAGAGCAACCCAAGAAACGAAATAAAAAGATAAACTTGAAACCGAAGTCAAGTGTTGATATTTTTTACTTTCTAAAACAAAATCTTCTGTATCGATAGGATAAAACTGAGAAAAAAATGAGTATGATACACTCCATCGTTTCGTTGCGCAAAATCCCCGAATTGAGCTTTAAAACAAGACCAAGTTCAGGCTTCCTTCTGTATTAAATTGGTCTCTGGGAAGCCATATGCATATATATAAATTAAATATAGAAGAGGGTGATTCATCAAATTTTCTTCAATAGGAATCGAAATCAAATTCCCAAAAGATGGGTGGATTTTTGGCAAAGAAGAACCCTAATTTCAAAACAAGGAACAGCTTCACTTCGAAATGCTCATCTTTAATGAAACAACAACACGCTCGTCTCTGTATAATTCGACTCTGCGCCACTATGCTCTTCCGCTCGTACATGGATCACGACGATTAACTAAATTACGTTAACTAATGATGTTCTTTTCCTTTCTTTTTTTTTTTGTCGATCTCTCTGATTCGACTAGTGGGTTCTCTTTTGGGCCTATTGGGCCTCTTTCCCCTCTTAACAGATATGGGGTTTTAAAGCTACAGCGACTAAATTAGGGGTTTTTTTTATATCAGTGTTTCGCCGGCGAGGGAAGCTCACGGCATCAATTCTTACATTTTTCCTATCGGTCCGGAGTTGTTTTTCTTTTTTTTCCTTCAAAAAATTCAAATGATGTTTATATGTCTGCTCATGTCTAGAGTGTGTAAGCAATGTTAATCCAACAATCGCAAAGTTGTGAGGCCTCAAATTGTGAAAATATGAAATTTGAGCCAACAACAATCAAATACTCTAGTTGAATACAGTTCTTTTACGAAAACAACCTAGATTCAATTTGTTCTCCGGCGACGAGAAACCTATCCTTATGAATTACTCCTCTTCTCTCTCATCTCCCAGATACGAAGCCTCCAGGTTCTTCGCTTTTCATCTTGTTCTTCTAGTAGTATACTTCGGTTTCTGCACTTTTTTTTCCAACGATCTCTCTTTAGTTGATGAACTTGTTTATTGTTGAAATCGATGTGCTTTTGGCACTCTGATGATGAAAGAAGTTTCTATATATTAGTCCTAGCTAGACACCAAATCAACAACACGCAGTAGTCATCAAATCAATCAACTCCTTCTGCTACGAATTGGATACGACCAAACTGTTAGTAAGTAGTAACTGGGTGGGTCTTTTGTATATTATTTTGATAAGCTCACTATGTGTATACAAGGAGGAGGAATAGAGTGGAAGCAGCACATGAGACATGTGGGAGCACGTGCAAGGGACTGAAGACATTTGTATATAAACTGAGAATAGTCATTGTAGTTGGGGGATGCATTGTTTGTTGTATGTTGAGTGACGTATGTGTCGCTTAGGGAGATAGAGTTGATGAATCGGTGATGTGCCGGTGGCTCTATTCTTTGTAACAGTGCATCGGAAGTAATAGATAAGAGTTTACACATTGATTCTTATCATATTTAGTCTGTTATGAATACAAAGAGTTGTGAGGGTCTCGATCAAGGAAATCACACAACTGAATGAATGATCTCCATTACTTAAACTTACTTAAGAAAGATTAGTTAGTAGTTACTACTCACTACTCAGAGCATTGAATCTTTATGCTCATCTCCTAGCAACTGAGCACCAGTAAAAACAATAAGAAACAGAAAACCCAATGGCAACCCCTATAATAAAAGTTCTCTTCAACTCTGTATCCTCTTTATCCATGGTTGTAGCAGGCGGCTTTATTGGAGCCTTGCAAGAAGTCAGCAGTATGCCACCGCACAACAGGGGGTTTCCTTCAAAATATGCTCTTGGATAAGTATCAAACTGACTTCCTGTGGGTATTGGCCCTTCAAGAGTGTTGTTCGCCACATTGAAGTAATACATGAAATGGAGGCCCGTTAGCGACCAAGGAATTCTACCAGATAAATTATTGTTGGACAGGTCTAGCCTCTCTAAGTTGGTGAGTTTCGACAACTCATCCGGGATGCTGCCAGACAAATTGTTGCCAAGAAGCTCAAGGAAATGAAGAACCTTTACCTGGCCAACCTCAACTGGTATACTTCCTGTCAGGTTATTCCTTCTGATGTAAATTGCAGGTGGGAGGCTGGACAGCTGATTGTATTGCTGATTGATTGTACCGTTACTGGGATTGACAAAAACAGGCAGCTCTAGATATTTCTTTTCTGTTGCGTCGTAGGCCTTTTGTGACATCAGAGCCCTTAGGTGAAAGATTTTCTTTGGCAGCGCTCCTGAAAGTAGGTTATCTGAGAGGTCCATGTAGAAAAGGTTGGGGAGAGTTCCCAGCCAACCAGGAATTGACCCTTCTAGTCGGTTGAGGGATAGGTCCATGACTTCTAAGCTCTTCAGTTTGATTAGCCAAGCTGGTATTTCACCTTTCAGTCGACTTCCACCAATGCCAAATATTTGAAGTTTTGGGAATCCATCTGGGGCCAGAAAGTCTCTGTTGTTTGGAACTGTCTCATCATAGAAATTCTTAGCCATGATTAGAGTGGACAACTTCCTGCAGCCCTGTAGAATGCTGAGAGCGCCTCTAATGTTCGTCAGTTTATTGTCTGAAATAGTCAGAAACGACAAGGACTCGAGTTCCAGTACTTGAGGAGATATCTGCCTCGTTAACTTGTTTCCTGAAAACCTGATTGCCGTGAGTGACTTGCAGGAGAAAACCTTATCAGGGAGATAACCGGTGAAGCTATTGTTTCCAAGATCCAGAACAGTAAGACGTTGAAACTGAGAAAAATCGAGCTCTGTTAAGTTTCCGCCCAGCTGATTGACCCTTAGATTCAACTTGACGAGATTGGTGCAATTTGCTAGAGATAAGGGGATTAAACCAGTGAGTTTATTGATATGAAGCTGGAGGCTACGCAGGCTGGATAGGTTACCTATACCCATTGGTATTTCTCCTTCAAGCTGATTAAAGTAGAGCTCTAGTGAGGTAAGTTTCCTGAGCCGGGTGATAGCATCATTGATCTTTCCAGAAAGACGATTGACTGGTAGAAAGAGTTGCTCGAGCTCGAAAAGATTGTAAATGTCACTTGGGATTTCACCAGAGAGATTGTTGAAGCCTGCTCGTAGAACTTTTAGCCTCAAGCATCTGCCTAATCCTTGGGAGATATGGCCGTTGAAATCATTATAGGAGAAATCCAGTTTGCTGAGCTGCGGTGAACTCGTGCACATGAAAGAAGGGATTGGACCTGTGAAGCTGTTGTTGCTAACATTGAAACTGATCAAATTGATAGCTCCCTGGAGATAAACAGAACTATGGTGGGGACTTCACCCTGCAGAAGATTGCTCGACAGATCAAGTGTCTGAATAGAGAAGAATCTATTGCTTCCGTTTCCAAATGCTTGTTCAAGTGGCAACTCACCATCAAAGCTATTGTAACTAAGATTAAGAACCATGAGCTGATCAAGGGTCGAGAAAAGACCTTGTGGGAGAGGACCCGAGAGATGGTTATAAGAAAGATCGAGACGAGAGAGACGGTGAAGTTTCTGAACAGACGAAGTGAGAATCCCAGAGAGTCCTCTAAAGGGCAAGGAAATCGCAGTGACGTGACTATCTGATGAATCATCGCAGGTAATTCCCTCCCAGGAGCAACAATCAGTGGACAGATTCCAATTCAAAGGAGAAATATAAGAAAAAACATTGCCGGAAAACCACAGGAGAGATTCTCGATCTTGCAAGTTACAGACAGCTTCCGAAGGTGTAAGAAAGAGGGCAGATAGGAAAAAAACACAGAGGAAGAAGAGATGCATGTAGGAACTCAGAGGTTGTATCGGTGTTGTGATTAATGGTCTCACAAGACCTTTGGCTTCGGATCTCATTTCCTTATCTATCATAGCGAGAAGAAGAACAATACAGAGAAGAAGAAGAAGAAATAGAAAACTTCATGTCAATACAGAGGTGACCAAGGCAAAATAGTCACCCAGAGAGAAGTGTGATCTTGTCAATACCATCGTTGACCAAGGCAAGTAGTCAAAAGCTTTCATTTATATTTATTCATTTAATCCTTTCATTAATTCTCTTATACCATTGTTAATTCTATGTTAATTCCATTGCAAAATTCGTGGACCCTTTTTAAGGATCCCTGTTTCACTTCTGTTCCTGTATTATTTTCCTCCTCCGACACGACGAAATTAGTGGCTTCGTGCCATCATCATATTAGGGGTCCTGGTAAGTCCTTCTCGATCAGAAAGATGGAACATTGGTGTGTAGCTTACTTACACCATGGTCTTGATGGTTTCCTATTTACTTGAATAATTATATTCATCGAAGAAATTTCTGGTTTTTTTTTGGGTTCTTGTCCACTAGTTCCACAGTTTGAAGCTATACGGTGGCATTTGAGGCTTTAAACCATGGCCGAGAATTTAGACAAACCATTGCTGGATCGTGATTCTTTCGATAGAAAAGGAATTGACTTGGTAAATTTATTCGTCATTCCTTTATTTTTGATTCAAAATCTTGGATCCTTTTTGTGACGCTTGAGCTTGACAGGGTATATTGCCACTGGAGGAGGTTTTTGGATACCTAAGAACATCGTCTCAGGGGCTTCTATCTGGTGATGCTGAAGAAAGATTGAACATATTTGGTCCTAACAGACTTGAAGAGAAACAGGTAATCTCCTAAACAGCTTATCTTCAAAGTGTGTGTCTCTCTCACTCTCTCTATTGCATTATTCTTGCCAAGTAGAAAAGAGAAGCTTATGAGTTCTGAGATCTTCTCTTCGATGCATAATGTCTAGTTATTTCTGTACGTAAAGTTGTGGTTTTTTTTACAGTGACTCTTGGATATTATGTGGATGATGTGCTAATGCTATTGAAAACAATGATGCAGGAGAACAAGTTTCTGAAATTCCTAGGTTTTATGTGGAACCCATTGTCATGGGTTATGGAAGCTGCAGCATTGATGGCCATCGCCCTCGCTAATAGTGAAGTAAGACAATCAGAGTTTTCATTCATGTTTATCAAATCGTTTCTCTTCTTTACTATGTCAATATACTACTTGAAACTCTTGGTGATAATGGTATTTACAGAGACTGGGTCCTGACTGGGAAGACTTTGTTGGAATTGTTTGCCTTTTACTGATCAACGCAACAATCAGCTTCTTTGAAGAAAACAATGCTGGCAATGCTGCTGCAGCTCTTATGGCTCGCTTGGCTCTAAAGACAAGAGTATGGTTCTTTACCTGATGCATTTTGACTCCACTGAGCCAAAATGGCAAAGCTAGCTGCACTATCGTTTCTATATTACCTTTAATTTTATTTACATACGCCTCTTATAGGTACTTAGAGATGGACAGTGGCAAGAGCAAGATGCATCTATCTTGGTACCTGGTGATATAATTAGCATAAAGCTTGGGGATATCATTCCTGCAGATGCTCGTCTTCTTGAAGGAGACCCCTTGAAGATTGATCAGGCACTTACTTGCATCCCTTAACTTTTACTGTACTATGTAAAGACTTTATTGTTCACTTATCGATTTATTTTTCTCTGACGCAGTCAGTGCTGACTGGAGAATCACTACCTGTGACCAAGAAGAAGGGTGAACAAGTCTTTTCTGGTTCTACTTGTAAACAAGGTGAAATAGAAGCTGTTGTGATAGCAACTGGAGCGAGCACCTTCTTTGGAAAAACAGCACGCTTGGTGGACAGCACAGATGTAACCGGACATTTTCAGCAGGTTCTTTGCTGTTCATTCTTTCCCAGTTTCAGGATGCTTTGAACCAATTGTACTCTTAATATGGTGATATACACTTTGCAGCTTGCAATAACATGATTTTATATTATTTTGACATGTATTCTTCTAGGTTCTTACAGCAATAGGAAACTTCTGCATTTGCTCTATTGCTGTTGGAATGGTTCTTGAAATCATTGTCATGTTCCCTATACAACATCGTTCCTACAGAGTTGGGATCAATAACCTTCTTGTACTACTGATTGGAGGGATACCCATTGCCATGCCTACTGTACTATCTGTCACACTTGCTATTGGGTCTCATCGACTTTCTCAACAGGTAACAAATCTTGGTTTCATTTCTCTTTAGTATATAATTATAATAATAGTGTGAATTGAGAGGAGTTCTACTTTTATGCTGCTGAATGCAAAAGGAAATCCTTTTTTTGTTATTCTTGTAAACAGTTTGCGAGCAATAATGTATTTCTACTTGTTTGAAAAGGGTGCCATTACGAAAAGGATGACCGTAATAGAGGAAATGGCTGGGATGGATGTACTCTGCTGTGATAAAACTGGAACCCTTACATTGAATAGTCTTACCGTTGATAAAAATCTTATTGAGGTACTTATAGTCATCATATAACTTGAATTTCAAGTTCAAAGAGTACATTTCAAAACAGTTGCCTTCATGTTCCTTGTTTGTTCTCTGTGTTCACTATCTTGGTGTTTAAATGTGAAAATTCATCTGCACAGGTTTTCGCCGACTACATGGACAAGGACACAATTTTGTTGCTTGCAGGCCGAGCTTCACGACTAGAAAATCAGGATGCTATAGATGCAGCCATTGTTAGCATGCTTGCTGATCCTAAAGAGGTAGAGATACTTCTCTTGAAATGAACAATCTATTATAAGACTATTGTCACTTGCTATATAGTTTTTCTCATACAAAAGTTGTTTATCTGTAGGCACGTGCAAGTATTAGAGAAATTCATTTCTTGCCGTTCAATCCTGTGGACAAACGTACTGCAATAACATATATTGATTCAAATGAGAGATGGTATCGTGCTACCAAAGGAGCTCCTGAACAGGTAGCTAAGTATAATCACCCTATTCTTTTGTTCTGTATCCATAAATAAAAAACATCACTATCTGTACTATATTATAGGTTCTAAGCTTGTGTCAACAGAAAAATGAGATTGCGCAAAGAGTTCACGCCATCATTGACAGATTTGCAGAAAAAGGTTTGAGGTCTCTTGCGGTTGCTTATCAGGTAACATAATTTTCCTCTCCCTTTCTCTCTTGATCTGGTTACAACTGTACTTTTGACGAAGAACCTTGCAATGACATTAGTTACTCTAATCCATTGAATCATTTTAACGATTGGTTCCAGGAAATTCCAGAGAAAAGCACCAATAGTCCTGGAGGACCATGGAGGTTCTGTGGTTTGTTGCCACTGTTTGATCCTCCAAGGCATGACAGCGCTGAAACCATCCTTAGAGCTCTTAGCCTTGGAGTTTGCGTTAAGATGATCACTGGTAAGCCTTAACCTTAACAAATGAAAGCTAGAATCTTTCTTAAACACCTATCCTAGAGCATGGCCCAAGTGAGACACATTGGTAAAACTCCGAGAAAATGAGTGAAAAGCTAATGATAAGTTTGGACAAAAATGTAGGAGATCAGTTGGCCATTGCAAAGGAGACAGGCAGACGTCTTGGAATGGGAACCAATATGTATCCCTCTTCCTCTTTGTTAGGCCACAACAACGATGAGCATGAAGCCATACCAGTGGATGAGCTAATTGAAATGGCAGATGGATTTGCTGGAGTATTCCCTGGTCATGATTACAACACAACTCTTATTTCTACCGAGTTTCAGATTTGCTCTCATTTCTGATCCTCAATCGTTTGTCTCTAATGTTACAGAACACAAGTATGAGATTGTAAAGATTTTACAAGAAATGAAGCATGTGGTTGGAATGACCGGAGATGGTGTGAATGATGCTCCTGCTCTCAAAAAAGCTGACATCGGAATAGCTGTCGCGGATGCAACAGATGCCGCAAGAAGTTCTGCTGACATAGTACTAACTGAGCCTGGCTTAAGTGTAATTATCAGTGCTGTCTTGACCAGCAGAGCCATTTTCCAGCGAATGAGGAACTACACAGTTAAGTACTAAAGATATGGTGTCAAAACTATCATCTGATTCCACATAGCTAAAGATAAGCAAATTCATATTTTCAAGTAGTTTGATGAAATTCTTAATTTGCTTATGTTTTTCTCTGAATTACTGACTAATCTGTATGAATCTGCAGGTATATGCAGTCTCTATCACCATACGAATAGTGGTAGGGAGCTAACTCATGTCAGTTAAGTTACTTCTACTTGAACTTTCTCATCTTATCATTGTTTCCTGCAGCTTGGTTTTACACTTTTAGCGTTGATATGGGAATACGACTTCCCACCTTTCATGGTTCTGATAATCGCAGTACTCAATGACGGTAACCTTTTAATCAATAGCTTCATGTTAATGTAGGAAAATTAATATTAGCATTTTCAAGCTAAGTGCTCTTGTATATCTCCTACGCATCAGGGACAATCATGACTATTTCTAAAGATCGAGTCAGGCCATCTCCTACACCCGAAAGTTGGAAGCTCAACCAGATATTTGCGACTGGAATTGTCATTGGAACTTACCTAGCATTGGTCACCGTCCTCTTCTACTGGATCATTGTCTTTACAACCTTCTTTGAGGTATCTTCCCATCGGTCAAAGTAAGTTAGATTTTGCTTTCTAAAAAAGAATGCATACCACTGACCATCCCTGGATCTTTAATGGCTGCAGAAACACTTCCATGTAAAATCAATCGCCAACATCAGTAAACAAATTTCATCCGCTGTGTATCTCCAAGTGAGCATCATCAGTCAGGCACTCATATTTGTAACACGTAGTCGAGGCTGGTCATTTTTCGAACGTCCTGGGACCCTCTTGGTTTTTGCCTTCGTTCTTGCTCAACTTGTAAGAATTCGCCATCCTTCACATGTTCCATCACAGAATGCTATATATGCATACATAGGCAGCTGCGCTAACATTAATTTTGACTTGTCAATTCATGTACACAGGCAGCTACACTGATTGCTGTCTATGCCAATATCAGCTTTGCTAACATCACCAGCATTGGATGGGGATGGGCAGGTGTTATATGGTTATACAGTTTAATATTTTACATACCTCTAGATATTATAAAGTTTGTCTTTCACTACGCATTGAGTGGAGAAGCTTGGAATCTTGTATTGGACCGTAAGGTTAGTGCATGTTATGTCCTCTGCTTGTTACTGAGTCTCAGATATATACTCTGCATTTATTAAAGGCGAAAATGTTGGTTTGTCTTGTAGACAGCTTTTACTTATAAGAAAGATTATGGGAAAGATGATGGAACGGCTAATGTAACCATCTCTAAGAGAAGTCGTTCTGCAGAAGAAGTCAGTGGAAGTGGCGCTTCTTGGATCACTGAACAAACCAGGAGGCGTGGAGAAATTGCCAGGTTCTCTTTGGTCTGTACAGCTATTTGAGTATTCTCTTTCCATTTGACATACTACCAGAACCGTTTCTGATCCATGAAAATGACTATATTTTTTGTTCATCTTGTAGGCGGCTTGGAGAGGTACACTCGGCGTCAAGCATTTAGAATCGGTGATCAAGCTCAAACAAATTGACCCAAAGATGATCGGTGCAGCTCACACCATTTGAATGAAACACTCATGATTTTTCCCTAACTCAAAATTTACATAAAGAGGGATTCATATAATCTGTAGTAGTCTATATATACTATAATGTTGTTTTCTGGTGATAGCAGAAATTTCACCTGATCTAGTCTACGGTTGAGCACTTGAGCTCAGTTGTAAACCATATATGTAGTAGGTGTGGCAATAAACTTGTTATAACTCTTCACCACTTTGGTTACTTGCATCAAGAAAATCTTATAATTTACAATCAAAATGCAGAAAAAAATGAAGGGAATTTAGTAAATTTCTCAAAAATGAATAAAGACAACGATGAAGACGACGAGGAGAAGACGGTTACGTACGCCGTGAGGTTGCCTAACGGATCTCTCAAATTCTCCTTCAAGTTTGGTGAGAAATACACTTTTGGATCTTCGAGTGCTCCTCACGCTCCTGTTCCATCGGCTCTGGATCACAAAACCATGGATTAACCCGTTACCGCTTACCCGCCCGAATTTGGTGCTCCGGTTGCAAACCCTCCTCCACCCGCTGGTTCTTCTTCCGGATATCCACCACCGGGACATGACGATAAGCACGGTGGTGTGTATGGATTATCCACAACAAGCTGGTGGTTACCCGCCATCTGGACCCGGTGGTTATCCGCCACCTGGTGCTTACCCGCAGCAAGGAGGTTACCCGGGGTATCCGCCACCGCAACAGGGTGGATATCCGGGTTATCCGCCACAGGGTCCATACGGTTACCCGCAACAGCAAGGGTATCCGCCTCAGGGTCCATATGGATACCCGCAACAACAGGCTTATGGTAAACCGCAGAAACCGAAGAAGAGTGGTAAGGCTGGAATGGGACTAGGTCTTGGGCTTGGAGCTGGTTTGTTGGGTGGGTTGCTTGTTGGTGAAGCTGTTTCTGACATTGCTGATATGGGTGATATGGGTGACATGGGTGGTGATTTCGACTTCTGATTGCTTATGTTATAGTTTATTAGGTTTCGTTTAACTACTACTGCTCTTCTATGTTTTTCGTTTAATGAATCATGTGAAGAACCTGAGAGAGATCAAGTTTTATCCTGTGTGAATTATGTGTTTGGTTTCTTTGTTTTCTTCTAATGAATGTATTGAACGCTTATGCTTTTTCTAATCACTAGCTGTTGAATAGATAGTGCTCTGTATATTCTCTGTTCCGTGGGAAAAGGTCCACCATATATTCGTCTAAGAACAATGTAATCACAAAAAGACTTATTACTAGTAAGAAGCCTTACTTGGTGATATTCAAAGCCTGAGTAGTTGAAGTAATTTTCAGGAATGACAAAAGGAACATTCTTCTTAAGAAATCTTTCACCGGTTATAAAAGCTTCCAAAAAGTTCAGTTATTAGCCCAATACCATCTCTTTGTAGAATGATAAAACTATCTCAAAATCTAAGATATTAGTGTCAACTTTTTACATATCTAGCGATCCTTAAAAAAATTTAAGAGAACAGAAAAAGATGAAATAACCAACAACTGCAAATCCAATTGCTCTAAACCAGTCAATAACCGACTCAAACAATCTACAATCACCTGAACTCTATAACTCATGAAGATCATCTTCATCGTCGTCTTTACTCTCTTCACCGGTTATCTCCAAGACATGGGTACACCCTTCTTCATTTTCTACTACAATGTGGAAAAGAAAGACATGAGAAGAGTAAGGATCCATGGAATTGCGGACAATGAGGAGTTTCGGCGCCAATATGGACTCGTAGACGGTCCGGGCGTCACTATCTCACCCGAACACATTGAAAGGAGGTATTGCCTCTTTGTAATGTGTTTTATTTTATATTGTTTCTTTCTTCTCTAAGGACCTTAATAGAGAGCTTGGAAGACTCTTTTCTTTTTCGTTTTTTTTCCTTCTAATAATCGATATTTAAGCGTTGGCTTTTGAACACCAAGCAAACTTGTTTGTGGTTATCTTACCACTGATGATTAGCATTTTCTGACATGTGTATAATGTTGTTTTATTGTTGTTCATATTTTGTTTGTTTTTCTAGTTGCTTTTTTTTTTTTTTTTTGCTCAGAAGGTAAATTAATATATGCGCAAGAGAGAGCTTGGAAGACTCTGGTTTTTTACACTGCTTTTTAGGAGCTCCCACACAACTATACTTCTGAACAAGCTCAGTCCCTATAACCCGAATAAAAATATGATGCAGTCCTGTTAGCCACGGCTTTAGCCAAGAGAGTTTTACCGGTTCCAGGAGGACCATAACAGAACACACCCCTACCTTTAGCCTAGAGAGTTTGACCCTGCATCGTTTCGTCAGAGTGGGTAAAAAGATTAAATAATATTCACCCCTTTTAGTTCCTGTGTGATCAAATATCACCCCCTCGTTCAATAACTGCTAATTTAGCCCACGTTCCGTGTTCAATAATCTTTGGTTTACAATTACATGTTTCAAAAGCAATCAAGCTGTTCCGAGAGTTCTCAAGGAAAAAAAAAAACTATAGTTCACCGGCACAAGAACAAAATCGTCGGAAGAGAATTAAACTCGCCTATTCTATTATAATACAGGTAAAGAAGAAGAACCATGGAATCAGAGACAAGATGAAAGTTAAACGAATGTGTTTACTTTTTTATTCATTTTCAGCTATGAAGTTTGGTTCTTCGCCTCGACAGAGATACTCATCGCACATAGATGAAGTTCCCCAGTCTTTTCTTAGCCGCAAGATATCCTCTGTAAAAGTAGAACCCGATGCTCCAATGAAGACACTGGACATTGCACATATTGTCTTATCCAACATAGCATCCACCTACACATTCCACAAACCAAAGCATAAGCATGTGAATGTCTCGTCAAAGAAGACAGGAACAAAAGAGTCTTCAAGGAGTTTTCTCAGACCAAAGACTGTTACTAGATCATAGTCCATTAGAATTGATTTCTTTTACAGTACCACACTGGAGTTACGATTCCAGTAGAGAAGAAAGTCTTTGGCCCATAAACAAGTAATAACTTCGTTACCTGTGTGTCATCTTCTATACCATGTCTATACAACAACGAATCCCACTTCTCTGCTGAGTTGCGAGGTGGACGCTTGACAAGGGGGATGACTTTTCCATCAACGACTACTAGTGACTGAAGCAGACCCGTTTCGCTTTCTGCAGCATCTGTTGAAAGGTAGATGACTGGAGCATTGGCCCTTTCCACCATCCGACTGATGCAGTCTGCAGCTTGTGGTATGGGATAAAAGCAACTTGGCGATTTTGCATTGCTGGACAGAAATCATTTTATTAGACAGAGACAGCTATAAATGAGACACAGTTATGTCAAAATCCAAACCTAGTTGCTACACCGAAGTGCCTACGTAAAGCGAATGTCAACCTGCTCGATGGAGATAATATACTAATTAACAAACCAGAACGGAAAGGTGTTCTGATATCCTAATCAAATGAGTGTGGGCTACAGTATCAAGATATATAAATGGCACAAGGTTCTGTATCGTAAAAAGAGAGAGAGATGCAACAAAAAAAAAAAAAAAAAAGACTCACCAGAACTTCAGAAACCCATGTCTACGGAGATGAAGCGAGATGAAATTCTTTCCTAAGAATGTCTGGATGAATCGTTGTGCTGTCACCAAAATGAGCTTACTGGGTTCAATCAGTGTTTTGCATTTGTGCTTGATGGGTCCACCAGGTTGCATCACCAAATCTTGCTCCATATCAGCATAGAAGACATCCCCTATGGCGATCACACCATCATCAGACTTAAACTTTTCCACTACCTCTTGAGAAGTTCTCTTAGTTGGTTGTTTTATATCTTCACTCCACGGAGCCTCAAGCTTCCCACCAATGGAAATCCCCAATCCTTTCAGCTTCTTAATATGCTCCTCGTCCACATAACAAGGCTGTGGCGATGAGAAGTAACAGATGAACCTGTCAATGTGAGCATTGTTCTTCTTATCAATCTCCTTGAACTGATCAAAAGAAATGACAACAGTTCTTCCCAAGCACGTGTTAATCCGATCTATATCTATCACTCTATCATACTGGTAATCAAACTTAGGACTTGGGATCACCAGAACTCGATCTAGCAGAGCAGCAAAGAACATATGTTTCTCTAAACAAATCAAGTGGTTGCTCATTTGACCTGAGAGACAGATAGCAAAAAGGAATCTATCTGATCTAGGATTCCATTCAATTGTTTTCCGATCCAACAACTTCTTCTGATCTACCTTTCTACATCTAGCATCATCATAGTAAGAACCACTGATACTATCTAAACCAGAACCAGTGATAGAGTAATTCCCATTCCTGTGTGGTGATAGAAGCACCTCTTCGATTTCCTTATTCACTGAGATCTGCTTCACTAGAGCTGCTTTCACATTGTCTATTACTACAGACGAACCAATTGCATTCGAAGAATTGAAATTGGCTGATTGATCTACCAATGTACGGTTCAAGAGAGATACAAGCGCAAGCTGTTGCTGCCTCAGGAGATACAGAGCTTGCAGCTCAGATTCCTTGACCCGACTCGTTAGTGGATCAAGCTTAAAGCTCGAGAGATCCACCGAGAAGAATCTACGAGTATCAGTAAATAAGAACAAAACCCCGAGGAATAGAGTTAGAGAGACGGCACCAACGACGTAACGCTTGTTGAGTGAGATTTTCCAACGGTTGCGAGCTGGCGATGCGATTTCGTCGATCTGGAACGCCGATCTCGGACTCCTGCCACCGCCGTTAGCCCTGGCGGAGAGAGGCTTATTTTCCCGGTGGAGGTTGAGATCGTTGTCTCTAGTGTCGTTCTGTGGGATCAAATTCTGGTGGTCCTCTTCTTCGTCCGACGAGTTACGCTCCATCGCCGAGACACAGTGAGCTCGGGATTCACTTTTCTCATTGTAGACATTTATTTATTTATGTAATTATCACGTTAATATTAATATTATTCTTAAACAATAACTATTGTGATTAGGCATACATATCTAAAGATTAGTCTCGGCTCTTAATCACACAGTGAGTGTGCTACCACTTGATTGACGAATCGCTCCGGAAGATGAGTACAATTGAAAACCCATACGGTTGTTTCTATTTATGAAAAGCAAACCATTACCCTCGATTCATATACTATACAAAGTAGTTCCAACAAAGCTACAATATGTATATATATAAATGTGGAAACCAAACTTATGTTATCTGCTTTTAGAAGAAGCACAAACCATGAGGGGGATAAAACGAGTAAATTCAGAAGAAGAGCACTAGACAAAAGGAGACTACTCTTGTTACTGAGGCGAGAAAGACCAGGAGAGACTTTACTAGAAGACTTGTCCAGGTTTTTGTTGCATAGACATCACAGTTGGAGTAAAGGCAACGCCATTACAACACCGAAAACCGACACTAGCAACAGTATTATCCACGCTGGTAACCCCTGTTTCTTGTTCTTTACCCTCCCCTTCAAGACACCTTCTGAGTCCTCCTTTGCTGGGTCAACGGTTTTCTCTGACTCAGCTTTGGTACTGCTCTTTTGAGGAGACTCTGGTGCTGTCGGTTGCGTGGCAGCTTCCTCGGCTACTTGCAGCTGGTTGTACTTCTCTACGTACTCTGGAAATAGCTTACGAAATGCAGGGCTGTGACAAGTACGAATATTGGATTCAGGTGAAAGACTGAAAACATGTAAGCTCAGGACTGCATTGATTCATACTGTTAGTTCTTTAACCAGTTCTTATGACTAACCTAAACTCACATAACTAAAACTTAGCTTCTAAATGAAACTAGAACTTGACAACTTTTAAATGGTGGGATAATCTTACGTTTTACAATTGAACGCGAGAGATGACTTAGCCAACCGTTGTTTCTCAGCTACAGTAGTGTTTACACTTCCAGTTGTCGGACTGGTATCCATCTGTGCCACAAGGACAACGTTTAGAGAAAGGTTGAGAACAGAAACACAAGACACTGCCATGTTATAATCAGATCTAAGCTAATAGGCCTTCACAATATAGGAATATGAGATCTTTCAAACAAGATGTCCATAAATCTGTAGAACCAGGCTACAATGAGCTTACCATAAACGAGAGAAGTCCTGTCAGTATGCTGCATTCACGAAAAAAGGTTGGTTATCAACAGGTATATCGATCGTTATCTTCCAAAACTAAAGAAAGAATTTATACCTTGACACAGACCACATCGGATTCCAGCTTTCTGGATGAACTGTAGATGCCATGTAAAGTTATTAGATATTGTACAACCTAATTGATACGAAATAACGAACAGATAGTGCAGATTGTCCTTACAATCACTCATAGACAAACAAATTTTCTTTTGTGTCATGAATCGACCATTTGGTGTAGTCATTCTGAGGCAAACAACAAAAGATTTGGTTCATTAGAAACTGGATTAAGAAACTGAGGGAAGAGTAATGTCGAGACTAAATTAGGAAAAACCATTGGGACATACGTAATCCCGGGTGGCTTGTAAGGATACTCGGGAGAGAACTTGATCTTTCCATAGTAAAATCCACCTGTTAAAGACAATTTTAGTATCAAAGATAAGATACTGCAAAAGACAACACTAACAAGCAACTTCAGAAAGACGATTTTCACCTGCAAAAGGTGTTCCCTCACTACCTTCCAACACATAATCTGTAAGATTAATCCAATAGTGTAACTCTTTGTTAGTAAGAGATCAAGCTACCTTTTAAACATACTAAATGAAGTAATACTAAAATCACTGAAACTCCGTAACCGCTATCAGGCTAACAGTAAGGACTGACAGCCTTGCACAATTGAGAAGAAAGATTACAAATATATGCATTTACTCTTGAAGCATATAGTACTACTTATAAACCTTTGATAAATAAGTATTCACCATTCTATCAAAGTAATCATTAGTATGTGATTACGGGGAAGCCACTTGGAGAAATAAAGAGAACCAAAATAAATATATATAGGAAAGGCTTACGCCACTCGAGAATGTCATTCGGGGAAGGACGAGCAACAACATGGGAGACTGGTTCCTAAAGTAACAAAACAGAACATATATTACAAATAACCCACAAAAAATATATATATATGAACCTTACTCTAGAAACAAAAAAAAAAAAAAAAGCACAGGAAAACAATCATATACAGATACAGCATCAACTGGAAAGTAGATAGAAAACTGGTTGTGTATTAAAAATGAGGAATCCTGGTTCGGTCTCGAGAGAGGTAGGAAGAGCAAAAGAGAGAATGTACCTTGCAAAGTGCTCTATATTCCTTTTGAAGACGTTTTATACAAGCCTTTTCTGCCATCTAAGTGCTATGGACTAAGTGAATACCTGCAGCCTGTTGAACCCATTTAACATATTCAACCAAACGAATTAAAATCAATCAATCCGTGTATGCCAAAGAGAATCAGTGGCATCAATGAATGGTTACAATCAAAATTCCTGTAAACAAATAATATCAAAAATTTACTTCCGGTCAAGTTTAAAATTTTTTGTCATGGACAAACAGAAAAAAAGTAACAAATGCCAAACCAATTTTGGTGCCAAACCTTTACCTATCACTGGAATTCATCACAACGCATACAGATTACACAGAGAACAAACAACAAAACAATACTTGGTAGGCTACTATAACTATGCAATACTTTCATGACCTGATTGAAAAGATAATTTAACCAGATCAAATGGAAACTTTGAATCAAACAAACAACATTATGACAACCAAAGACACCCTAATTTAAATAAAATCCCCAAAATCAATGAGCTTGAGGACATACATACTTTTTTACCCCTAAAACACTGCAAAAACAATTGAAAGCAACGAGAATTCAATCGAATCCCAAACAATTGAAAGGAAATTATCTGAGAAATCCCTAGAAAATGAAAAAAAAAAAAAAAATCTTTGATTTAATAAACCGAGAAGCATCAGTTTTGATAGAAGATTCCAATTGCAATACCAAACTTCGGTCTATCAAGTAAATAACATCAGATCCAAGAACGAATTGCGAAAATATGATAGAAATCGAGTACCTGAATCCAAATTTTGTCGAGAAATATCTGGGGGTTTTCTTTTCTCTGTTAATCACTTTCTCCTCTTTCTCGTGGTGAGAGAGAGAGAGAGAGAGAGGGTAGAGAGAAAAAGGCCTAACACTAACTTCCAGCTGGTTTAGCTTAACCGGTATTCTATAATCCACTCCGGTTCTTTAATTCAATAATTCCATTCACCCCATTCTAATTGAGGATTAGTTAGTTATAGTGATTTCATTATTACTTCTCCTAGTTCTTTAATCTCCCAACTTGGGAGGATCTACTCATCAAGAATCTGAGCCGGTTCGTTCTCGGAATCAATTTTTTCTTCTTTGTTTTTGTGTATTAAAAATATAAATAACTGAAACAGTTTTCCGAGAGTTGTTTAGTGAGATTATTATCAGTAGTAGTAGAGAGAGACAAAACAGCTGTTACCTGCAACTGCAATTATTTTCTTTTCTGAAGTTGGACTTATATTACTAATACCTCCAATTTCCAAAGTTATGTCTTATAGAAAACTTATAAAATTCAACAAAGTTATGTTTCAGCCTCTTTTGAGTTCCCCAATAAGACTAGGCAGAAATCACGTGCTCTTATCACATGACCACCATCCATCCTCTTCACTTGAGTAAGTTTCAAAGCAGTTACATGAGTTAGGTAATGTGTATTTGTGGTGGATCTTTGTCTCTCTCTCTCTCTCTGACATATGATTATTGTATCATCGTTTCAATGTAGATGCTTAGGAATATCATCATCATCAGTAAATGATTAAGAATAAGATAAGTATCTCACCATCTGGATTATATAACAACAGTCAAAGTAAAACATCACGTGATCAGATCCCAATAACTATGTGTTCAAACACTAACTCATCATATTTTTATTCTATAAAGTACCAAGCTTAACTCAGAAGTCTCTCGTCTCTCTCCATCTCTCTTTCTCTCTAACTCACATCAAGACTTTCTCAGTTACAAGAACAGAACATAACAAGCACAAGCACAAGTTCAGAGGTTTCAAGACTCCTAAAGATTTGCAAAGAAGAAATTCACAATGAAGAGATATGGTTTAGTGGCTCTGGTTCTGTTACTTGTAGCTCTCTTTAGCAGCAAGTATAGTGTAGAGGGCCGTTCTCTGTTAACGATGACACCTTCTGGTCAAGCTGTGAGAGATTTACAGATAAGCAAGGAGATGAAGAAAGGGCCGCTTAGGGGAGAAAAAGATAGCTTCAGAAAAATCCCAAGGAGCGGCTCAAACCCTATACAGAACAAGTAAAGAAGAGACGATACACAATAATTCTTTTATGTATCTTCCAAAAGGGTTTTAGGGTAATTGACATCAAGAGTGTTTCTTTTTGTATCAGGTGTAATCCACCAGTAGATGTTGAAGGAAGTAGGAAACAGCAGGTCACAGCATCAAAAAAACCTTAGGATGTTTCATTTGTTTTTCTTTCTTTCTTTTTTGATCTTAGATCCTCTTTACGTTTGTTTTTTTTTTCCTATTTTGTTAGACTAAGGTACCTAGACATGTGTTTCTTAATGCTGTAATCTACTTGATATATAAAACTCTTTTATCTTTTAGTTTTGGTGCATTCAAATTTCATAGATCAAGCAAGAATGGAGGAAACTTTATAACGCCTCACTCTCACTCGTGTAGTCTTAACCTTACTTTTCAACTCTTTGAGTCTTTATGTTTTCTCTCTTTTTTTTCTGCTTTGTGGTTTCTATTCTTTTCCGTAGCATGTTCTTGACAATGGTTCTTAATTAAACCCTTAAGTACATAATGATCAAACTCTATTTCCTTGTGTAAGTGTTCTTTGGTTGTTACTTGTTAAGCTACAAAACTCATCCCTGAGAGTCAGACTGTATCAAATGAAAGTTGGTTCTCAGGAAAATTAGGATTTCCCAAACCAAATACAGATCAAAACTAATTATATGCTGATTGTTTAGCTGGCTGTCTTGATATATTAACTGATTGATTACTTCTCACTGGAGAACAGCAATAACGAATTATTTTTGTAGATCACTTCAAAATGAAAGAAGAAATTCACAATGATTTACCAACACTTGTGAGTAGGAGCATTAGTACATTATAACAATTGCTAATGTTTTTTGAAATGATCAGTTGAGATTTGAAAGAAGGATCTATTAGAAAATCATTTGTAAAACCTAACTTAGTATCTAATAAATGCCTAGCTAATAATGCCTACAAAGAATCAAAAACAGTTAGCAGCAATTCAAGTATGCAACAAACAACAATTCAACTTATCAGTGATTCCATTTCAGTCATTGAGGAAGATATTGAAAAAAACTGCCGCCGGTTATAGCTTTTGCAAGGATAAAAAGGCGACGCCGTTATGCTGTTTAACAATAATATGATTAAAATAAAATTGAACACTAACAAGTTGGGCCGGAAGAGAATCTAAAAGTAATTGGGCCCATAATGATAAAAAATTCTATACCATTCTTTTTAATTAGCGAGATTTGTCTAAGTTCTTAAACAGCGGTTTAAACGCTGATCCCGCAAACAATAAAGAGTTAAAAACACATGGTTTTGTCTGAATCCACGATCCAGAAGTTGTTTATATTCACAGTTAATTTGTTCATTAATATAATGGAAGACGTTTCAACTAAAAATGGCTTTAAGAAAAATCAAAATTGGGATGATGTACGAATTGTGTAGAAAGAAACTGAAAAAGACAAATACTTTTTTTTTTTTTTTTTTGTGACAAAAATATTAGGGGGAAAAAGGTAATAAATAAATAAAATATTCGTTGAAAAAAAAGGCAAATTCCATAAATTCCAAATCGGTGGACGAAGGAAAAAAAAATGTCAAAATCAGTGTGAAAAGGAGAGAGAGAAGACAGGAATTAGGGAACTTTCGTTTTTGGAGAGCAAAAACAAAACAAAAAAAAAAAAGCGAAATTTGGTTTGAGCACCAAGGAAATATACAAGTATAAATCCCTCATCATCACACAACACAGATGCGGAGATTCGTGATTGGTCAAGCCAAAAATCTTGTAGATCAGACTCGTCGTCGTCATCATCACAAAAATCTCACCTTCCTCTCTCATCTTCCTCCTCCTCCTCCTCCCTTTTCAGCTCCTTCCGCCTCTTCTTCTTCATCGCGTCTCTTGTCTTCTTCTTCTTCTTCCGATATGTCTGCTTCTGATTCCTCTTCCTCTCTTCCCGTTACTCTTGACTCCATCAATCCCAAGGTTGGTTTTTCTTCTTTTTTGTTTCTCTCGCCTTTTATTTCTTCTCTTTGTTCAATCGTTTAATCTTTTGGAGGGGTTTAGGTGATTTTGCATTCTGGGTTTGGATTATTCGATTGATTTGGTAAAAGCGAAGAGCTTTGTTTACTTTCTTAAAGATTGCTCTGTGTTAGATTTAGGAGGGTATATTGAGAATATGCTTGTGTGCTTAAGGGTATATGATATGATTCGTATCCTCGTCTTACGCAGCTAGATCATTGACACTTTGATAGGTTTGTTTCTTTTACGTATTATATATTTTTATATATATATATATATATCACTAGTTGATCCTTTGTTATTATACACATATAAAACTGGGACTTTTTAAAATTCTTTCTGTTCTTCACCCTTTTTGTGGATGTTAAAAAAGTCTGGATTTATGTGTTCTTCCTAGATTCGATCCTTGTGATTAATTAAATGATTGTTTGATGCTTACTTTTTCTCTTTAATTTGTTGAATTGATTTAGCTCATATATTCCAGTTGAATAGTTTCTTGTCAAGGAACAGTTCTGCATCTTTAATCTAGCTCTAGTGACTGATGATGTCTTGAAGCTTTTGTTTGGGTTTTTTTTATTCTAACGATAGAGTTTCTTTTTGGGGGATCTTAGGTTCTCAAATGTGAGTATGCTGTCCGTGGAGAGATTGTCAACATTGCTCAGGTAAAACATCTTTTTTTTCCTTGATTGTATAATTTTTCTTAAGTGGATACTGTTTTGCTCATTTTGATTTCTGCTTTCACCTCACAGAAATTGCAAGATGATTTGAAGATTAACAAGGACGCTTATCCCTTTGATGAGGTACGTTATAATCGGTGTTTAGCCCCTTTTTCGTGTTGTCTAACTTGATTCTTATCTTGAATGAAAGCTTACAAGGTTCTATGCTTTTGACAGATTATCTACTGTAATATCGGGAATCCTCAGTCTCTTGGTCAACAGCCTATAACATTCTTCAGAGAGGTAAAATAAGTGAGCTTCTATGGTGCTGAGTTGGTCCATATGTTACTTGTGAGTTAACTTGTAACATCTATGTCTCAGGTTCTTGCACTGTGTTCCCACACTGCCCTGCTGGACGAGAGTGCAACACATGGTTTGTTCAGGTACTAACACTGGTTTATTATTTTTTACCTCAGTATACTTTTCAGCTTCTGTATCGTGTTGCTTTCGTGGTATAAGACTTGGTTTAAAATTGATTGCAACTTTTATTAGTTCTGATTCAATTGAGCGGGCTTGGAAGATTCTGGACCAAATTCCCGGGAAAGCGACTGGTGCTTACAGCCACAGCCAGGTTTGTGGCATTATAACTCTTGATAGCATCTCTTCCTTCCTCTCAATATACGATCCTGTCTCTTAATCTTATGTTCTGCATCAGGGTATCAAGGGATTACGTGATGCAGTTGCTGCTGGAATTGAAGCCCGTGATGGTTTCCCTGCTGATCCTAATGATATTTTCATGACAGATGGCGCAAGCCCAGGGGTAATGATTATGAAACTTCTCTAAACTCTTAGAATTTGAAACACCTTGTTTTGAAGGTGACAATAACGTTCCTCTCGTTCTAGGTTCATATGATGATGCAACTTCTCATAACTTCAGAGAAAGATGGAATCCTTTGCCCTATTCCGCAGTACCCATTGTACTCAGCATCAATTGCCCTTCACGGTGGAACTTTGGTATGTTTGTAATGTCTGCTTCTGATGATGATATCATTTTGATTGATGACTATATCAACTGGGGTGATGAATCCACTTCCCGAGTTTTTTTTTTTGTCTTTCTTCTGATTGTTGTCATCTTTTTGGGGTAGGTTCCATATTACCTTGACGAAGCATCAGGATGGGGCCTTGAAATATCTGAGCTGAAGAAGCAACTTGAAGATGCTAGGTCAAAAGGCATCACTGTGAGAGCTTTGGCTGTCATCAACCCTGGAAACCCGACAGGGCAGGTAAATGGATCTTCGATACTAAAACTCACAGATCTATATCCATGCAAATTATAGTTTCGTCTAAATGTGACATCTGCTCTTGTTAAGGTTCTTGCGGAAGAAAACCAGCGTGACATTGTTAATTTCTGCAAACAAGAGGGTTTAGTTCTTTTAGCCGACGAGGTTTACCAAGAAAATGTTTACGTCCCTGACAAGAAATTTCATTCCTTCAAGAAAGTAGCCCGGTCTATGGGCTACGGTGAGAAGGATCTTGCCTTAGTCTCGTTCCAGTCTATCTCCAAAGGTTTGAAAAAGAACAATCATCTTAGTTAATTGATAAGCTTCTCATTATTGGCGATATGAAATTAGTCTTAAAACTGGATTCATTCTTTCGACAGGATACCATGGAGAGTGTGGAAAGAGAGGTGGTTACATGGAAGTTACTGGATTTACTTCTGATGTAAGAGAGCAGATTTACAAAGTTGCTTCTGTGAATCTTTGTTCCAACATCGGTGGTCAAATTCTTGCTAGTCTCATCATGAGCCCTCCCAAGGTATAAAACATCTATATGACTTTCTCATCACAGATTCTCCCAATTGATTCAATTTCCACCAGGTGGCTTGAACTTGCCACTCTAGATAATTGACTTTAACAGCTTTTATGAAATTGTATCAGCCTGGTGATGATTCCTACGAATCATACATAGCAGAGAAGGATGGAATTCTCTCGTCTTTAGCAAAACGTGCAAAGGTTAGCCACATATTATAGAGAATTAGGACTAATCATTAAAACTTTCTGTTCTTACTGCGTTTGGATTCTAACCGTGCAGACTCTTGAAGAGGCTCTGAACAAGCTAGATGGTGTTACGTGCAATAGAGCAGAAGGAGCTATGTATCTATTCCCTTGCCTTAACCTTTCAAAGAAGGCGATTGCAGCTGCAGAGGCGGAAAAGACAGCACCAGACAACTACTACTGCAAACGCCTTCTAAAAGCTACTGGAATAGTTGTAGTCCCTGGTTCTGGCTTTAGACAGGTTTGAAAAAGAAAAAGCTTTCGATTTAAAGAACCGAACCAAAAGCTCACTTACTGTTATTGATCTTGTGTGTGTGTGTTTTTGGGTTTGATATAGGTACCCGGAACATGGCATTTCAGGTGCACTATACTTCCCCAAGAGGATAAGATTCCAGCGATTGTTGATCGTCTAACTGCGTTCCACAAGAGCTTCATGGACGAGTTCCGCGACTAAGCATTCTGTTTTGAAGATCTCTCTCTATAGATTTATGATCAATCTTGAGTAATAATAAGAAAAAGGTCCCCATGCATTCCTTTTCTTTTTCACCGACATCGTGTTTACAGAAGCTTTTGAGATGTGAGAGCATTAGTTAGTGCTCTTCTCTTCTTCTTTTGTTCTGTTCTTTTTATATTGGCTGATAAACCATAATATGTTATTGAAAGAGCTTTTATAAAACGGTTAATCAAACTCTAAATTTCTTAGAAACACTTACTGAACTCTTTTCCATCTATCCCATGTTTCAAGTCACGGTTTCATAGAATCATTTTCGTTCTTTCTTCATTTGACATAAAAGTTATTTAAATATAAATAACTCTGCATTGCACAAAAAGTACTGATGATTAGTAGAGAGCTGTTACCTGCAATTTTGTTCCTTTGTGAGATTGGATTTTACACTAATACCTCCAAATTCCGTTAATAACACTAGGCAGTAATCACGTTCTCTATTCACGTGGCCACCATCTCCAAAGTTTCAAAGCATGCACAGTTGCACATGAGTTAGGTAATGTGTATAGGTGGATCTGTCGTCTTTCTCTACATATGATATGATTGAATTCAGATGCTGAGGACTATCATCATCATTAAATGATTGAGATTAAGATTATAAGTTTTCTCACCATCTCATTAGCATAGCAGTAGTCAAAAGTAAGATCACGTAGTTAGATCCCAATCGTATTATAAAGCACGAAGCTTCATAAGTCTCTCTTTATCTACTAACTCACATCTATCCAAGATTTACTCAGTTAAAATATAAACAAAAAACATAAAAGAACAAGAACAAGTTACGAGCTTTCAAGACTCATAACGGAATTGCAAGAAGATAACTCACAATGAAGAGATTCTTTTCAGTTGCTCTCATTGTGCTACTTGTATCTTTAGCAGCAAGTATGTATAGTGTAGAGGGACGTTCTCTGTTAACAATCACACCTTCTGGTCAAGTTGTGAGAGATTTGCAGATAGGCAAGAATCTAAAGAAAGCCCCAGTTAGAAGAGAAAAAGATAGCTTCCGAAAAGTCCCAACGAATTCCCCAAGTCCTACTCCTGCTTCTTCATCACGTCACTTGTCTTCTTCTTCGGAAATGACTTATTCTGCTTCCTCTTCCTCTCTTGACTCCATCAATACCAAGGTGTTTTTTTTCTTTTTCTATGTCTGAATCCAACTCTAGTGAGTGAAGTCTTGAAACTTGTGTTACTCTAATAATATGATATTTCTTGGAGATTTCAGGTTTCCACGTATGAGTATGCTGTCCGTGGAGAAATAGTCAACATTAGTCAGTGATGAGCTAGCCTGGATGTGTTGAGGCCTGAAGGAGCGCAGTACAGACGGACCAACGTGAAAGAGAAAAGCGAGTTGCAAGTTTTTTTGGATTAACCTAACACTTTTACTCTATGTTTTTTTTTTGCGTTGAGTCAAATTCTAAGGAAAAATAAAAAAAACATTGGAAGCTGGATTGACTGATTTAATACTTTTCTACATTATGAGTACGTAGTTCAAATATTATTAAATAATTCAAACAACTTGATTTCCAAAGTATAAAGTATACAAGCTATAAGAAAACAATGAATCAAATATAAATAGCATAAAATCATATAACTAAACTCATAAAACTAAATCAAATACTTAAGAAATTCTCTAGAGGAATACTTATACAAGTGACCAAAAGCAATCACCCGTTTTGACCTACACGGCAGCGATTAATCCCATCCGTAAGATTTTCCAAGTTTTGCATATCCATCGTCGGTTTCCAACCCATCATGTTGATTGGCCATGCCGGAACAATCTCAACCGGCCGATCGTTGCTCATGGCCATGATCTTTTTCCCTAAATTTTCTCTGAACACACTCAATGCTGCCACGTAATCTTCAAGCTCCTCCTCTGGCACACTCTCCACCGGACGCTCCCACCACGGCCTCCTACCTTCTTCCTCCGCCGCGTTATTACCGGCATACCCCTCCAACTTCACCGGAATCTTACGAAGATACTTATCGATCAATGCGTCTACGTGGCCAAACCTGTAGATCCTACCGCACCGAGAAAACGTTATGACGGCGATTTTTGCACCGGTGAGAACGCTAAGTTCAGCTGATTTCTTGAACAGCCCACGGCGTCGTTTGGAGAAGGTTACTTGTCTCTTGCTCTCTTCCTTGATCTCCTTGATCTCTATCTTCTGTCTACCTCGTGTGGTTTTAGGGGTTGTTTGTGCTGTTGTCTCCTTTTGGGGTTTACTAACAGACACGTTAGGGGTTTGAAGTGGATCCTTGGACGTCGTCACGCAGGTCATCGATGATGATGTTTCTCTTTCTTCTTCCATGACAAAAGCGAGAAGGATTGGAGGAGAGATTAAAGAAAGTATATATCATTAGGTTTTTCTTGGACGTGGGGATTTTATAGCTGTTCATCGTCATGCTGTAATAAAGGCAATTGTAATATTTTGCTTTATTTATGGAATGTTTGGTTTAAAAGCACTCCCAATTATTTAACATTTTCGGAATGATTTCATGAATTAAAGATACCCTTGCGCTAAAATGTAGGACACGTGTTTTGTTAGAAAAAGAAATAAATATATATCTCCGGGATAAGTTCCTATTTTACTCGTTCGTTGAATAATCAGTTGTGATCAGTGTTCAAGAAAAAGCTAGGCGGTATCTGGGCGGTGATCTAGCGTCTAGCGCCTAGAACACTTAGTCGGAGTCTACACAATTTTTATACGGTTTAAGCGTTTATAACATAAAATATTATATATATAATTATGTCAAAAAATATGTTATAAAAATAAAAAATTATAAATTATAAATAAAAGTAAGAAAAATACATTTATTTAAGTTATATTAACAACATATAATTGTTCATTAATTATGTATACAGATATAAAACATAATAATTTAAATATATGTAATTTAAAAATCAAAAATAAATATTAAAATAAAATTTATATAATTTTAAGCGGTTTAGGCCGTTATCTAGGCGTCTGTCTGATCGTCTAGCGCCTAGACGGCGTCTAGGCGGCTGCCTAGACCGCTTTCTTGAACACTGATTGTGATCCTACTTAATTCTTATAATCGACCAAAAAAAACAAAATGTGCATATAAATATATGGTCCCCCAAAGATGAGCGAATCGTGTATCATTACCCATCCATCATCACACACACACGTACAAATATGCGTGTAGCATCATGCATGGCGGCAGAAGAAAATAACATGACGTCTTCTTTGCTTACATTAACTTAAAAAGTATCCCATTTATCACGGTAAAATGCAGGTAGGAAAATGTCTAAAATGATTAGTTGATCAAAATTAAATAATCTCAAATCGTGGCCAACAAGTGATTGATATAAGTGATGACATCATTCCGATCCTATTCATTAGTTACAATCCAAATCATGATTAACGGGAAAAAAAATTAGAAGGTACTTAACGGAAAATTAAAGTAGCTAGTTATATTTTTATATGCATTTTTGTGTATATAATAATATCTTGATATGAATGTTGCCCAATTTGTGTGCAGTCCCGATCTCTTCTCTACACTATATGTGGAAGATTCTCTCTTATCACTAAGGTAAGGGTAAAAGAGTAAAACCATTTTTTCCCTCCCCGACGACTCCGGTAAAGGTGGTCAACGTCGAGAGAAGACGGCCGAGTTGAATCAATTGAAAAATCAAAAATATCTATCCACCTCCGTCCGAAGATTTGCGTATTTGAGAATAAGATAAATGACGGCGACGGTGGCGGTAATGAAGAAGGCGGAGGAGCTGGTGTGTAAGGCGATGAAAGGAAACGATGCTTCTCATGACGCCGCGCACGTGTGGAGGGTCCGAGACCTTGCTCTCTCCATTGCTCGCGAGGAAGGTCTCTCTCCCAACTCCGACTCCATGGAAATTGTGAGTTTTTGGAACCCTTAATTTGCTCTCTCCATTGTGATGTTTCTTGTCAATTTTTCAATTTTTCTCTCTGGGTGAATCATTTCTGTTGATCTTTTGCAGGTGGAGTTAGCTGCTCTTCTCCATGATATAGGTAGTTACCTTTTTCTTTTTTTCCTCTTCTTTAAGCCATTTGTTTAATACTCCAGAGATTGATCATTGTGTGTATCTCTCTCTCTCTACCACTCTCTTATCAGGTGATTACAAGTACATAAGGTTTGTTTCTCTAAGTCGTATTTTCATATCACCAGCTCCCTTGCAACATTCTTGATCATACTTCCACGATATAGAAGTTTTCTATGTTCCCCTGCATTTACATTTGTTTGAAGTGAACTAACCTGGATGGATTGATACACTTACAAGTGTAGAGCCTCCTCGTAATTTTTTGGTAACATAGTGCTAGATTCCATCTGTTTGCAAATGCTTATAGGATACCATTAGGTGAGAGATTTCTTGCCAGAATTTCACACCCTAGGATTGGTTAGGCTCTACTAAGTAAATATTACTGTTTATATAGATAATAAAACATTCCTATATGAATGATGATGACTTATTCTCTGCCCCTGACATGTTGCTTCATGGCAAACTTATATTATAACCGGGATTCAGAGACCCTTCGGAAGCAAAACTTGTTGAGACTTTCCTGGATGAGGAAGGTATAGAAGAGACCAAGAAGATGAAGATACTAACGATCATCAATGGAATGGGTTAGTCTCCAGCTCCTACTTTTACTCAGCATATCCAATGTACTGTTACTAACTTGCATGAGTTTTCAATGCGACTAAGCAAAATATGTGCGTAAATTGCATTCTCTTGTATCTACATTTGTGAACAGAACAAGTGTATTGTTTCCAGGTTTCAAAGACGAGTTAGCTGGGGCAGCACTCTGCGAATCTCTTCCAGAATTTGGGGTAGTTCAAGATGCTGATCGCCTTGATGCAATTGGTGCCATAGGTAAGAATGCTCTCTTGTGTGTATTTCGCTTCTCAACAGTTTTTTAGAGTTTTGATATGTCATTGCCAAATATCTGCTGTGATGTCATCAGGAGATTCTCTAATGTTGTGGTCGTAGTTTGCTGACTTGCTGTTGTTCTCTTTCCGTTTTAGGAATTGCTCGTTGCTTTACATTTGGTGGAAGCAGGAACAGAGTGCTTCATGATCCTGACATCAAGCCCCGAACAGAGCTAACCAAAGAGCAGTACGTTAAGAAGGAGGAGCAAACAACTATTAATCACTTTCATGAGAAACTCCTCAAGTTAAAGCAGCTGATGAAAACCGAGGTAAGATTAATAGAAAAACAATTTTTATCCGGAAAGTTGTTTGAGATTTGAGAGAGTTGAATGTGGGATTGAAAAAAAAATATCAGGCGGGTAGAAGGAGGGCAGAGAAAAGGCACAAGTTTATGGAAGAGTTTCTTAAGGAATTCTATGGAGAGTGGGACGGGTCAGCTTGAAAAGTTAACGAATGATGATGGATGATGCATGAAGAAGAAAAATGCAGGGGATGTTTGATGTGTCAATCGGTTACTTAATTTTATATTAAATCAGTAAGTTGTACCCGACCAAACCGACCTAACCGGTTACATACCTCGGGATTAATTTACATTCATGTATGTCAAAATGCTTTGGGTTTCTTTTTAATAACTGAATTTTTTTTAGTTATATTATAATTTTATAATAAAATATAATTTATATGATTATTTTAAAAAAAATTTGGATAAAACATTATGCAATAAAATCATAGGCTAAATATAATGATTTGAAAAAAAAAATCTATTTTGTAAGTTTTATATTGTTAATTTTATGTACGAGAAATGGTTATGTTTGTTGTTTGTTTTTATTTTAATTTTTGAATATATTTGGTGAAAGTTTTTTAATATGGCTCGTGCTTAGGTAAAATTTTATTTTCAGTTGCACAATAAGATCTTGAAAATCACGATTAAGTGTGATAAATTTTCAAGATTTTACTTTTTTACGCCTAAAAATATATTTTTATGCCTAACAATATATATTTTGTAACAATACACGAAATACTAAAGATTTTATTTAGGAAATTGTATAAATCATTGAATATTTTTTTTAATAAGATTTTTTGGGATATTCTTAAGTGTATTCATATAGCTATGAATTGACTAATTAATTTATAACGGTTTTTCGTAACCAACTTATATTTAATGTATAACATATTTTGTAATCAACTTATAAAAATTATAATCTACAAAAAAGTTGTGTACTTCCGTTTTATTATATAGGAGATTATAAATGTGCTCTTTTTTGTTATAGAGAGCCAGTCTTATTCTTTTCATTTTTTTTACGCTAAAGTCAGTTGTTGTCTTTTTTGTAAAGGATTTTTAATTTTTATAAAGTTAGTGGTTTAAATATTGACTTTCTATTTTCGTTTTTAAGTCTTCTTTATATATAAGTGGAAGATGATGATACCATCTAGCATGAATAAAAGATGTCTTCTGGAATTTTTAGTGGATTAAGTCATTGCGAGGCTATCATCGGTCGGCCATAATATATTATTTAACATTACATTGTTTAAATATGTATATTTTTATACCAAACTGACGTGATTAAAAAACGTATCGACGAAAACCTTGTGTTAATTACATTTGTTTGTCTTTTGTACTGTAGTTTACCTAAGATACTAGTTTTTGTTAATTGAGTGATCTTTATCTTATCTGTGATGGTAGTTAAGTTCGATTTTATTAACACTAAAAATAATATCAGTTTCATGGCCAGTTTAAAAAAAGACTACCAGCTAGACCTTAGCATTTTTGAGTTCTCCAAATAAGTATTAAGTATAGAGTCTATATATGATTTGTGTTAGCTATCATTAGCGAAGTTCAAATACCCTTTGCTATTTAAACATGATTATTCTTACTGACAATTATTTTGCAGTAATTTTTAATTCAGTTTTTTCTTCTTTTACTGACAATTATTCCTCACTTTTTTTTTTCTTGGACTTTGCTTTCATAATCAGTTGTTAACATTTAATATTAGGAAAGAGAGTTAACTTCGTGCACAAGGAATTTATGTTGAAATTAATAATAATGCATCGAATGGATTTAGATTGTTCACGTTTAGCCAAGTCGTTGGTTTGGTTCGTAGTAAATAAAAAAGAAGGAAAGGAAGGACTAATCGCGTATAGACAATAATCTATTACCATTCTACATAACACACGTCCAACACTGAGAGGATTAGTGATTCAACTCATCGAACAGGTCGGCCATTACGCGTTCATTTTTTGTTCTTTTTTTGGCTCAACATCAACTTTCATTCACCAATCATAATACACTCTGTTTATCTTTCACTACAAAACGCTTAATCCATGAAGGCATCATCGAGTATAACTTGGGATCATAATTCTCGAAAGAAAGAGATTCCCTTGCTACTCGATCGGCCACACTATTACAAACTCTTAGGACATACACAATTTTAAAGTCTTGGAAGGAAGAGAGCAAACCTTTTATGTCATAGAGCAAAGGAGCAAATGCAGGCCAAATCTCCTCACTATTTAGTAAATTAACCAGGCCCAAAGAATCTGATTCAAATATAACCCTTGTATAGTTCAGACGGAGCATTGAGTGTATTGCCCCCCCACATTGCTTCCAGCTCTACTTCCATCGCCGAATATGCACATCGAATGGCTTGCGCTCCCATCCAAAGAACATCCCCTGTGTCATTACGAAGTACCCACCCCGTACCACTCAATGTATCTCCACCCCTCCAAGCTCCATCAGTATTGCATTTGACCCATTCTCTTCGAGGTAGCTTCCACTTTGCGTCCTCAGTCCTCTTTGGTACAGGGTGCCCTCTAGTCAATTTCTCATGCTCATTCTTTTTCCTTTGATCCCATTCCTCAGCATCCTCTAATGCCTTCTCTACTGTATTTTGGGGATTAAAGTCCTTTCCTTTGAAGATGAGTTCATTACGAGACTTCCAGAGCCTCCAAAGTATCCAAGGAACATCCTTCTCCAAGTCGTCTCGTTGTGGGTAGAGCGAAGCAATATTCAGGACGAAGAACATATTAGCATAGAGAGAATTAGACCACTCGCCTCCAGAGGGTGACGGAATGGGGGATAGTGCCCATACCTGCCTTGCATAGGTGCATTGAAACAAAAGGTGGTTCGTCGATTCTGCTTCATGAGGACATCTCACACATGAATTATCTCTAGAGAGATGACGATGAGATAAGCTTTTTGCCACAGAGAGACAATTAGAGAGACACATCCAAAGGAAATGTTGGACCTTAGGACTCGCCTTTGTTCTCTAGACTTGACTTATAAGAGGATTTAGGCTAGGTTGTGTAACTGCTTGAGGACCTTTCTGAGTGTTGATGACCTGAGTCAGAACCCAATATCCAGATTTTACCGAGTATTGTCCTGTCCTAGCATAATCCCATGTATAACTATCTGATCTGTTATGTCCACCAAGCCTTAAGTTCCCAATCAAGTTCCTATCTTCCATAGTAAAAAGTGTGTCTAGCAAATCCTGTCTCCAGGCCCGCTTGCTATCCTCCATAATATCTTTAACCTTCATCAATTTTGAAACTGACTCGTGTAGGTCGGAAGGAATGATACAAACCTTATGTAAGCTCCGAGCAGGTTTAGAGCCAAGCCATGGGTCCTGCCAGAGATTCACAGACTCTCCATTTCCAATAATAGCTCTAACTCCTTGCTTCAATAACTCTTGTGCCTCGTGGATACTGCGCCAAGCAAATGAGGGTCTGGAGCCAAGTTTAGCAGATAAAGGACTGGATTTGCTGAAGTATCGACTTTTAAAAACCCTAGCCATGAGCGAATTGGGGTTCGTCAACATTCTCCATAGTTGTTTACCAAGGAGAGCTATGTTATAAGCTTCAATTTCCTTGAATCCCAATCCCCCCTCTGATTTGGACTTATTGAGGTGTTCCCAAGCCCGCCAGTGCATGCCTTTTGAATTCTGTTTGTTCCTCCACCAAAAATCAGCCATTACAGAAGCTAGTTGCTGACTGACTGTCCTAGGTAGCTTAAAGCACGACATTGTGTGTGTAGGCAGTGCCATGGCAATCGATTTTAAGAGGATCTCTTTACCGCCAAAGGAGAGAAAGTTTGTTTGCCATCCCGAGACTTTTTGCTGAAGTCTCTCCTTTAGGTATCGGAAAGTAGTGACCTTAGATCCGCCAAAAGCTTCTGGCAATCCCAAGTAAAAACCTTGTCCTCCCTCAGCAGCAATGCCAGTTAGAGCTTTGATAAGGTCTCGACGCTCCTGAGTTATTCTTCTCCCGAAGTATATGCTTGACTTTTGGTAATTAAAACGCTGGCCTGATGCAATGTTGTACTCATCCAAGATACTAATCAAATGCTGAAGCTCATCATCATTCTCCTTACAATAGAATATACTGTCATCCGCAAACAGGAGGTGAGAGACTGAGGGTGCACTCCTTGCTACTTTGAGCCCTGTGATTTTGCCTCGACTTTCCGCATCTTGCAACATTCTAACCAATATCTCTGAACATAGAACAAATAGATAAGGAGACAAAGGGTCTCCTTGTCTCAAACCCCTGGTGGGAGTGATTTCCCCAAATGGGGATCCATTGATTAGCACCTGGTAGTTTACTGTTCTCACACAGGTCATGATTAACCTTATCCATCTCTCCGAGAAACCTAGCAACTTCAATGCATCCTGTAGAAACGACCATTCTACTCTATCGAACGCTTTGGAAATATCGGTCTTGATTGCTAAGGAATCCTCAGAGCATTTATTTGGTGAATCCAAAGCATGAAGAAGCTCATGTGCCACGAGAATGTTGTCTGTGATCAATCTCCCCTGGATGAAAGCCGCCTGAGTTTCAGACACTACTCTAGGCAACACCTTCTTAAGCCGATTAGCCATCACCTTAGCAATAATTTTATACACTACGTTGCTAAGGCTGATTGGCCGAAAGTCAGTCAGTCGCTCTGCCTTTATCTTTTTTGGGATCAGACAAAGATTAGTCTTGTTCATATCTCTATCCAAACTGCCTGAGTGGAAGAAGCTTTGAACCATCATCAACAAGTGTTCTCCCAAAACATCCCAGTTCTGCTGATAAAAGTGACCTGCCATACCATCCGGTCCAGGACTTTTACTCGGATTCATAGCAAAGACCGCATGCTTGACTTCCTCTAAGGTTACTTCCTTCAAGAGTTGAGCATTCTCCACCGGAGACACTTTATTACCTTCACCCAGTTTATCTGTAACCTTATGGCCCACGTCCTCAGAGGTAAATAACAGTTTAAAGTAGTTTTCTGCCAATCTACCCAGATCATTGTCCCCAAACCACGCCTTACCCTCATCGTCCACAAGCCTCTGAATCCTGTTTTGGGCTCTTTTGTTCTTGGTTGCAGCGTGAAAAAATTTCGTGTTTTGATCACCATTGTTAAGCCAAGTCAGCCGGCTCTTATCCTTCCAATAAGTCTCCTCATGGCGATACTCTATCTTCAACTCATTCTTAAGCTTAAGGAGCTCCTGTCTACTAAAGGGGTTCTGCCTAGTAGCGAGATCGATTTGATGATGAAGTGCTTGGATTCTTCTTGCTGAACTAGGCTGATTATCCCTCTTCCATCTAGAGATTTCCTTTCGACAGGCAGCAATCCTACTCATCATAGAGCCATGGGAAACCACACCCTCCCTTCTCCAGAAGTTAGAGATAAGCTCTTTAAAGCCCTCTCTCGCTATCCATCGCTGATCATACCTAAAGGTAGCCCACTTCTTCCTTTTCTCACCCAATAGGCTCGTTATTAGGGGACTATGATCAGAGCTCACCTTCTGGAGATACTCTGCTTGGGCCGAAGGAAATAGCTCCATCCAAAGTTGATTAGCTACTGTCCTGTCGAGCCTACATTGGACCAATTCATCATTTCTGTTCCCATACCAAGAAAACTGATAACCAGTGTGCTTTATGTCCCACATGCCACAGACTGAGAGCATCTGTCTGAATTCAGCACATGTCGCATCTTTTCTTAATGGTCCACCAATCTTCTCTGAGGGATCCACCAGTTCATTAAATTCCCCCGTTAGCATCCAAGGACCTCTTCTGCTTACTCCAATACGAGAAAGTCTTTCCCATAACTTGCCTCTCTAGCTCTCACATACTCCAGAGAGTTTGAGTTTTTTGCATGAAGCTCAACCGCTTCAACCTTACCCCGAGGCTCAATGATACTCTCCACTGCCTGCTTCTTTAAGAGATGAATGGGGATGTTCCTTATACGAACCCAAAATAGGATTTTGTTAAGAAAATCTGGTCCTGGATTTGGTTTCCATTGATCAAGCGAGACTATCCACCTCTGTATAAGACATGATAGAGATCACCTTCCGTTTCAAAGATAAACTGGACCCGGTTATCACCCACTCCTCTCCCCCTTACTCTGTCATCCAAACCCCAGATAGCAGGCAACGCTTTAACTAATCCACCAACCTTATGAACCACAAGATTCAAACAGCGAACTATGACGCTCATCGAATTTTCCTCTATCAAATCATTATTCTGTAGATCTGGGATTTCCACCACTTCACCTTCGCTTAGCAGATTTCGTTCTCTTAGTTCATCCATGAGAGTCGGCTCCTTCTTCTTCCTTGGTCTATTCATGGCTGCTATCTCTCAAATTTGGACGCCTCCTCACAACCAACACAGATCTGAATCTAAAGGGAGTTGGATAACTAGATCTGAAGATTAGTAACGAGATACCGAAGCCACAAGAGCTTAATGAACAGCAGATGAGCTAAACAAATGCTGAGAGAAATCTAGGGATGCTAATGTAGGAAGAAGAGATCGCCGCCAGTGCACCGTAGCAGAACCCTAGCCATCGCCCGACCGCGTTCATTTTGTGTTTTAATAAAAAATCTTAATAAGCTAATAAAAATTCAAAAGTCACCTGTTTAAAAACTTACACTTACAATTATCCATTTTTTCGGGAGTAACACTCTTACAATTATCTGTAATATGTAAACAACGAATATTCGTAAATGATATCGAGGATAGATCATGATATATGATTTATGCTAATTGATATGCAGTATCGTCTATTTATGTAAATATGATTCTGTAATTACTCACTCTAGAATATCCTAACATCGTATGTTCTTGTATATAAACTCTCTCGATTGTACTCAATAAGAGATCGATCATATTACCTTTTACATGGTATCAAGAGCCCTATACGATCTATAAAAAAAAAAAATTTCCTCTGTTTTTCTTACTTTTCGTTTCTTCTACTCACCTTTTACAAATGACCCTAGCTACGGTTAAATTTTTGTGTCGGAGGAGGAAAGAGTTGTAACTAGAACGGAAAGATGTGAAACATGTTGGTGGTGCCGTGGCGGTATAGTAAAAAATATAGACTATATAGTTCCATGTACCTAATTTAGGGTAAATGAATGTCATTATATTCCTCTACTGTTGAAGTTAGAATTAGTCGTAATAATAAATCGGAAGCCGGACCAAGATGAACCAATAAGACTTATTAAAGAAAGAATAATAGAGAAGAGAACTAAAAAGATCGTGAATTATTTTAGAAAGCTTCTAAGAAAAGATCATCATCATCATCGTGAATTAGATTATTATGGATGATGTAATGTAATGTGGACCCAATCTCTTCCTCCATGTGTTTAGCGTGCATCTATACGATACGACATTCCCATCCCATCGTAAAAAAAAAGAAGATACTATTACTTATTACCATACTTATCTTCGCTTGAAAAATAAAATTTATCGTGATCTTAAAATTCTATTGAAACCAAAAGATATATTCCTTATTTATGAGAATATAATCTACACTCTTTTTTCTCAAAAGAAAAAAAAAAAGAATATAAAAAGTGACACACAGAAGAGAAAACAAAGGTTGCCTTTCTAGATTATTAAAACATTTGACAATTAGAAAAGTAAAAAAATATGTATAAAAATCAGAAGACGCAAAAGGCAAGAGCCTTTTAACAAATGAATACTTGACGACAAACGACAGCGTATCGTAAGGCCTATAAATAAAAAAAAGGGGGGGGGGGGAATTAGCGCCCAAAAGGTAAACAAATAAAAGCAGAGAGCAGCTAAATTCCAAATTATTAATTTTACCATTTAAAAGAAAAGAAAAACAAAAAAACAAAGTCTTCTCTCCTCATCATCTTTCTTCTTCGACCTGGTCACAATCCTTCGACGGCTCCACTCCTCTCTGTCGTCTCTCTCTCTCGAATCCTCTTCTTCCTCGTTATCTCCTTCTCCCAATTCGAAACTTTCCTGGGAAAATTCCCGTATTGATTTTCTAATTCCTCACGCTTTAGTTTTCTCTCGTCTGCTTTCGGCTGTTTGTTTCTCTCTCTGTTATCGACTGATTTCGAAATCGGGGGGGGGGGGGGGGTCAAAAACCGGGTCGGAGCTTCTCTTCAGGTTTCGTAATTTCAGATATATCTGGTCTGATGGGATCAGAGCCTCGGTTCGAACCGAGGCCCGAACTAATTGACTTGCCTGTTCTTCATAAATTCAAACTCTACGCTACTCCCTCGGTAACCAAACTTAAAGCTCCTCCTTGTCCTGTCTCTCTTGATTTCGGTCCGATTATGCTCTGTGGTTATGTGAATCTTATTTCTGTTCTTCGTTTCTTTTTAAAATTATGTTGATTTGCGTCAATGTCAATCTTTTTTTTGTTATCCCATCATAATTGCGTCAATACTACTACTGTTATGGTTTTTATGGATTTTGATTTTTGGTTTCACATTCTCTAAGATGGTTTTGGTTTATTATTGATTAGTCTGTTGTGTTTGCTTGGTGGTTCAACTTACTTGTAATGTGTTAAGTCATGAATGAGCCTTTAGCTTGACTTTTATGTATAGAGTCTAATTTTGGTTCTAAGTTATTCTTAGCCTGTTTTTTTTTTTTTTTTTTTTTTTTGCTTACATGAATTTTAGCAATTTATACTCTTATCACTTGAATTTGATCAAATGGTGTTGTTTGTGCAGAATTTTTACTTGATTGGAAGAGATGAGAACAAGAGCTTTAGGAGGATTCTTAAGATTGATCGAAGGGACTTAAACGAGTTGAACTTATATGAAGATCCTACAAGGTATACTAAAGAAGAAATGCGCGAACTTAAAAGGCGGATGAGTGTAGGTAACGAGGATTCTGGTGGCTTTAAAGCTATCACTACTTGCTATGGTATCATTGGTATGTCCTCTTTCTTTCTTTCTTTCTTTCTTTACCAGTTTACCACTCTGTGCCTTGTCCTTTTCTCATTGTTTTGTTTTTTGGAGGTTTCATTGTATCGCTCTGAACTCACTGAGCAATGTTGATTTTTTTTTTTGGGTGCAGGGTTTGTGAGATTCTTGGAGCCTTATTACATGCTGGTGATTACAAAAAGAAAAAAAGTGGGTGAGATCTGCGGCCATACAGTTTATGGTATTGCTGAGAGTCAAATGATTGTGATTCCACATCCTTCCATTCAGACCAAAGTGGCTAAGTCTGACGCTGAGCAGAGGTATTTCTATCGATAACTCTTCTAATGGTTATGTTCTTTTAAAATGAAAGTCTCTGGTGTGAACTTTATCAGAACGCGTAAAACATGTATTCCCTTACTATATATATAGGTACAAGAGGCTCCTAAGCGTGGTGAATCTTAGCAAAAACTTCTACTTCAGCTACACATATCACCTCATGTATACCCTTCAGAAGAATATCGGCAACACTGAGAGAGGAAACGTTCACGACAACACGATGTTCGTGTGGAACGCCTTCTTAACACGCCAGATCAGAAGGATCCTCCAGAATACCATATGGACAGTTGCACTGGTATACGGCTTCTTTCAGCAGGTAATAAACAAATGCATGCCTATCTGCATTGGTATACTCACAAGATAAGACCTAGCTAATATCTACGGATCCTTTGCTTTGTCTAGACTAAATGTTCAGTATCTGGTGAAGAGTTTGTATTCACTATCATTGCTCGGCGTTCACGTCATTATGCTGGCACAAGGTAGTTCTTCATTCTGAAAGCTTTTACCTGCTATATGTTCTTCTTATCTTTGTTTCCTTTTTCATTTTTTCTCACGGCCTACTTGCTCTTTTTCATAATTGTAATATTGGGGGATTACGCAATACCATATTTCAGTACTCCCTTTGAAAGATCGGGGCTAGTATTGATATCCCTTTGATCTTAACTCCTCCATTTTAATGTGCAGATATTTAAGGCGTGGTGTAAATGATATAGGCAGGGTAGCCAATGATGTTGAGACGGAGCAGATTGTTTCCAAAGTGGTTCCTGCTGGTCAGAAAATCCCTATAACCTCAATTGTGCAGATTCGAGGCTCCATACCCCTCTTTTGGTCACAGGAGGCATCTGTTTTCAACCCACAGCCCGAGATTATATGTAAGCACCATATGAATTTGCAAAAAGGATCCCTTGGTTTTTTCTTATCTTTAATACTCTTGGTTTTGTCTTGTTTTTGGGTCACAGTGAATAAGAAGGACGCGAATTATGAGGCTACCAAACAGCACTTTAAGAATCTGAGAGAGAGGTATGGGAAGAAGATAATAATTCTGAACCTCCTAAAGGTAAGCTGCTCTCTCATTTTCTAGGAAAACTCAAATTGTATACATTGCTTCTGCCTGTTCTTGGTTTATCGAATGATAATATTGAGTGTATATATCGTTGCTATTTTGTGTTATCAGACAGGTGAGAAAAAGCATCGAGAAAACATCTTACGGGGAGAGTTTGCAAAGACAATCCGATTTATTAACAAAGGCGTGGACAAGGAGAATCGTTTAAAGGCAATCCATTTTGATCTAAGCAAACACTACAAAAAGTACTGCATTTATGCACCCTTTAAACAGAAATTAATGGGTTGGTTTGTATAATAAGTCTTTATATCCTAGAATTGTTAACCATTTTTCCTTTCATTTCTCAGAGGAGCTGATGGTGCATTCAATCACTTGTGTATCTTTGCAAGGAAAGCATTGGAATTAACTGACTTGTTTTACTGTAAAGTTCCTTCAGGTGTAGGAGGTGATGGAGTAATTTATGACTCGTTTTACAAGTAAGTTTTGTATGCAATTTTATGATTATCTCTCTAATACATAGTTTTGAATTTATTGCACGTTTGTTGGTGAGTCCTAATACTAATGATACTATGCTTCAGTAACCCTCTTCCGAGTCAAGATGAAGAAGCAAATAGTCCAGGAAAAGAAGCTTCCAAGGCGGAAATATATTTGCTCCAAAATGGGGTCTTGAGGACAAACTGCATAGACTGCTTGGATCGCACTAATTTTGCGCAGTACGCCCACGGACTCGTAGCTCTTGGGCATCAGCTACGTACATTGGAAATCTCAGGACCTCCAGTCGTCGATCTTAATAATCCTCTGGCAATAGAATTGATGGAAGCTTACCAAAACATGGGTAATACACTTGCGCTGCAGTATGGTGGCTCAGAAGCACACAGCAAGGTGAATTGGTTTTACAACACATTTTCTGACTATGCTTTAGATGGATTTTTGAACTATGTGTATCAACTTTAGAAAGTTTGTGGTATGCAGATGTTTTGTGATCTGAGAGGTAACTGGAACATGGTGACGAGGCAGCGTGATATATTCACAGCTATGCGCCGTCACTACAATAACGCCTATCAGGACAGTGATAAGCAGAACGCCATCAATGTGTAAGCTATATTTTACAAACTTCTTGTCTTGTTTTTTCGTCTTTAAATTTGCTACTTGTTCGTTTAGTCTAACTACTGTCTCTGGTGACAGGTTCTTGGGGCATTTCCGGCCTCGAGTGGGGAGGCCAGCACTATGGGAGCTGGATTCTGATCAGCACAACATCGGAAGAGCTGGTTCTAACCTAGATATCGAAAATATGAGGTACCTAATTTTGTTGAAAATTTGGCTAAACCGGAAACTATTCTAAATTGAGTTGACATGTAAATTACAAATGATTAATATCTCTTCCAATACACTATATGAACTGCAGGCCACTAATTAGGAGATCATTTTCCGATAACATTCTCATGGACTGTGATTTAAATCTGGGGGAGCTGGTACGCGAAAATTCTCAGCCTTCACATGAAGGGTTAAACGGGGGTGTCTCAGGAGCAAATTTAGATTTTCCATTCTGTGAAACTGAACCAGCTTCTTTAAGGTGTGAATCAGATTCTCTTTAACTTGTTTGAAGCATTTATTAACACTCTTTTTCTGATACTTCTACCTTTGTCTTTGATCACATCTTCAGCTTCCTTTCGGTTATGCGCAATGAAGATCTTTTAAGAGAAACAAGGTCAGGGCAGATGTTTCCAGGCAGTTCCTCTAATTATGTAGCTCACAGGCCCACTGATGTACCTGGCTTTGCACACTCATACAAAACTAAATTTACTCCAGCAGAAGAAATGTTTGAACGTTGCAGGTAAAAACATTCGTCCGTGTGCATCGTTCCTATAGCATTGTGATACATTTACGATATTCAGACATGAACCTTCTTTCATGTTCTAAATGTTTCTTGCAGCTCAAGGTCTTGTTCCTCAGATAACTTGTTCACCGACCTGGATGAATCCGTTACTTCGTTAACTAATACAAACTCCAGTTTTGATGTATTTTCCTTCTTCTCCATATCATTTTCTATTCAAGTTATCGATTTTTTCTTAACGCGTTCGCAGAGAAAGACACTGACTCGATTAGATTTTCCCATTATTTACAGTTTCCTATAATTGGTGGTTCCGATTTGCTGTCTGGTTTCTCAAATGAATTCGCTCGGTGGGTATTCTCAGGAAGACCATGGTAAAGAGGCAGTGGGTTTGGAGATGAAATTGTTTGTGCCTTGCATCGGAAGGTAACGTTGGTTACTTGCCAGGTACTCCAGGGTTGAACAGCCATAAATAACAGGACAGCACACCATAACGACACATCTCTGTATATATATCCGACTCACCTTTGTAAAGGTCCATGTTTCTTGTTTTTATTGTTTCCCTAGCAAACTTGATTTCTCTCTTTTTTTCACCACCCACAAAATTTGATTTTGTTTTTTCTGTTTGGTATAGAGAGGGTTTGGTTTGATTTTTCCTTTTTTTTTTCTTTCCGTATAGTTACGGCCCATTCTTGAACCGAAAGAAATTGTGTGATTAGAAGGAGTTGGAACGCATAATACCGCATTGTATTGAAAAAATTACAACCAAGAAACATCATCATCATCATCTGGTTTTAAACTTTTAATCCTATGTCGCGCGAGCGTTTAGTGCCTCAATACTAGAATCAACACCAGCAAATACGTTTCTTAATTAAATCCTAACTGATAAAATTATTGGACCAAAAAGTTTATTTAGATTATACTGTAAAGGCAAATATACATACATTGGTATGTCTCAAACTCTTTAAACTGGCTGGCTAGTGGTTAAACCCCTTACCAAAGAAGTTGTGATGCACTCTTTAAGAACAACAACATCCCTACTGGCTTTTTGCTCTTGCAACTAACTAATTTGTTCAGAATATTTTATTTATTTCTTCTCATTAAATATTTTGATTTTGTTGGCTGTTGGCTGTTGGCTGGCAATTGTATGTTCGCCCACCAAAGATAAATACAGCTGGCCGATCTTTTTGAGATAAATAAAAATAAAAATTCAGTTCTTTTCTTCACTGTTGGAATTTAATTCGATGATTGTTGGATTTAATCATTTAACAAAACAATAAAAATTTAGTCAATAGAGTTGGTACGTCTAGACACTGCATTGTCTACGAGGACCAGGGTTGTGTCTACAGTGCAGGGTATATACCAAACAAGTTCTTAATTAGAAAATTATAGCATTAGGTTTTGAAATTAATATATCTAAATTACAATGTCAACATTTTAAAAAATACCTTCTTATGAATGTACAAAAAAAAATTGTAGTAAATGCACATAAGCAAAATATTATTTGCGTTGTTTAATTAGCTAAAGAAAGTTATATCTGGATTCCATTTTTAGTAAATCATTACAACTACTTACTAATAAGCATTAAAAATCACTAGTATTACTTAGGTGATGAATAGCTAATGATGCTCGTGGTTATTTTGTTGTTTTGATATCTCTTAGACTAAACTATTTAACAGTGTGTTAATAGCTAATGATGCTCGTGGTTATTTTGTTATTTTGTTGTTTTGATATCTCTTAGAAAAAATAAAAAGTTTTACAAAGAAAATGTGTTACTTTGCTCTAAACCATTTAGACAAATTTTAATAAAATTTTGCACCAAACCAGACTTGAATAGTCTCTTCTCTCTCCTTCAAAATACGAAACCGTTTAAGTACCATGAGAGGGGGAGAAGAGAGTATTCAAGTCTGGTTTGCTGCAAAATTTTATTAAAATTTGTCTGAATGGTTTAGAGCAAAGTAACACATTTTCTTTGTAAAACTTTTTATTTTTTCTTTTGAATATAATTTAACATTAAATTCAAAAAAAAACTATTTAAGAGTGTATGCTTGGACCATCTTATAGAGGTTTTCTAAACCTCCTTCAATTATTAGCTTATCTCTCAACAATTTGTAGTTTGATATTGACAGATGCTAAGGTTTTCTTCCACCAAATAATGTATATTTGTTATATGATGTCAATTGTCGAATTTGTTTTTATTCAAAATAGTACATATATACAAAGAATTAAAATGTATGGACCGCTTGTTCCGTTTTGCTGTCTTGGTCATTTAAAAATAAACAGTTAATTATTAGTTTTTATGAGTAATTACTATTTACTAGTTACACCGACACCGTACGTACTATTTCGGCCAAAATCATAACGTTACGCGCGACACTAAATATAATTGTCATAAAGATCTCTTATCTAAAAAGAATCATAACGTTAAACATCGTCGACATGATATGTAATCTATTGTATAAAAAGAATCGATCACCCTTGGTCTGATACATTACACAACAATACACAAGAGAAGAGGAGATTGTCCAGCCCACATACACACGTATGCACATATCAACATGCATCCACACACCTACATACATATAATAAGATATTCTATAGATATTAAATTAAAATAGAAAAAGGAGACACTAGTCTAGTTTTACGGATTCTGTAGCCTTTATATTTCTTATATTAAATTAAATTATCTTTCTTAGCTGTTCTCTTTCTCTATCTATCCCTCTTTATAAATACAAACGAACCCAATACTTCGTTTACGTACCAAGAAAGTTTGTTTCTCATCTTCAATACCAATAATACCTTGCCCATATTCACTAATTATGGCTAGATTCGGGAAACTGACAAAGCTCAAGTCAGCCATAAAGAAATGGCCTTCCTTGACGAAGAACCACCATTCAACCACCGCGTCCACCGCCTCTGAGGTCTCAAAGTGCGACGATCTCCATATGGTTTACATCGGAAAGTCACGAAGACCTTACATGCTTAGTTCCCACATCATTGCTCATCCTCTTTTCCAAGAACTACTTGATCGGTCTTCGAGATTCATAGAAGAACGTCACGACCAAGAGACTGTATTGGTAGCTTGCGAAGTCGTATTGTTCGAGCACTTGTTATGGATGCTCAAAAACAGTTGCTCTGATCTCGGCGATAATGATGATCACGAAAGAGGATCCGTCGAGGAGTTGGCTGAGTTCTATACTTATTGATGACGCAATTCTTACATTTAATTTTTTTCTTTTAATATATACTTTTTTGGTTTGATTCGACATAATCCAGTCACAAACCATTTTCTTTGCTTTTCTTTTTCCCCGAGCAATTTTTTTAGATTTAGTTCTCTTAACTAATTACTATTATAATTATGTCAGACAAGAGGGTGTCTAATATAATTATCCCTAATGATTAATAAATTGAAACAATGCTAAAATTGATATTTTATTGATTTTGGTCCGTTTTATGTGCATGTCCTCTATAGTACGTATTTATTTTTGTTTACGCGTGTTACTACTTTTCAGAAGAATGAAATTCGCCGCCACATAATGTGCAGAACCATCCAATTGCACGCACGGTCCTACTTGCCTTTCTAGTGGCAGCAATGGTTGTCATGGAAAATAATTATTTAATATAACAAACAAAAGTATCTTACTAATTATGCCCATAGTTTGCCCGAGTTGTAAATTTGAGATGATATGAATAAAAAATGACTTTGTCCAAAAAAAAATGAATAAAAAATGACTATCATGATTCATGACGTGAAGTCTGAAGTGTAACTACAAGTATAATATTCTTTGAGTATAATTTAAACATGACTAAGTAAAGTACGTATGGCTCCATTGATCTCGATGGGTATGATGCAATAGCCCTGCGGCTCAGAGGAGATAGGAGATGTTATATCTCTACTGTAAGTTTCATGTTGATTGATACTCACCTTTCCTTTCCTTTACTCCAGATGAAACAAGGATTGTTGTAGGAGCAACAGAGTTGTTACTTGTTATACTAAACCTTCGATTTTGATTCAGATCTATACCGAAAATTGGGTGAACTCCCCGGGGCAAACAGAAGATAACTCGTGGCAAGCTTTTGTTTTTGCTCCAAAGGACAATTGGTATATTGCTAAGGCAAGTCCCTACTTCCATAAATGTTATGTTACCAACCAAGAGAGCGTTAGAGCATTTTACACATTTTTTTTTTTTTTTTTTTTTGCTGTTAAGTCTTTTTAGATAGGTATATTGCTGAACAAGACAGATCGTGATTATGAGTATATTGCTTGAATTCTCTTTAACAACCTGAGGTTGAATATATATGGGCTGTAAATATGTAAGTTGTATGTAAGGCCTCTCAATGTATTGTTTATTATGAATAATAAGGTTACACACACTTATATAGAGATTTAAGAGAGCCCTAGACTTAACCAGACTTGACTAAAAGAGCTCTAGACAAGTTCATAACAAACAAGATACCACATGAAAGTTAAACTTGTATTAAAATTTGATATGAAAGAATATTTTTAGTGAACTAACAAAATGCTAATGTGACAATAAAAATAGATGGTATAATATATGAGAATCTCTATTTTATGTGTTATAAAATACATATATAATTTTTTTTTACTTATGTTTTGTTTATATTTTACATATCTTTTGCTTATTTTTTGCTAATATCTATTAAACATTTTAAAGAACCAAAAAATAACTAATTTGATGCCATATATAAACAATTACACAGTACAATTTATTTTTATACTATACTCCCAATCAGTTATTGTTGCTGGAGGTTGTCGCTGCTGCTGCTTCTCCGAAACGTGGAATAACCCTGATACAAAAAACCAAAATTTGATATCAAAAATCATTCTCAAAATCATATAATACGAAAAAATAAAATTCGTTTATAAAAAAACCTTGCCATTTCCTCTCCATTCCTCAAACATCTAGCGAAGTTTTTTATAGACCTGGTCCACAGCTAGATGTAGAAATTAGGTTTCCACAATAAATTTGTTTGATGGGGGAAACAAATTCAAGGAAGCAATCTCTCAAGAAATTCGATCTGAGCTTGAAATCAAAAAAAGATTTAGATCTCTTAGAACTCAAATTAGGGTTTTGCTAAGAACAATGAAAAAGCTGAATTATTGTATTCAATGCTGGATGGATTACAATGAAAGAGTCGTCCCTTATACCTTTTTCTAGATTACCGAATATATTAGCTTTCTTTATAACTCGAACTAAAATAAGGAAAATTGCTTCTTATCTTCAAGTCGGCCATCGGGCGAATCGAGAAGTCGGTTCTTCATCTCCGGGCTGGGCCTCCTTCTTCCGATCAGGTCTCAAGTAAACATTCAATTGAATCCTAACCGGATTCCCGATTAAATAATCGAATTATCTTTCTGGTTTATATCGGTATGTTGGGGGTGCTAAATTCCGTATCAACACTAGACATTGGTGAACTGTATTGGAACCTTGTCAACTCCACTGAAAGTGGAACATGAACATATCTTTTTCCCCGAGCATTTTTCTTTAGATTTAGTTCTCTTAACTAATATTATAATTATGTCGGACAAGAGGGTGTCTAATATAATTATCCCTAGTGATTAATAAATTGTAACAATGCTAAAATTGATCTTCTATTGATTTTGGTCCGTTTTATGTACATGTACTCTATAGTACGTATTTGTTTATGTATACGCGTGTGATTAGCTTTGGAAAGAATAAAGTTCGCCGCCACATAATTCGCGGTCCTACTTGCCTTTCAACTTCAAGTGGCAGCAACAATGGTTGTCATGGAAAACAAATTACTTTAATGGTATAATAAACAGAAGTATCTTATAATTTACTTATTAACCAATAACGACGTCTATAAGTGTGCGGCACACTGTGTGCCCGAGTTGTAAATTTGTGATGCACTGATAATCGTTCATATGTATAAAAAAAAAAAAAAATCATGGCGTGAAGTGTAATTACAGACCTAAGGCTAAGTATAAACATACATTTTTTTTGGTATCAAATCTAGGTATAATGGTGTTGGATAGTAAAGAAGACATAGGAGAAGCTTTTCAACTCGACCACCATAATGAATGAACCTTATTTATTTATGTAATATCTTTGTATCTCATCTCATGTCCAAATTATGCAGATAATACATAAGATATCGTTGCCTAAAGTATTCTCATAGTCTTAGTCGTACGTCTACAAAGTTTTTTTTTTATATATATAATTTAATCGCTGGACGGAATACTCCTATCAATTCAGTATTGTGACTACCTTTATCATTGGTTTTCTTGATAAAAGAAAAAAAAAAAAAAGGGACAATTTGTTTAAAAAATAATTAAGAGAACCAAAAAGAGTATTTTACTAGTCTATTACGCATGTATTGGAGAACTTGGGCCAAATAGGCCCATGTATGTTAAAAGATTGGCCTCAGGAAACGAAACCGTATAATATAGTGGAAACGGCGACGTGTGTCTTCGTCGTCTTCAAGTTTGACTGGTTAATCGGTAAACCGAGGCTGATTGTGCGACGGTGACGGCAAATCCAGTGAGTGAGTTCCTTTGATTATCGCTGCATTAACTGGGAACCCTAAACATTGAGTTAATAATCGTGTGTTGTAAGCATTTCACTCTGTTCTAATCAGGATACATCAGATCTTCTTGTTCTGAGCTTCTTTATTTTTTTTTTGTTCTCCTGTGAAAGATGAACTGTAATGGAAATATTTTGGTTAGCTTCTGCTGATATGTGTCGGGTTTATTTCAGAAGGATTTCCGACAAGTTTTTTTTTTTTTTTTTTTTTTTGTTTTCGCTGTCTACGCTGGTGATGACTTTATCGGTTTTTGGCTCACAAGGTGTTTGTTGAAATGCTTCAACGGGTACTAGTCTTAGTCACTAGTTTATGGTCCAACAGTTAAAAAGTTTTTGAATTGAATCGTAGCTTCGGCTCACTATAGACTTAGGCGTCTTCGATAAAATAAAATACTAGTCCTGTCTATAATGCGTAGATCTTTTTCTGATATAGACCTTGCAATGACATTATCTTTTTATGTACTTTTCTTGGAGTCTGGTTCTGGTCATGGAGTCTTGTGTGTGTGTGTGATTTGGTGATTAACATTGAAGTATAGGAGCTTTAATTCCTAACAGTACATGTTTTATATCTGTACTAGCTTTCTTTATTTTAGTCTGGGAAAGCAGCTACAGAGAGAGACATGTCAAGGTTTCGATCATTGTTGCAAGCCTCTGTAAATGCGACAAAGAAGGGTATTCACCTCCGTCAATTATGATACACGTCTTACTTAATTCTTTGATCTATTAGTTTTTCTGTTTGTGTTTCGATGCTTCCTTCTATTTAATTGTGCTTGTAAGTACTTATAATTAAGAAATTGACTGATAGCAAGTGTGATGTTTGAGGGAAAAAATGACGTTGGTTCTATTCTATTTTCCAATACTTACAAATTTTCGGGATTATGTTTCTATTATGGTGTTGACTGTAGCAGGTAGTGCTAGTTTCTGACTTATTTTCACCAATCTGCAAACTGTTAGCTCTTACGTGGAACGTTGAAGAATGGGTACCTCCTGCAGAGAAGCATATATTTAAGTTTCACTCAAAAGAAGACTTGAAGAAATGGCATCTCTACTCCGATTCTGAATATGGAGGTACTTAAGCCGACAGGTTCAACTTCAAGTATCTGCTCTGTAAAGAGTATCTTATATTGTTTCTGTTGTTATTTATTCTTTTCATCTCCATGCATTGTTGATTCAAATGAACAACTACTGGGACAAATTAAGATTTTGAAGTATGTATTTTCTGGCAACATGTTTGATATTTATTATCTGGCAACATGTTTAATACTTATTTTACAGGATTATCTTCTGCTTCCTTGGAGATTCCAGATAAAGGAGATGGATCAGATTGCACCGGTTAGAAACTTAGTATTTTCTTCTATGATCTATCTTCTGCCATCCTGCATATCATTGTCATGAAGTTCATCAATACACAATATGAGATTCTTCTATGTTTTGATACCATCGTTTCTTAATGTCTTGTCTTGTTTTGTTTTCTACTCTGCTTCACTTGTTGATGTTTTTCATCCAAATATCTTCTATAGGGATTTTCTCGGGGAACCTATCCGTTGACCTTAGCGAAGGATCAAAATGGAACATCAGTCGGAGTGGTTTCTGTGGAATGCGCTCAAAGAAGGTAACAATACAGAGCTTTCATTTTTATTACAAAGCGTTCCTATTTCAAAATCAAAACATATTTTCTGCATATCAGTTTTTTTTGTTTGAAGAAAAGAAGGAAAAATGGTTATTTTATTTGTATCTTGGTTTTGTCACTCGGAGAATTTTTGAGGCAGCTGAGCGTTCAATTGCAACCAATTCTATCTTACTCTGTTTTTGTAGTTTGATGGCTTCATTGATCTCGATGGGTATGATGCAATAGCCCTCAGGCTCAAAGGAGATGGAAGATGTTATATCTCTACTGTAAGTTTCATGTTGATACTCACCTTACCTTTCCTTTACTCCAGATGAAACAAGGATTATTGTAGGAGCAACAGAGCTGTTACTTGTTATACTAAACCTTGATTTTTTTTTTTTGGTCGACGCTAAACCTTGATTTTGATTCAGATCTACACCGAAAACTGGGTGAACTCACCAGGGCAAGCAGAAGATAACTCGTGGCAAGTTTTTGTTTTTGCTCCAAAGGACAATTGGTATATTGCTAAGGCAAGTCCTTATAGATGCTACCAACCAAGAGCGTTAGAGCATTTTACACTTCCTTTTTTTTGCTGTTAAGTCGTTAGTTAGGTATATTGCTGAACAAGACAGATCATGATTATGAGTTTGCTTGAATGGTTTTATAATTAACATAAGGTTGAATATATCAGATCCCTCTATCTCGATACTTGCCAACATGGAGAGGAAATGTTATAGATGTGGAAATGGAGATGAATCCAGGTCGCGTTCTAGGTATGTCACTGTCAGTAAACGCAGAAGGTGGTGCGGTTGGAGCTAAATCAGGAGCAGGTGATTTCCGAGTAGAAATCGACTGGATCAAAGCGTTGAGATTGCCATGAGTTGAACATTGTAGCAATGCATGGTGTTTTTATTGTTCTTGGTTTTAGCTTGTAAAAACCAGGCCTGAGTTGATACTTGATGGCCAGAGCATAGTTGAATTGTGTAGCGGCAAAGTTGGTTATCACTTTGAGTCATGTTTTTTTTTACCATGTCATAAAATAAAAGAATTGACACAAATCAAAGATGTGATTACCTTCTGTTTACCTTGTAGTCTATCCTTTTCGGTCAACTAGTTTATTTATCGTAGACCGCAAGCGATCTGTTGGGTGGAGAGATTCAATATACACAAGGTAATAGGTTATGATCGTGATTGAATAGGGGAGAATACGGTCATGCTAGAATAGGGGAGAATACGGTCATGAATCGGGGATGATACTTACGGGCAGAGCATTGTTGAATTGTGTAGCGGCAAAGTTGGTTATCACTTAGAGCCATGTTTTTAACCATGTCACAGAATAAAACAAATTGACACAAATCAAAGATATATTACATTCTCCTTCTGATTATTTAGTCTTATATCCTTTTCGGTCAACTAATTTATTTATTGTTAACAATGGTTATGGTCGTGATTGAATAAGGGAGAGTACGGTCATGCTAAATTGGTGGAACAAAGAAAATAATAAAATTGTATAACGTGTTTGATGTTTCCATTATGAACTTGCAAATAGAATAGAGGATATTGATGACGACCAATAAAAGAAAAAGAAGGGAGGATATTGATGAGTAATGACTAAATGACTACATTAGCTTTCAGCTAAATCTCAAATCTGAAGTCAAAGAATATTTTTGCAGGTTTTGACTTTTGAGTAATTTGTAGATTCATGCTATTCAATTATTGAATAAAATACATATGTGATCAAATCATCTGGAAATTCCAAAAAGGGAAAACACGATTCAGAAATTTTGTGTTTTTTACAATAAATAATACATATGAAGTTTTGTGTTTTACATAGGTTACTTCACCTAGTTGGACCCTAAACGGCTCTCTCTGTGTTACTCTATCTCTTTGAGAATCTCGAGTTCAAAGTCCAAACTGAATTAAAAGAAGGTTAGATAGAGAGACACACGTGTAGTCACCGACTCGTCAGATGGTGGGACAGCTATTTATTCTTACTGTCAGAATCTGCACCGTTGGATCTACTCATTGTCTTATTTTTTTTGCTTTTGTTCTGGACATAGTCGCTTGATGATGCGGTTGTTTCAGTGGATAACGGGACCCATTAAACCACCACCCCCTGCTTTGCTTTGTGGGTAAAAAGCTGCTAACGTTTCATTTGGGAATTCTGAACCAATCGAATTTTGATGGCTTGAGAGAGCAGAGGAGGAATCGGATAATACATTTTAAAAAATTTGAAGTGCAAGGACCGCAAGGTTTCATGCATTTGAGAATTCTCATGTAGATTGGTTTTAGTTTACAATGTTACATACTAATCCAGTTTGATTTGTTTATAAGTAATCAATTACTAAGATTGATTTGATCAATCATTATTCAAAGTTATACAATATATTAAATTGTAGCATGAAGATTAATAAAGAGACATTGAATTATTGAGGAAAAGACACATGGGACAAAAGGAAAAAAAGGAAAGAGAGAATGAGAAGAACATGTCGCATGTGCTGAAGCTCACGTCATACCGACAATTAATCTAGAAGCATCTTGTTCACTAAAAATAAAGTTTCTATAGGAAGAAATAAAAAAGATTTGTGTGTTTTCAAATTACCACCATATGATGTACTACTTGTTTCAAAATAAAGGTTTAATGTAGGGTTTAGCCCATTTATGGGTTTTTGACTATTGTTACATTTTTTGATTCAATGTTATTAATTTGAAAACATAGACACTAAATATTGGCAACGATTCAGATTTTTTAAATTATGAAGAAGAATACTTTTGTTGAAACTAAAAAGTGAAGAATAATATTACGCGTTCACATCACGTGTAGTGTTAATAATTATTCCATGAAGATTCATCATAGTATTAGAAATCAATCATATGACACATTATACTGTACGATTTCTATGAAAATAACGTATATATTTTTTTACGACTATAAAGAAGACTTTATATTATTTTCAATAAACATCGCTTTTATAAATGTTAGAAATTAGAATACTATGATGTTACATGTTATCTGTGTGAGAAGATCGATATTTTCCCTTACATACATTAAGAAGAAAACAACGCAAAGAAGTGGATAAAATTACGAAACTTTGGATCAAGGATTGCCACGAAAACAATAGATCAAATATATACTCTTTAAAAATTTTGATCAGAAGAAACAAAAAAAGAAAAAGGATATGAGGTTGACAAAATTAAACAAGAAATAAATATATAATGCGACTTTTGTTTCATTGTCTATCTCAAAGTATTTCTATATATGTTTGTTTCCCCAAACAAAAGAGAAAAAAAAAAAAAAAAAAAAAGAAGATATTATTACCGTTAAAAAATTGGTCATTGGATGTTTCCATGTTTGGTCCACATTTAGTAATAAAACCTTGACCACATCTCTCCAACTGAGTTTGGCTATTACACTATTACCCCCAATACTACAAACAAACCACTTCCAATACCAAAATTTTATGATATTATTGTGGGAATGTGGATGCAACATGGTCCAATAGGAGGGGTGATTTGGTAAAATATGGCCGCCGTGGTATCTTCTTCTTGACAACTACGACTACTAGTAATGCTGCGTCTTTCGTATTTTTCCCATTACAGACTGTTACGCCAAGGAAACAATAAAAAGGTGAAAGGTGTCTCTCTGAAGCAAGCTCTCTCTCTCTCTCTCTCTCTTTTTTTTTCTCCACACATTATATATCTACAGTATCTTCTTCTTACATAAAGAGAGACTCTGTGTGTGTGTGTTTCAGGGCATGGTGAGAGAGAGAAGAGATAAAAGCAAACTTCTTTCTTCGATTTGGGAATATTTAAAGATTGCATTTTTCAGCAAACACCATTGTAGTAACAAGTATTCATACATAACAACACTGTTAAAAAAAAACCTTTACTAAAGTTTGAAGATTGATCGGAAGAAAATCGAATTTTGATCAATGCTGGATCGGCTAATTTGTCGTAAGTTCTTCTGACTTTTTTGAGTAGCTCAAAGTTTCTTGCTTTTGATTATTTTTAGCATAATTCTGGGATGGATTTGATTTTTTAGAGTTAGAATTTTGGGAATTCTGTTTTGTCGGATGAGTCAAGTTTGGATTTTTTGGAATTTGTCTTTTCGAATTTTTAGTGTTGGGGGTGGTCAGATCTGGGAAGTGATCGGTTATACTATTAGTTATGGAGCTGCGTTGTATCTAAACTATCTATAATTGTTGCATTGATTTCTAATACGTTTTTTTTTTCTTTTTCTAAAGCTTTTATTGTTACATTTATTTACTTACCAATCTCGTGAGATTGATTGACCAAGTTTGTTGATTAAACAATCAATTCGACTCTTTTGTTTCCTCAGGTAACGCTTCACACATTTTGCTCTAAGAAAGAGTCTTTTCACTTGTGCGAGATATGAAGGCGGATACTGTTCTTGACTATGCTGTGTTTGAGCTTTCTCCCAAACATTCACGGTGAGTTTGTTTTTGTCCTGTACAAATATGGTAAACGGTTTGTAGGTTTTGGTCTCATGAGTTTGGTTCATATCTATGTTTCAGATGTGAACTGTTTGTATGGAGTAATGAAGAAAACGAGAAACTGGCTTCAGGATTGATACAACCATTTCTCAATCATTTGAGAGTTCTTGAATCACAAGCTTCGCAGAGAACAGAATCCTCTATTAGACTGGATTTTGAAAAAAGCGAAAATGGCCTAAAATCTTGGTTCACAAAAAGAACACTCGAAAGGTTGGTTTCAAAAAGAATTCATTTTTTCTTTTGTTATGAGTTAGCTCCTAACGATCTGTGGCCTTTTTTTATATTGTTCATTTCCAGATTTGTTCAGTATGTTAGTAGTCCAGAATTGTTGGAAAGAGTCAATACATTTGATTTGGAGATGTCACAGTTGGAAGCAGCTCGGACATTATATTCTCAAGGTATGCTTTATTTCTCATTAGCTCAATCAAATTCAAAGCTTACGTCCAAACTTGATCCTATTTTTTTTTTTTCTCCTATTCTTTTTCAGAAGATGGAGGCGTAGCAGATGCGACAAAGTAAGTAAATGTCTCTGCTGTTACATTGGATCAAATTGCGTGTTTAAAACTGTTTTGTTCATTGCTTTTTCTTTGTCTATGTATAGGAAGGAGCTCTCAAGAGCTATAGATTTGAGACTCGAGGCAATTAAAAAGGACTTAACCACCGCGATTACTCATGCGTCAGCTAATGGTTTCGACCCTCAAACTGTTTCTGATCTCCAACATTTTGCTGATAGATTTGGCGCACATCGTTTAGAGTAAGCTAGTTTTTTCTTGGTGCTTCATCTTCTTGCAATTATTATCTCTCGATTTTGATTTGAGTATCTTTCTTTTATCAGTGAAGCATGCGGCAAATATATTTCACTATCGCAAAGAAGACCAGACCTGATCACCAAGAACTTGAATACTAATACACAAACATCAGTCAATGAAACACATATCAGTACCCATCAAAGTACTAAGAGCAGCACAAAGGATGAAGAGGAGAAAAACGATGAGAGTTTGGAAGAATCTTCTACGGTTAAGACCATTCATCATACAAGGAGACTTAGCGTACAAGATAGGATTAACCTCTTTGAGAGCAAACAAAAGGAAATCTCAAACTCTACGGGAAACAAACCGGTAGTTGTTGCGAAATCCACAGAATTGAAGAGACTTTCCTCTGATGTCTCATCAGCATTCCCTGAGAAGTCTGTTTTGAGAAGATGGAGTATTGTTAGTGACATGAGCTTTGATTTTACAATGGATAATAAGAAGTCTGACTGTGGTAGCACCGAAGAAGGTCTTTTGAGTACACCTTCGTCCATTCCTGATTCCACATTCCCCAAGGAGTCTGAAGAGAACAGTACAAAGGAAGAAGATGATGTGCGTTCAAGTAAATCTGGTGATTTTCAAAACCAGACTGATAGGCCAGGGAACGTCATGACTGATAGCAATTCCATGCAGAGTGAAGAGGAAAACTATGCATCCAAATCACAGAATGTGGCACAGTCATCAGTCATGTTTCCTTATCGACACTCGCGTTCTCGGTCGGCTCATGTTGCAGGTGGTATTGATATCAAAAGTGATGAACGTCAATCGAAAGGCAGGAAGAAAGAGCTGTTTCCATCAGATAGGCAACCAGCCTTAAAAACCTCTACAAAACCAGTTTCTGCAGGTTAGTTTTAGCAGAAGAGTATAAAGAATTGATAGAGAAATTTACCAAACAGAGTTCTGAATTTAAAAGATCTTGAAAATCATATTAAGGTCTTTTGAATACTAAAACTGAAAGCTATTATTTGTGATTCTTAATGATTCTGCAGGATCTGATGAACAGAGACAAAAATCATGTGGTGTTGAGGATGATCTTGAGGTTAGTCTTGTAAATGCAGAATCAGCTGGGAAAAGTTACAATAATAGAGTTCGTGCGACATCTGTGGATCAAACACAGAGGACAAGAATGTCTAGAGAAAGCCTTCCAGGATTTAATGATGAGTTGCAAATAAAGGCTGGTGACGATAAAGACCACGGTAATGTTGTAATGCGGCGGAACTTATCTGAGTTAAGATTCTCAGATGACTCTAAAGGAAAGTTGTATGAAGAGTATATGACGAAAAGGGATGCAAAACTAAGAGAAGAGTGGAGTTCAAAAGAAACTAAGTTGAAGTCAATGCAAGAAGCTCTTGACCGAAGTAGAACTGAGATGAAGGCTAAGTTTTCTACTGCTTCCGTAAAGAGGCAGGATTCGATATCAAGTACCCGCCAACGTGCAGAGAAGTTCAGATCTTTTAATTCTCGGACGAGTACAAAAAAGTGTCAGGTATCAAATCATTTAGTTTCTCTTTGATGATGATGATGATAGCAAAATTTTGTCTAATTCTTTTGCAACTTGATTGAGTAGTTACTTTTAATATTTCACAGCATCCTATAAGCTCATTACAGAGTGAAGAAGAAAATGAAAAAGAGAAACCAGTCAGTGGACAGCCCACTGGAAAAAGTGCTTCTAGGAGCTCCCAAGTAAGAAAGGCTCCATCACCAAACCGAAGCTCGAGAGTCTCGAAACCGTCAGGTAAAGTTTCAAACACAAACATTAATACTTCCGGGAGAGGGAGAAAAACAGCAGACATAAACCTGGTTGCACAATCTTCTCTCCCTAAATTCTCTGATCTTAAAAAGGAAAACACAAAACCATCTTCTTTAGCTGGTAGAAATACTACTACTACTACCATGATGCGAACACAGGTGAGAAGTAGTAATAAGAAGACTTCAAAGGAAGATATACCGTCTCCTGTTGTGCCACGAAGACCACGATCACTAAGGAAAAGCTTCTCTGCAAACATAGAATTCACAGAGTTGACAACTCTGTATTCTGATGATATCATGAACAATGAGAGGAATCAGAAGCAGAACACAGAAGACAATGAGGATGTATCAGAGAATTTTAAAGTTGAAGAACTTGATGACCTTGAATCCGAAGCAGAAGAAGAAGAAAAAGAAGTTTTGGATAATGCTGTCAAAGAAGAAGAAGAAGAAGCTAGAGAAATGGAAACTCTAGTAGTTGAGGATATTGGTGATGAAACGCCTTCACTTACTGAAATAGTTGAGAACTCATCAGAGGATGAAAATTTCACTACACTGAGATCAGTTTCTCATGTAAACTTACCTGCGAATACTCTACCGTCATCAACATTGCAGCATAATGTTGCCTCGTTATTGGATTCACCTAGTGAGAGTCCCCTTTCGTGGAGCTCAAACTTGCAACACGCGTTCTCTTATCCACACGAGCACTCGGATGTTGATGCTTCAGTGGATGATTCTCCCATGGGAAGTCCAGCTTCTTGGAGTTCAAGAATGAGGAAGAAATGGGGATCAACAGCTCAGAGTCCTGTTCTTGTTCCTAACTCTACGGAAGGATTTAACGAAAGGGATCAAACGTTTTCTCAAGTTTGGGAAGAAAACTCGTGCTGCGGATAGTCTAATGGATTGGGTTTCCGTAACAACATCTGAAGGAGACGATGACTTTGCTTACCGATCATCGGATGAGTTAAGAAAATCAAGAATGGCATCTTCTCAGAGTCAGTTTTCTGAGGATGAACAAGGTAACATCTATTTATATCTCATTTCTTTACGTAAAATGGTGTTATGAAAAGTCCTATGATCTTCAGCTTTGTGTTTTGTGTTTCGTGTTTCATAGCTTTAAACAATTTGATTCAGCCGCATCATCATCAAGGGAGCTTTAAAGTGAAAGATGGTGAATTTAAGCGATCATTCTTCTCACTTTCTACATTCCGTAGCAAAGGAAACGACTCGAAGCCAAGATAGCAGAAGACCAGAACCGAACTCTCTATGTTTTCCTTTACAACAGCACAAGTACAAAGTTTGCAGTGTTGAAAGTTAAATACTTGATTCGATTTTTAAATCTAAAAGAGATCAACATTATTTTGATACTTATGAACTTCAAATTAAATATACATATATCAGAGCTAAATGGCATTGTTCTGCATTACACATTGCTAACTGTAATGATCACACCCTATACAGTATACTATTCTGAGCACGATCTTTGGAAGTGATCATGATGATTGTGACCATTGTTGTGACGAAGAATAAAGAATTCTAAATAAGATCTAAGAACACGTTTATAGACCCAATATAAAATAAGATTAAGTTAAATCAAAGTACACAGGAAGAGAAACAAGTGAAGACGAGCAAAAACGTAAATCGTAGTTAAGTAAGGAAAAAAACACAAACCACAAACCCACAGGCCACAGCTACATGATAACATTATAACAAGAACATAAAGTTAGAAGAAAAGAAAAAGATACAGTAAAGAAGACGTTACATAACAAAAAGAAAAGGAAAGAAAAGAAAAAAACTCTTCACTCAAATAAATGCTCCAAGGAAGAACTCACTGGTAGTACATGAGCTGCTGAGCGTTCTGGAAACCACCATCATACATTCCTTGGCTTGAACCAGTGGCTCCCATTGCAGCATGCTTAAGAGCATGTTGTCCATGCGGGTGATGCATCAGCGGATTCATTCCCACCATCTTGCTCATCGCTAGTTGCCTCTCATAAGCCAAAAGATCGCTGGCTGAGAATCCCGGGATTGGTGCAGGAGCTGGCGGAGGAAGCGGGTTTGAAGCTGTTCCTGCTGGAGTTGGCTTGCTTCCCCAAGAACACTAGGAACAACAACAAAAAGGAAGATGTTTAGCATTCCCAAACCGAAAGAATGGTGAATCCCACCTAAAGAAAAACAATTTAATTTTAGCAAGTTTTTACCTTCATTTGCCTGCCACCGAGGTAGGAATGTGTATTTCCCATCTGAATAGCGAGGGCTGCCTCTGCATGAGTAGAGTATCTCACAAATCCGAAACCTTTATCTCTTTGAACACGGACTTCCTCAATGACCCCAGCACCAAGGGAATGAAAGTGGCGGTGAAGATCAACCTGGGAAACCTGAAAAAATCCAACGATGATATATTTGTTTGATCCAAGAAATAATAACGGTGTTGATGAAGGTTGTAATAAGTCAATAGTATATGTATCACCACAATGTTTTGTATTTTTACCTCTGGAGCAAGATTGCCGACGTAAACAGTTGTGTACTGACCATTGTTCTCAGGAGCTTCACCATTACTAGAATCTTTACCATCCTCTGCAAAAACAAATAAGCCAATATATAAATATCAACGTGTAAGAATTAAGACCATTTTGAGGCTTCTCTCTGTTTCCATTTGATTCTCTATCTAATGAGTGGTAGTAGTTAAAACATACCAGAGACACCACTGGTTAGTTCCACGACACTTTTGGAATCAGAGCTCTGTTTCTCCTCACCAGAAGTGGCTCCCTTTGTCGCCCAGTTGCAACGTATCTGCCTGGTTCCAAGCCATTTCCCTGAAAATCAGATGAGAAATATTCCAGTTAGCCAAAAGGGCAAATGACAAAGTATGAACACTAACTATCAAGGCGATAAAAAGTAGCAATACTGACCACCAATTTCATCTATTGCAGTCTGGGCCTCCTGCACAAGGAAACAAGAATGGCAGCAATCAATAAAATGGCCAAGGTAAAGGACAATGCATACAAACGGACTTGAGAGTTAGACAATCAAATACCTGTTGGTTACGGAACGAAACAAATCCAAAACCTCGTGAACGTCCAGTTTTCTGATCCCACATAACTCTTGCATCCCTACATACAACAACAATGTTAGAAGATTTCACGCACATCTTGTACTTCCATGCTCATATGGCATCAGCAGTATACAGCAAAGAAACTTACGAGCAAGTCGGATAGACAGAGAAGCAATTAAACAGCATTGCATCAGTAACCTCCGGACTCAAATCCCCAACAAATATATTGAAGTGACCTGCACATGAGCATCACAGAAGTGCGTTATTCCACCAATAGAATACCCAAAATCCTGTTTTAGAAAGAAAATTAAGCATAAGAATATGAACTGACTTGATGTATCCTCCCTCTGGCCACTGGCATAAGCCCAGTTAACCTTGATAGGTTGCCCAAACCTGCACATTACATTAACCAATGTAAACTAATCCAAACTTAAGGAAATTCAGAGTATCTTATTCATGCTAAATTAACCAAAGGCTATAACCAAGTACGTTAACTTACAAATGCCTTCCATTGAGAGAAAGGATTGCAAGACCAGCGGATCTTCGATCAAAGTAGTGGACAAACCCATAAGAAGACTGCTCAAAATCAAAACATTAGCGATAATCCAAGGAAAAACTTTCTTAATAAGAGATATAAGGATACATTTTTAAGACTATAACTATAATAGTTCTAAGAGTGCAAGATAACACTAACCTTGTCTTTTCTAATTAGTTTACAGCTTTCTACAGGACCAGTGCTAGCAAAAACCTCTTGAAGCAGAGGTTCCGTCACCTGAATATGGATGTTTCCAACGTACCTGCAATTTCTCAAAGAAGACAAACTAAAAATCTCAACAGGAAACAGAACCAAGAAACAAAACCAAACCAAAAATTAAAAGCGGTATGTCTCCTAGTTCCACAATTTCAATTTTAAAAAATCACCAATAAAGGCTTAATAACAAAGGATAACCTTTTCAAGAAATGGTGTCAAATACAAACATATTTAATGAAAAACTTTCTCAACTGCATAATTGTAAGTTTGTAACAATATATGTGTTTATATATAACTACAATGCACTATTGTTTCCCCTGACTAATTTTAAGGCTTTAAGACTGTAAACTAGAGCTCACTACTGAGATTATAATAAGCGGAAAGACACAAAAACATACATAAAAGTGAACAAAAATACTATGAAAAAGAAAAAAAGAAAAAAGAAACCTAACACTCACACACTGCGGCAAGAACTTGGATCAAAACCAGGGGGAAGATTTCCACTTGGGATTGGTTCTATCTGCAAAAAGGAAGAAAAAAGAAAAAGGAAACGAAAGAAAATGAAAAGAAAGAAACAAAAGGGAAAAACTTTACTTCCTAACGTCTCAGAGACTAAGCCAATATAACGAATCAGTATCATCTCAAAGGTTTGTCATGGAGTTGGTGAACCAAAATCAAATAATAAGACAAACACTTTAAAATAAACTTAACTAAGACTACAACAACAATGTCTATTAGAGATAATCTCATAAATTTCACTACTTTGTTATCGTTTGACCCAGTCAGATGAAACAAAAACAAGAGGAACAAACATCTCCAATCAAAATAAAACCATAGATAGGAGAGTTTCTAATCCTGGTCCTTATACGAACAAAAAAAAACAAAAAGGAGAACAACAAGTGAAACCGAGTTTGGAAAAAGCCCTAGAAACCCAAATCGAGCAATGAAATGGAAGAAGAAACAAACAAACAGAGAAAAAGAGAGAGCAAACCGGAGGAGCGGCGAGGAGACCAGGATGGTAGAGAGACTGTTGTTGCTGCATAACAGCTTGTTGAATCATAACTTGTTGCTGCTGCTGCTGCTTCAACCTCTGCATTTTCTCTCCCGGAAAAAAAGAAAAAAAAAAAGAAAAAAACTACTGTGTGTTCTGTCTTTTAGGGTTCGAAAAAGTGTTTTCGGTGTTCGAGAAAAATTTATGACAAATAAAAAGAAAAAGAAAAAAAAGTCTCTTGATACTTGATAGAAAGCGAAGGAAGCAATCGAGTGGCTCTTACGAATTTATTGGATTTACTTATTTATTTTTTTGAGTGTTCGAAAAAGCGTTTTAGGCGTCTGCCGCTATAGCGCCATCTAAACAATAGTTTTAAACGCTTAAAATTATAATATTATTATTTTAATATATTTAAACATTTTTAATTGTATAAATTTAAAATTTATAAAATTTATTTCTATAAACATAATTATAAATGTTTAATATATTATTTAAAATGAATTGAAATAATGTTTTTGTCTATTATTTTGTTTTTGATTTAATATTTTTATTATTTTTATATATATTTTGTATAATTATGCATATAATATTAAATATATATTTATTATATTCGCCTAAACCACCTAAAATCGTCTAGATTGTGAACATTCATTTTTTGAACATCGATTTTTTGAACATCGATTTTTTGACGCATGGATTCGATAAGCTAAATATAATGTCACAGACCTGTTTAAATAATTTTTTAAAAAAAAATTAAAGAAAAACACAACAGCCAATGAACTGCTACCACGTTATTAGTTATGGACTTATGGCTCAGCCCAAATCACTGTCTCAAATCAGACACGCCTTCAATGAACTTTAAACCTGACACGTAATTGCAACAGACATCCCCGTATTTAATGAAATCTTGAGATACACCCTATCAACTTAATAATTTAACGATTAAACCGTTTAATTAACTAAATTGATTTTTCAGATTCCTCATCTACAATCCAGTTCTTGATTAGAAAGATGATGATGATCTTTCATTGTAAAATTGATTCATAATGTTTGTTTTCACTACCATCAGTACTAATTATATTTTTTTTTTTTAAAGAAAAAATCGTTTAATTCACGTATCAGCTAAAAAATGTTTGGTGGAAATTAGAGTAGACACAAAATATTGAAGGAGATAACGAACCAGTTTGGTCCTAAACCATTTGGTTACTTAACTGACACTTGGCTTGTTTGGTCCTTAAACCCTTTTGTTACGTTAGTGACACTTCTTGGGTTCCACTCACTTCACTTGTCAGGGAGTCAGAGCGAATCTAACCCTAAAATCGGGATTCCGCTTTCAGTCTTCGATCAAGTCTTGTTCTTCATCCATCGGTTACGCAATGTCTGAAGAATTGAGTTCAAACCCTAATTCTCCCGGTTCGAATTCCTCTAGTTGTAAACCTCAACTGTAATTGCAACGCCAGGGGCTTTTGCTCGTGTTCTTGATTCAAGTCACTGATAATCTATCTAAGAGTGTACTTAAAGAGGGTGAGAGTGTTGACGAGATGACTCTGTGTCAGGATAAGAGTGTTTATTTGAGATTATTTTAGTATATATTAAGGAAGTCGAGACTATTGGAGGGACTTATGCTTCATTGTGGTTTGTGAAGCAGAGGTGATAAACTCTGTTGGCTACTAACTACATATGAGTTTCTTAGATGCTGATTTACATTCTAGAAAGTATCCATCCAGATTTCGATATTAGGGTTCTTGTTTTGTAATGGTGGATAGTTTAGAGTTACAAACTCTATCAGTCCCTCTGTTCTATTTAAATGCAGTGTAGTAGTAGTCTTTGATATTTCTGGTTTTGTAACTGAACTTCCTATGTATGTCGTTATCTAAATTTACCATTGCGTTTATAAATATTCAAGTTAGATTATGATTACATACTTTAGTACAAAACAAAAATCAATTCAAATAAGTCAAGAGGATCGAAACGTTAATCTAGAAGCTCAGTTCCTAATAAAAACATTTAACAAATATTACGTACTATAGCCTTAGATCGAGATCTTTCGCGTTTTGGTCTTCTTCAATGTCCATAGTAACATCTTTATCACCATCTGACTTGGGATGGGCCATGGTTTGAGCAACAGCATTGTTCGTTCTTTGTGACGACTGTGCTGGCTCTAGTGGTTGACCGGCTACAGTCTCTGGCTTGGGAGGATAACGATGATGATCACCCGCGTTTTGGTTAACTTGGTATGGGGCTCTAGCTACAGCTCTGTAATAGAAAAAAAATTGTAAACTACGCAGCTTTTGAGGATAATGGAACATTCATGTTCCAAAAAGTATATGATAAAGTCAAAATACCTGTCTTTCCGTTTAGCAAAGAATCGATGAAGCGAGGCTCTACGTGCTATACGGTCCCCGATCTGATTTTGTTCTTGCTGCTTCTGTTGCTCCATTGTAGGGTGACTATGATCAGTATCAGCAGTATTTGTAGGCTCATTAAGATCAGGAAGAACCATACTGCTTTTGTTGTCGTTGTTGTTTTCGACATGGATTTGTGTCTGAATGTTACTTTTGCTGTTGTTGCTGTTTTCGACATTGATTTGTGTCTGACTGTTGTTAATCTCAGTCACAGGCTTGGCTTGTTTAGCGACGTCCATTATCACTTTAGCTTTGTCTGCAGGGAACTCATTGTATACTATAACTTTCCCTCCGAAGAATATGGTCAGCTGAGAACTTTCTGGCTGTGATTCACTGTAAACCAAAAACCAGATATCAGAACAAGACCATTTAAAACCGGGGTTAACTAGGTTTCCTTTTCCTAGTCCCCAAACAAAAACAAAATCCAAGGATTAAAAGAGAGACCTGAGGTCAGCATCTTTGACTTTGCATCCAGAAGAGTTAGAGGGTGCGCCTTTGAAATGGTCTGCCTTCTGCAACGCATTTTGTTTCCCTGAATAATACAAGAGGGTATAAACTTTGGTGAACAATTTAATAGTCCAGCTTTACTAGAATCAAACGAATTATTTCCCTTTTTTTTTTTTTGCAAAATTAACTATGTTTTTGGCGTTATAACATGTCGTATGGGATTTTTATGAACCGTATAAAATTCAATCAATATCTATCACACCTAATTTCTCTATTTTGTTATGTACTTGTCTTAGGGATCATTTATTTCCGATTCTAATGAACTGGCTTAGAACTCTGACTTACAACTGAAGAAACAAAACAAACAAAAAATAGTAAATCTGGCAAAACCAAAAAAAAAAAACAGAACTAAATTAAAAGTGGCGGCCATGAGAGAGGAAGAGATAAAGTACCAGGTGGATCGGATTTTCCGGTAAACCCTAGACCGGAAGAAGGTTTTTGGAACAAACCAAGATCTATGTTACCGAAGCTACCCTTCTCCTTCAAGTAACGGCTGAGCAAACTACATCTCCGGGTAAAATCTGATTTCTCCGGCGCTTGTGCCTTAACATTTTCATTTCTTGACGACATGTTGTACATGAGAAGCAAATATTCTCCAGACTTTTTTATTTTTGTATGTATTGTTTATCTTTTCTTTTCGTTTTTTTTTGTGGGGTGCGTAGAGGATGTGTCGAGCTAAGCTCATATATGTTTTATATATAAAACTCATTCGACCAATAAGTTTAATAGCCTCATGTGACTTTAATAGCCTCCCATAAATTAATGGGGAAAAAAAGAAGAAGGAATTTTCTATTATTAAAGTTTTATTTCGATATACTTTTACCAAAATCTAATTAATATAAAATACTACAACACAACTTTTTTTTTTAATTATGGTATTCAAGCCATTGGAGTATATTATGGTAATGAAGCCATTAGATTATAGTATTAACATATTTAGTAATATTCCATCAAACGACAACAATTTTCACTAAATATAACTATATCAATCTCGTGTGAAAGAAGGGAATTTTTTGGTTAATTATTTATGATAAGAAAATTAATTTCACTATGCAAGTAATTTATATATTTGCTGAGAGTTGGTATAACAAATTTATTGCCCTGTCTTATCATAAAACATATGTTCACCTTTATTTTTCTTGTTTTGGTACTGTTTGATTTGTTTATCATCGACGGTCAGATTTTGTAAAAAAAAATTGAACTTCAAAAAAAAGATTTCGTTAGAATTCCCACGCACGTTTTCCTTACGATTAAATAAAATATAATAAAGAATTCAGAACCGACGGTAACCGTTATTAAACGGCGTTACTTACTATACCTTAAATTCCTAAAAAGCCTGAATACTCCTCGTAATTTACAAGAGCCCTCTTACACAAGAACTCGTACTAATTCAATACGGTGGCATCATCGTAATAAAAAGCACTGTTTATGACCTTTTCAGACATTAGACAATTTCGACGTTACTCACGTTTGTTAAGAAACTTAAACGGCAATACAAATTGAATTAAGTCTGTGGACCAGATGTGTGGGATCCCACCATCCATCGGACCGAACATCCCCTAAGAAGTTTCGTGTTGTCTGTCTGAAAAAATAAAAATCAAAGCGTACCCATCCATCATCCGACATAAGTGTTTTAAACACGTGTTTTAATAGAAGAGACCGTTAAGATTGTGACACGTATCGCAATCTTACAGGCGCACTCGCAACAGTTTTGTGTGATTCGCGTTTTTCCCACTTTCCCTATAAGAAAAGAAAATATGAAAAGAAAAAGAAAGGACAAAAATCAATCTTTTAGAGATCACCTAATAAGTTTGGTCAAAATATAATACTACTAGTAATCCTGATAAAATCAATTGGCCGAACTGCCCCTTTCACGGACGCAACAATCATCATTACTTACGTTGGTTGCTTCAATACTACGAGTTGTTCCAACAACAACAACAAAAAACGTGTTCAGGAAAATGATACTACTAGAAAAAGTTTAGATGTGACTAAATTTATTATTATTATGTGTTGTTGCTGTTGATTGGACTCAAACGAAGTCGGATTGTGGATCAAACCAAGCGATCCGCTAATCGAACCAATAATTATTGAACCGGTTTGGACCAAACCGTTTGGTGTAACTCGTTATCCATACTCCACTACTAGTTGAGATGCGCAGGCCAAGTGGCTGGTGTGTTTTGGGGGGAAAAAAACGTTTGGAATTAAAATTGGGTAAAGATTGGGTCCTTTTGAAAGTGACATATATTCTTGGTAACAATAATTAAAAAAAAAAAAAAAAAAAAAATTAAAGCTAACCGGAAACGTCACAGATACCAAGGCTAAATTTTTGACCCGTTTCAGCCTCTCATTAAATATTCCACTTTTCTTAGTATTTCTTTTTCTCTGATCGTAGTAATATTCCAACATATCATATCACTAAACTTAAGATTAGCTTATGGTTTTGTTAGAATATTTGTATCTGTGACGTTTTACTAAATTAAACTCTATCGGAGAATCTGGCATTTCCCTCTTATCTACAGTAAGTTCTCTCTGTGTAAGACTACAAAGTTACAAACTTACAACTAAATATATTTTTTTTTGGTCTTTTAACAAAAATATGTTTGCATATACACAATATGAATGTCACGACCCAAAAGAAGAAAAATAAAACTTATAAAAATAAAGTAAGCAAAAGGATTCGTATTTTAAAAAGGCTACGATAGAACAATCATATTTCTTTGAAATGTTCGATATTCGTTAACCTTTTGGTTTTATACGCTGATTAATTTCCTAATTTGTGTGATTGGAATACATTTATCAAGTTGACGGAAAAGAATATCTATCCTTTTCCAATTTAGATATTTTTTTAGTTTTAACCTAATTTCTTCTTACAATAATACTATACTAATTAAAGTTCCGACGTTCAAGTTAATTCTGGAGAAAGCTAGCAAAAGCTAATTTATTTATATCGTAAGACTAATACACCATGAAGGAGAAAACGAGAGGGGAAATTTTACTCATCTCAAGAGTTTTGACTTGTCTTTTACAATAATAAAAAAAAAGTTAACCCAAAGACACAAAGAATACGAAATAATAATCTTTATAAGCTGAGGTTATCCACCTTAAAATTACACAAATCACACGCACACATGTATGTAACACATTTCATATCTATACATACGCATGTATGCAATTCAATTTCAAGAACATGTTTGGTTCTATGGACCCAAATGCCCACAGATCTAATCATGCAAAAATAGAAGTTAAAGCATTCTAAAAGCCCAAGGCTTAATCTGCAGATGCACCCAAAAATTTCCTCAGAAATGAAAGACTCATTTCATTATTTCTTTGAATTTTCTCGATAAGATGTTGTATCTGCATATAATGAAAGAATATCTTTCATGAGTTCGTGAAAAAAGAGAAACATCGAAGCTTAACAGATTCTACTGTCATGTCTTAATTACCTGTACTTGGAAAAGATTTTGCAAGAGCTTTAAAGACGAAGGTTGGATCAGATTTCAAGAACTATGACTGTACTCAAAAGAAAGATCGAATCAGTTGTTAATTTGTTTTTGAGTTTTATTGAAATGTAACGAGGATCTGATGAAAACTCACAGTCAGAGTCTGTTTTGACCCATTTATATCCATCGCTACTACTTCTTCTTTCGTTGGTTTCTTCTTCTTCTTCTTCTTCACTCTTTAGTGAGAGCTGTTTCTTGTCTCGCAAGCATCTCTTTGTTGTCGATGATGTTGGTTTCGATGAGGTTTGAGCATTAATCTTCTTATGTAGCATCATCCTCAATAACTGTAATTTGATTTTTTGTCATTAGGCTGAGTTATATATATATATCTATTATAAATTCATCACTCAGTTGTCTACCTTCTCCATTCTTGATTCTTGAAGCGTGTCTCTCAAGCTAGGTTTTGGGGCTGTAGAAAACCCATCTGCGCATACAAAGATCTTCTTGAAAAGATATGAGGCAGAGGTCTTGCTTATGTCTCTCTTCTTATTATTCTTCTTACTCTCTATTGATATCTCTTTGCATCTACCTAGAATAACGTTAATCGTTCGCTCCATATCTTCCCCCTTCTCCTCTGACAAATCCACAACAGCGCTAAGCGCATTGCTGATTCGCCTATCGACTTCTAAACTCGATGGACAGTTCAAGAATCTATCCAAAGGAAGATTTTTCATGAGCTCTTTATTCACATCAGACTTCCTTTTCTTTGTTCTTGACAAGAGCTTCATCAACTCTTTCTGCAGCTTTCCGACCTCCTCAGGAGTAAAATCTTCAAGATCGTCAGAAGAAGAAGGCTCTTCTTCTTGCTCGGCTTGTGTGGTACACTTCTTTTCCGTTTCAATCTCTTCATGAACAACGCTCTTCCCCTCGTTTTCGCTCATACTGTTGCTTGTTGTACCGAATGTTCCAATAGCTAGCAGCGCGTTAGGCCAGTCGTTAAACTCCTCTCTTGGCTCTTGCTTCACATGATCTAAAAGACAAGATTCAAGTACATCAAAATAATTTCAGAGGACCAGTAAAATTGAAGAAGTAAAGACAATAATCTTGTCAGAATAAGGTCCCAAAACGAGATCTAAGACAAGCAAGTTCTACGAGACAAGAATCTTGGGGCATTGCTTGCACATATCCCTAGTAGACAATAAATCTTGAAGTTAAGATATTATGAAAAGTAAAACTTACGAGAAGAAGCAGAGGAAGTGCTTGGTCTGTTATGATCCCCATTAAGCTTGGTTTGCATCCACCCGAAGAACTGAAAACAAAAGTCAGAAGAAAACACTTTAGAGATCATCTGAGAAAGCAAAAAGTCAGTGAAACCTACTTGATAGATATGATCGAACTAAACGCAAATGATAGTAAAACTAACCTTCATGTTTTCTTTTTCTGTTTTGACAATTGTGTGTAAGAGAGAGATCAATGTATATGTGTATGAACTCGAGTTATTGATGAATCAAGATTGATTATAATAGAGATTAAAAAGATAAGATTTTTAGACAAGTTGGAGTAAATTGATGAATTTGATGGTGTTCAAGTTCCAAACTTTGACTACTTAAAAGAGAGAATTTTAAGTAAAAAATAAAAACTTTTAAACTGTTTTTGTAATCTTGTGTTCAGATGTTAGTTCATAGTTGCTTCTTTATACAACTCACAAACTCATATTAATGCACATATCCCAACGTAACCAACGAGTCCACCAACATTCTTCTATGGCCCGTTGATTAATATTTGTACTGGTATTAACATTCTTTAAAGTTAAACGCCCAAAAAACTTAGTTAATAATAAACCCCCGTGTATGGGAGAGAACGTCACGCCACTAATCTCGGTTCATACACCGTGGAGCCACCCTTAACGACATATAGACTAAATTTTGATCTGTTGTACCAGTCGAAGTTCTAAGAACGAGAAATTGAATCCCTAGAAATGCATAACATTGAATGGTTACTATGGTGACACGGAGAGTGTTCGATCATGAATTTTGTTATATATAATTCATACGAACTTGTGATTATATAGTATCCACATTTCTGACTATCATTTTTTTTCCTTGTGATCCGATATAAAGTTGTGTTTCTATGCACATTCCTATTTCCAGCGTTAATATGGGCATGTAAAATAATAAAAGAAAAAAAAATATCATAATTACCGAAAGTTGTATTAATTTCAAAATAACAAAAAAAAAAAAAACACAAATTCTTGTGACGAAGGAAATTCACTTCTTTACATACTTGTTTGTAACCATTAGTCCGGAAGACTTTTTGTATGTATTTAATTTAGAGCCTTTTTAATTTGCTATTTTCTTCTTTTTGCACTTTTATTGTCGATCCAATACATCAAGATAATGTTATATGGTCCTAAAGTTCTAAGATTTATTTATATCGTCTTATTATGTCAATTCGGTTTTATAAGTCTCATATATTCTATATTTGCATCCTAGTATCTATCATTTCTTAAGTTAATTTAATTTTAACACTCGAATTACATATGCGCTGATATTGGATTTGGAAAAATGCATTTAACCTAGACGGATAAATTTTTGTGTCAATTCATTGTCGTCATAACTCATACATACAGATTAAACGTCAAATATAGACAATAGAGACAAGACGGTTAAATCCAAGTTTTGGAAGATCGACTATTGAAATGTATTATTGCTCACCAATTATGTATCCACTATAGTGTTAGATAATATGGGGGAAAATTATTGAAATTGTAAATATAATTATAGCTCTATATACAGTATGTTCTTTTCAAAGAAAACCAAAAGGAAAAGAGTCAGAAAGAAAGAGCGAACCAAATGACGAAAATCCAAGAAGAGCGCTCGTGTTGATGTCCCCTTAACTCTTAACTCTTTTTTTATATAAGGGAATGTGCCCTATAGTTGTTTAGGGAAAGTGTCCTATATGTATATATTTTTCAATCTTGTGCTTACATAAATATCCCTAAATAAACCATACTATACTGAGATCATCAGTTATATGATCCATTAGTAGCTAAATCGCCACTCAAAATCTGCATGGAGTTTTTAAAAATTACGTAAAAAATAGAAATTACACATTGGGTTCTTTTTTTACTCTCGAATTAGCTCTCAATCAAATGTATATATCTCAAACGAATCAACTTATACATTTTCACGTGCGGGAAAAGAGTTGAGAAGTAGTAGTAGTAGACTAGTACACACTCGACAGTAGACAGATGGAAAGTGAAATTATGAAAGAGCAGCACTGACGCTTATTCTTTCTTTTTTGCAGATAAAGGAAACTTGGTGAACCCCACCACACATTCCCAATCACGTAAACTCATCCAATTAAGAATTGCCACATAATAATATCAACGTAAATGGCAAATTAATAGAGTATACAGAATTACAGATGTAAAAGAGAAAAGTATATGTACACGTGTCCGAGAACAGAGGCTATTTTGGCAATCTTCTTCTGTCGGTTTAGCCCTTTACCCAAAGAGGTCGGGTTGACTTTCAAGTTTCAAATGCCATTACATATTTTTATACTTAGATGAGAGTAGTAAGTAGTAGGTGGATAAAATCATTTAAAATATCAGTCTGTTTCAATACGTATCTGCTAGACAAGAATCACCTATCAAACAAAGCAACAAATCCAAGAGATTAAGATTTTCTTAGTTTTGAGGAGCTGCTTCGGATTTGTGGTTTCTTCTACTGTTAACAATTATAATCTGCAAATTAAGCATATGAATATACGATATGATGTTAAGATTTGTTATTCCCAATGGGCAATGGTCAACAAACTGTACAGCTAGCTAGTAAGATTTTAAGATATGATAAACCTAAGGTATTATAAACTTCATTGTGACAGTTGAATGGTTAAGGAGCACATTCTCTTAAGGTTTCCAAGGGGTTTTCCGTTTGTATTTGTTTAGTAGAGATATTAAGGCATTCGAGATGTGTTTTTTTTGGGTTATTACAAGTTAAAACTCACACTAAGCAAAACTAGATGAGTTTGAATTGGTATTTATTGAACACACATATATATATATACACCCATATGTTTAAACAAGGTTGTCTGATGATGAACTAATATATACTGCATTAAACTAGTCACTTGTAGTTTTGATTTTCTTTTTCTGTTCATGAACACAGTATATGGATCTTATATACTGTAGTTTTTATTTCTTTTAGACAGACCAGTAACTTTTATATTGTTTCCATATCGTTTCAGTTTGCAATTATTTTGATAACGCAATAGCCATGATAAGAGAAATTCATCCCACCTATATATGGATCAGTCAAAAAGTCATTCAACTTGCTTACAAGATAATATGCAAGTAAAATAAAATATAAAATGATCAGCAAACTCCAATATATAGATAATTGCTGCATGTTACCGAATGAAGTAACATCATTCGATAGCTTCTTGGTCTCCATGAAACTTTGTCTTTTACTTCAACTTGCTCGGCTACCTTCTTCTGAATACTATCTTAAACTAGTTGATAATTACATAAGAAGTGGAATATCATTATAAAAAAGATCGAGACTATTTACTATAAGGTAATAAAACTAAACATTAATCCGAATGTTTGTAGCGACAGAATACTGACACGCACACAGGATTGATTTAAAAGTGAAGTTTAATTAAGAAAAAGTGGGACATTGGGACAAGGGTTAGGATTAGGGACCAGTTTAAACAGTGATTAATATGTGGATCATACAGTTAAGACGTTGCCTAAACTCTTGTGAATTGTGATTAAACACAAAATCTAGGGAGTTCTTAAGTTGTCTTTGTGATTTTCAAACAGTACACGTGTTAAGCATCTAAATTCTTTTGTTTTACTCCCTTTTAGAAAACATATATGTATTTTCTTATAGGTTCCTGAAATGAAATATATATTATGTTGTTAATGGGATGCTCAATCGTCACGCAATTCGTCAGGATTACTTATATCCTAATCAGTTAAGTACCAACAAGTAATAAAGAATAAAATAATTATAGTTATTCGAATTAAACAAAAATCATGTTGTTAAAGCAAATTTTAACCGAATGTGTAGTGGAAAACAAAAATACAAGGGAGGCATAGTGACCGAATTTTGGAGTTGGTATTGTTACACTGTTTCAGTTCAATGCAGCATATTAGTTAAACAGGATTAGACACAAAATTTACCGCAAGTTGAATACCGAACATCGGTAACGTATTGGTCAAAATCCTACTCGTCACTATAGTCGTCAATGACAGGAAAAGTGTTTAGTTTATTACAATTAGAGAGTGAGGGAAAGAGAGAAAAAAAACCTCGAGATCACAAAATTCACTAGAAACGATGAGAGATGGTTGAAGAAGAAGAAAAAATATCACGTGAGGATTGTTGAGGACGAGGCCCTTTCTGTGTTTTTTTTCCAAACGTTTCCGTCACTTACTAAGATTTCCATTTCGGGAACAAAATTTCTATTTCGGGAAATATTTATTTTCTCTCTCTTTCTCTCTTTTGCTTCCGTTCTAAGTTTTTTTTATACACTTTTCTTTTCAAAATTTGTTTATTATATAATAATTCTAACAAGTTTTATCAGACTGAGTATGACCAGTGACAACCAACAACCACTAGGCCTTCTTTGCACATATTCCCAACTTACTTGGGCCAGGCCTGAGTTATGCATAAAGCTTTGGCTTTGGCTTTATGTACATTATCCTGATCATGTGTCAATGATTGAATGAAAATTAGGTGATATGATTGCCCTCTTTCCCAAAATGTTTTGATACAATTATGAATTATGGTGGATAGTGATTCCTTTTTCACTAGTCTTAATCATTTTCTAGAAGCAAAATTCAAAAACTTGGATGCAAATCATAGACTAGTAAACCAACAGTTACAAGATTACAACACAAAATGGGGTTAAAGAACCTGTATTGGTGTGTCTTATAGCTCGTCATGTTGTGAAGCAATGTCACCTGGCATTACAATGGGTTTTGGTAGGTCAGTGATCATAACAAATAATACTATATCGAAAGAAGGAGACAGAGTGTTTAAGAAGCAAGATGGGTGACCTGGAACAACATCCTTGAAGAAAAACTTGATCTCTCGTTCAGCTGACGATGTTGAATCCGAGCCATGCACACAATTACTTTGCGAGTCCTTACCACATAATGCTCTGATGCTGCAAGAACAAGAAAAGACCATATAGTAAACAGGATCAAAGAGCAACCTAATTAAGATTCATAACAAGTCAGAGAACGGTTTCAGATGACACAGCCTCAAGTTGGAGTTTGCAAAGTCAAGTAATACAAGAAGAATCAAGCAAGTCTCAGAGCATCATCGGTGGAGGGGAGCCAAGTGTGTTTTGGGGGAAAATAGCAAACCTGTGAGGGTGAGATATCTTAGCCTTTTGGGCATCTGTTGGCCCGATTAAACCACGCCAATCAGAAACAGCGTTTGGCTTCTCCAATACCATCACCAACACCGGACCACTAGTTTCAGTTCACACACACAAACACACACATTAGCAAAACGCAGACAGAGCAGAGATGGAGCAAAGGTTTATGATGGAGGCTCTTAAAAAAGAAGTTACCAACCTTGTCATGTATGTAACAAGATGAGGAAAAAAGCTCCTTGATGAGTGCTCGTGGTAAAACGCAGAAGCAGTCTCTTTGTCCAGCTGAGCAAGCGTCTCCGTGACGATATTAAAATTAGCCTCCAGTATAATCCTTTTGATATCATCGCTGTAGTTACCAGAGACTCCATCTGGCTTAATCATAGCCAATGTTCTCTCTTCACTACCTAAACACCTAAACAGAGGGGTTTTTAGCACATCAAACATCGATTACCACAACAAGTTCAAACAATGAAACACAATTGGATTGAACTTATTAACATCTACGAGACTCATCCGGGAATCACTAGTAATTTAGGTTCGGAATGAGAGAGAGCTGTTAATCAATTGGATTGAAACCCCAAATCGCAGATCCATTTTCAATTGAGTTTCGACTGTTCATTCATACGAAGGAAACCCTAAGATTTGTATCGCTTACCTAACTGGCGACAAGGAGACAGAGAGGAGAAGCAGGGGGAGGAAGACTAGTTGACGTCGGAATCCTGACATAAAATTGATCGGCGAACAAAACTTTCAGTGAACAATTTTCTTCGGTTAAAGCAAAATTGTGTTCGTCGACTTTGCTCCTCCGGCCGGCAAACTTCGAAACGTGCGTTTTAAAACGTTTTTTTTTATTTTTTATTTTCCTAGAACTCTACATGAAGAAAAGGGTTAAAAACGCGCGTTTAACATAGATTATTATTCCCCCTGAAAACCCCCCAAAAAAATCTTCATATAAAACTAATTTTAAGTTTGTTTGGGGCCTTTGGGCCAATCAGTTTTTTTTGAAAAATTAATATATAAACAAACATTTGTTCTTCATTTTATTTGTTGCTAAATTGATGAACAAACAACCTGTATTTTGAGTACTAATTCTAAGTTTGTTTAGGGCCATTTTTGAAAAATTAATATATAAACAGACATTTGTCCTTCATTTTATTTATTGCTGAATTGATGAACAACAGTAGAGAATCAATCATATTGATGACTAAATCAATCACAATATACTACTTTACATAAGTTGGTGATTGATATCCGATCATCACTATTATGATTGATTTAGTCATCAATTTGATTGATTCTCTACACAAACAACCATGTAAAGTATTTTGAGTACTAATTTTGTATCCCAAAAATAATATAGATGAAGATAATAATATAGTTATAGCTAATACTGATGGAGATTGAGATTGTTGGCGAACAAATGACAGTTCTCTAGATTTTTTACTTCGAGGAACCGTTCTCATTTGCTGGAAAAGCTTTCATTTCTTCCAGATGGAAAGAGGAGAGTTGTGCCAAGTTTCAGGGACGACGGTCTATTTACCCACGAGAACTATTGTATCGAGCCAGATAGAGCCCGTTCTTTATCTTCGGTCTATTTGTCCCTAAAAAAAAAGTTCGAAACTATTTTCTCCCCGAAGACAAAGTTCGAAATCTATATTTCTCCAGTTGTGGATTATATCGGTTTAACGTCTAAACCCGAGACCAACCCAGATACGTTCTTTACCCTCCGTCTATTTATCTTTCAAAAAAAAGTTCGAAACCATTTTCCCCCCGACGGCGGTGGAGGATCTGCTCTGTTCTCCGTCGAATCACTTAATGAAGAAAATGACCATTTCGGCGGTGGTTTAGGGACTCTCGGAACCCTAGATCTGACAGTTGAGAGTGACGTTGACTCGGTGAGTTCGTCCGAGTTACAACTCCGAGGATAATTCTCGATCTCGTCTTTTCAATAAATGTCGTCGTCGTCGTTGCTGAATGAAAAATCGCTTTTGATGTTCTCTTGGCTCTGAATCGGGTCGGGTATGGTCCTCATCGACTTCACCGACACATCCATTAAACCCTGAAACCTCTGCGAATTCGAGTTATCGGGTCGAAATCGGGTTAAGTTTGGTCAAAATTAGGTTTAGTTTGGTTTAATCTAGGTTTAGTTTTCTTCTAATCGGTTAAGTTAATAGTAAACAGATATAATCCATGATTATGGGTTAATTGATGTAGAAGAATAAAACTGGGGAGATATAGATTTCGAACTTTGTATTCGGGGGGAAATGGTTTCGAACTTTTTTTTGAGGGATAAATAGACCGAGGATAAAGAACGGGCTCTATCTGACTCGATACGATAGTTCTCGTGGGAAATAGACCGTCGTCCCAAGTTTCAGGAAGAAGTTATTTTCATTAGTTTCAAGGAAAATGTTAGATAACAACGATGGAGAAGAGCACAAATAATACTCTGTTTATTGGAAGTACATTGACTGGTTTCTTGTGGCTGCAATCACTGTCATGATAATTTCAACCGTTTTGATTTGTTTCTTGTGATGCAAGCGATTTTTAAGAATATGTTTGTGGAAATTCGAGGTGTTTCTACTAATGACTTATAGGATCAAGACTCGTTAGTGCAGTTATGGTTGGAGTAATTGTATGCCTTCTTGTTGCATGGTTCTACTATGAACATACAGAGAAAATGTAGCAAGTTTTTTTAATTTATTGATATGTGGTTGAAATTCTTATGGATCTTCTATTGGTTGAATAGATAAGAAGAAGATACTTGCCTGTGGAGACATGTGAAATATTAACAGACCGACTCAAGCTGAATCCAAAATAACTCTTTTTGCATATGTTTTGCATAAGATTTGCATAAGATTTTCATATTTGCATAATAATTATTATTTAATTTTTGTTGCAATTCTCTTGTTTAATTATGATAAATAAATTATACCACAATTTAAAGAAACAATCCTAGCTAACAAAATAGATATATCTTTTATTTTCATTTCTTTTAAAACTTTTTTTTAAAAATTATATATATAATTTAATATATGAGTATTTACCAAATTATATAAAGATCTTTCAAAACGTGGCAAAACCATCATCTCAGCAAGTCTCACATTTTTCACTATAATGTTTATGTGTTCGAAAACTCATGGTTCGCAAAAAAAAAAAATGATAGGTTTATTAAGCTGGAAGATCTCAATCGCTTTTTTCCAAGAAGTGAAGCTTTGAAGACTTTGAACATCTTCAGGACAACATTTGAGGAGGATGAAAACATCCACATCAACTTGGTATCTCTACAAGAATGGATGGTATTGTACAGATTCATGATCTAGTTCGAACTTCAACTTAGGGTGCACAACCTTGAATATTAACCACGCGTGGTATTATACTTTTCAGGTGTTCTCTTTTAAACGAGACAGAAACCTTCTCTTGATGCTGAGAGACACGGACGATGCATCCATGAGAATTGGGATCATCCTGAACACAAATTGCCATTCCACTGATGGAATGGGGGGGGGGGGGGGGGGGGGGGGGAGTTACATATCTCTCCTTTATTTCCACAAGCTCTTTCCTTCTCACATTCTTGTATGCACAGAATTGGAAGGATCACTATTCCGCGTTGCAATTGTTGTACATCAGGCGCCCATTTGAAGTTGCGGACGAGGTTGAAGTCGAAGGAAAGGAGGTAAACAAATATTTTTCTTAACTTTGTATTGTGGATATACTTATCATTATATTGTCTAACATGAATTTGGTTTTGTGGTGTTGCAATTAGTTGCGTGTGGAGAAAATAAATCTGTTATCCACAAATTTCAGGGGACAAGACGGCAAGAAGTATACAGTCAGCAATGCCGATATATCCGAGAAGCTTGTGGCTAATATTAGCCGCAGTGAACTCCCAGCTTGGTCAACAGCAGATAGCTTAGTTTGAGTTTGTATGAATTTCACTTTTCAGCTATTGCTTCCTTAGTCTATAACTTTTGTTATTTATCATAATCAGTGTGAACTTGCTTTATTTATGATGGATGCTATGTAATGATTTTCAGATGGATGCTATGTAATGATTTTCAGATGAATGCTTTGTATGGTTTTCTTGAGTGTTCTTTTCTTATTTACCCTCTCTACCATAATAGAGTTGTTATCTCAACTTCCAGGTTTTCTCCAAGAGAGTTTGTTAGATTGGGAGAAAATTGTTAACCTTCATTTAAATGGTAATTATATACAAACTTTACAAGAATGATAACCCAACGTGCAGTGAGGTTGGTAAGATACTAACAACTAATCCTCATGCTTCCTCTGCTACTTCCTTGTACCCATTCTCTGTGTGGACAAAATTGGTTTCTGATACTGACAAACTTGCTAGTGTTCTAGTTTTGGTGATAACCATTTTGATTACCTTGCAGCGGACACGGTAGCTTCTCCAATGATCCAAGGCTGAACAGTGCAGCAGGGCATCTTCTTCATTCCTCAACTCTGGTCCCTTACCATGGCTGGTGAGTTTTGCTTCCAATCCTTTTCTCTCTCTGAAACTGAAACCTGGTTCCAGTTTATTTTGCAGTTTACTTAGATAGAGCTTGTGTTTTTGTAACTGCAGTTTACTACTTCCGTAATTTTCTCAAACACAGTTTACCCTAACATAGCCTTCCTGGTTACGGTCAAAGAATCTGAAAGCCTGAGCCAGAGACAAATGATCAAGTTGGATATCTGAGTTCGGAGCTGAACCGGCACGTCAATGTGTGAGCTCCTCTTTCAAGATGTCTTTTCCATCCTCTCTTCTCTATAAGCGCTTTCTCTATAGCTTTTGGAAACTGCATTCACATTCAGCTTAAGTTCGGATTCCAGACAGTTCATCAGCAAACAAATCCTCCGCCATAACCAGACAGACACATCAAGACCTCCATAGATGCAACTAAAGGAGCATATAGAACTCTTACATGCTGCTAGCAGCAACTGCAGCAGAAAAGTTGAACATTAGCACTGAACTAATGATAAACCGGAGTTCCTGCAGATATCAAGAAGATAGGTAAGCCTATGTAAGAAAATGGTTAAGACGATGGCTACTGAGATAAGTAATCCATCAGATTACCTTGTGTGGAAGTTTAGTATAACGAAGGATAAAACTGGAAGAATAAAGAATGGAAGCCTCCTGTCAGCTAAAGCACCAAGCTGCATAAGAAGAAAACAAATGAGAAAATTTATAGAGATCCTAACTAGAAAGGAACACGACAATATGACAGATGTTAGGAGGTCTAGTATTTACCAATGAAAGTGGTAAGGAATATTCAATGACCACAACTCAGGAACTAGTGTCTCAAGGGAAAAAGCAAATAGATTACGAGGTATTCTAACCAACCTACACAGCCAACAGAGTGGTTCTAACACAACAACTTAAGGTGCTTTCCAGAAGGAGATCGATTTGGTTTGTCATTGAAAAACGTAAAGCACCAGCATCAGATGGAAACAACAAAGTCCACAGCCAACCGCAAATATACAGAAGCTCAGGCTCAGTACCTAAACTATTCAATATTCATGACCAAGTAAAAAAGTTCAGGACCAATAGGTCCAAGCAGTAACATCGTATCATATCTGAAGATTACAGTGGCACAAATTTGATTACTAGATAAAAGACATGTCAGCAAACCCGTACATAGTTCTGGATACCATGACTGATATTCTGATTTGGACTTCTAACTCCATAAGAGTTCATATATCCAGGCATGTTCAATCAAACAAATCTAATAGTATCATCAAAGCTAATCTGAATTCGATGCAAACTAAATATACATAGACAAAAGGCACCTAGAATTCTACACACAAAAGTCAAAACCCAATTCGATTTCCGCCATGAAATCAAAAATTCTTCATTCGAATTTCGCATAGATTCTCCAAAAACTGATAAATCAAAACATACATGATGATAACACTCAGCAGCTCCAGACATCTCTTTGTTTTTTCCAAGTCAAAGGAGATGCTTCAAATTCGTCTCTTTGTTTTCCGAGAGACGAGAGAAAGAAGACGAAGAATGGGGAAAAGAAAAAGAAAAAATTTATTAAAAATTCATCGACTAATCAGAACGTGTCACGTCAGCGGTTCTTTAGAATTCCAAAAGTTGAAGAAAAAGACTTTCCTAAGAATTGAACCTGTAGCCACTAGGTGGCTAAACCCAACTCAATACCAAATGTGATACAAGATTCTCGATGTATTTCCCATCATTAACGAAAGTATTACGTCGTTTATAGTTACGAAGAGGTCACCGGTTCGAATCTATAGATAGTCATTTTTTCAAAAATCAATACAATAAAAAATGAAAGTGTTCTCTCCGGAGGTTGACACCTCAACTTCAACATTGAAGCATGTGTTGACACGTCACTAAAAAACTCTACTTTATCAAATTATAACATTAATACAGCTCTGCTAAATTTACTCATACGTGGACTAAAGAAAATAGAAGCGAACGTCTGAGTGTTTTTTTCTGTTGTTTTTTCTATTCTTCGATTTGTTCTTCTTCTCCGTCATCGATTTGAGCTCACGACGGAAACTGCCTCCTTCACGTTGACTCGGACTTGGTCTTTGCTATCTTTTTCTCTAATTCTCATTGATGTCTCTGATTCCACTGTTATTGTAAATGGCGCTCCAAATTCATCTCTTGCCTATCGATGTACCTGTTCACATACACGCAAAAATTTGTTATTGAATTTTGGGTTTCTTTCTTGTGGTGCTTGAATTTTGCAATTTGTTTGTTGGATTCATCAAGATTTTGTAGTCTGTTATATTGGGGAATACTTCATGCGCTTGATATTTGTTTGTTTGTCAGATTCGAGATTATGTAGTGTGTTATATTGGGTATTTCATTGAATTAAATCTACGTTCTTCACCTCCGGTTCTTATTGATCTCATTGTTCAACACTACTTGGTTTATATTGTAAGCAATCAATCATTAGATAAGGCTCGGATTATTGAATTGAGTTGTGCTTTTTCAGATGAGCTGTTAGTGAGTCCTGCTTTTAGTGTTGGATTGACCAGGTTGGAAAACCAAATTTTGTAACGATCCTCTTCTCATCGACGATGGTGAAAAGGTAATTGTGTGTAAATTCATCAATTTTGCACTATTTATAGGATTTGAGGATAATGAACTCTATCTTGCCTTTGAATTGCAATTTTCGTAGAAAATTATGTCAATAAGAATGTGATCACAAGCGTAAAGTTTCGACTTTTCGAAAAGAAGTTTTCTCTCAGGCACTTTTTTCGAGAAACACGAAAGAAGAATGAGAGACTCTTTTAACCGGATCTCACCTACTAGAGTTTACTAAAAACGGAAATACATGCTGGTCCATAGCAACAACCGTCAACTCCGACGAAATTTGAACATGCTTCCGACGACCAGAATGTTTTCTGATACCATAACTGACGCTCCATCGCCACTCCTGTCTGAGATGCGAGCCCCTCAACTCTGGTAAACTCTCTCCTCCTTTCTCAAACATCACAATAGTACTGGAACCAGACTAACGCGATCAAGAGTTTCTGTTCTGAAACTGTGTTATTTCGGTTACCACTACATTATTGTGCTTGTCTAGGCTGCTTAGATTGAACACTCTCACCTTGTGTGAAGAACTCTCTTGAAACTTATAGAAACTCTCTGTCCTAAAGGACTGAAACCCTCTCACCTTAGTGTGAAGAACTTTCTCCACTCTCATACTCGACACAATTCGGCAAATGGATGCTCGAATACCCTACCACATGAAAGGTAAAGGCAAAGAAGATGACTTTGCTCCACCCCCACGAAAACGGATAAGAGCCCCGGAGATGGACAACTCAGATCTGATCCAAGAAAACTCATTAACACTCATAGGACGCCTCACAAACCCTTCAGCTCAGAGGCTCTGGTCCTTCATTCCATTCATCTCCAACAAATGGAACCTAAAAGGAAAAGCTATAGGGTCAGATCTGGGAAACGGCTGCTTCCAGTTTAGGTTCGACTATGAAGAAGACTTACAAAAAGTTCTCGATAATAGACCATACCATTTCGACCAATGGATGGTCATCCTCCAACGATGGGAACCAGTTATCTCTGCCTCCTTCCCATCAAAAATACCTTTCTGGATCGATGTACAAGGGCTCCCCAAGCACTACTGGAAACCGGAAATGATCACAAGTATAGCGGGAGAAGTGGGAGAGATCCTAGAGCTTGACATCACACCCTTTCAAGCAAAGGTCAAAGTTTTACTTGACGGACTTAAGCCAATACTGAAAGAGACGATAGTCGAATTCCCTGATGGAAGCGATATACTCGTATCTCTGGATTACAAAATGCTGAAAAATCACTGCAACCACTGCCTCCGGTTGACACACGAGAGGAAAAACTGTCCTGGCCTTCTGAACACTACTGAAAAACAAGATCAACACCCTATAAAAGGACCTGGTTCAGAAATTGGCACCGGAATACATGGTAGCCAGAGAGCTTCTCAAGGGAGAACCGAATCAGGAACTCACGAAGCCTCTCCTCCAGAGACCAAAGAGGAGAACCTTTCTACAGAGGATGGAATCACAGGGAGAGTACCCCAACAACTCTTCAATGGAGGGAAAAACCCACTGCAAACACTTCCAATGCTACAGATACCTCTGAAACCTCAAGAACACGACGCCCTCTGTTGGAGAGAAATGTTGAAACTTCCCCCAATGTTGCCCTGGAACATCAAACGAGGACTTTATCACTTCCCACACTAGAAGAAACTATGGGAGAATTAAGAGAGGTGACAGTCCAATACATATCTTGTGTGGATCCTACTGAAAGTGCTGCTCGAAGGAGAAGAGTGATCCAAGGAGAAGATAAGGACTTAATGGCTGAGACGGCTGCAAATATTATTGCAGCTGCGACTGAAAATGTAACAAACCATAGCCAAAGAGGGGATTTTTTAGCAGAGGACAACCTGGTAACCACGCAAGCCCCCCCCCCCCCCCTTGAGATACCAGAACAGACGACTCAGCCAGAGACAACTGGGAAGAAGCGGAAGGGCAGACCTACACAAAAAAAGATGGTTAGTAAAAGTCCACTGAGGATCTCAGGAGTGAAATCGCAGAAAAAGAACATGTATACTGCTTCAGGCTCACCCAGAAGAAGATCAAATGTGGAAAGAGGATCTACAGTAAGAGGTGAATCTCCTAGAGCAAGTCAACAAGCAGGTCCTTCGGGTAGTAGAGAAACCCAAGGCAATTCAGAAGCAATAGTGACAAGACAAGGAGACTCAAAAATCAAGCTCATACCTGCAGCAAAGAAAAGATTGGTGGATTTTCAGAATCCACCAAAACCTCTTCCTTAAGAATTGTGAGCTGGAACTGCTGTGGGCTGGAGAATCCCATAACAGTTTGCAGGATTCGAGATATCTGTAAAAAGATATCTCCTGACTTTTTATTCCTCATGGAGACAAAAAATAACACTGACCTTGTTCTCCAAAAACTGCAAGGGTTGACTTACCCTTCGAAACTGATTGTGCCACCAAGCTCACCAGGTGCGGGTGGCCTTGCACTGTTTTGGAAGGATTCGATTGAAGTGGAAGTTCTGTCTTCCTGCAAGAATTACATAGACATAAAAGTCAAAGCTAAAGGCAGAACCTTCTATGTAACATTCCTGTATGGTGAACCCATCAGGGCAAACAGAATCCAACTGTGGAATCAGTTACGCACCTTTGGCGAAGGGAGAAGTGACCCATGGATCCTTGCTGGTGACTTTAATGACATTATCAACAACGCAGAGAAGAGAGGAGGACCACCTAGAGCTGAGGGTTCATTTGTGGACCTAAGAACCTTTATCTCAGTATGTGATTTGTATGACCTAAACTATTCTGGGAACTTCTTATCGTGGAGAGGAAGGAGACATACCCATTTGGTCAAATGCAGACTTGATAGAGCTATGGCTAATAGCGCATGGGCAGAGGCGTATCCCTCAGGCAGAAGTGAATACCTCCGCTTTGAAGGGTTGGATCACAGACCAATAGTAGTATCTTTCAACCCTGAAAAGAAAAAAACAAAAAGGCTTGTTCAGATTTGACCGCCGCCTCCGAGAAAATGCAGAAGTCAAAACGTTGGTCGAGATTGCCTGGAACCTAGATCCTGAAGACTCGGTTGATGAAAGAATCAGTAAGTGCAGAAGAGTCATCATCCAATGGAACAAGGAACAACAAATCAACAGTCAAAAGAAAATTGAAAAGCTCAGAACTAACCTTGAAGAGGCTATGAGTAGTGACTGTCTGAACTCAGAACAAATCTCGAAGATAAATCACGAACTTATGCTAGCCTACCAGGCAGAGGAGGAGTTCTGGAGACAAAGAAGTCGACAACTTTGGCTTGCTCTGGGAGACAAAAACACTGGTTATTTCCATGCGGCAACAAAAGGAAGAAAAGCAATCAATAATATAGTTGTACTGGAAGAAGAGGAAGGGAATCCTACTTATGAAGAAGAAGGGATAGTGAAACTTATCTCTGAGTACTATAATAACCTCTTCCAGTCCGAAATGGGAAACAGAAGCCAAGTGGTCAATGATGCTATAACTCCATCCATCACCCCAGAGATGAACGCAAAGTTAATCCTTGAACCTTCATCAAAAGAAATCAAAGCTGCTTGCTATGCGATTCATGCAGATAAAGCCCCAGGGCCGGATGGCTTCTCGGCGAGTTTCTTCCAATCGAACTGGCACACTATGGGAGATGTGATAGTGCAAGAGATCTCAAACTTCTTCTCCACTGGAATGCTACCTGAAAAGATCAACCACACACATGTCAGACTGATTCCAAAGATAACAAGCCCAAAGAAAGTAATGGACTATAGACCGATTGCTTTGTGCTCAGTTTATTACAAAATCATTGCAAAGATCCTCTCGAAGCGTCTCCAACCTTTCCTCCAGCAGGTGATATCTGAAAACCAATCAGCTTTCGTCCCACAAAGAGCTATCAGTGATAATGTTCTTATAACCCACGAAACCCTACATTATCTGAAAACTTTAGAGGCAAAGGAACGTTGCTACATGGCTGTTAAGACAGACATGAGCAAGGCATATGATAGACTCGAATGGGATTTTATAGAACAAGTCATGGTTAAGATGGGTCTTCACCAAAAATGTATAAGATGGATCATGCAGTGTATCACCACAGTATCTTCCTCTTACCTCATCAATGGGAATGCCAAAGGACTAGTCAAACCTGAGCGTGGAATTCGACAAGGCGACCCTCTGTCCCCATACATCTTCATTCTCTGTAGCGAAGTCTTGTCCGGTCTATGCTCCAAGGCTCAAAGTGAGGGCACCCTAGAAGGTATCAAAGTGGAAAAGAACTGCCCCCGCGTCAACCACCTCCTATTTGCGGATGATACCATGTTCTTTTGCCGGTCAGATAAGCGGAGCTGTAAGACCCTCCTATCCATCCTGCAATGCTATGAAAAGGCATCAGGTCAGAAAATCAACTTCCAAAAGTCTGCAATCACCTTCTCAAAAAAGACAGCAGAATCTGTAAAGATCAGGGTGAAACAAGATCTTAAAATAAATCACGAAGGAGGTCAAGGTAAATACCTTGGATTACCTGAACTTTTTGGCCGCAAGAAGAGAGATGTGTTCACCTCTATCGTTGATAGAATTAAACAAAGAGTTCTGAGCTGGTCGACCAAGTTCCTCTCCACGGCAGACAAACTCACCCTCCTCAAATCCGTACTGACAGCTATGCCCTCATATGCTATGACATGCTTCAAGCTACCTACCTCCCTGTGCAAAAGAATCCAAGCTGCACTAACTAGATTCTGGTGGGATGGACCTGCAAACAAAAGAAAGATGTCATGGATCTCTTGGAAGAAGATGACAAAATCAGTGAGTGAAGGGGGTTTAGTATTCAGAGATATACAAAAGTTTAATGATGCCTTACTAGCAAAAGTTGGTTGGCGACTGCTCTCCAAGCCGGCTTGTCTGCTCGCGAAAGTTCTCCTGAATAAATACTGCCAAAACTCGCACTTCCTGGATAGCACTGTCCCAAACAACGCATCTCATGGGTGGAGAAGCATCTGTGTAGGAAGAGATCTCCTTAAAACACATATGGGAAAGCTAATTGGTGATGGACAGTCTACCCTCCTCTGGAAGGACCCCTGGCTATCACTAGAAAATCCAGAAACCCCCATGGGACCAGTTAGTGAGCAAGCTCAAATGCAAAAAGTAGCAGACCTACTAATAGAAGGATCACAAGAATGGGACCTGGAGAAGATCGCTGAAACCATTCCAGGCTATGAACACAGAATTACAAGCCTGAGACCAAGCAAACTGGGAGGCAAAGACAAATGGGCGTGGCTACCTTCGAGTTCTGGGATCTACACGGTGAAGTCTGGCTATTATATGGCTCTACACGAGGAACCCAAGGATAGTCCAGAGCTACAGACTACAACTGCCTACGATTGGAAAGCAAAACTATGGAGAATCAAATGCAACCCAAAAATTAAAATCCTCCTATGGAAAGCCCTTCATGATGCTTTACCTGTGGGAGAGAACCTGAAACATCGACAGATCAATACGGAAGCAAAATGTATTCACTGTGGGGAGGAGGAAACGACTCTACACCTCTTTTTCAAATGTCAAGTTGCAAGAGAAATCTGGAACTCTAGTCCCTGCGAGGGTTTGATAAACGTTGATCGACTTTCTACCTTCCAGCAGGGATTTGATGCAGCTAAGAGCCTAAAATGCTTACCTCCGGTGGGGCTTGAAGAAGGAAATCTAACTCCATGGATATTCTGGGCTATTTGGCATAGTCGAAATAAAAGAATATTTGAAGATAAGCAGCTACAGCCCATGGAGATCATTACGCAAGCTACCATTAGAGCAAAAGAGTGGACGCACAATCAGATCAAATCGAATCAGCCAACGAAGGTACAAGAACAGCCAGATCTGAGCACGGAAGATGCGAACACTATAAGATACAACACGGATGCGGCATGGAATACAAGCAAACAAGCAGGACTAGGCTGGATCTCCAAGAACCATCGCGGAATCACTGTGGACCAAGGATCCACACCGGTGTCGAATGTACAATCTCCGCTTGTAGCCGAAGGACTGGCGATGCTGCAAGCTGTATCCTCGGCCTCAACCCTGGGACTCACCCATTTAACCTTTGCTTCTGACTCGATGAACCTGGTCAAAGCCATTAATTCGGAGAACCAACCAAAGGAACTCCACGGGATTCTCTGCGATATCCTGAAGATCTCCCAAATGTTCTCTCATGTTTCGTTTCGTTTCACCCCTCGTTTAAACAATGTCGAAGCCGATTGCTTGGCAAAAAACGCTTTAGCTTCCTATGTAATGGGCCTAGCCCACTAATTAGCTAATGAATCAATTGGTTGCACAAAAAAAAAAAGAATGTGATCACAAGCTTATCTGAGAATGTTTCTGCTATTTTCTGGGAGCAATTTGTCTGTTTCTATGTAGTTCTGATACTGATTCTCTGTGCTTGTTTGGGATTTTTTTTTTCCGGTATATGAAAGAGCATCTGGTTAGAGGAAGGGAGTGGGAAGAGGTGTATCATGTTATCTACGATGAATGGCTTCTCAATCGCATGGGAGATATTCCTCACTTTTGGGAATGGATTTCAATTCCTGAATCTAGGTATTTTTTTATATTATATGTGCAATAGCTCGTTGGGATAGTGTTTATGGAAAATTGTTGCCCTGTGTTATGAAGGTTTGAAAAGGTAACATAGCTTCTCTATGTATGTTGGTTCGAGATTCGTGGCAGAACGAATAGTAAAAAGTTGATGCTTGGATTAACATATATAGCTTCAAGAACTTGATCATAAGTTTGTCAAGTGACTGATAAGCCTCTAGGTAATATAAATCATTCACTTTGTTTGCATCTTTTACTGAATTAGTGAATCATGTGGTTGTTGTTGTTTTTATTTTTTTGAAACTGAATTTCAGGAGCGTTGGACAAGAAGGCAGTAGGAAAGGAAGGAGAGACTAGAGATGTCATGGGACATGTGAGGTTGAATAGAGAACAAGGTTATTATACCAGAGGATGACTATAATAAGAGTCTGCATTCTCATGCATGAAATTTTATTAATATCAGATTTGTGTGTCAGAGGAAGATTGAAAAAGATGTTCACCGCGGAGTATAGGTATGGCTGGAAGAATTTTCAGTCAAAGCTGAAAAGAGAAGACGCAGGGAAAGAATGGTATGTATAATAATCATTACTTATCATATAGGAAAGCTAGAAAACTTTTTATTTTCTCGATGTCCTTAACTGTTTGTTTTATCTTTCTGGTGGAATGAGCTTTATGGTTTGTCTTAAGCACTTCAGTTCAATGCGCAGACAGAGGTATAAAAGGGTAAGAGGAGGAGAGAAGAGAGAACGTTGGAGAAAACTGGACATGCGAAAGAAATGGTAAATTCTGTCTCATGCTATAATAACCAGATCCCTAACTTTTTCACAAAATCGTTTGGTACAAAGAGATGTATAGGGAGTATATGACTGAGTTTCATATTCACCCTATCATCTCTCTAATTTGGTTCATACTGTATATCTACTGACTTAACATTGTTTTATTGTATGCAAGCATTATTAGATAGAGAACGTGCTCGAGCTGAGTTCCATGACTGGGAGAATAAAGAGGAAGAAGTATAACTGCGTGTCTTTGTTTTTGCAATTAGTTCCTCTTTTAGATTTTTTTGGTGTATGATGCTTGATATATCTCCTTGATCTACAGTTCCATTTCGATCAAAGCAAGGTGAGGTCAAAGATCAGATTACGTGAAGGTCGACTGAAGCCAATCGACGTCCTCTGCAAGCACTTGGATGGTTCTGATTATTTAGATATCGAGCTTAGTAGACCCAACATAGTTTTCAAGGTATTTATTTAGATTATGTTGATTTGTAAAAGCATATTGTGTTAAGTTATATTACCTGGAGGCTTATCAGTCACTTACAAAATTATGATCAAGTTCTACAAGCAACATTTTAAAGAAGAATAAATCAATCATCACCTTACCTTGATCAATCCATATAACTTTAAAGAAACAAAAACTTATTTTTCAGGTAATAACATTTAAAATATATTAAAAAACCAAAATTTATGAAATCAAAAACTCAAGTATCATGATGCAAATAATAATAACCAAAAAAAAGAATTAGCATTGTAATTATCAAAAGATTTTAAACAACATATTAAATTATGAATTCTAGAAAAACAGGTTCAGCACAATATTGCAGTTTTGCATTGCCGCTTTTGAAGCCGGTCTGCGATAATAGTTTTCAATGTGTAATGACACAAACTTTTAAATTGTTTTGGTTTTCTCCACTAAATTTTCTACTATCTGCACTTGTTGTAAAAACAGTTTAATTAATTGAAAACAATTTTACATTCATACAAAAAAAAAAAAAAAAAAATCATGAAATATATAACAAAAACTAACTCCGCTGCGTAGCGCGATTCCAACCTAGTTTTAATATTAATAAAATTATTACGTCGTTTATTTTAATTACTTTTATCGTTGAGAACTTTGCTAAGACCATTAAGAGTCACCGTTACAGTTGCTCTAAAAACTCTTATTTGAAACCCGATTCTTAGCTTATTTTGGAATTTTGATTAATTTTTGTTAGCTTTTAAACTAAAAACCTCTACTAAAATCCACCATTGGAGGTTGTCTGACAACATGAGGTAGAAGGAATTGGAGAGCCACCATCACCTCTCAGCATTTCTTTAAAAAAAAATATTATTTTAATCATAATTAATAGTAACAACAGATGTTTATATTTGTTGAGAATTGTTGCTTCCACAAGCAACAGAAGAAATAATTCTCTTCTTTATCTCTTCTCTTTCATTATTATATTAATTTATATTAGCAACCTTGTTAATTAGTCCTTACCGGTGGACATGTCCTTAGCATTCTCCAATTTAGTTCTGTACGGAGGTCATCACTGAAGTTTTCAATGTGTCTGTCCCTAAAATCAAGCTCAAAAGCAAACTTTGTACCCTAAAAAGAAATCGTGTTGAAAATTAACTCTACTGTACTAATTAACAACGAATGTGGTTGACAACTTTTTCAACTATATTAAAGAGTACGTCTTGAAAAGTACTTCTATTAACGACGAATGTTGTTTATGTAGTAGAGTAACAATTTTAATTAGATGAATCAATACAATCAAAACTTAAACGTATTAACAATACTAATTATGAAAAAAAACAAGATGGACGGTGGAAGACAGAGGACATGACCGTCTTAGAGTGGACGGATACATAAGCCGGAATTCGCAAAGACGTCTTGTGGTGTAGCATTCCAACTTAAGATCTACCAAAATCTCATAGTTTTGTTTCTCTTTTCTTTTATATATTCAATTAACTGATATTGACATGTACAAATATAATCTACTTGGCTTCGTTGGCAAAAAAAAAAGAAAGTTGACTTCTTTAAATTCTTGCTGTGACTGATGATACCAAAATCAACATAGATGTTTTAGCTGGACGGTGCAAATACTCTCAGTATTTTATTTTATTTTATTTTAAATCAAGTGTTATGGTATTATCAGTTTAGTTGCAAAACAGTTCGGTATTAACATAATGCAGAGCTTATGAATAATACTGGTTATAGTTTAAGCATATAAGTAAGCAGCGACGGATCTAGAACAAATTTTTATTAGGTACAGAAATGGAGAAATACTAATATATTAAATTATATATTATAAGAAAATTAAATTAGTTTTAAAATAAATGAAGATACAATTATATACATTTTCTAGGAATATTTATTTAAATTGTGGATTAAATATTGATCATAAAACCCAAGAGAATTGCAGCAAAAGTTAAATAATAAGTATTATGCAAAGCTTATGCAAAAAGTATAGTTATTTTGCATTAAAAATATAATTCTATTGGAAAGAAAGTAAAACTCATGAAAACTATTTAAATATAAAAGAATAGTACGTCATTATAAGTTTTTGATCCAATGAAAGAGAATTATTGAACGATGCAAAATTGTGTATTTTTGGTATTGAAAAAAATACATCCATGCTTCAATATATTAACTCTAATAAGGTCTCACGAAAAAGAAAAAAAAAACTCTAATAAGGTCTTAAGTTTTTAAAGCCGCAATTTTCATGGACGGTGCAAGTTAAAAAGGAAGCAGTGGGTGCAATTATATATACTTCATAACATAAAAGAAGTACGCTATTAATTTTCTGCCCATCAAAATAGACCTGAACCGTCCATAGACATGCTTTCTCATCGTTCCCATTAATCATTATGATTTAATTTATGCATGTTACACTTCTTCATTTCTCCTAAATTAACATTTTCATTTGTTGGTATTTATTAAAAAGTAAGTAAACAGAATTTTATAATAAAATGATACTCGATCCACAAAATAAATAGTACTTTTATAGCTAAAAGAAAGCGCAAGTGACACAATCCAAAATCAAAGCTAATCTATACTATAAATCAATGCCCCGCGGTTGTTTTGACAAAAATGTTGACACGCCGATAAGTTTACTACTCCATGTCGAAAGTTGGACCAACTCAATAATTTGTTAAACCGAGTTTCACGAATCAAAAGTCTTAAGTACTATTTTAATTATACATGCATTTTAAATTGTGTTGAATATTTCTGTTTGACTTTGTTTATTGTACTTGATTTTATTTTTTTGGAGTAATAGTATAGTTTAGCGTGCTAGCTGTTCAAGAAGCTGGAAATCGATTAAAACACTAAATTTTGACGTATAGCAACATAAACATAATATTTAACGACATGAAATGATGATTCGGGATCAATCACATAGGCACGAATAAATAATTAGTTAAATAAATATAGATATGAAATTATTCTATGTTGGTTGTGTTGTGTGTGTTCATGGACCACGTACGATTACTTTCGATCGTAACACACCATATAATTAATATATGATCAGATAGGATATTTTGAATTATACATGGAATGCTTTTTGGTCACACACCATCTTGTACATATGCAAATTAGTCGGTTGCAGATGAGAGTGTCTTAGGCTTTTTCCATCGAGCGAATCTGAGACCACCGAGTTCTATTGATTCACATATCATCTTTTTCTTTTTTCATAATCTTGTATGATTGGAGACCAAATAAATTTTTATTTCAAAGATAACATTATATTTGAATTCATATCGATTTAGTCTCTAACCTGTTAAACAAATCACATTTGATTTTACACTTATAATTTTACCCTAAATTACTACATGGGCAATTCCATTGCAAAAAAAAAACAAATAGATTTAACATTGAATTGATTTTAATTTGAACCATAATCTCTTCAAACCGCATAACAAAAACAGGTTAGTTTTTCATTTTTACGAAAAATGGTCAGAATGATATTGGTTAAGTTTAATTAACGCTAGGCAGTAATTCAGCTAAATAATAATTTTGTTTTGTATGCCGCATAGTACTTATTTTAAGCAGAAAGTACATATTTATGTCCCATCTATTTGCGGCTAAGTTTTCTTTTATGATTGTGTGTAAAACTATTCATAACTTACCAAAAAAAATATATATATATATTCATAACTTACCAAACCCCATTTGCTTATGATTTTTTTTTTTTTTCTCAAAACAACTACCAACCGATCTTCAAAGGTCTTGGTGTCGAATTATTTATTTACTTCTCGTGGCTTTTCTTAGTTTATAGTAATTAAAAATAATATATATATATTTATAGAGATAAAAGACGATGGTCAACATTCTCCGGTGAATCCACTAAAGTGCAATCCGTTAATTTGGGGAAATTGGAGGTTACAATAGTCATGAATGGAGTTTCTCCTTTGCTTCCTCGCCGGTAAACTACACGCGTCCGGTTAGACTCGGAACTCTCTTTTGTCTTTGACTATATATATATTACCCCACCTTTTTCACACACATTGCTTTTGTTCTATTTTTTTGGCCTTAGTGAAATACAACATATATGTCTTCTCAGGTTGGTAAAACATAGCCAGCCAACTATGATGTTCATAACGCAACTCGCAAAACTTTATACTACAAAGATAAAATATAACACTGGTTGACGAAGTAAATTCCCTATTTACCCAAACAAAGAGAGAAGTAAAAAAGTAAAACAAACCCCTCATGTGTTCTCACGTTATATTGATTAGTACTAATTAAGAAACATTATTTATCAGTAATAAAAAATCACATATAGTTGCTTTGACAAATTGGTAATTTTAATTTATACAAATTAAAGATTAATACTTACTATGCATTAGTAAAACTCCTTGAGAACAATACTCTGGTTTTCAAATATCATTACTAAAATCATACCCTTTCATTCAAAACCTTAATTTCTTTATAAAAAAAAATAATAAAAACTTTATTTTGTTCCAATCATATCTGTAAATTTTAATTAACATGTTTAGGAATCTTGGATTGGACAAGAAATTCTACTACTATACGCCACGTAAATACAACGTATGGCTCTTTTCACGTTAATTTTTTTGTATTATTCCTATAACATACGTTTTTTCTAAAAATTAAAAGAAAGACATGTATCATGAAAGGTATCATAATCAGAATAAGAGTAATCAGTTTGAAAACTAGCTCTAGTTGACTAAAATTGGAACGAAAAATTATCTTACTTCAAACATGTGTTGAGTATTCACATTTTATAAAAAGAAAAATATAAGGTGATGGTATTGGATTCTAATTTATTAAGATTTTAACAAAATTCTTAAAAATGAATAATTGAAAGATAGTTAGAGATTGCTAGAGAATTTTGTTGATTAGTTTTCTAAATTTTTGTAAAGTTTTCTAAACAATCTATGTATTTTTATGATACTTTTCATGACTTTATTTTGTAAAGAAAATGTCTAAAATCATAAACCAATAACATAATAATTAAACTCATTAACAATTCTAGATTTTTTTTTTAATTGACTAACACAAAACCTTTAATGACTTTAGAAAAGTATGATTTCAATAACCCAGGTTTATTAAGATTTAAAACGACTTTAAATAACGTTTTACAAATCACAAATTAATAACAACAGATTCTATATACCATTTAAATTTTTTAAAACTCTATTCAAACCAATAACTCCCGATAGGACATTACTTTTGCCGTAGAGACAATCCTCTTAGTCCAATCAACAAAAACGTGTGGACGGCAAGACTTCTTTCTCTATATATATCTCTCTCACTTGCCGGATTATTAGTAACCAGAAAACGTACATTAACAACTCCTTCCTTCTCCCTCTCTCACTAATAGTATACCTCAAGATTCATTCAGTTGAATACTTACTAATCACTCAATTAATCTACGTCATCGTGATGGCCTTAGCTAAAGAGTTAATGGGTTATCCTCTTATCACAGAAAGGTCATCATCATTTGTTTCGCCGGCGTCGCATTTCAAGAAGAGGACACAGACAACACATTTCTCCATCAACCCTTTTGATCGGAGACCAAGAAAGACAAAATCCGGTGTGGTTGCGGCCATCAGCGAAGATTTGATCAAAACGCTGCGTACTTCTACAACCACCGGAGACAGAAAGAGCGAGGAGGAGGAGAAAGCGGCTGTGAAGTTCAAGGTGAGAGCTGTGGTTACTGTGAGGAACAAGAACAAGGAGGATTTGAAAGACACTATTGCTAAGCATTTTGATGCTTTTGCCGATAAAATAGGTAGAAACATCGTCTTGGAGCTTATTAGCACCCAACTTGATCCAAGTAAGTTGTTTTCTTAAAAAAAAAAAAAAAAAACAGAACAATCATATATATTTTTATTTAAATCCAAATGAGATTTCTAGACTCGTGTTTCTAAAATGGTTTTTTATATAATTTTTTATTTAAACCTAAATGAGATTTCTAGACTCGTGTTTCTAAAATGGGTTTGTAATACTAAGAAAAAAAATTAAACCTATTGATATAAACAGAAACGAAGTTGCCAAAGAAGAGCAATGCGGCGATTTTAAAGGATTGGTCAAAGAAATCGAAATCGAAGGCAGAGAGAGTTCACTACACGGCAGAGTTCACGGTGGACGCAGCGTTTGGGATGCCGGGAGCCATCACCGTTATGAATAAACATCAGAAAGAGTTTTTCTTGGAGAGCATAGCCATCGAAGGCTTCGCACTTGGTCCTGTTCACTTTCCATGCAATTCTTGGGTTCAGTCCCAAAATGATCACCCAGAGAAACGAATCTTCTTCACTAATCAGGTAACTGATTAATTTAAGTAATTAATCATGGTTCCTAACCAAATCTTTAAAACACGTCATTCTCGATCCCCCCACGAATTGATTACAAATCTTAATCAGTTTCAAAATCTTCTTTAATATTTATGTCATGAGGGGTCCATATTATAATAATACCCATCTCCCAACTATATAGTAGTACTAGTATATTCTTTTGTGGTTGGAAATGATATAATAATAATAATAATAACTAACGTTATGTAACTTGAAATATAATTCTCAGCCGTATTTGCCGAATGAGACACCAGGCGGACTAAGAGTACTGAGGGAGAAAGAGTTGAAGTATCTAAGAGGAGATGGGAGTGCAGTGAGAAAACTATCAGACAGAATTTACGACTTTGATGTTTACAACGACCTTGGAAATCCTGACAAGTCGTCTGAACTCTCTCGCCCCAAACTCGGCGGCAGAGAGATTCCTTACCCTAGACGATGTCGTACCGGTCGTCAATCAACCGTTACTGGTATATTTCATAGTGAAATTTTAACAAAAACATCACTTATGTAGTAATATAAAATGAACACAACCTTAATGAATGATCTGTAACGTTGCTGACAGATAAAGAAGTGGAGAGCCGAGTAGAGAAGCCATTACCGTTGTACGTGCCACGAGACGAGCAGTTCGAAGAGTCAAAGCAGGAAACTTTCGCTGCAGGGAGGCAAAAAGCGGTCTTACACCACCTAATTCCGTCGCTCAAAGCTAGTATTGTAGCTGAGGACTTTGCTGACTTCGGCGAAATCGATAGTCTCTATAAAGAAGGCTTGTTACTCAAGTTAGGGTTTCAAGATGACATCTTTAAGAAGTTCCCTTTGCCTAAGGTCGTCGTTGATACCCTCCAAGAATCTTCTAAAGGACTCCTCAAATACGACACTCCCAAAATACTATCAAGTAAGCACAGTCTAAATTGATCTCTTAGCATCAATTTTTAAACTAATAAATTGAACTCATGCCATTTAAATATATGCTAACGCAAGCATGAGACATCCCCTAACAATATTTCCAAGAGTTTTACTTTATTTTATTGGTCATTGTTTGGCCATTTGTGTATCGTTAATTGGGACCCATTATGAAATTTTCATCCCACCAAGAAAAAGAATTAGATAAAAGGGAGCTAGCCCTCTAGTTCCAAAAAGCAGACAAACGCACTATAGTAAAGTACAAATACAACAAACATATGTTCCACGTGCTTTTCTTAATTCGTTTTGCGGATATAACAAAAGCGCGTTTGCTTTATACTACTCACAATGTTATTACTAATAAACTGATTTCTGAAAAATAAATAATGCAGAGGATAAAAACGCATGGCTACGAGATGACGAGTTCGCACGTCAAGCAATAGCTGGAATCAATCCAGTGAACATTGAGAGAGTCACGACTTTTCCACCGGTCAGCGATCTTGACCCCAAGGTCTACGGTCCACAACACTCCGCTCTTACTGACGACCACATCATCGGCCACCTTGACGGATTCTCCGTACAAAAAGTACGTTTGTCTAAACAAATCCCCATATATACGACAATGGATTAACTAAACTAATCAAAAAAATAATTAACTTTGTCTTTTGTAATATTTCAGGCGTTAGAAGAGAATAGACTGTATATGTTGGATTACCATGACATATTCTTACCATTCTTAGACCGGATCAATGCGCTAGACGGACGCAAAGCTTATGCTACAAGAACCATTTTCTTCTTGACCCGTCGAGGCACACTTAAGCCGGTAGCCATTGAGCTAAGCCTCCCATTTCACGGCCCCAAACATCGGTCCAAGCGTGTGGTTACACCTCCAGTCGATGCAACCTCCAACTGGGTGTGGCAACTCGCTAAAGCCCACGTTAGTTCTAACGACGCTGGTGTCCATCAGCTTGTCAATCACTGGTTAGTACTCAATACATATGTTATCATTCAATTTTATCTATAACAAATAGTATATACGTATCTCTACTGATGACATGTTTTTGTTATATTTGTTTGTGAAGGTTACGGACCCATGCGTGCTTAGAGCCATTTATAATAGCTGCACATAGACAATTGAGCGCTATGCATCCCATATTCAAGCTATTGGATCCGCACATGAGATACACGTTGGAAATTAATGCATTGGCTAGACAATCGTTGATCAGTGCAGATGGTGTGATCGAAGGAGGCTTTACTGCTGGCGCTTACGGCATGGAAATGAGCGCCGCCGCATACAAAAGCAGCTGGCGGTTCGACAAGGAAGGCCTCCCCGCCGATCTCATTCGCAGGTACTTTAGTTTAGCTAAACTATGTCACTAATAAAACACACACACACTGCGTTGCCTTTTAAATTATTACATAGAATCTAATTTTTAATTTATTTATTTTTTATTTTCCAGAGGAATGGCAATACCAGACGAAACACAACCACATGGTCTAAAACTCCTAATCGAAGACTATCCATACGCCAACGACGGCCTTTTACTCTGGTCCGCTATCCAAACCTGGGTCCGAACCTACGTGGAACGATACTACCCAAACCCGAACCTAATAAAAATAGACACGGAGCTACAATTATGGTACTCCGAATCGATCAACGTCGGCCACGCCGACCTCCGCGACGCGGAGTGGTGGCCGGAGTTATCAACCGTCGACGACCTCGTCTCGATCCTCACCACCATAATCTGGCTCGCCTCAGCTCAACACGCCGCTCTCAACTTCGGACAATACCCGTACGGAGGATACGTCCCAAACCGGCCACCGTTGATGCGGCGGTTGATCCCAGACGAGTCGGATCCGGAGTACGCGAGCTTTATATCCGATCCGGAGAGGTATTACTTCTCGTCGGTGCCGAGTTTGGCGCAGACGTCGAAGTTCATGGCCGTGGTTGATACGTTGTCGACGCATTCGCCGGATGAAGAGTATATAGGGGAGAGACAACAGCCGTCGATATGGACCGGAGATGCGGAGATCGTTGACGCGTTTTATGGGTTTGCGGCGGAGATAGGAAGGATAGAGAAAGAGATAGAGAAAAGGAACTCTGATCCTGACCGTAGAAATAGGTGTGGGGCTGGTGTTTTGCCTTATGAGTTGTTGGTTCCCAGTTCTGAGCCTGGTGTTACCTGTAGAGGTGTTCCTAATAGTGTATCCATATGATACGATTCCGTGTAACCAAATTTTAATTTGGCAAGTAATTAAATGTATAAATTGTTATAAATAATTGATCTTCTAGTAAAACCAGGCTCAAAAAAAAAAAATGAACAAGATCTCGAAATAGAAATATTTCAGTGGGTTGAGACAAAAGAAGAAAAAAAATCAATGTTATTATGAAATTTGAAGTACAATAATGTCTTTTCCCCCATAACGTTCGAATACATTTTTTTGCTAACGTTCGAATACATTTTTTTGCTAACGTTCGAATACATGTGACGTGTTATTGTAAACAGAGAATATATTAATTGCAAAATGAATCCGAAGTTGGGCCTGAAATGTGGCATGGCTCCTTATATTTATGAGTCATAAATATGACCTAACTTGGGTCTCAAACTATCATCTTTTCACAACAATGAGATATATAAAGTTGCAACTTCGTTATTTTATTTCTAGGAACTCAAACTAGAGACACTCAGTGTCAGTCATAATGTCAAATGTTTCTTCTTTGGCTTTAAATTTAAATTGGACCGGAAGACATAATATCATTGGCAGTATACGTACGTATATAGGAGGAACTTTGAGTTGGCAAGAGAGATCCAACGGGTTATACACTGTTGTCTTCCTATAGTTGAACCTGAACAAACGATGGAGATTCACAATCGAGCTGGGCTTATTTAATTATGACGTAAAGAAGAAGACAAAATTAAGAGACAGTATAATTTATATCGATCGACCAGTGGCGCTCTCATGCGAGAGGACATACTTGTTAAACAGCTGTAATAACTATAGCTCAATTTAGTCCTTTTTTTTTTTTTTCTATTCTCGTTTACTTTCTTTACAGTTTCTAATTTGCATTGAAAAATGAACATAGAGGGTAGCAGCTAAGATGGGATTGTAAGTCTAGATGTCGAAACGCTTCCATGCAATTTGCCACGTTTAGATGAACAACACCGGTTAACGTGGGTAACCGTAATAAACCGAATTGGTTTAAACTCTGTTTTCAAATTTAAAAGCACACTCTCTCGCCACCTTTGTCGTCTCTGCAAAAAAAAAAAAGGATCGGATCTCATCAGAATCTGAAAATGGCGTCGATGAAAGACGTTCATCTCTTCCGTCGTTACCTGTCAATCTTTCTCAGTCTCTTTCAAAGCCTGTTTTCATGTTTCTTCGATTTCCCCATACTCATCAAAATCGCCGACTCGTTCTTATCTCTGTATTTCTTGGTTTTCTGCGATCTCCGACCTGTAACCGTCGATCTAGACGACGGAGAAACCACTGTACATTTCTGGATCTCCGGCCACCGTAGAATCTCCCGTCCCAATCTCGTCATGCTCCACGGATACGGTGGAAACTCCAAATGGCAGTTCGTTCACCAAGTCTCCGATCTCTCGAGATCTTTCAATCTCTTCATTCCCGATTTGCTCTTCTTCGGGAAATCTTACTCGAGGAATCCAGATCGGAGCGTCGAGATTCAGGCGAGGAGCGTCGCCGGAGGATTGAAGAAACTGGGTTGTTGTTGTGTCGAAGGAGTAGGGGGAGGAAGGGTCTCGGTGTATTCGATAAGCTACGGTGGATTCGTGGCGTATGGAATGGCGGAGATGTGGCCGGAGATGGTTGAGAAACTGGTGATCGTGAGCAGTGGAGTGGGGTTCACGCAGAAGCAGAAGACGGCGGAGATGAAAAAACACGGCGGAGATTGTTCCAAGATTCTTGTTCCGAAAACTCCGATGGATCTGCGGTTGTTGATTAAGATCTCTATGAACACCGGTTTAACGTTCGTTCACTGGGTTCCTGATTTCATCCTTTCCCAATTCATCTCTGTAAGATTTTATTTCTGTTTATTTGCAAATTTGGTCCTTTAAATTGTTTGTTCGTTGATTATGAGCCTAAAGGTATGAAATTGGTGAATATTATCCTATTTCTCTTCTTGTAGGTGATGTATGAGAAAAATCGGCAGGAGCTTCTTGAGCTAGCTAAGAATTTGTTGGAGAGAGAAGAGGAACCAGAATTGACTGTAATCTCACAGGTGATTTTTAGTAAATTATTTCGCTTTATTATTATTCAAAATTGATATTTTGTGATTCTTAATCACTAGTAATGATAACTTTTAAAGCATCAAGATAAAATATTAACAAGTTGTTGATGAGTCGCTTATACTTTGGTAGAAAATATTAATTTTGTGACTGGATTGTTTTGGAGACCAGACATACTATTTTTGTTTCTTTGCTTCAACTTTTCTATTATTTATAAGCCAGTGGAGGACACTATGGATTAAGAGATGCTTTACTAGAAATCGAATCTACGAATATAAAAAATGATGTGATTAATATGATATTCATAATGCAGAAAACGTTAATCGTTTGGGGGGACAAGGATAAAGTATTTCCCTTGGAGCATGCTTATCGGCTGCAAAGGTAAACTTATACTATATACACTCATTACATTATCGATCTTCTCTAATGCGTCCCATAAATTAATAAAGTGTTAATAACTACGTACATAGTTTATTTCCATCGTAGTCGACAACATCGATCGTTGAAACGCATGTAAATAAAAATGATCGTGAATCAATATGTCGAAATTAATCATATATATTTTGCAGGCATTTAGAGAGTTCAAGATTAGAGATAATAAAGGAAACTGGACACGCTGTTAACATTGAAGCACCAACTACTCTCAATAATTTAATCACTTCGTTTGTCTTATCTTAAATGTTTGATTTCTGTTTTTGTATATACTTCTACTTCTATTAGATATCTATATGCATTTGATTTGAGTAAATAGTATATATAGTGGACATTATTTCACACATTGCAGCAAAGCCAAAAAAAACATGGAACTCGCTGCTGACTTGCTGATTCAGCAAAAAGACTAAACTTTCAAGCTTAAAATGAAGTGGACAACTAAAAAAAATATAAAGAAAAAAAAAACTCACTGAAAAGAAGAAGAAATAGTTAGAAAGTCGCAACTATGAAAAAAAACAAATCACCTGTATTATTTGATTGCCTATAAGACTCATGAATTAATATATATAATACATACAGTTTGACTCCTTGTGCCTTCACTCTCTCCATAGATGTGTTAACTCCTGAAACCTAAAAAAAAGTAAAAGGTGAGGACTATAACCATATAAATATTCGAGCTTCTCTTCTTTATGGAAAATATGGTAATTTTTTGTTGTGTTATAAGTTTACCAAGAAGATGAACATAGCAGTGAGAGCTGGCTCAGACTTTTATATTCAAGTACTTCAGTAACGTGTCATATGTTGCAACATGTGAGGACCGGACGTTTGCGAAACCAATTGCTCTGAACTTGGTGATGGTCTTAAGAGATGATTTCCACCATTTGGGTTCACCATCACTTGTCTCATAGTTTCCTTAGAGTTGCTTGCATTCGTCTCTGGTTTTGAGGATTCTAGTAAAGCACGCACCTGTTGACCCAACAACACATTGAAGAAACTTGAGAGAGATGTCCATAAATTTGACTGTACACAAAGAGATGCGATAGTTACTATTTAACTAACCATTGCAAGTCGCTTCTTGTGGAGATCAGTTGGTACCTGCAAGTTGTCAACCTCAGATCAATATCTAGCAGACTCATGTTTTTCTTTCGTAAATTCTCATTTGGACATTCAGATAGCGATGCACATTCACGTGTACTAAGTTCTCGGATAGTTTTAAAAAGTAAATCACTTACGGTTTTCGTTTGGTTTTTATCCTCACTTGAGAATCCAGGAATTGTCAAGTGCAAGTTTTTCTCTGCATATCCAGCAAACAGCAAAATGAGAAACAATAGCGACTACTTATAATCTACAATTAACAGAGCTCATCAGTCATCACCGAAATTAAAATTTTTAAGTACAGACCTAGGTGGAGTAATATATCCTTGGGCTCCAATACGGATGATTTACGATGCTTAGCCAAGCTACATGCAAAAGACGTCACCTGCAATCAAGTATTGGTAAGATAGAGATAGTTTTCCACAAATATGTAAAGCGAAAAATGAAAACTAATACTAAATAACTGATATTAGCTCCTAACCGAATCAATGAAGTCATCTGCTACCTCCAAAAGGAGGTCTTCAACATCAGGATCCAATTTAGCGTGTACATCTACCTGAACATCATAAATACAACAGGATGAGACATATTTTTAAATGAACAGAAGAAGATAGAAACATGCTAAAGAGTTCAATAGAGACAATCACCTGCGAAACCAAATCCTGTATCTTTCTTTTACCAAGGAGTTGGTTTGTTGCTTCTGTTCCCTGGCTTGAGCTACCACCTGGTGTTGTTGTACCCGATTGTGTGGCATCCGGTTGTGACCCCGTTAAACTGACAGATTTTTGTCCTGCATGATTCGACATCCTTGGAGATGGCTGTTGTTGATTAATCTGCATTAGCTGTTGTTGTTGCTGCATCTGCTGTTGTGGTTGCTGCTGTAGTTGCTGCATCTGTTGTATCTGTTGCTGTTGCTGGGATTGGTTCATCTGCGCCTGGCCTATCTGTGACTGTTGCTGCTGCTGATGTATAATCTGTGATAACTGCTGCTGATTCAAGGACATACCAGATTGGTGTAACTGAGAAGAGGGTAACTGTTGCTGCTGCTGCTGTAAGAGTAGAGCCTGCCTTTGATTCGGTTGGAGTCGGAATGAATTGGAGCTAGTTATTCCAGACATTTGCTTCAGCCACTGCTGCTGCGTCAAGGAGTTTTGCATCATACCAGCTTGTCCATTCTGGGCCAGACCCGTTAGCTGAGGATTCATGAATGCAAGAGAAGATGATCTTTGGAGGCTCTGGACCTAGACAGGGGATTACAAAAAGTTTCCAAGTGAAGTGGAAACGTCAGATGGTAACTCTTTTTTCTACTTGAAAAGAACAAAACACATGCGTATAAAAGGATCAGGAATTTTGTGCATTTTGCACAACATAAATGTATTCGTACCTCTATAGATACAAATGTCAGTTTTACAAGACATGGTAATTTTGTTAAATTTAAGAACCATTCCAGCCTCATTCAGGTATTTTAGTCGCCAATTACAGAAACCGCTAAAAAAACCTCTGCAAGCCAATATTATGTGATTAAACTACCAACATCTCACGGATTAGTTTAACTAAGACTGGGCAGCAGTAAGCCAAAACCTAAGTATAAGGGTCCAACACGAGAAATCATTTGTATCTACTAAACAAGTTCACAATTTAAGAGAAAAGCCAAAACCTAAGTATAAGGGTCCAAGACGAGAAATCATTTGTATCTACTAAACAAGTTCACAATTTAAGAGAAAGAAGTGTAAGTAAAGTAAACCAGAAAGGTCATACGACTTTTTTTTCTGAATTCATACCTGAGGTGAAGTAAGAGTGTTTTGCTGTGACAATTGCTGTCTCATCTGCCCCGGGTTGATTCGCTGCTGAGCATAGAGAGCAGGGTTGCCTCTCATTTGCGAGCTCAAATTAAGTGATCCCATCATTCCCATAGCTTGCATCCCTTGTAACTGTTGTCCAGAACTCCCCGGATGAAACTGCGAACCTTGGACCAGGCCAGATTTCTGCCTCGGCTACAACGGAAAGCTCACTTGTCTCAGACAGAATAAAAAAAAAAAAAAAAGTGATTTTGTTCACACAATAGGAGAAACCATAGAATTGCAGTCACCTCCATCACACACTAGTTGTTAACTCCAATTCATAAAAAAGCTACAACTTTACACTCTAATCCAATTGCATTCTATAGGACCAAGAGAACGAGAAACACAAAAAAAAAGAAAGAAAGAAATATCTATATCTATATCTATATGATGTAATGAACTGAATCAAAAACAGAGTAATAAAGTAAGGAATGTAGTACCGAAGCAGCAGCCAATAACTGAGGTTGAATGTTCATCTGAGCAGCACCAGCTGCACCGTTAAGCATAGGCAAGTGACCGCTTTGGCCAACCAAAGATGCTCTGGACAAATTAGGGTTACCACCCACCTGCTGCTGATTCTGCTGGCTCTGTTGAACTGAACCAGAGCCACCAAAGTTCATGGTACCGTAAAACCCAGCTTGCTGCCTCAAAACGTTGCCGTATTGACCACCTTGCTGCTGCTGTTGTTGTTGCTGAATTTGGCTCATGCGAGACATAGAAGGGGATCGCTGAAGAGATTGAGCAATTTGGTAATTCGACATTGGGATTTGCTGTGGACTCATATGTTGTTGTTGTTGCTGAAGAATCTGCTGCTGTTGTTGCGATAATTGAGGAATCGGAGATGAAGAGATTTGCTGCATCATCTGTTGTTGTTGTTGAGGTAATTGCTGATTTTGATTTTGATTTTGGTTTTGGTGTTGGTGAAGCTGTTGAGTTTGATTGAGTTGCTGAGTTTGCTGATCTAAAGATGAAGAAGACGAAGGAGGAGGAGGATGAGAGAGAGGAGAAGGAGACGGGATCTGAGCTCCAACAACGGGTTGTGGGTTCGAAGTAGGGTTGGGAGAGGAGATGTTGTTGTTGGGTTGCGAATTGTTTTGAAGGACAACACCGTCGGTCGTAGTTGCAGTCATCGCCGGAGACGCAGCCGAATTAACAGAATTGGAAATCGCCGGAGGAGGAGCTGTCATGTGTTGTTGTTGTTGCTGTTGCGATGATGATGAAGGTGGAAGAGGAGGTGGTGCTGCAGGAGAAGGTTCCATAGGATTAGGAGATTGTAGTGATTTCGGTGACAGAGACGACGATGATGGAATTGATTCCGCCATTACAAGAAGAAACTAAACTAAAGTCCTTTTTTTTTTCTTTTTTTTTTTCCTTTTTTTCTCTTTCGATTTTTTCTCTCACGAAATCGTAAAAGAAATTTCCCCAGAAAATAAATACTTGAGAAAGAGAAATAGAATAATCTGAGCCGTACACGTCAGTAGATTTTATAGGAAAAATAATAGATACTGTATGTGTACCTCTTGTGTGTTTCATTATTCACAGACTCTCACACACAACTAACTCTTTAACACTTTTGAGTACTTCCCATTGATCAAACCTCAATTACAATTAACATTTTTTTATGTTTTGTTTTTTGTTTTCACCATTTACATCAGATAATTTTTGCTTTTTTTTTTCTTTACAAATTAAAAAAAAAAAAAAAAAAAAAAAGTCAAACAGTTTCGTTACTGAAGTGATGAATAGTGTGTGCAGTGTTGTTGTGATCTCGCTTTTATAAAAGAAGATTCTGCTGATTTACATGTCATTTGTACTCCATATTTTCACGTTTTTTTTTTTTTTTTCAATTGTTTTTTAATTCTGCTCAAATTTTGTTTCTCCCTTGATTCTTACAACTATGCTACTATTTTGTTTTTTTATATCTAACATACAGATTAAGCCTTAACAATTATTGGTTAGCTAAGTAAACTATACAAACTAGACGGAATTTTGTTGGTCTCTTGTATGGTTTACCTGAACTACAAAAAACCTACTATATATAATAGGGATATGGATCCGGCACCATGAATCTAGAAAGAGAATTAATCATTAAACCAACCATCAAGAACCTATATCTGTGCAATTACAACAAACTGCACACTTTCAAATCACAAAAACTACTAGTATATATAAGTCATATAACATTAATAATTTATTGCATGGTGTAGAAGACTCTCTGAACTAGAGAGAGATTTTACAATATTACAAGGCAAAGAGTCCCGTGGAGTTGGCGAAGAAGTGTTTCCGGCGGATAAGCTCCGGTTTTCTTGGACCGCTTGAGAGAAGACCGGCTAATAGAGACGGAGGACCCGTGAATTTGGTTTGCACCATTTCCTTCACTCTCATATACCCGTCGAGTGTCATCAGCTCCAGAAGCTTTCTACAGCTCTGAGATTGAAAAGCATAAAAGTTACAGAGTGTTATCACAGAGCAAACACACAGTTCGAATATTGAAACGAGACGAAGTGTTTTAAGAGATTTTGATTAGTCAGTAGATGAAACCACAAGAAAAAGAGATATGGGTTTACCTGAGGATTTAGTATGTCCATTAAGTTTATGATCTCGTCCTGCCACAAATGAAATGTTTTGATTAGTATTTTCATAGAGCTTGAAACCATGATGGTATGAGCTTATCGGGTGAGAAATGGAGAAGTATCTACCTCTAGAATACCAGGGTTTTGCATCACGGTACCAAGAACACGGCGAACTAGTCCATCAAAGACAACTTTATTTATTGACCCATCTGCGTTTACCCATGGAAATATAGGCACAGGTGACTTTCCAGAAGTTGGACCCTTTGTTTCACCCTCAATACTCGTTCCAAAAGTAACAGATGGAGCTTTGATAGATGCTTCGTGCGAACCGCTCGTTTGAGCCATTTCAGGAAGGTTAAGTATTGTAACCTTGTGAACGCTATTCCCAGCGAGATGCTCTTGCTTGTCCTGTGAAGTACTGTAGCCGCTAGCAATAACATCTGTTGACCTATGTTCCCCAACAGCTCTTTCCAGGTAGTTCACTGGTAGAGTCTGTGGACCTTTTTGGGAAGTTCCACCCTCCTCCAATGTCAAGAAGTATTTTGATTCGTAGAAGGAATGGACAACACGCAAGCTATTATATCCATTTACCTAAATAAGATAGTGTCTGGTTAAAAAATTAACTTGTAAAACGATGTAACATAAACATAGTTCCCAGTCCGAAAAGTAAAATGATGTAACATGAACAGAGTACACAATCCAGGAAAGGAGAACTAGTAAACCAAGCACTGCAACTTTCTTCTTTATAAAGGCAACGATGTTTGTCAAGTAAGAAATAATAGTACAAACCTTTAAAGCTACCCCAAATGTTTGAAGTACATCTACAATGCAGTCACAAATTCCTTGGCCTGCAGATGAATAAACAGAGGTTAAATTCATCACGACATGCAAAAGTCAAAGCCTGTTAAAGAACTTTGCCTGATGCTTACTTGAGATATCAATAAGACGGTGGACTTCTTCAATGCTTAAACCTTGGTCGCCAGCCTTCTGAAGGGCATTGGAAACGGTTTCAAAAACCCTGGGACTGGATATACTCACTTCCTCACCTGCTGATTCGGACATAATGCAATTAGTAAAACTGGCCATCACTTGCCAGGGAGAATCACCTAGACTGCTTGGTACGACAGTAAAATCCGTAGAGTTAAAAATTTCTTTCATGTCATCAGAATCACAGCCATTATTCGTTTCTTCCGACTTGAAATGAAGTTCACCAGTGCGAGAGTCATCATCTTTAAACAACTGTATTGTATTAGCTGCTGGTAGAGTTACACGTCGAACAGATACTGCTATACCAGGGAAACCCTTTTCCTTTCGGAAGTTGATTTCACCTTCACCTAGTAGCTTTAATTTCTTAGCACTGTCACCTTCAGATTCTTCTATGTCATCAGCCCTACGTTTTAAACCTCTTCGATCTCCAGGCTCTCCAACACCTTCTTCAGGTAAGGATACAGATATAGAGAGTTCACCAGAAGAAATCAACGAAAAGAAATTTAAAATATCGCCACATTGCAAATCTGAAGTAAGAGCGACTGCCCCAGACATAAGGTCTCTTTCACGTTCGAGAAGCCAGCTGGAGAACTTGGCTGCTCTTTTCCCAGTATTAACTGGGAATGGAGACTTTGAAATACTATGCAAGAAGTTTTGAGAAAGCACAAACGGCTGTCCACCACTTCCACCAACCTGGAACAATTTCATACAAAAGACTTTTCAGTTTTCTCTTACAAATAAAGTTATTAAGTTTGCCTAAACAAACAAATAAAATTGATTCAAAGTGAAATATCAAAGTAAGGTGAAGAAAACTGATTCTTATTCACCATCTCATTCAAACATCAAGCATGCACATTGTGTGGTTGTGACAGCAACACCGAACCAAAAAAAATGAAGAAAAGATGATACTTAATAACTAAACATGCTATGCTATTGAAATAGAACTTCACATGGACACTCCTATGCCTCTTCAAACAACCGATAAGCATATAACAAACCAGAAATTTTAACACAGCAACAGGAAAGTAATAGGTAATTTTACCAGGAATTTTTTGTCTCGGAGGTAGCTATAGGCTGTAAAGAGGTCTCTCTCCGAATAACGTCGTAAGGTATCTTCCAGCAAATTTGGCATACCAGGTGCGGTAGGCATACTCAGAAAGACAAGCTTTAACAGTTCTGCAGCAGTAGAAACTGCCAGAGATTTCCGTACTTGTATACTACCATTGTCCTTTTCATCTGCAGGCTTAACATTTTGATGAAGGCGATAATATCCAGATCGTCGAGATGTATCTTTAACTTGATCCACAGACACATTGTGAATGTCTTCTGAATGAATTGAAGGTGGAACCATTTCACTCCCCTGCGAGTTCATAATTTTAGTTTATCTTAAATTGCCAAAAGCGAAAAAATCACTGAAATTGAGACCTTCCAGATCAGGGTGAATGAGATGGCACATGTTTCCAGCAAAATGATGTATGAAGGGTTGCAGCAATAAAAGTGAAACGTCACAGTAAGGTCAAGAAATTGTGAGGATGTCACACAAAAGAAAATTAAGAAATAAGGATGCACCTCTTCGACTATATCTCTGTTTGACCATTCCCGAGAGCCAGGTCTCGTCCGTTTAGGGGCCACCAGTTTAGCCATCTTCTTGAGCTCAAGAACATCATTAAATGCTTGACTTATACTCTTTTCATTGAAGTCATCCCATTTTTCTTCATCAGAACATATATCTTTACCATGCTCAACAGAACCAGAATCCGTTCCACCAGCTGCAGGGGATATATGTCTAACAAGAACATGTGACTTGTTGCTCTCTGGTAAATATTTCTGTTTTGTCTCAAGATGTTTTGCACAACGCTCACTTAGCAGATTGCAAAGCCTCATGATTGCCTTCCGAAATTTATCATTCTTCATCAATATTTGAACCCTTCGCTTGCAAGCTAAAGGAGAGGCAGGCAGTTCTGGAACTGAAGCCCATATTACTCCATGAAATTTCGCCCCAAGAGCTGCACGGTGTCTAACATATTGAGTCAACAATTTCCTGACAAGAAAATAATTGTGTCAGTGGTGCAAATCAATCAGATATAATACGATCTTAAAAGATTTGAGAGGTTTAAAGAATGCACGACTGAACACTCAATCATATAGAAGTTAATTGGCGATAAAAAAACATGAGCTCATCAAAATTGACTCAGTTAAGGAACTCCTGAGGTATTGACTATTGACCCTCCTCTGGGGTATGAATTCCCTGAAGAGAGACTCCTAAAACCAACATTACATTGGACGTTTACAACGAAAACAAATTGATATATGAACAGCATTCATATAAACATACAGATATACTACCGAATTTTCATTGGATGTGTCAAGTACCTGTCAGCCTCATCTGTCCACCAAAATCTTTGTGAAGAAGTTGATGTGGTCTTTGAACTTGCATGCTGGTTGATAATAGAAGAACACTGGCCTTCATCTTCAGTAAGATCCCTGATCTCTGCATTTTCTTGGTGACTATGCTCCTGATGCATCGGAATGGGGGTCTGGTCCTCTTCCAATGAATTTTGAAAATTCTCACTATTTGAGGCATCAACGGCATCAGAATTTAGAACCTTTTCTCCATCTACTATCATGGATCTGATACCTTCTCCTGTAGTCTTTACGAGAGTTGCTCTTTTTCTTTTCCCGGAAGATGAACAAGGGCTATTATCTACAGTTAAATATTTATCTTTCGATTTGGATTTCACGCGTCTTCCATGCTTCGCATGATAGACGTGCATAACCTGGAGTATGCAACCAAAAACTATAAGCTACCTCACCCCAAAAAAACAAGAGGAAAAAAAGAGAACATTCAGGTCAGTCTCTGTTCATGGACCAGAGATGAGAAAGCTTAAAATCGGAAATCAAGCTGAAACATTGAAGAAATCAAGAGTCTGGCATGATCTCTAAGATCAAGGACAATAAGAAAATTATTTGGCAAAGTACCACCTGGTCATAAATAATTTTTTTTTCAGGCAGGTGACCTAGACAATATACAGCACACACAAAAAACATATCTTTACCTGCTCTAAGGCCAGATTCAGATCCTTAGCAATTTTCTCACACTCTTTGAATGAGAGTTTTTCCTTCTCATCGTTTGCAATGCGCTGTAAGAGCTTAGCACGCTGTTCCGTTGTCATGACACAATCTGAGGCCCAAGAGCGGAAACGGAAAACCTAGAAGAACTGTCAGTTAGAAACAGTTTTCTGAATACCTAACATAACTACACAACCGTAACACACTTACATATTTTAGGTAGGTTATGATAATTTAGTTTTATGGACTCAAACTGTTATACATATAATAAGCCATAATATAAAAGATCAAACTTATACCCCTTGTACAACAGATCCCGGAAATGCTAGCTTAGCAGCTCTGTGATCGGCAGCAGCATAGCAATATTCTAAAGTTAGCCAATATTCATCAACAGCATCTCTATTTGATAGAATAAAATCGTGTCGAATACGTGGACGAAAATCAAGAGATATAACATTGGATGTAGCAGCAACAAACACAGGTTCCTCTATGTAAGGCTTAAGCTCCATTGCATGTGTTAGATTAGCATACTTCTCCTCAATTTCATCGCGTCTGAGTCTACTACTTACCATCTGAATCAACTACAAAATAAAAATAGGCACAGGCAATAGAATTATTCATTTTTCGAACTTCTCTGAAATATGGTACTTGAGTTGATATTTAATTAATATTTAACAATACCTTCAACCGGCGTAAAATATCAATAAGCATCGATAATCTCCCAGTCGCAAGAGTATCCATTAGAAGCTTATACTCTTCGCCAGAAAGCTCAGAAAGACGCATGTTCTGTTTGCATTTCTTCATCATATCATCAGCTTTCTGAGTAGATCCAACAACTTGTAAAAATAGTTCGAGTGGCATGGCCCTAAAAGCATCTTCAAGTGCAAACAAATTCTCAAATTTCTGATCATGTACAGACGAAAAGGCATTGTCCCAGCTAGGCAAAGAACTAAAATAGTCCCAAAGGAAACAATGTAAGAGTTTCACACGAACCATCTTTGCAAGCACAAACCCATTGGCTCGCATGGCTCCTGATTTGCTAGCACGCGCATCCAAGTCTACATTAGTTTGACCTCTCTGAACGTCATTCAATATCGGAATTGGCTCGTTACTTTTCCTCTTCCATACGTTCTGGCCACGGACTCCCAGTTCAAAAGACCTAATCTTATTATGAATTTCACCAATAATGTCAGGAGTCAGACTTTGAACAGATGGATGAAAAACTACTACAGAGCTACGATTACGACCACAATTAGTAACATTTGGGACACTAATGTTCATGCAATTGCAGAGTCCTTCTTCTTGAAGCCTGTTCAGAATTCTGTCTATGGTTTTCCTATCCACTTTGGAGCTCCTGTCCTTCTCAAGACTGAGAAGCCATTTATGTAGCTCGGCTCTCACAACAAATTTCTCCTCCTTTGGCCAGCCAAGAAAGAAGAAAGAATTAGTCAGTTGGAAGGGAAAAGGATACATAAATTATGGCATGCAGTGTCGATATAAAGAGAACAGTAAGTACATTTAAGCGCTCAAGTATTCTCCGCTCTCTTCGAGAGTTTTCAACAGTAATCGGCTGAGGTTGATGCACCTTTGGTTTGACCAGCTGAGATAGAGCGAGATGGTTCATTTCTGACAAGGCCAAATCAGGGGACCCCATTGTAGCATCAACAACCTTATCACAACTCTCATGGAATGATTCTTGTAAGTTACGGCGTGTAAGGACATTTCTTCTTATGGCATTAGATGGGGAATAGTTGGCAACTCCTGAATTGCTTTCCGGATCAGTTAACCTTCCAGGTGTAGCAAAGTGGAGAACTCCTGAACTGTTTTCAGAATCAGGTAACCTTGCAGGTGTAGCAAAGTCAGCATCAGAAACTGCAAGACTGCGTTCAATGGAGGTCTGAGCCAATCCCCCAGTATCATGAGGTGTGCCAAAATCATTAACTGGTGCACTATTTTCCCTGCTAAGAATTTCAGCTTTCTCAGGAAACAGATCAGAACACTCGGACCCAGCATTACCAGAAGTCCAAACTCGAAATACTCTAGTCTTCTTGTGGCTTTCTGCCTGTAAATGCATCCCCACTCTTGAACAAATACTATAAAGCCGAGAGTAGCTCTTCTTCTTGTCAATTCCAAGTCTTTCGCATACCTGGTAAAATAAAAATTACTACACAACCCCCAACCTTAGGAATACCAAAAAGATGTAAGACAAACCAATCAAACGATTACCTCCATCACAGGCAAGCCTTTGGATCCTTCAGCATCAACCATATCATAAATTTGATTATCTATCGGAAGCTCCAAAGTTTGTTCTGTTTTTTGAATACTCCTTCCAAATTTTAGAAGTTGCTTTTTCCCAGAGTAGTTGAAATCTTTGGCTGAAAATCTTTTTAACAAACGGAGGCAGCGTTCAACCTGCCGAAAGGACAATCCACATGAATATTCGTTATATATCCAAACAAAACCGACCAGAAAAAAAAAAGCAACTGGCCACGATATGTGGTGAAATCTGTTTGAATGATGGAATGCAATGTAGTTCACCTTATTGTTCACCACAGCATCAAACTCCTCTACTACATGAGAATCTGTCAACCGGCGACAAACCTGATGTTGGCCAAAATAAACACTTTTTTTTTTAAAGTTTAAAAGTCTGTTTTTCCTTGCATATTTTGCTTGGAAATATTCAGTTCCAAGCTGATGAAAAGTAAGAGGATAAGGGAAAAAAAAAAAATTTACACTTCTCCAAGCTCTATGCCTTGAATGTGATCCCAGATAACCAAGGTCTTGCTTAACGTCCGAGACAACTAGAACCTGCACTACAAGGACATGAGTATATATAGAGCAAGAATGCTCCAGCTTGATAAAAAAAAAAGAAAGAAAAGAAATAATTCTGCAGTAACTAACCTTGTCTTTAGCTTCTTCAAGCTTATCACAAATTGCCTGCATTGCTGGTAAAAAATCTTTAATAAGCGTATCATCCTCTTTTGTAGCCTCTTGCTCCTTCATTGGTGTGTCCAACAAAGAGTCCTCTTTGCAAATCTCAAACCTCTGCTGGGAACCCAAAGGCTTGGCGTAACGACTTAAGTAAATCATATTGGTGCTAATGCATGAGGTGGTTTTGGAATCACCTTCACCATCAACTTCCTTTGTCCTCACAATAGCTGGTTGCTTAACAACTAAACCTCGAGACTCAAGATGCTTCACGATATAGAAGAAGTTCCTCCCTTCGATACCAAACTCTTTAGCAAGCAGATTTTGTGCAACTCCATTGGCTCTGCACTCAAAACACAGACATTATATGCTTACACACCCATCGCAACAAACTCGAAACTCTTAATTTGAATTAGCGCTTACCGAGCAACAGCAAGGCGCTCAAGAACGCGGCGTTGAATGGCGGAAATGGTCGTGTTATTGGACTGAGCATCGTACAAGCCAACGAAGTTACCTCGGAGCTTCTCATTGGCGACGATCCTCAAATCGAGTCTCAGAGCTTCTTCCAGCTGTTGAATTGAAGAATCAGATGGTTCGTAGACAGTGTTCTTGGCCTTGAAGTGGAGCTGAGGGACAGCGAGAAGATTTATCCAGACATGAGACTTGACGGAAGGAGAAAGAGGAGGAGGAGAGAGGCGTGACCAGAGAGAAACGAGTGGGATCCCTGTATTTCCTTGACAACAGATCTCCTCTAGTGCCGTGCATAGAATCGAATCCATCTCTCATCATCCAAATATAGTTACTCCGGTAGGTTTTAGGTTAACGGAAACAAATTCCGCCGGTAAATTAGTCGGTCAGATGATTTCTCCGGCGACACGAAATTCTCGCCGGAGAGGGAGGTTTGGGAAATGTTTTTTTAGAGTTAGGCGAAGATGGCGGGATCAGAGGACGATCGAGGCGAAAAACATTCCGAGGTCTTGGTGACGGGATCGAATCTCGAAAGAAACTGCGAAATTAAAAAAAAAAAAAAAAAAAAACGTATTAGGGATGACCGTGAGACAAAGTAAGTGACGAGAATACCCCTACGTACGTGTCGTTTAATTTGTAATTGAAACGACATGGTGTTTAACCGAAGTAGACACAAACAGCACGAAGCTTTTACGGGTCGGGTTTCAAACTTCGGGTCAGATTAATTTGATCCAGATTGTCTCTGGCTTCTCTAACCTCTGTATCTCTCTGCAACAAAATCGAGATTCAGAGCAAGTACAGGCAAAAAAGATCTTTTTTTTTTAAAGGGGAAAATTTTTTGAAACAAAAGGTTAGTTCAATTCAAATATCTCTGTCTCAAAAAGACACATGTCGATTTTTTTTTTTTGTGTGTGTGTGTGTAAACAGTAGCCAATAATTGTTGTCACATATAAGTTATCGATGAAAAAGAAAGATTCTTTGTTTGTTTCCCGAGAATAAAAATCTCGACTTCCATCTCCAATCTGTCATCAGACCTTTTATTATTCTTCTTTCTACTTCCGAAGGTTAGATCGGAACTCCTTTCAATTCTGGGCTGTGTTCAATTTGTTATGTCTTTGCTTAGGATTGTGTCGATTAATGCATTTGTTTTTGGTTTCGGGGTGTTTTGTATTATTGAGGATTGCGAATCTTATCTGCTATTTCTGGAACAGCTTTTTACTTCTTCCTTTTTAGATCTCTTTCCCTCTTGGTTCATAAGAACAACAAACTCGTGTTTTTTTTGTTTTTCCCCGTACGAATCATGACTTTTTTCAGCTGAGTCCTGTTGGGATCTTGTCTGAAATCAGATTGGTTTGTAACTGGAAAAGGTCTGTGTACTAATGGAATCTTTATGTTAAGAAGATTAAAGGATAGATAGCTCTGAAATCAAGATAGGGTCAGGTCAACGCATGAAGAATAATCTTGTGTGTTATTGATGAAACTATTTCTCTAGTCAACGTTTTATGTAAATTTGATCCCTTTCTTGGCTTTGACATTACAGGAATAAAGAGGATCAATCAAAGATTTTGGTTTGTCCGGGTAAAAAAAACCGGGAATGGAAGGAGATGTGTTGTCAGGATTTGGAGACAGACACAATGTGGATGGTAAATTGTTGCAGGGTTTCCAGAAGAGCTTTGTGGATGTTCAGGACATTTTGGATCAGAACCGCTTACTGATCAACGAGATCAATCAGAACCACGAGTCGAAACAACCGGATAATTTGAGTAGAAACGTGGGTCTGATTAAAGAGCTCAACAACAATATCAGAAGAGTGGCTAGCCTTTACGGCGACCTCTCTCATTCTTTTGCAAGATCAGTTGATGCTTCATCAGAAGGCGAATCTAGTGGTACTTTGAAATCTGATGGGAAAGCTAACCAAAAGAGATTTAGATCCGGTTAGTATATTTTTTTTTATCAAGAACACCAAAGGTTGAGTATCGTAGATTCATATATCCAGAGCTAATTTGATTGAGAGGTGAAAAGAAGTAGAGTTCTACTATTGTAATATCTTTGTTGAAATGATAGTGTTACATCCTATATCAAAGTTGATTCTCAGTTTTATAAGAGCTCTTCTTAAGTTATTGTTGGTTTTATACATTGAAGAAACTTGTTTTAAAGTTTACACAAACATTTCGATTTGATTCTTCTTTCATTGATCTCAATCATTGCCTGTTGGTGTATGCAATTCAAACCATGCGAGAATTTCATGTGTGCAATTTAATTTGTTGAACTTTAAGACGACACGTAACTCGAATCCGGAAATGTGAGACGGCACGCAGTCGTAGTGCACGAGGGTAAGGACGGAACGTAGTTCGCTCTTTTTTCGGCAGATATTTCGTTATTTGATGACGTGGCAACATCTAGTAGCTTCCCGCAAAACTATGCGGATCCCAATTGGCATTCTGAAATCGAGTGAATAAAAAACTTTGGAATCCGGACCTGTGCTGCTGCAGTGTATTAGCCTATTAGGGAAAAGGAAAAAAAGGCGAAAGCGAGCCAAAAAAAAAAAAAAAAAAAAGAGCAGAGCAAAAATTTTCTAAATTTCCCAACTTTTTTGCTTAGTCAAGAAGCTTCTCCTCCGATGAAATTTCGAGTTCACTGGAAAGTTTAGTTTTTTCTTCTCCGTTCGCGTTCTACTTTCTCTGGTAACTCGCTTCTGTACTACTCGTTTACTGAGGTTTTTGATGTTTTTTGTTACTTTTCATGTTTCTAGCCTGAAAATTCAATATTGGGGTTTGTTAGATTTAGTGTATTCGGAGTTAAACTTAGTAGAATCTGTCAAAACCATGACTGTGAGGACTCTTAACATGCAAATTTGTAAAAACGTAGCTCAAATTTACGACCTTTGGTTTACCCCCAAAAAAAAATTGGAAACTTTTTCATTTATTTAGAAGATGTATTATTGTTGCTTCTCTCTTTAAAGTTTTCCAAAGGTGAAACTAGAATTTTCAGTATAAAGTTATGGTATTGTGTAAGATTTGTTTCTATTTTTTGACAGTATATTGTACAGTAGATAAGTTTATTTCCTTATTCCATCTGTTTTTGGGATTTCAGTTTGTTCGCATGAAGCTGCATTTGGTAGATTAATATTTGGAAACAATGTTTGGAACTGTGGAAGACTATGAAGAGATGCTTCAAGACAGTACTTTTCTTGAGTCAAGAAGTAGATCACTTTCTTCAACAAAACAAACTGGAAATCCTGTTGCGTACAAGCTTGTCCGGGTATGTTCATAAATGTGTATCTTAGAGCTATAGAATAGAGAAACATGATGTTTTTGCTGGTCCTGGAATTGAGATTTCTGACTACTGCGATTACAAGTTTTAGCTTTTCGGTATCTTATATGAGATTGGTTATGTGAATGCTTTAGGTTGCAGGAGATGGGAGACTAGTTCCTGCAACTGATGAAGAGATGTTGGAGGTCAAAGAGTTACTTGAGAAGAATGAGAATGATATGCCTGTTTTGCCAGATCCAATACAGACTGAGGAGTACATTCCCGACGAAGGTTCACCTTCTCAATTTCTGCAGCTAGAATGTTTTGAAGGTCTGGTCCTTTTCACTCTTAGCTTATATATTACATGTTGAATCTCTCTTGTTAGAGCCTTTCTTAGTTTAATCCGTCTAATGTGCCTATATTGTTTGGAAAGACTAATTGCATACACGAAATACCGGGTAGAATTCCTTAGGACTGCACGAAAAAGGTATTTATTGGATTACTTGCAATGTAGGAGGTCTGACTTGACTTTTGTGTAAATGTGTTTCCTGCTGCATCCCTATATGATCTCTACGACTGTCAGTTCTCTTGTAGTTTGCAATCATTTGTGCCTCTTGGCTTATCTAACTCAGCTATTGAATCCAGGCTTATATGAGCCGGAAACTGCAGAAGCATATACAGAAATTTTTGATCCGGGCTTATTTCAGTCAGAAACTGCAGAGGCATATACAGAAAATTTGAATTCTCGACTTAAGGTCTGTTTTCTTTCTTCAAATTCTAGAAACAGAAATTTCTAATATTTGTTTCTTTTATGATAACTATCTTGTATCAGATGGATGTTTAATCCATCAATTTTACGTCGCCTTTGAAACTTTTGCAGTCTAAAGAAGAATTGATATATGAATCTCAGATGCTTTTTGCTCTTCCGGAGACCAAATTTCAGATTTCTAATGTGCAGGAAGTCCAATCCGAGGCTTTGCTGCGGGAGCCAGTTCGTTTTCCATCAAATGGATGCAGTATGCATCAATGTAGGGATGTGTTACCATACTCAAATGCTACAGGTAGTCCTAAAGAACCTGCATTGTCAACTGCTGCGTCTAAACCTGAAGTTTCTAGAGTAGCAGGCGAGATATGCTTGGATAATCTTTCAATCAAATCATTACAAGATACAATCAGAGCAAAGTTTGGTCGTGAAACTACTTGCAAGAGCAAACAATGGCTGAAAAGGAGGATCACAATGGGAATGATTGATTCATGTATTGTTCCAACAACTAGCCTGGCAATTTATGATAACAAACTGGTTGGTGGAGGTCAAGATACAAGTGATGCTTTTAGCAACGATACAGTAGATGAATCAAGAGCTATGGAAAGCAAAGATACGCCATCTAGGCCTGATTGCTTAAAGGGACATTCAAGTGATCTTGGGCGTAGTCCTGTTGAGACTTTTGTGGACCATTATTTTGGGAATGAAGATTTTGAAGGTGAAGATAGGTCTGCGAAAAGAGTTAGGAAGCGTACTAGAAGATACATTGAAGAAATTTCAAAACCCAGTGAAAAACAGCAAAGTGATGAGTCAATGATCCCTTCAAAAGATCAGAGCTCTATTGAAGCCGTTTCTTCAGGAGGGAGAGTTGTTGTCACCAGGATGGTACCCCTTGCTGGTTCCAGAATTCAGGTTCCCTATGTTTCTCATGTAAGGAGAAGCCGTCCAAGAGAAAACATAATGGCACTTGGGGTATGTCTCTGTTGCTCATGCCCTTCAATATCTTAATTAACCCATTCCTTTTTATACGAGCCTATAAAATCTTTCTATATATCTGGTCCGTGCTAGATGATCTATGCCTTTTGTTACACACTGGAAAAAAAGGAATAAAGAAGAAATTATCTTTTATTGTGCTGGCAGCTGCAAGGTAATTAAGAATAACGTAGTTTACCTGAACATTTTATAGGAATTTCATTCCAAGTCATGGGAGGTGAAAGCTACTCCAGACAAGAGTAACCTGAATCTAAGCCCATCTCAGTGGAACAATGATGTGAACCGAGTTTCAGGTGTCAAATCTGCTTCTGGACCTGTCAAGAAAGAAGTAAGATCACTTAAGCATTTTATATGACTTAACCATTTCTATCATAGTGGATACAATTTTGTCAATAATATTTTTGCAATTTTATCTATCGAAAGATATCCTTAAACTTTAGGAAAATGGTCTCATTCTCATTCTCAATTTGCAATTTTATATGCCAAATTACTTGGATTTCTGGTATGACACAGTTGCTCACTGCTTTATCTCTTTTGGTTATCAGAGCAGTAAGGGCCATTTAAAACCAATTTCTAATGAGGTGGATCAAGACTACATGGATTCAGAGAACTTAGATTCATCTGGAGAGAGCTCAGATGATAATAATCGCGTTGATCTACCAATCACGCAAAGTGGAATTAGAAGGAAGCATCATCGAGCTTGGACTGTCACTGAAGTTGAAAAACTTGTCGAAGGTGTGACGAAATATGGAGTAGGGAAATGGTCTGAGATCAAAAAGGTTTCATTTTCATCATTCGTGTACCGTACCCCTGTGGATCTCAAGGTTGGTTCCACATAACTATGAACTGCCTCTATTATTAGTCCTCTTGGTTTTTTTGTTCGCTAACACTACAACTGTCTCTCATGATAGGACAAATGGCGAAATTTACGGAGAGCATGCTTTTCTCAAACTCCGTCAAACAGGATGGTTAGCACTTACCGAGATGATTTTTTTTTAAAACATAAAACAGAGTCAAGTTAACGTATAATTATAGTATTTGGTGTTAGACTAAACCAGTGAATGGTCGTGTCTTTGCAGGGAGGTCCAAATAAACAGGGGTCAATGGCCATTCCTACACACATTATGTTGCAGGTAAGAGAGCTTGCTCAGAAACAGTCACCGGTTCGCAAGGGTAGTAGAGTAGTAGTGAAGGGATCATCAAGAAATGGTTTCTTGTAGCGTTTCGTTTCGTATAAATTGACTGGCCTGGATGTGAGATTAACTCTGCTCTTTTAGTTTGGATTTTGTAGACTTAAAGGTAGCTTTTGTGATTTAAACCGGATTACTAACTGGTGTTATTGGAATTGATATGAGATGGTTGGTTCCTTTACTCTATGCGTTTTCGTGCGAAATGTTGAAAGTTGAAAAAGCATATTCCAGTAGACTAGTAACGTTTAAAACGCAGCGTTTAGTATCGAACCAAACTAGATGGTCGGATCCCACCACAAAGACCGTACCGAATTAATTTTTATATATAAAACCAATGGATGTGAGAGGGCAAAAATCGCATAGGTTGCATCGTAGAGATGGGAGAAGATATAAACGACGCGATGGTTCACAAAAGAACGTGAACACAAAGGTTGCAAGTGAAAAGTCACATCTTTGGGTTTAATCAATTTTGACAATGAACGACAACCTTTACATCAATAATAAAACTAATCTCATCCGACCAAAAAAAAAATAATAATAAAACTAATCTCAAACATTGTATTAGAAATATGATCTAGCAGACCATTTCACTGGCTTGTTGTAGTGCCTTGGAAGTATGTTTTAAATTTGGCCCTGGAGGAGATTTCTTTCAAGACGAGAAGCTCGTCCAGTTACAAAGACTAAAGAGCTTACTTGATATTGAATTGTCTCTGTATCTCCTTTCATCCCACTTGTATTGATAATAATATAGTACTATAATATGATCCATATACGCTTGCTGAAATCCCACTTATATATATATTCTACAATCGTCCGGTGGTTGACAGTTAACATAAAGACAGTTTTACCTTCTCCAAGAAGTAACCACTGCAAAAGACAGTATCAAACGGTGTTGCCATAGATTTTATATGCACTATTTCTCCCAAAATATGACCAATTTATGTCCCCTAAGCAACAATAAAAGAACTATATGGAGCTTTGACGACAAAAAAAACAACAACAAAAAAATACTTATAAAATCAAATTGCGCCAATGTATATATTTAGACTCTTGCATAATGTACATCATCCTCATATACATCGGAATATCTCATAAAAGAAAAAAGATGGACTTCAACTGAAGAATACAACAGCTATAACCGTATTGTTTTGTTGATATAAACTCAAGAAAGAAAAAGAAAAAACCATTAATCTTGAATCTTACGAAGCAACAGCAGCAAGCCTCTGCTTCTTCCATTTATATGCAGCCTCAACAAGCTTGAGATTCTTAGTCTGCGATTCTTCTGGGAAAACACAATCAAAGTATTCTTCGTACTCTGTAGAACCGTCTTCTGTAGTGATGGCCTTTCTCTTCTTGAGCTTCCTAGGGAGCTTCGGTCGAACGAGATCAACATCTCCTAGCTTACCAAAGCTCGTCTCCATGTTCAGCCAATCTTCCAATAGTGACGCACGTTCTTCTTTCAGATCCAGTGTGCAGTCCTTGTAATACGTGTTGGCTCTGTCGAAAACCGCTCTAGCACGTCTGATGCAGTCTGTAACATCATCTTCTTGTTGTTGCGCTTCAAACTTTGCAAAACTAACCCAGACCTTGTAATGCTTTGTACGGTCTAAGAGTCGCTCATATAAAGCTCGTGTCCTCTCTACTTCCCCTTGTGATATCTCAAAATCAATGTATGCCTTCCACAGCACCTCGGGCATGTCAAGAGCAGGCTGAGATATTGCAAGTTCAAATATGGCTCTAGCTCGCTCTGTTTCAGCAAGGGGCCTTTCTAACTCAGCAAACTTGGTCCAAGCATAGCAGTTCTCAGGAGACCATTCAAGATACCGTTGATATAGTTTTCTACACCTATCTACGTTTCCCAGATCGTGTTCCATCTCAATGTACTTCTTGAATATCTTGTCTTTTGGAGCTTTTCCAATCGCATTACCTAATATCCGCCGAGCACCAGTGAGATTTAATTGCCTTATCTCAAACTGTGCAGCGAGCAACCATATTTTAGCAAAAGAAACTTTGGCGTGAGGGATAAGCTTGAGGCATTCTCTGTATACAAGTCGCGTACACTCCACATCTTCAGTTTCAATCTCTTCAAAGAGTGCATAATTAATCCAAAGATAGATATATCTCTGCCAGTACCGTTTCTCCTCTGCCGGTGGAACATTAGCAATAGCCCTCTCGTAGATTTCTCTGATCCTATCTTTGTTCCCTACACTCTCTTCTAGCCTAAGGTAATCGAACCACGAATCGTAGTTCAGAGGGTTCTTCCTTACTTCATCTTCATATTCAAACCTTGTCTTGCCAACGATGGCGTCCTCAATCCCTTCCTTATCACCATACTGTTTCTCAAACGCAACAAACTTCTTATACAAACCCTCTGCTCTTCCTTTAGGAATTTGATCCAGAGCAAACTTGTAGATACACCTAGCTCGTTCCACTTCCTTGCAGCCTTCTTCGAATTCAGCAAAAGCCACAAAGAGTTCTTCATCGTCCGCAAACACCTCGATGGCGCGTTCGTACACATTCCTTGCACGCGCAGTTTCACCTCCTTTCATCTCGAACTTAGCGTATCGAATGTAAGTGGAAACTTTCGGATGCCAAAGAACAAGTCCATCGTAGAGTGATCGTGCACGGTCGATTTCGTTATACCTAAGTTCGAATTTAATAAACAAGAGCCAACCTTGTTGATCGGGTGACCCATCCTTCATCCACCGCTCGAATATTTGTCTAGCCCCGGCGATATTCCCAAGCATCTCTTCCATGTGAATATACTTGTACCAAATCTGTCAAACACAGATCCTAAATTAGGTTTAAAGGGAACTACTCAAAAACAGGTTCTTCATCATCATCATCGTCCAAATGATAATTATAGTGCAAGGGACCCTGAAGAAAGAAAGAGGATTAGATATTGGAGATTTTAAGAATGTATAACTGAATTTTTTTTTCTTTTCTTTGGGAACCATACCTCGATGAAGAGAGTCTTTAGATTTGGAGACTTTAGCAAATATGGCAGAGTTTATAAGGCGAAATATTTCGGTTATGGCAGAGTTTAAAAGGCATAAACCAAATATACTTGAAGTCATTCGTCTGATTAAAAAAAAAAAAAAAAAGAAAGAAAGAGGCAATAAATCGGTTTATGCCTTTTATTTCGGTTATGGTACAATTTATGTTGGTTTAATTCTGAAGTACATTTTGGAAAAAAAAATTCAAAATACAATAATTTATTTGTTTTAACTGCGACTGAAATTATCTACAATACTTAATTGCAATTAAAAAGAGTAATTTTAATTTGGAATCAAAATAATTCAAGTTGATAAGAAATTTGCTTAGGAGATATGGAATTTCTCCACTTTGCAATGTGCCAAGTGTTACTCTGCTCCAACTCTTAATGTTGACACATTAAATGCATTAGAGAAATGAGAGAGACATCCAAACTTACAACTTATGACTTATGAGTAAGAACAACTGGAGTAATGGTGTAGTATCTACTGATTTGATCAAGAAAACTTCACGTCTGAATACATCAAAATTTAGAAACTATGTCACGTTATCATAATAGGTAAAAAATCATTTAGTTATGAATGTGTCACTTTACAATAGGTAAAACACTCAATTATCAAATCAATTCACCTTATACAATATTCCACTTTTTAGAGAAAAACTCGAATAATCTTGAGATGCAGCAAGTTGTGCTCAAAGGATGCTCTGAAACTCTTTTCTACAAGGATGTGTGAAGATAGAATACTTACTTACCACAAAATAGTTGATATACTCGTAGTCTATTTCACTTGGTGCTGCCATTGCACCAACCTGAAATGGTAAAATAAATCAATATGTTTTTTGCATAAGATGGAACCTAAATCCAGGTATGGAAGTTGGGATCAAAAGCATCATTAACCACAAAAACAATATCTGTTGTATCAAGTTGTCAGAGTTGTCAGAATAGATATTCTGGTTTATTTGAAAGCAACATCTACATTAACATTTTTGAAGTACATTTTTGTGTTCTACCATTTAAATTATATTTATTTACAAAGTTAATCTTTAGAAAATTGCACAAAATAATATCTAAAATATGGCAATTCTAAATCGAATACTCAATTAATATTAAACCAATTTGATTCCTAAAAAAGCTCTTCTAAATTAATTTCTATTTTCCTAAATCAATTTTTGTTTATACTTATACAATCTTTTCATTTAACATCATATTCCTAAATTGATATCTTGAATAGGATATTATCCTTTCATTGCTATTTTTCTTTATCAATTAAAATTTTACAATCATTGCTTAGAAATAATTTAAAATACTATATAATGTAGGTTATATGGCCGGACGGGTTATAGACTTGACGAGTTTGAATTAACATTAGTATAAATTTAAAATATTATTAATTCGATGTTAAAATACGGATTAAATCCTCATTTAATTATTTGGTCAACACTAAAAATATTAGAATACTAGACATATTAAATCAATGTAATTTAACTAAATTCTGTAAAAACAGTCTTAATCAAATAATATCTTATAAATTAGTTATTATGTATTTTATTATTTATACTAATAATTAACAATCCAAATACTCATTAACTAAATATAACAAATAAATAGAAGCTAAAATTATATTATATAAAAAATTGTTTTATGGTGTACTGTAGATTAAAATCTAGTAAGATAACAAATTACCATCACTATTATTTTAAACTAAAAAGAGATTCCCTTTTCTTTTCTTTTGTTTAGAAAATAAGACATTCAAAATAGAAAACGCAGCGTTTTTTATACGCTATTAAACGTCGCGTTTCACGAGAACAAGATAATAAGCATCGAAATAGAAAATAGACCTTTTGGGCTATAGAATACAATAAAATCGGCCCATGTAATTATTTTCGTGCGCCCTATTGCTCTTCTCTACAGGCGTGCGTGCGTGCGTGCTCTCTCTCTCTCTCTCTCTCTCTCTCTCTCTCTCTTCTCCGGAGATCGCCTTCATCACTTCTTCTACTGTGAGTCGCACATCAAATCTTCCCAACTTGTTCATGCATATGCTTTTGATTTAGCTAAACTTATATATCTTGAAATCGCATATCTTTACATGTTATTCTGCATATCGAGCTCGTTTTATAGAAATTCATGTTGGGAATCGATGTCTCGACGACATACATACGTTTTGGTCGATTACACAATTGACGTGAAGAGCTCAGCTTTTGCCATTTATCGAAGAATTCGTTTTTTTGGATATTTTCATTGGCTTGATTTGGTTTGATTGATAGCGATGCTAATTTATGCTTTCGATTTATTATTCTTGGGTTAATTTAGCTCTGACTTTTAGTTTTAAGATACCACTCTGAAGTTTTCCGTTTTAGTTATATGATCATCTGTGAACTCTCTGATTGTCGTTACGTGTGTCTGATTCTGAGTGAGTCTAGAAACTCAAATCTTTTGTCTTTTCTTCTTTCTAGTGATAGATAGTGGCTGAAACAAGTAAAGCACAATGGGGATCATCGAAAGGATTAAAGAAATCGAGGCCGAGATGGCTCGGACGCAGAAGAATAAAGCTACAGGTTCTCTTTTCTTCACTTATAGAACACGTAGTTTATAGGTATCCTTAGGAGACGAATTTAGATGAGGAATATTACAGTAAACAGATTTGCGATGTATCCTTAGGAGACGAATTTAGATGAGGAATATTACAGTAAACAGATTTGCGATCCTCTAGAGTACATTATAAATATACTTCAGATAGCAGCTTTGACATTTTCGTTTGCTGCTTATGTTCTCCTTTTCCTGATCTTACATTTGCTGAAATTAACAGAGTAACTGTCAGCTAATTGATAATGTTCTGTTTGATGGGCAGAGTATCATCTTGGTCAGCTCAAGGCAAAGATTGCAAAGCTCAGGACACAACTCTTAGAGCCTCCTAAAGTAATGCTAGTTCTTTAATAAATGACTAAACCATTAGCCTATGCGCTTGTTTCGTTTTAGCTGATTGAGATTATTGAAGCTTATTTCGATTCCTTTCTTACTCGGGTCATCGTTATACTTTTCCTTGCTATTTCTGTATGTTTACAACTGAAATAGACAGTGTGTTACTGCTTTATTTGTCACCTTTTAGCTTATATTTTTAAGGCTATCTACTGGGGAATTACCTGCTACGTGGCCTCTGTTTTTGTACCTGAAGTAGAGTCTGCTTTTAGTTTGTAATTGTCTTCCGAATTCCTTTAACAGGGTGCTAGTGGAGGTGGGGAAGGTTTTGAAGTTACCAAGTATGGTCATGGACGTGTTGCACTCATAGGATTTCCGAGGTTGAATGTCTTAGATACTTATAGTCTCAAACATCCATTTACATTTATTTCCCATTTTGGTTAAATTATATTGCTCCTTTAGAAATTGCTGGCTTGGGTTTGGAAAACTGATGGAAGTGGTTGTACTTCGCAGTGTCGGAAAGTCCACGCTTTTGACTATGTTAACTGGAACTCATTCTGAAGCAGCCTCATATGAATTTACAACACTTACATGCATCCCTGGCGTTATTCACTACAATGACACAAAGATTCAGCTTCTCGATCTTCCTGGGATTATCGAAGGTGCTTCGGAAGGAAAGGGGCGAGGAAGGCAGGTTGAAATCTAGTTTCTTTCTTTTCTTATTGGTTATCTGATTATTCTTCTTAGGGTGCTCAAGTTAGATTTTTTCGACTAATTCCAAAGTTTCTTATCAGAAAGATATAATCAAAATGATACGAACTGTGATTATGATTGCTTATATCTCAGGTTATTGCTGTTGCAAAGTCTTCTGACCTTGTATTGATGGTTCTTGATGCCTCAAAGGTGAGTTATGGTTTAGCTGTCCATGTGAATTGCTATTTGGTAGGCTTGCTGCACTCTTTTATTAATCCTTTTTTTTCTGCTCTTCAAAAATTGTTAGAGTGAAGGCCACAGGCAAATTCTGACTAAGGAACTTGAGGCTGTGGGCTTGCGGCTAAACAAAACTCCTCCACAGGTAAAGCTTGTCTTATTAGCAGTGTCAAGTTATAGATGTAGCATTGAATAGTCTGAAGTCTAAAAACTCCTCCTCTTTTACGTGGTATGCTTCATCCAGAAACTTGGTTTCTTTTCCCGTGGAATGTGATCATGTAATTTTTTCTGTTTACCAGATATACTTCAAAAAGAAGAAGACTGGTGGAATTTCTTTCAACACTACAGCACCCTTGACTCACATTGATGAGAAGCTCTGTTATCAAATTCTGCACGAATACAAGATTCACAATGCTGAGGTAGAGGTTCCAACTTTATACTTCTATCAGTTCAGCCTCAGACAAGGTTTTCCTGGCTTGTCTTGTCTTGTTTGAGTGTTATGAGTAGAATTAGCAGACATTTGTGAGTATTTTTAAAGTTTTCTTATCGTAGTCTGTGGTGAGGAGTATTGCAGGTGCTATTTCGTGAGAATGCCACAGTGGATGACTTTATCGATGTCATTGAAGGCAACCGCAAATATATTAAGTGTGTATATGTCTACAACAAAATAGATGTGGTTGGAATTGATGATGTGGATAGACTATCGCGGCAGCCACATTCCATTGTTATTAGCTGCAATCTAAAGGCAAGTTTTGTAACATTTCGAAAGAGTAGTCTTAGATCTGCAAAGATGGAAAATTCTATAACTCCAATTTGTTGCGGTTCTAGTTTCCATAATTATTCCGAGTATGATATTCTTCTGCTCCTTGAAACAGCTAAACTTAGACAGACTACTTGCAAGGATGTGGGATGAAATGGGCCTTGTGAGAGTTTACTCAAAGCCGCAAGGCCAGCAACCAGATTTTGATGAGCCTTTTGTCCTCTCATCTGTAAGTGTATTTTTTCTTTTCTTATTTACAAGATAACCCTAGAAACTCTTCCATATCTATGATATATTCATCTTTGATTACTTGTAATTCATCAGGATCGAGGTGGCTGCACAGTGGAAGACTTTTGTAACCACGTCCACAGGACTCTCGTGAAGGATATGAAGTATGCACTCGTTTGGGGCACGAGCGCAAGGCACAATCCTCAGAATTGTGGTCTTTCTCAACATCTTGAAGACGAAGATGTTGTTCAGATCGTCAAGAAAAAGGTACATAAACGGAAAATCTATCCATTCAACTATTCAAGTAGACTAGTAGCGCAAATCTAGAAAATTTTGATCTCTGTTCCATGATGAGACTAGCTTAACGTATACTGCATATCTTGGAATCTTTAGGAGAGAGACGAAGGAGGAAGAGGGCGGTTCAAGTCACACTCTAACGCCCCTGCTAGAATTGCAGACCGAGAGAAGAAAGCTCCTCTTAAGCAGTAAGCTGATCAGTGTTCTCCATATACCCATCTCCACCATCATAGTTGTGGATGATTTCATCTGATTAAGATTTACTATGTTCAATCCTGAATCTTTGTACCTTCTCTCACATTATAAAATTCAAAACAAGTTCCCGTTATACTTTTCCCATATATTCTGTTTTTGATCTTTGTTTGAAAGTCCACCTTTAATTCTTGAAATATTCAAGTAAACAGTGAAAGGCATCCATAGTGAAAAGATTTTACAAACAAGGAGGAACAAAATCGACTCAGATTCGAAGTTATTGAGAAGTGGCTTAAGTCGCCAAATTACAAGCTCAAATAACTCCAATCAATATTCTTATATGTAAACGGTACACAGAAGCTATTTCTGTATCTATAGTTCGTGTATAAGTTTCTCAGGAACCGTTCCCGAAGCAAGACAAAGATAAACCAACAGGCTGTTGAAAATTACTCGATAAGAATCAGCATTGCTCGCTCTTTTAGCTTCGCTGGCTCTTGGCCCAGACATGTCTTCCAGTTACTATCCCTGGTGGGTATAGATCAGTACACTGGTTTGAACCAGCACTGCGTCTTGCATCTCCATTGCAAGATAGTCCTGATTGTCTCTGCTTGGCTTGAGTACATTGTGTCAGGCTCATGTAGCTTGGCTTTCGATAGTATCCCCCACCATCAAGAACACTGCTAGAGAATGCAACTGGTGATTGAGATGTTGACGACGTTGATGTCTCATCGTATAAAGAATCATAGCTCATGCCTGACGAAACCGGAGGAAGAAGAAGTGGAGGTCTAGCAAGAACTCTAGTTGAAGTTAGATTGTTCTTCCTGACTTTTACAGTCTCATATTCAGATACTACACTGCTCTCACTACTTTTCCTTGAAAACGTCCCTACATCTTCATGCCAGTTCCAACCAGGACTGCTCTTGCGCGAACCATGATGTGTAAGCACTCTTCCGCTTGGACTTGGACACGCCCTCGACTGCCAAAACAAACTCATCAGACATTATTACAATCAGCAAAACACTAAATTTATGTTCTGAAAATACATTGACCAACCTGATGTGTGAGAGCATAAACCATAGCTCTCTCCCTCTTGATAGCTCCTTCTTGCCTCATCTGTAACTTTGTTTTCACTTCCTTTACACTTTTAGGGCTACTACACCAACCCTTCTATAAAAACATCAACCAGATTCACATACTTAAAAATAATGTTCAATAAGCATACTCAAAAGTCCTGCAAGTTTTTGATTTATATTTACCTCGGTCTGCTTTACAGGATCTTTTAGCTCAACTAAGTCTGAAGGCGCTCTACGATGAGCTCTTACACGCGACTGGACACGAACAAGAGCTTGCATACACCTTAGTGTAACAGCTGCCTGTTTCCTAACTTGTCTGCCACGAAATATTGCCTGAATTCTCACTACAGCCTTCAGAGCTCTAAACGCCTGTCTTGCCTGAAAAAAGAAAACAAACGCAGAGAAGCTTTAGATGCTAGTATCACAGACAACATAATGAACAAGTATACCAAGATTAAGTTTCTTACGCAAAAGATCATTGAAGTTTAAAACTTTATAGAAGCAAAAAGACACCACCACCAAAGCAATATATAATAACTTTGTAAGCAATTGTAATTGATTGTAGTGCAGACTCTTTTAATTCAAAAAGATAAATCACAATAATATTAGGAATGGCTAAACTACAGAGTAGTCAAGAAGGTTACAAACCAGGAAAGCACGAAAAGCAGCTTGAATTCTTGTTGAAGCCCACTCACGCTTAACAACCAAGAAATCCTTAGGAGGAGCTCGAATGAGAGCAGCCATGGCCGTAGTGAAAGCCTCGTCAGCCGAGAAAGAAGGTGGCTCGGAGCCTAACGAAGAAGCACCATAGCTTGCTCGGCTCTTGAAAGAAGAAGATGTGAAGCTCTCCGATGAAAGCCCCCAGAGCTTCCATTTCTTCTTGCTGCTCTTCTCGCTTAACTTATCCTGCTTCACAATTTAGTACAGATTATAAAAAAAAATGTTTGGTATATAGTAAGAAGAAACAACAAAGATGGAGGCTTTTGGTAGAATACCTGATCATCTACGTGTTTTCTATGAGAAATTAGTGATCTAATCCAATTTCCTGATCCACCCATCTTCTCAAAATCTAGACCTTGGTTTGTGAATTCTACAGAAAAATCAGAACTTCAGAAGCTATTGATTCACAAATTCAAAGCTTTTAGGACTGCAATGTGGGAAAAAAAGAGGAAAGATTGTTTTCTTGGAATTGGGTGTGTGATTGGGATTGATGTTGACAAAAAGTTTGCAGTGTTAAAAAGAAGAAGAAGAGAGAGAGAACGTTCTGTTCAAATTAAATAAAACAAAAAGAGAGAGAAAGAACGTTTGAATTTTGAAAATTTTGGGGTACGAAAGCAATTTCTTAAAAATAACGGTAAAACTTTAATATTTGTTCCTAATATTTTCTCTTAAAGTCCCTTTACGTTTATTGTTTCTCAAATTTAACCCCGTTAGTTTCTGTATACCAAAAACCCATTCGTGTCGGGGCGGGTCGGGTTTTCACAACAACCGACTGTGACGTGTCGGTTTTATCTAGACGTTCATCTACAATTTTGATCGGACGGTTCATATTAGAACACATTGTTTCGTCTCTGACCCCAACGGCAACACCTTCATCTCCATTTCAGGAAACTCGATAACAGAACAGGATCAAAGACAGAACCTGGAAGAGAAAATCCATGGCGGATCCGAAACAGAGCTCTCTTACTGGTAACACCGACTCTTTCATGAATATATATATATATATATATGTAAATCAATTTCACAAATTTATGTTTCGTCGTTTTATGGATTTGACTTATTTCCCATATTTAGGGTTTTTTCTATGTGTAATTTGAATCAACGAGCTTTTGGGTTATTGAGGTTTCTATTAAAGATGGTTAATTTGGGAATCTCATTTGATCGTTTCTGTTTCTGGGTTTTGATTTTCTTTCCCAGAGGAGAAGACAAATGTGACTGGAAGCAGGAAAGAAGAGAAAGAATCGATGTTTCATGGGAAGGAGACTCATGGAAGAAGTGAAGACATTGATGAGAAGACGAGAGTGGATGATGTTAAGGGGCCTGGTGTTCTCGGCCGGATGAAGGAAGAGGTTGAAGCCATTGTTGACGCAGTTACTCCTACGAAAAGTTCAGACAAGTGATGAGAGATTAGTATCTCCCTCTTTCTTGTAATGTTTCCTATACATCTGTGTAAGAAAATGTAACCACCCCCCTTTGCTTAATAATAAAAAATAAAACACGAGCTTTTTGATTATTGACTAAACCATATATCATCTTTGAGAATGGAGACTTTGCACCAGATGAGATCTACCCCAAGTTTGAGTTTAACCATCTTCAAGTCTGATCAGGCTCTGCAATGGTTGGTTACATACCAGGATGAATCAGGATTCCATTGCGCAGCTAATTAAGGAATAACAAGCTAAGGTTTGAGATTCATAGTGAAAACTGTATGAAAAGGTTAATAGAGAACCAAACAGGTTAATGTCTTCTGAAGCTTTTGATTTCACATTCTCTATTCTCCATTTGGATATGAAGTAAGGTTCGTCTTTTATTGGATACTATAATCAGTCCATTCCTAATTTGAACAACTTTTTTCCATGAAAGATCAGTTTCTCCAAGGGTCGAGGAGGGAGTTAATATTTCATTTTGTTGTCCTGATTCTTGAATGACTTCACTATTTCCCAATAAATGTTAAGAAGAACCAAAAAATGAAGTCAGTCATGATCCCAAGGTACTGAATTAAGTTACTCATCAGGCAGCTAGAGAGACCTCATCAATAAGAAATTCGTGGGCCGAAATGTAAAATGCCCTGTTTGTTAATGGAGTAGTCATTTTGTGGGTTATATATATATACAAGTCGACCATTCTGCATATTTTCAAAACTACTCCCAACGACTTGTTTTGTAAAACGGAATCCGTGTTTCTTTGAAGTTTGAACCACTTAGATTTATTGATTCTCCGTATGTTGTCATCATCTTGTCACCACTACTTTTTTCTTCCAACAGAATCGGTGCTTGTTTAAACCATATGGATTTTATAGTTCTTCATATGTTGTCATCATCTTGACATCATTATTTTGGAGTTAATGAAAGTTAAGATATTAAAATCCTTTGAAACCAAATGAAAAAAAATATATATATTCGAGACACACAAAAGCAAACTTCAAAATATATCTTTAAAATCCTATTAAGATAACCGTGTGCGTTTTACGATTTCAGTTCAACTGGTGTGATAATAATTCAAACTTAAAAAAGACACAGCGAAAAAGAAAAGAAACACACACAAAAGCGAGCACACCGTATAATATTTTAAGACAACACTACGTCCAATCGTTTTAAACTTTGGTATTGGAAAGGAAAAGAGAAGAGAGTGACACACTGACTTTAAGATTGGCTAAATACCAAAAACCAAGCACATCATTTTTTGTTCTATGTCTCTTAGTTTTGTCTCAATGCTCTTGTCACGTCAATGTGGTGTATTTTGTGCTTTGTGCATGTGTTTTTTTTTTCTTTTGGATATTTGAACATTCCCATCACAAAACCATCTATACAAAAAGTCATGCTAAAAAAAAACATCTATACAAAGTCAACAATTGTCACCATTATCGTATTTTACTTCTAAGCGAAAATTGGTCCATTTGCTTTTTTTTTTTCCTTGCAAATTTGAATGATAAAAGCAATGATATTCTTTTTCAAATTTGACTGTCCAGACAAATATTAGATCCTTTGCATTTTTAGCGTTTGGTAAATTCTGAAATATTATACAATTATTTACAGTTATATTTGGAATTCTGGTGTGCCGCATTGTAAAAGTTCATAAAATGATATACTAAGCTATAATTTTATATATATATGTGATTAATTAGTTTATATACTTGTATAATTTGTCTTTCATATACAAATCACTTTTTCGCGGCCGACCCCACTCACTTACTCTCAACAAGTACTGAATTACTTACATATTCCACTATTATCGTTTGTGGGAGGAATGTACGGAAAATAAGTAACACAGTAAATAGCATACGACTGACGACGTACGAAACCGTTTGGTAGAAAGAATTAAAAACGAAAAGTGATTTAAATTTAAAACGACATAAGAGCACCTCCTATATATCAATCAAAGATATTAATGAAATGATTTAATATAACTCATGGAACTTCATAAATACGGTTGTCCTTTTTGTTTTGTCATATTATGATCACAGTGCGACATACCCATATGAAATTGAAATGCATTACTATAAACGTATGCAATTTTAAAAATATATACAACTGCATATTGAAACAAAAAATGCCTTAAATGGATAATATATAGTCATGGGACGCCACTATGTGCGAGTTCTCTCACGTTTTATGTGATGGCTGTTCGATTTCTTAATCAACGACCCTAAATTGTTTCTGTGGAAAAGTCAAACAAATCAATGGCCCCAAGCCCCGAGGTGAGCTGTTTAGGTGAAAATGAAATACTAGCAATTAGTTCTCCTTAATTACAACGGTTTTGTCTCAACTCTCTGAGTCATGTGTGTGTATCTTATCTTATCTGTTCGAAACAAAATAAAAATATCTCGGCTTTGTAAAGGGGCACTATATATTATTAATACCTCCTCATCTATATATATATATACTTTTTTTTTTGTCAACCTCCTCATCTATAATTACACTGTTTTCCATGTTTCATGTTTAATCTATAGCTTAATCAGTAGCTAGTATAACCTTTGATATTTTTGTTTCTTTCTTTAATAATCTCCATGTTATTTAGACAAATATTGTGATGCTGTTGGAGATCAATAATGGATATTTGGAATGAATTCATAAACGAAAATTAACTAGTAGTACTAGTTATAGTTTAATTTATGGTCTTCTGATTTCTAAAAATTAATGTATTTTTTTTTAATAGAATTTTTTTCAATAGCTAAATTGTTTAAGCAAGGGATATACTACTGGAAAAAGTAGGTCAAATGTAGTGCACGGGAAAAGGAAGTTCAAATCATATTGATGGGGCGATAGACTCGATAAAGCTCCCATGGAATCATGGTGGTGAGATCCCATGCATGTGAGTATCCTTCCTACCTAAGTTTTACTTAATATTAATTGACCGTTCACTTTCAAGCCATGCTTTAATTAATCCTCATCAGAGGCGGACCCACGTTCATTAGAGGGGGTGCAAGTGCACCAGATAAAATATAAAAAACTTAGTTTATATGTATTTATTAGTGATGTAAGTAGTCTGGTGGTCAATGATGCACCACGT